>NW_004524608.1:10883028-10986868 GCF_000260255.1 Octodon degus
CCCCCCCCCCGTGCTGGCCCTGCCCCTGGGGCATGCTGAGGTGGCAATAGAGACTGGGCGTGGTCCTTGGGAGGCTGTAAACAACAGCATCACTATGAGTCCAATCTAGTAATGAGACCCTGAACACCCTGTAGACCTTTCCCTAAAATATGGGGGGGAAAATGCAAGTGCTTTAATGGCACTGAAAGGAAAAGCCAGGCCCCAGCGTAGGTGGCACCTCACACCTGCCCGGCAACCTACCCACTTTCTGTGCTGCCCATTGCCCTGGAAGACCATTGCACACACCACCTCCCCTCATACCTACAGCTACTCCCATGCTCACTGTAGCTGAGAACCTTGATGCTTGTCTTAAGAAGAAACTGGAAGCCACCTGAAGAGGACTTTCTAAACTCTCACTGCCCCTCTCCATTCCCTCACACCTGCTCCTCACCCAAAACTGTGGCCGCACTCCCCGGTGGCCTGCTAAGGCCAGAGCTTCCCTGTGTGCACCAGGTCTTGTACCTTTGCTTACCAGAGACCAGGCTCCAGCTGCTGCCGTGCCTGTATTGCCAATATGATATCCATCTCTATTGATCATAGACCTGTTATAAACTCTCACATCCTTAAAAATGAAAGAATGATAGAAAACATGTTCCTCCTCCTCTTCCTCTTCTTTCTCTTTTTTTCTCTCTAAGCTACTAGGTTGCCCAGGCTGGCCTTGAACTGAACAATCTTCCTGTCCTAGCGCCCCCCCCCCTTGGTGAGGACTGCAGGTGTGCTCCTCACTCCCAAGTGTCTATCTCTCCTTTTCTCCGTCTGTTCTGCAAAGTTCCTCGGGTTCCTGTTATCACTGTCAGCTGCCGCTCTCCTTTTTCTCTCATAAACCATGAGAATTCCTACCAGACTACAAAAACTGTCCTATTCTAGTTGGGTCCCCTAACCTCTACACTTGCAAACCAGTGAGCTCAGTGCACCATCTCACATGCCTTAGGGGCTCCTCCTTCTTTGCCACTTCCTCTCTGGGTCACATTCTCTCTTCACTACCCTTCTACCTCACTGCTTCTCCTTCCCGACATTGTACAGTGTCCTTCCTTACGTTTCTGGCTTCTGTCCTAGCTTACACCAAGGAGCCATCCCCAGGCCTCCTCCCGCTTTGCACTGGGTGATCTTCCACAGTTCACAATACCACCTGTAACTTAGCAAGTCTCAAATTTTACCTCCAAACCAGAGCTCTTGGCTAAACTCTGGGTGCATACATATACACCAGTCTTCTATACTTCTTCATTTGGATATAATATTGTCGTGTCAAAACAATAACACCTAACATCCTTCATGGCCCAAACCTCTTCTCCCTTTTGTACATCTTGTTAGAAAAAATAGAGCTCCATTTTTAGTTACTGAGGGCAATATTCATGCAGTTCTCAACTTTTTGCTTTCAAGTAGCAATACCAAGTTGGATGTCACATCCTATCACCACCTCTATCTCCACATTCATTCAGAGTCTGATCATACTCTACCACCTCTATTGCTACTACGATGGTCTGAGACACTATCATCTTTCACCTGAGTTAGTGCAAACATCTCTCTATTTATTTTCTTATACCCTTGCGATGCATTTTTAATACAATGGGCAAGATGATTGTGATAGGTTGTACTCTAAGATGGCCCCTAAGATTTCTCCCCTTCCTCTTTCATGTTCTGAGACTCTGAATGTAATGGATTTTATTCTTGTGGTTTTTTATAGGGCACAGTCAATGTTGAGATAAGGAAATCATCTGCTTGGGTCTTCCAGAATTACATGAGCCCTCTAGAAGCGAGTGTGTGAACAGGCAGGCAGAGATCCCAGGCAGGGAAAGATTTGATGAGAAGCTGCTTCTTGGAAGTCAGAGGATGGTGCCACAGTATCTGTGGGGCCCTTCCAACTGTCTTATTGAAATTAGCAACATCCCCTAACTCACAGTCCCTCTTTTCCTTCCCCGTTTTATTTCCTGCATGGCACTGATTGCCACCTTACATATGCCATTACTTATCTGTTATTGGTTTGGACGTTTTCTTTATTGGAATGTAAGCTTCATGAAGGCAGGGATGGTTCCTATTGTGTTCACTGTTATATCTCTCGCCAGGGATACAACACAATGGATGCTAAATAAATATTTGGTGAATTAAAGAAATTACCCTAGGAGTTCATGCAAGAAAAACGATTTGATGAATATTTTTAATGCTATAATAATTTGGATTAAAATATTTATGGTTCATAAATCTGGGATCAAATTATTCAGTACTTGATTGTGTAGACATAAGGCTCAGTGCTGACTGCTGTTTGATAGATATAGGTACATTTATCCTCTTGGATTAGCTATAGACTTGTTAAGAAAATACTTCAGATTAAATATTTAAATAATGATGGTTTAATCCACTGGCAAATTACCTGGCAATAAAAACACGCATAAAAGGAAAGAGAAACAGGCATGGCCTGGGTGAGCAGGATGAATCGATCAAGAAGCAGGAGGATGAACTGTACGCACATGAAGGCTCCGGGTACTCACTGTTTATTCAAGAGGTTTGTTGACATCAGAAGGGAAATAAATAGATGACGCGAGGGAGCTGCGCGCAAGGTCGAGCAACTGTTTCCTGACAGGCGCTCTCTCTGCGTGCCGTGCCGTGTGCCGTGGGCGGAGCGGAAGTAAGCAGTAAAAAGGAACTGAAGACGCTCGCGAGGGAAAAGATAAGATGGCAACCAAGACCTTGGGAATCCAGAAGGCAGGAATCTGAGCCTCAGGGCGGAGGAGGCTGTCGTGGACGAAGCTCACTCTTCTGAGTCCTAAGGAAAGGGCTGTGGCGCGGCAGGAGAGACAGACCGCACAGCAGTGATGTGCAGTAAGAGGAGCTGCTGGTGGTAGATAGTCTACATGCTTTTCAAAACATAAATTGCAGGGCCTTCATTATTTAGCTGTCTATAATGTTGAAAATCTAGTAGGCATTAAAAAAAAAAAAGGAAGAAGATAAACTTGTATTAAAATGGTTCTAGTTTTTGAAAAACGGGGGAAAGATTTTTCTAGTTTATAGATCTATCATGGAAACTAAAATATAGTACAGTGCGGACTCTTTCCAGATAGCCAGGGTTGCTTAATACAGGACAGAAGGGAAATCACAGGGCTCTTAATAGAGCTGGTAACCCCTTGCCTTCGGAATCCTAGAAAAAATTAAGCTCCAACTGAATGCCTGTTTAGATTAGCTGCGAACACTGAATTCTCATTTCCATGCAGCCTAACTCACTCACTCCTACCAAGTCACACAACCAGCAAGCACAGCGTTTATGCCCAATCACTGTTCCAAATATTTAGAAACATTCGGAAGAATGATTCTATCCACAGGCTGGCTCCGGAGCTATATTGCCTGGTTCAAATGTAGTTTAATCATGAAACTTCGGCTATGCCTGGCTTTGCCTCAGTCTTCATCTATAAAATGGGACGAGAATCAGAAAGCTAAATAAGGTATTATTAACTGTGAAACTCAGAACACTGAGAGAACTCTGAGAGCCAGGTATGGTGGCATAGATCTGTAGTCCCAGCTTCTCAGGAGGCTGAGGTAGAAGGTTCACAACTTGGAAGCCAGTCTAGCCAACCTAGTGAGACCCTGCCCCCAAAACTAATAAGGACTGGGGATGCAGCACTACACTTTCTCCATTTTATTCCCAGTGATCATTTCTTCTTTTGTTCTGGATGGCAAACACTTGTCATTGATTCCTTACTGATTATTCTGATGCCTCTTCCTGGGCCTCCCAGCTCCCTGGAATGTTGAAGCCTCCCGGTCTTCTTTCCAGCACAAGCTCGTGACTCAGCTTGCCCTGCAACCCTGTCCCTGATGCCTCTCTACAATTTTAATAATTTGTCATAAGAAACCAGCTCTGGGCTAACACATTTGCATAGTTCTTAGGTTTGTGGGGCATTTATCCATGTACCTAAGAAGTTTCCATCTTTCAACTGTTTCTCATCACTCCAGCTTGCCCTGGCCCAGTCTCAGGCACCTTGGAAGGACATAAGCGCCCTGTATTATAGTCTGGGCCTTTATTGTTGTTATGTCATGTTTATCCCAGAAGAGTCCTGTCAAAAGAAAAGGGAGTGAGTGACTATAATCAGAAAAAAAAAAAGCTTAATTTTCTCTTAAGAAAGGAATAAAGCAGTTCTTCCCCCTCCTTCAGGGAAGGCTTCCTGTGTCTGGAGCCTTCTGCCTGCTGCCAGGAAAACGTTGCTGGGCTCGGCTCAGAAGTCTCTCTCTCCTCTCTGTTCCTCTCCTGCATCTACAGATGGCTTCGTTGGGACCCGAGTGTGGAGATGCTAATGTTCTGCTTGCTTCTGCTTTGGTGCTTTGCTGCTGATGTTCTTATTCTTTCTAGGGCATCAGATATAGAGCTCAATAGCTGGCTTTGAAAAACCAATCTTGAGAATAGTTTTTTGTGTGTTTTACATTACTTACAATTTTGAGGATTGTCTAAATTGCTTGTTTAACTACAGCCAGGGTTGGTCACCTGTTTTTATAAATAAACTGTCGTGGCCCCTTTGGTTCATTTACAGATCAGCTCTGATGGCTTTCCACCTAGCAGAGCAGACTTCAGTAGATATACCTGAGACCAGAGACCAAGTGGTTAAAGCTTTTACTCTCCAGCAATTAAATAAAGGGTGGTCAGTCCACATCCAGATATTATATTCGTATAATTTATAGAGACCTTCTTATTCATAGGTCAGACAACTAAGTTCTTCTATCAACTAAAATATGATAAATAGAGAAGTCATATTAAGTATTCCAGCAAAAAAAAGAATATAAAAGTGGGTTGCACAGATAAAAAGCAAGAGAGAAATTCTGATGGAACCCAGACACAGTGAACATAGGAAGTGCCTGTGTCTAGCATGTGGAAACAAAGAAGAACACAGACCACCTGGGCTCAAAGCTGTTAGCCACATGACATATCCAACTGCTTCTGGTTCTGCTGAGAGCCCAGCCGAAGCAGGTCATAGGGTTGTTCCAGGGATGCTGGAGGCCAGACAGGATCAGCAAGATCAAGGAAGTAGCCCTTTTCCTTCTTCTCCTGTGGCTGATCTTTCTCTGTCTTTCCCAATTGACAAAACTTAACAAGAATCCTTCAGATGCATCCATCTTGGAAATATAGTTGTAAATATCATTTTTAGTATTATTGAGCCAAAAGTATATGCTGGAAGCTGAAAGACAATAAACAACTGGGCCAGGCCTAGAGAAGTGAGCTGACGCTAATGGAATCCAGTGGGAAGGTAGAACCCCAAACTTCTGTCCCCAAGAGCCTTCTGGCAGAGCCCATTGGGCTTCCTACACCAGAGCTACCTGGAGCCCATCCATTAGTACAGGGGTGTTGGTTCTCATTTTTGCATGCCTATGTATAATATGCCTTTGATATTTTTATTCAACAATCATTTATTGAATTCCTACTATGTGCCAGGTACTTTCCTAGGCCCTAGAGATACAGTAGTAAATGGAATGAAATGAAACAAGACAGATACTCTCATGGAGATTATATCCAGTCAAGACAGGTAGACAGTAAACAAGAGATATATTATAAGGTATCACTGCTAAGAAGAAAAAAAAAATAAAGCTAGAAAGAAACTAGAGTATGCCATAGGCAAGGGAGCTGCAGTACTACCCCATGGGAGGGAAACAACAGTTTAAAAAGACCTAAAGGAGGAAAGAATCAAGCCGTGGGCATTTGCTGGGAGAGAAGCAGTATGGGAAAAGTCTACAAGAGTGCAAAGCCATAGGCCTAGGAGGGGACCTGCTGGGGGTGAGGAGCGGCCGGGAGGCCAGTGCAGTGAGCAGGACCACATAGAGTCGGAGAGGAGGTGATGCTTGCATTAACACTGACTGCGCCATTCAGTTGCTTTGCCCAGACCATTGGCTATCTGGAAGAATTGCACTGTACCATTTAGTTAGCATTGTAGGGTAGACATTTGAAAATATAATGATCACATTCCTAATAAAAGATTGATCATCAGGGCTGGCGAGATAGCTCAGCAGACTAAGCACCTGCTTTGGCAAGCACAGGGACTGGGGTTCACTCCCCAGTCCCGCACACCTTGCCGGCCCAGCCCTTGGGTGTGCTGAGCTGGTTGTGGAGACCAAGAGTGGTGGCGCATGCCTGTAATCCCAGTGCGGGGGAGGCTGAAAACAGGGGGATCAGTACGAGTCAGAGCTGCATGGTGAGCCCCTGTACCAAATACATAAGTAAAAAGAAAAAAAGATTGACCATCTAACACTTGGATTGTAAGGCAGATGTTTAGAGTACACAGTTCTAGTGTTCTTCAGGCTGTAGCTAAGTCACAAGACATCAGATGCTGCCTTATGCATCTTGTTGTTGATGAGAATGTAAATCTGCTGATTGTCATTATATTTTAGTGTGGCTTGGGTACAGTCATAAGAGGAGTGTTGCTCTTGCCAAATCCTCTGATTCCATTAAGCCCGGGGTTTCCCCTCGTGTACACAGCTGCCCTCTATGGACAGTGAAGACAGCACTGGACATAGGAGAGGGAGGATGTGTTGCTCGTTAGCCCTGCCGGACTGACCGTAGTGCACCTCTAGGTCTGTTGTCAATGTGATGCTCTCACACCATCTTGTTAGGATCGATCACTGGTGATTATGAATATAGTAAATATTATTTAGATATCATTTTATCGTAGCTAAATTCCTAATCCCAACACCAGTTCTAGGTGCGCCAAAGAAGAGATTTTCTTTATTCACCCTCATACTCTGATTGCTTAGCTCATCCTTGGAACAAAACGGTAACACATACAATACCACACCTGCAAACCTTCCTAAATTCTAACTCTTGAGCTAAGCATGCCTCACACTGCCTCTCTTATACTAATTGTGAATCCTTACGGGCTTGATAATGATGTTATTTGCATTTTAAACTTTAAAAGTTTATCTTAATCCATTTATGCTGCTATAACAGGATACCACAGACTGCATAATTTATAAATAACAGAAGTTCATTTCCTTAGCATTGTGAAAGTCAAGAAGCCCAAAATCAAGGTGCCAGTATTCAGTTTCTAGTGAGGGCTTTAATGCTGTGTCCTCATGACAGAAGAGCACAGGGGCAGAATGATCACTGGCTCCTACAGTTCACGGCCTTCTCACAGGCCAGACACGTTCATTCCACCTTGATAGCCCCAAAGTCCTAAATGATCCCAGAAATCAAAAGCCTAAGCTTCAGAGTCTCATCTACATCATATATGGATGAGACTCAAGATTTATCCTTAAAAAAAAAAAAAAAGATTTGTCCTGAGGCATAAAGATTTCTGTCCAGCTGCAAATGCTTGAAACCAAGCAAGTGACCTGCTTCTAAAACACAGTAGTGCAACATCCTCTTTGAAATAGAACAAGCATCCTATTTCAAAGGGGAAAAATGATCAGAATAAAAGAATGGGAGGGCTGGAGAGATGGCTCAGTGGTCTAAAGCACCTACTTAGAACAAGCTTAGCAAAGGCATCAGGGACCGCGGTTCAATCCCCCAGCACCACATGCCAGCCAGCCTCGCCCCCTGGTGGGCTGAGCTGGCCACACACACACACCACTCTCTCTCTCTCTCTCTCTCTCTCTCTCTCTCTCTCTCTCTCTCTCTCTCTCTCTCAAATAAATAAAAAATTAAAAAAAAAGTTAAAAAAAATAAATAAATAAAAAAAAAAAGAATGGGAGACCCCATCTGTCCAGACTCCAACAGGGCTAGCAACAGTCGATCACAAGACTTACGGGAAATTTGTTACTCCATGCTGTATCTGTCAGATACGTTGGGTAGGACTTGTATCGCCAAGAATCTGTGCAACATTGACCCTTGCTTTTCCTAGACACAGCACATACGTAGCTCTCCTGCCTGGCAGTACATGTTAGTGTCTCTGAAGTTCTGGGGTCTCCTCAGCAGCCACGTCCCTGTGGCTCCAATACACATTGCACTCCTGGTGGCTTTTGGTAGAGGCCTGGTAGTTCTCTATGGGTCCTCTGGGTCTCTGAGCCATTCTTTGAAATCTGTATGGATATGCGTACTCGCATCATGCACTTTGTACCTGCAGGAGGAACACTACCTGGGTTCTTCCAAGTCTTATGGTTTGTACCTTCCAACAGGGCCACTTGAGCCACATCTAGCCCTGCTTGGGCCACATATGGGGCATCTGAGAACTGCACCTAAATGAGGTCCTCTGGGTAGCCAAAAACCCCCTTTTTATTTAGTTCTATGTCTGTGATAAGAGGGTTAATAATAGTAATTTCCAAAATGTATGCAAAGCCATTCTTCCATTGCCTTTTTCCTCCACTTCTGAGGATTGAACCTAGGCCTTGTCTCTACCACTTAGTTCTATTAGTAACCCTTTGTTTTAATTGTTTTTTATTTGGAGACTTGTTGGGAAGTTACCCAGACTATCTTGAACCTTGAGTTCCCTTTCCTTAGTCTCCTGAATAGAGGGGATTGCAGATGTGTGTCAGAAGGTCCCCTTCCATTGTCTTAATGCACAGTTCTATAGTTTGTGTAAGTCTCCCACAGTTTGTGTGTCAGAAGTTTAATCATCAGTGTAGCAGTGCTGGAGGTCACCCCAGTAGGGGGCATTCAGGTGATGAACGCTCTTCCCTCATGAATGAATTAATGTTGTTATTGCAGAAGTGAGATTGTTGCCCAAGTGAGTTTGCCTCCCCTGCCCTCTTTCATGCGTGTTCCTGGCATGATGCCCTCTGTCACGTCATATTATGATACAACACAAGGCCCTTCTAAGATATAGTCCACTGCTGTTAGACTTCCCAGCCTTCAGAACTATGAGGCAAATTCTGTTGCTTATAAATTACCTCCTCTCTGATATTCTGTTAGAGCAGCACTAAACTAAGACAAATAGCATCTTGCTTCCTCCTGTAATACGTCTCTCCTGATCCTTGGGCACACCTTGGTACCCTCTCCTGATATACCTTTTCATGTTTACAGCCTATCCAAACTGAAATGGAACATGCTGAAAACTTTGCTTAGCAATTTTGTCCACCAAATATAGTTCATTGCCCTTAAATTCTGCTTTCCACAAGGAGCTCAGTTCTTGTTACTTCATAAAAGATGTATCTATCCTCCATTTTCCAAAAAAGTTCCTTATTTCTTTATAAAATTTGTCAGAGTGGCCTTCACTATTAACATTCTGTATTTCTACCACAATTTTGATCATGATCTCTTAGAATCTATCTTTTTTTTTTTTTTTTTTTGGAACCAGGGGTTGAACTCAGACCTTTGCACTTGCCAGAGAAGTGCCTTATTCTACTGAGCCATCTCCCCAGCCCCTTCTTAGAATAGTCTGATCTACAGTCTTTCTTTTTTTTCTTTCCTGTTCCATTTGCCTCTCTCTCTCTCTCTCTCTCTCTCTCTCTCTGTCTCTGTCTCTCTGTCTCTGTCTCCTCCTGTGTCTCTGCCTCTGTCTGTCTCTGTGTCTCTCTTTGTCTCTGTCTCTCTCTGTCTCTCTCCCTTTCTAATGCCTTCACTAGCATCAGAATCACCCATAAGACCCATTCATGGCAGGGTAGGCTTTTCTAAAAAGCATGCATTTCAAAATTGTTCCAGCTGCTATGTACCATGCAGTTCCAAAAATGATTTCACACTTTATGTATAGTAACACACTGCTGCTCTGGTACCAGTTCCTGTCTCAGTCCTTTTGTGATGCCATAACAAAATACCTGAGGCCACATAATTTCTAAAGCATAGAAATTTGTTTCTCTTAGCTCCAGAGGTTGGGATGTCCAGGATGAAGGTGCTGTCAGGCTCAGGGTCTGGCAAGGGCCTGCTCCTGCTCCACTGATGGCATCTCCTTGTAGCAGCTCCCTCACATGGTGGAAAATAGGGGGACAAAATGAACTAAGGTAGTTCCCCCAGACCTTTTGAAAGGTACACTCATTCATGAAGATAAAGGTCTCAGGAATTAATAACTTCCCCAAAAGGCCACAACTCTCCAAGCCACAATAATGGGGATTAAGTCTCAACATGAATTTTGAAGGCTATAGTCATCATTGAAACCATAGCAGAGGTTCAATAATTTCTCTGATATCAGTCACCAGCTACTCAAAATCTTACAGTATTTTTTTAATCAATGGAGAATGGGGGTAGCCTGCACATATTGGATATCAGATAATTCAGCTACAGAATCTTGGAATCCATTCAATCAATTTTTTCTTCCACCTTATTGATTTTTCTTCACTCACCCCTATATCTAGGCTAGTAAGCCAATTCTGAAATGACATCCATTTTATTTCTTTGTGCCCATGAAGGATACAGACATTGATGCACAATGCTAACTGATTACCGTATGGAACACAGGAACTCTATAACCAGATATTTCTTTTGCCCGTTTTTAACAATTTTATGCATTTATGAGCTGTAAAGAGCACATTCTTTTTCAGATGTATTTCATTAGCTAATTATCTACCAAAACAGCTTATCTTTGTGAAGTGAAAATATTATAAATCAGATTTGGAAACAGAAAATTGAAAGTTTATTGTGAATGGTCATAGGAGTATTCAACATGTACTGTAAGCATGCAGTACAATTGGTCAAAGTAAGAGTATGTCATAAACTACATTACTTTCTACTTGGATCTTGCCTTTTTGGAATAACCTTTATTCAGAAGTGATTTTGATCCTAAAGCAAGGATTCGTTAAGATGCTATAGCAAGGACAGTGAGATAGCTCAGAGGACTAAGTGCCTGCCTAGGTAAGCACAGGGACTGGGGTTCTATCCCCAGGACCACATGCCATACTGCCCCTGCCCCCAGGCATGCTGAGATGCTGAGGCAGCCATCAAGGGTGTGATGGTGCATACCTGTAATCCCAGGGCTGGGGAGGCTGAAGCCAGGAGGATCACTACGAATCCAAGCTGCGTAGTGAGACCCTATACCAAATACACTTTTTAAAAATTGCCATAGCAGTTTGATGAAAGTTTATTAAGTTGAGCCATTTTAAATGTTCTTATTCTACTATCTATGACTGATATAAGCAGTATCTTCATATGGTTCAACCTAATAATGTTCTAGCCAGAGAAGCAAAGAATAATACTGTTAACCTTTTTAAAAGATTTAAATGAAAGAAGATTTGAATCTCAGAGTCTCTGCATGAGCTGATGGATAACATATGATTGCCGCTTTACTTGGCTAGCACAGTGGTTTGAACTGATAAGTCAAATGAACGACATGTCCCAGGCCGCAACAGGAAAGCCACACAAGCAGCCAAAGGCCTTCATCTGTTGCTGCAGCAGTGCCCTGTCAGGGAACAAATAGACAAGGAAGAAGCGACGCGAGCATGTCCTCTAAGAGCTTGACAGAATAGGTTGTAACTTGGCAGAGAACTATGAACTTGCTAAAGGTCAAAACCTGGACTTGGCACTCACATCTCACAGAACCCGCTTATCTAGATGTTTCCAAACTGTCTTCCAATGTGCCTGCTTATCAAATGGCAAGGCAAAAAACAGAGAACATTTGTTGTTCTACTTGCTCCAATTTAACCATGCTGCTCTGGGACTAGGTAACTAATAGAGAAAAGCCAAGCTGCAGCGCTGCTGTAAAGCAGCTGAGTGAGCCCAACACAGGCCAGGGGAGTGTGGCCCCAGAGGGGTGTGCCGGGCCTTACCCAGAATGCACTGTCAGCCTTCAGGCCCAGAGCATCAGCTGATGGAGCTCAGGGGACCACCATGAGGCCGAGGGAAGCTGAGTGTGCTAGCCAAGCTCTGGGCTGACAAGACGAGCCCTGTAAGGTCAGAGGAGGACAGGCACAGCCAGGGTTCCTGAGGAAGGCATCGTGTGTGCACTGAGTCCCTGCCGGACGCCAGCTGACGCCTGCGAATTTGGCTTCGATTATTTTACCATTTCAGATGTGAGTGTGCTGCCCTGAAACAAAGCTAGCCAGCTAGAATTCTGATGAAGACAATGTGTGGTTGGTTAGAGGTATTCGGTTAATTACCTCTTTACAAAATTAAGCACTAGCTATGGACATTCTTTCGTCTAGGCCCAGGCAAGCATCTACATCAGCACATAAAAATAGAACGGTGAGGGCCAGTCAGATAGCTCAATGGACTAAAGCACCTGCTTAGGCAGAGCGCAGCAGCCGGGGTTCCATCCCCAGCGTGTTGTGCTGGCCCTGCCCCTGGGGACTGAGCATGGTGGCACACCTGTAATCCCAGCACTTGGGAGGCTGAAAATAGAATCACTGTGAGTCCAATCTACATAGTAAGACCTTGTAGACCCTGTACTAAATAAAAAATAAATACATGCATACATAAAATAGAACTGTGAATGTCTATAACCATTTATTCCTTAATATATGCTAGCTTGGGGATTTTTTTATGTTTTGTTGTTTATTTTGTTTTTGTTTTGTTTTGTTTTTTAAGTATTTAGTACAGGGTCTACAAAATCTCACTACATAGATTGGACTTTTAGTGATCCTTCTGTTTTCAGCCTCCCAAGCGCTGGGATTACAGGCACCACCATGCACAGTCTCAGTTGCCTTCTCAGCATGCGGGGGATGGGGGGGATGGGGAGTGGGGGGGCGCCAGCACGGCACCCTTGGGATCTAACCACAGGCCCCTGCATCTACCTGAACAGATTTAATCGGCTGCTGGTCAGCCTATGTTTTATGTTGATTTTATTTATTTAAGGGTGTTCAGGGTCTCACTACTAGATTGGACTCGTAGTGGTCCACCTGTTTATAGCCTCCCAAGAGCTGGGATTACAGGCCCACATCACCATGCTGTCTTTATCACCATCGCAGCATGCCCTGGGGACGGGGCCGGCACAGCAGGCCGGAGGATCAACCCCAGCCCCTGCGCCTGCTAGCAGGTGCTTTAATCCACTGAGCTATTTGGCTGGCCCTTTTATGTTTATTTTAGACTAATATTATAGTTATAAATAGTAAGATACATCCCTTCAATAGCATTTATCAAACAATATATGCTTTAGAGCTATTTGATGTATGGAAGAAATGCTGGCATTTAGTGAAAACATCCAGGTGTCCAGCTCTCATATCCAGTAATTTTATTTTCTGTAGCACAGGGCTATATTTCTTGTGTGAAAGTTGGCATGTCCAATAGCTGATTTTCCCCTCTCGTATTTCTGCTAACAAACATGAATATCTTCTAAACTTTCAGAGGTGATATGTGGGACTGAATTGAAAAAATAGATTTCTCAAAACTTCTTTAACCTGTCCAACAAACCTGTTTAAACAAAATCAATAGAATAATAAAAGAAAATGTAGTAATTTTATCTGTTAAGGTAGAAAATTTTATAGGAAGATACAAAACGATGACCAGATAAATGCTGAAGAAATAGTCTTAAGAATATATTTTGAAACAGCATTTCCTATCAGATAATCCTCTCCCACAGGTTATGAAAACTTATCAAGAGAACCTGCTGCTGGAAAGCAGGATGTATTACAATGCTGGGGGCTGATGGTGGGGACGGCTGGTGGTGAGTGTGTAGGAAAAGTGTGGGAAGGAACGTTAAGTTCTTTGTCATTAGTGGGCTGACTGGGATTGGGGAAGAAGAATCACATTGACTTGATTATGCTTCTAAGGTGCAACATTTTATAAAAAAACCTTTTTGTGTATCTGTCCCCTGAGGTGTGGAACCGTGCTCAGTGATGAGAATTACTGTAAAAAAGCAAAATAAAACAATCCAAAGAATAAGGTTTTGTCTTAAAATTATAAATACATTCATTCATATTGTATATTACCTATTATATTATAATATATATTATACATTACATATTGTACATTATATATAGTATACAGACATCATATATACTCTATATATTATACTGTAAAGCCTCTCTGAGTAGGACAACAAGTAGGCATGGAAAAATCATTGTTGTTAGGTGACAAGAGCCAAGAGTGTGTGAGGAGGCAGGAGTAAGTCTTCATGAAAGGAGCAGGAGACACGGGGTGGCTGCTTGTGATAGCCAGGGAAACCGTTGAAGGGACTGCAGACAAGTGACCTGGGACAAGGCACAAGGAAGGAAAACAGGAGAGGGTCTCATGGGTTAGGCTGGCAAGTCCTGTGAGAGGATGGCGCCTTCTCTACAGGAAGTGGACATTGCTAGGAAGAGAGTATTAGCTGTGTCGGTGGTGCTTGAATCTCTCTGTGGGAGACTGAGAAGCACCTGGAGCTTCCGGTGAAAGGCTCACCAGGACGAAGCCAGAAGCTTAGGAAAACTGTTGCAGCGGTGGTACAGAGGAGGGGATGGAGCGAGAGCCTGAGAGCAGGGCCAGTTGGAAAGTAGGTTTCTCAAGAAGAATCAAAAGGATTAGGTAGGTGAAAGCTGTGGTAAAGAAGAGGGTCTCAAAGTAGTTTCAGGCCTTGGAGCTGGATCTTTGAAAACAGAATTGCACAGGTTCTACCAAGATCAAGGGGACCCCAAATGTGGTGATCGTGTCTCGTTATTGGTCTCCGAAGGGCAAGAGGCTGGGAAACGGGCTTCAGACCACAGCCAAGGGTGACTGGCCCTGAGCCAGCCTCCTCAGCGGTCATCAGCACACACAGCTACTGACTGAAACTGCAGTGAGCCAAACTGAAATGTGCCGTGAGAACTACGCACCAGATTTCAAAAAGTTAGTATGTGCCTTGGCTACTTTTTACTCTCGTTGCTGGGACAAATACCCAAAATGAAGGAAAGAAAGGTTTATTTAGCTCACAGTCAGTGGAGGTCTCAGTCCATGCTCAGCTGGTTCCAAGGCAGAATGGCACACTGCAGAGAGCAACTTTTCATGGCGGTGGCAAAGAGCAGAGGGCAAAGAAGTGGCAGCAGCTCAGGCAACTAGCCAGCCTCTCTCCCCTCTTTACGATGTAAGGCAGAGTATCTGCCCCAGGACACTCACACCCATAATCCATGCACTGGATCAAGAATCAGTCACAAATTCCAGACGTCGCCCCATCACTACATCACTATAGGAGGGAACACCTATACACAAACCAGAACAGTATGAAAAAGGATTGTGAAAGAGATCACTAATAACATTAAAATATTGATTACATGTTGAAATAATAATGTTTTGGATACAGTGGACTATGTAAAAATATGCTATTATAATGTTTTATCTTACATATTTTTCAAATACAGCTATTAGAAAATGTACTTACTGGCTGACCAGATAGCTCAGCAGACTAAAGCACCTTACGCAGAGTGCAAGGACTGGGGTTCAGTCCCCAGCGTGCCCTGCTGGCCCTGCACCCAGGGCATGCTGAGATGGCCATTGAGACTGGGCATGATGGCACACACCTATAATTCCAGCATTTGGGAGGCTGAAAACGGGAGAATCACTACTAGCCCAATCTGTCTAGTGAAACCCTGTAGACTCTATACTAAATACATTTAAAAAGCTAGAAAGCAAGCAAGCAAGCTCAGTGGGACCTGAGTTGAATCCCTGGTTCCCCCCCCCAAAAAAAAGAAAGAAAGACAGGAAGAAAGGAAGAAGGAAGGAAAGAGAGAGAGAGAGAAAATGCTACTCACATAACATTTCTATGGCAATTGCTGATTAAAATGTTCACATTGGTGCTCACCAACCTAGCGCAGGAAACTCCCACGTGCTTTATAGTCAGATGTGTATTTTTCTCCATCCTTCTAGACTGAAAGCTTTCAAAATTTGTCTTGCATTTCATGCATGTTGGCCCACTTCTGAGCAGGGTTGCTGTGCAGACCCAGGGGCTTGCTTCATCCGTAACTTAGGTCCCATGCCGCCTTCCTGAGCATTCCCCTTTCTTTCAACCATCAGATGATGCTGCAGCTGATGGCCGCAGAACTTACTCGCTGACTGATTACTTGAAAAACACTTTTCGAGTGAAGTCCTATGCCTTGCGTTGGATTTCAGGTAAAGGTTTTTTGATTTTGTTTTTGTTTTCCAGAGGAGGCAGATCCTCATGCTCACGTTCGTTCTAGTTAGGTGAGGCTGTGGTGTGATTTTATGGCGCTGAGAAAATATATTCCTTGTTTTCAAAAAACGTCAGAAAGCATTTTTTTCTACGGGGGCTATAAAGGAAAAGAAAAAAACAAGAAGCAACTCAAGAATTTCTTTGCTATGAAAAGTTAAATGAGAACTTAGACCTTCATACTAATGATGGAAAAATGAATAAATGCTAGTGTAATAGTCATCATTTTTCCAAGCTAAAAATCTTTATGTACTCCTTGTGTGAGCTGAAATAGTAAAAATTTCATCGCATGATTTTTAGCTTATGCAAATATTTAATGTCTACTTGATATACTAATGTGGTCATTTTCTCTCCTTCAGATCATGAATATCTCTACAAACAAGAAAATAAGATCTTGCTATTCAATGCTGAAAATGGAAACAGCTCCATTTTCTTGGATAACACTACCTTTGTATGTAATTAATTCATGCATGAAATTATGGGGATAATTAATTCATGCATGAAATTATGGGGATATTTTTCATTACCTTAGAAATCATGAGTCCTACCATTTCTCACTGTGTGGACTCTCTCTGCAGCATATGGCGCAGTGGATCTTTCTCTCCTTCTTGAAATGCTCCCTGCCTTGGCTACTTTTTAGTCTCCTTTGATGATTCCTCCTCCTCTGCCCATATATTTAAATGTAAGTGCTCTATGGGACCCTGCCTCCCCCTCGGGGCTTCTCTCCTGACTTTGCTCTCCTGTGTGAATTTTATAAATTCCCACAGTGCTCTTCTTTCTGGCCTTGATTCTCAAACATACATTAACACTAATCTCTCAAGATCAACACCGCAGTTGCCAGTAGGCTGATGATTCGGGCCATAGGCTGCCTGTCAGCAACACAAACGCATTCTCCCACACAAGCCAGTTATTTCCCCTTCACTATCCTAGCAAGCTTGAAGGCATCCTTTTCCTCTTGCCAAGTTTCCAATCCAGGCAAACAGGTCATTTAGTTCTCTTCCCAGTCACTTAAGCTAGAAACCTCAGAATCACCTTCAGTGGTGCTGTCATCCTCTCAGACCCTGTAATTCCCCTCTTCACAGCAAGTATGTCATAGCTTTCTGCTCCCACTGGATAATCCTGGTAAAGCCTCATTTAATTTTGTAATAGTGAGTGTTCCAGCTCGTGTCGCTGCTTCTGCTCTGGAGGCCAGACCACTGTGCTGCTGCCCAAATCCAGGCTGATACCAAGACCCTTGACCTTGGTTCTCATTACCTGATTGCTTTTGTAGAAACAAAATAGATACAGGACTACTACCACTTCCACATGCAAAAAGTAGGCCGTGGCTCCACATCCCGAGTTCTTTCCTCACTAGGTGTCCTACCTCAGTGTGTCAGCACCCCCCATCCTGTATTTAGGTTACACAGAACCATCCAATGGCCTCCAGACGTGCATGCTCTCTCCCACCCTTGGGATTTTGTTCCTGCTGCTCCTCCTACTGGAGCAGTTCTCTCTCAGCTGCTAGTCCTCACACAGGCAGCCATCTGTCCTTGGTCAGAATGAATCCTTCTCTCCCTGGCTTCTAACACGGGTCACTGTGCACTCATGTCATGGTCATTTGTGTGAGTTACTACTAAAGCGGGTGCTTCCCAAGTCATGTGTCTGAAATAGAACCCTCTGCGTGTAAGTGCTCAGTGCTGATAAGGTGGTCACATTGTCTTTCTCCTGTTTGACCCCCAGGAAGCCTTTGGAAATTCCGTGAGTGATTATTCAGTATCTCCTGATGGACTCTTCATTCTTTTAGAATCCAACTATTTGAAGGTAAAAAAAAAAAGGTTTTCTTAGTGACATTTTAAAAATTCTAACAATATGTTATTTTGTAATGGATTTCAAGTGCACGTGTATCTATAACATTGATACTTAAGTAACATAATTTCCATTAAAAGCTCATTAATTCAGCATCAAAAGTCAAGACAAATCCAACCAGTATTTTAAAGGAAAATTATTTTAATGCTAAAAACCACATAATTAATCTCCTAATAATGATATAGCACAAGGTAATAACATAAGTTAATAAAATTTATAATAGGAATTTATCACATACAGTAAATGTAAAGTGAATTTACATGTCTGATTTTTATGTCCGGTGACAAAACTCATTTCCTTTGTCTCTACTCTGTGTTTGGTAAGACCTTCAGTATTTGCTTTAAAAATATTGACCGTCCTATCCTCTGTTGACACTGTAAGATGCCCTAGATCACCTCCCAACCTCAACATTCTGCCGCATACACATCATTTTTCAGGTACCTTCAGATCCAGTGACAAGGTCCTGCGAAGATCATGCAGCCTCCTCAGACTAGCATTGCCCATCAAGGGGGCCCTTCTGCCATTAGGAGAGGGACCCACTCAGTCACATATCTTCCCTGTGTGGGATGGGTGCCACTTGCCCCTAACTTTAACTGTAGCTCTGGCTACCATGGAGTTGACTATGTTTGTCTCACAGAGGATGCTTAAAGACATGAAGAAGTATTTGCAACCTTGGTGAGACAGTTTATATCGAAGACAAAACACAGGCTGGAGATTGCTGTGCCTGATTTTTCTGCTTCTGGGATGAATAACATGAAGTGGCCTTATCTCACGCACCAACGCTGCTCTAGTCAAGCCAAACAAAGCATTCCCTACTTCACTTACCATCTCAGGATGGTGACTCTCAATCATAATATTTACCCTGGATCCCTATGTTGGGCCCCATTTCCTGGATATGAAGACTTTTATTTTTGCTAAACCCATCAATTATAAGCAAATCAGAATCCTGTGCCAACTTTAGCATATCTAGTCTCAATAGATTCATTTGTGTAATTCAGTGCTTCTTAGTCCAGAAAATGAATTCACTTACAGAATTTACAACAATTCAGAGTGTCCAGGTTCAAGTTCTAGATCAATAAATGGAAGTCCCTGGGGGCAAAGTTGTCACTAGAATTTTTTTAATGCTATAGAATATTTTAATTGACAACCAAGGTTGAAAACCACTGAGTAAGAGTTGTTCTTGTTAAAGACTAATGTATGCAAATAAGGTAGAAAGGTAACCTCAGCTCAGTTCACTACTCAGTCTGGTATGACACAGGGAGGTTGTGTGATTCACACTACCAGTGCAGTTCCCAGATGCTTTAGACAGCCATCAATAGTCATGTGTATCTGCTGTGCCACTGGCGTTTACCTCTGAACTGACCTGCTTTTCCTGGTGTTACTCTGTGTTTATTCCCCACCACCTCTGCTTCAGGCAGTACCTGAAGTGCTCCTTTTGAAACCTAAGTTAGATTAAGCCACAGCTCTTGCTCAGAACCGCCAGTGGTTCCCCCTCATGTTCAGAAGAAAACACCAGCACTAGGCAAGGCATCTGTGGGACCTGTCTCATTGGACCTCAGCCTGCCCACCTAAACCTACCTTCTGTTCTCTGTCCTGCGCTCCCCATGTTTAGGGAGCACTTTTCTTCCCTGCTTACACTTAGGCTTTCTCAGGAAGGTTTGAAAAAGCACAGTTATCCTTACCCTACCCCCAGAGAGCTGTGTCATTACAGCTATGTGCAGTTCCTAGAATAGGGTGGATTCAAGAGCTCCTGTATGAGTTAGTGCTGTGACTAGAGACCCTTTTAGTGGGTGCCTCTTCATCATTCTTTCTCCTCCAAGGGCCACAGTGCATGTTGTCATTTGTCCCTGGCATCTTCTTCCCATCATTATCTGTTATTCATGCTCCATAAAGTCAGTGCCAGGCTGTCTTGGAGACCTTGCCCCTCACCACTGTGGACCACTCACATCCCGCAAATCTTTCTCTATCACAGGACCCTACCTAGGTTTCTTTATAACATTTTTGATGTTTTGTTAATTATTTCTTCTCTTATTTATTGCCCGTCTTGTTTAGTGTCGGTTTCTCTGTTTTTTAATCACTGCGACAGAGCCTAAGACTGTACTACATGGAAGACACCCAACAAATGCTTATTAAATGGACATATGTTTCATTACAAAGCACTAAATTATACATTTTTGGAAGTGACAAACTATCTTTTCTTTTTTTCATTTTCAAATGTGCCCAATAAAATAAGGCACATTAATAGGACAGCATAAAAGCCCTGACTAATCAATTCTCAAAAAGAAAAAAATCAGCAGAAAGAGAAAGCTGGCTTGGAGCTCACTGTCCATTGCCTTTGAGATCTTTCCTTGTATAACTTCCTTCTGAGCTACAGCACCCAGAATAATCACTGCTAGGTTGTAACTAATACATGAATGAAGGAATGAATGAATTAATTAATGGATGAATGAATAAGCAGGTATGATAGGGTCTGATATGGATAGTTTCCTAGTATCTGTATTTATTCTTTTTTTAATTGTTCACAATAGGTACAATTTATCTGTTACAATTGTACATTATAGTTTTATGTATCTAACTGAATTTTTTCCCCATAATTTTATTGAGAAACAAATAGCAATGAGACAGTTTCAAACCAAATTGGTAGAACAGTTTCAATAATTAACACATTGCATACATTCTTCCTAGTGGTTAATTGCTGTACAAGATGCAGACTTGATATCCTATTGTATTTATTCTTTGTAAATTTTTTTCTTCTTTTAATTTTTATTTTTGCAGGATAAAATAGAGATTTTGTTTGCAGGACATAGTGATTACATTCCTCACAGGAACTTGGTGTGTGTACATGACACATTTTAATTCTTTTCTCTCTGCCTCCAACTCTTGGTCACCTTCCTGTTTGCAAAGACTTATCCCCCACTTCCTACTATCCATCTTTTATCTCATTCTTTATGTATATTTTGAATTTCTCATATAAGAAACCAAGCAATATTTTAGTTTGTGTGTCTGATTAATTTCACTTAACATTATGGTCTCAGGGTACATCATTTTTCTACAAATGACCCAAGTTTACTCTTTGGTATGGTGGAGTAGTACTCTATGGTATATAAGTATCACATTTTCTTTTTCCATTCATCTGCTGATGAACATACAGGCTGCTTCCAAGATTCATCTATTTGGAACTGTGCTGCCTTCAGCATGAGTGTGCCCAGTCTTTAATAATTTGGAGATAGTAACAGTTGTATCTCTATCACATGTTGATGTTTCAGAACCTTGCTGAGCACTTTGCGTACATTCTCTGGCACCTCAGATAGTTACTGTCATTGCCTCCATCTTCCTAAAAAGAAAATCAAAGTGTAGAAGGAAGCTTGCTTGGTAGGACACAGTGGAGACTTGAACCTAGGTGAGAAGACTCCAACGCTTTTGCCCTTAACCTTGCTGAACTTAGCATTTTGACTTCGCTCTGCCATCCTGCACTTTTACCCATTCTTTGTGTGGTGGCCCTCTACTGTGAAATTCAGCCCCAAACACCCTTTCATTAGCTCTCTCCATCCCCAAGGCCTAGTTTATGATGCCTGCCTTTCCTTGCCTACCACCAAATCTTATTGTGAGTCCTTTATTGTAGTTTACTTGCTCACATCTGCCATTCAACTAAGAGCCCTTCAAGGAGAATAACATATGATAAACAGCTACTGCCACTGTTTATAAACTAAAAAGATGGGTGAGTCTGTCGCAGAAGATAGAGCAATCATTGAAAACATCTTGGGTTTTCTTTTACATTTCATAATGGTTTTGTCATCCTAAAATGATCTCAGCCCTTCTTAATATTTTTAGCGTATACCACACCTTTTGGCTTTACCAAATATTATGCTGGAGGTTGCCCAGCAACAAGAATGGGGTGTGTCAAAATAATCCAAAATTCAGGAAAGGAATGTATGACTTACAAGAAATGGGAACTTAATAAATATTTGTTGACATGGAGTTCAGGAGGCTTAGAAATAAGTAGTTAGGATTAGGAACTCTGACTCTGCCTCAGCTCTGGGAATCAATGGTGGGCTGGCCTGGAGCTGCCCATTTCCTCTATCTTATCCTTACAATTAGGATTTTATTTTTGTTTTGTTTTATTTTTTGACTGCCTCTTGTAGCTTGTGATAGATTTCAAGTATGTCACGATGACCAACCCACAATTTCCTGTAAGAGTGTAGTACGGAATATGGACATATAGATAAGGAATTTCTTTTAAAAATATCCTTAATTTTTATGTGTGTTCACATACAGACATAAGTACAAAAATGTGATCACATGCACACTTTTTAATCTTCAGCTCTCCCTCTTCCTTTTCTGCCTGGATCCCTGGTGCCTACCATGTGAGCAAAATATGTGGTAGATGTTCTATTTTAAAAACAATATAATGCAGTGAAAGGCGTATTGCTATTAATCTCCCTCAAAATACCTCTTTCTTGCTTTGAATGCACTTATTCTGCCATTCTTCCCAGGTTCTGAAGCACTTCTGGGAAATCCTCATTAGAGAGTGTTTTTATGAGATGTGATCAAAAGTACAGTGAATGCTGTTGCCAAATGCCATTCAATTCAAAGACAAACTCATAGAAACACTATCCGGTGGCCTCTTCCACCTTACTCATCAGATCTGACTCCATAGGACTTGTGGCTCTTTCCCAAAGTCAAAATGACCATAAGAGATAAACATTTTGAATGGCTCAGTGTATTTCAGCTACTTTAGTACACAGCTAAAGACATGAAAGAAGACTTTCAAGCCATAGATCTAATTCATTTTTTAAAAATAATTAATAGGCCTCGTGTTTTTAGATCAGCTTTAGGTTGACTGAACATAAGCTAACTTTTCTGTGCTGTTTCATTATGTGGGCTTGTTTATTATAGCTAATGAGCCCCTCAGTCCATAGTTTGTATTAGGGTAGACTGTTTATTTTGCCAAATATATAGCATGCACCCACTGTTACAGTTTCACGGTGCTAACTACTGACTTTCTTTTGCTTGGGGGAAGGAGGAATGAATAGGTGGACCACAGGGGATCTTCTTAGCTGTTTTCCTTTACCAGAAAGTTGGTGGTTAATACAACATGTGACCTTTCAGATTGTTCTGTTTCACTAAGGAAGAAAATGTATTTGATGTTCCTTCATATGTTTTTGTGCCTTAGTAACTCTTATATCACTGAATAATAATTTATTGTACAGATGTACCACAGTCTGTTTATCGATTTATGTACTACTTAAGGACTTCTTAGTTGCTTCCAAGTTTGGGCTACTATAATTAAAGGTGCTATAAACATTTGTGTGTAGGTTTACATGTGGACATAAATTTTCAAATTATTTTAGAAACTAACAAGGAGTTTGCTGATTAAATTACTTGGAGTTGGCTTCTTTATGTAAAGGCTTTTATGGATTCAATATGTCCATTGAATATAAAACTATTCAGAGGTTTTTGTCCCACTTATAAATGATTTTTCAAGGAATTTTTCCAGTTTTTGAATTTTTTTAATTTCCTGGCAACAGTGTTCACGTTGTCTCTTGTACTCTTTAGTGTCCATAAATTCTGTTGTGATGTTCTATTTTTCATTCCTGATATTGGTCATTTGCATTTCCTTGCCCTCGTCTATTACAATGTTCACAATTATACTAGTCTCCCTACAGAACTAAGTTTTGCCCGTGCTGATTTTTCTCTATTGTGTGCTTTCTATTGATCACTACTCTTATCCTTACCATTTGATTTCTTCTGCTTACTTTAGATTTAGTAACTTGACATTCGTTTTCAGCTTCTTGGGATGCTTATTTAAAAAAGCTGGTGATATATGCATCTTAACAGTAATATATATTACTGGGTAGCTTCCAAATAATCTGACCTGTGACATCTTCATCATCAGTGCTCAAAGTAAACATTTCTTGACATAACTACCAACAATAGAATCATATATTTTAAGATATTTTGCCAGTAACATAGGTGGAAGGTGAAAATTTACATTTTCCTAAGTAGGCAATCTTAACATGCTATTCCAAATGCTAGGAGTAACACTACACCAAAACTGGCACACTGGACCTCCATGGCCCTAGGACATCTCCTTGAAGGGAGAGATACCAGAGCAAAGTTATAGATGAAGTCTAGAGGTTTCTGTCCAAGATGGTCTCCAGGATACTTTCAAATCCCCAAATTCCAGTGATCTAACTAGAGAGCATTTTGAGTACAAAGGTAATATGTGATGAAATTTTGTGGTGATGCATTACTATACCTGTAATTTTGATATCCTATAGCAAGTGGCCAAGCTATCAATAATCACAGAAGCCTGAAATGCATCTCTTCTTTTATAGCAATGGAGGCATTCCTACACAGCTTCATATGACATTTACGACTTAAATAAAAGGTCAGTGCTTTCTTCATAAAACCTATTATAATTTTCTAGTTTAATTTCTTTTCAAAAGGAAATTTTGTTATGAGTTATTCTTTTGGTAATGGTTTCTTTTATCTTTTTTCCAGGCAGCTGATAACCCAAGAGAGAATTCCAAACAATACTCAATGGATCACATGGTCATCTGAAGGTCATAAATTGGTTAGTAAATCACGCCTATAGTAGCAAAAATATTGGCTTAGGTCTTGCTTATGCAGATGAAACTAACCCTGAAACAAAGCAGGCATCTTAGGAAGCCAATTAATTCTTTAGAAAGTACAGTGTTACTGCCCCAGACAGTATTTCACTAGCTTAACACAACAGTACAATTCCTGAAAGCTTCCAAACTTTTACTAAGGAATTGGTTATTCATTGAGAAATTTTAAGTTCTAGTTGTCTGTTGCACTTACATATTTTTTGAGACACACCTTGCTTTCTACTAGTTTAGAGACCTTCCGAGTCCCTGTAAATACTTCTTTATGCTCTAGGGTACTGGTAGAATCTCAGAGGCCCAGGAGAATTTCAGGGCAAAGGTGGAATTTTTATCTGCACTCTAGCTTCTCCTTCCAAGAATGCAGCTGCACTCCTGCCTCCTCCCTCTTGAGAAAGAAACACACAAGTATAGATTATCCTGCAGAAGTGGTCAGCTGTCTAGGTCTTTGCATACACTTCAGCTTCCAAATAATAGGAGTTGTACTCATCTTAGCTTGATGCATTAAGAACATTAAAATTATTTGTGACTTGTAGCCTGTGTACTTGTGATCTAAAAGTGGAGAGAATAAATGACTTTTTGTATGCAGATTTACTCTTTAATTATTTATGGTAATCATTGCACTTGAGTAGCTATGGGCTTTTAGGATTCCCGAATCAAATGTATTATTAATAATGTATTATTAACATTATTAATTAATACTAATTTTTTATCTTTTAGGCATATGTTTGGAAGAATGATATTTATGTTAAAGTTGAACCACATTTATCAAGTCACAGAATCACATGGACTGGGGAGGAAGATGTGATATTTAATGGAATAACTGACTGGGTTTATGAAGGTAGAGATTCTACAACGTTTTCCAATCACAAAGTCTATAAACTGTTTAAAACACTTAAACATTTCTTCAAAAATGAAGAAATGCAATGAGTCTCATTTTTTCTTAATGTCGCCAAATCTCTTTTGAACCTGCAACACCAGGCATTTCACACGTTAAGAACGTCCTGAGCAGTGAGTGCTGCTTCTGCCTTCGATGTCTCAACAACGCGCCCTTTGTCTCCGGTTCACTGCCACAAAGGGGCTTTCTGTACAGGTAGCTTTTCTGGCTTTTCTAGGGCACAAAAGCCTCTAAATGAACATCAGATGTTTCTCTAACTAGATCTAGCTAACCCAGAAGTTTTTAAGGAAAGCCAAATACTCCCATGACATTAAAAATGATGATAAAATATTGTCTGGAGCTTGGAGAGCAAAGGAGAAAAAAATGCCTGCTTTCTAGAGGACTGGAGTTCACTTGAACTTGGACAAATTCTGATTTCTAGTTTTTAAAGAAGAAAACAATAACTAGAAAGGCTCAGGGAAAAATGAGCAGCTTCATACTTGTAAGAAAGATTAATCTTTATTTCATCCTATTGTTTATTCTTCATAGATTACAAAGCTTTGTTTCATGATTTAGTTTCATGATTCTTACCCAGTTCCAGTCAATTTTGGCTAATGGATAATATTACAAAAACCACTAACAGTGCTATGAGAAAGACAAATGTCCTTTGTCCAGAAATAAGCATTTCAGTAAAACTAACAAGGAAATTTACCTACACTACTCACTGGCTTGGACACAGAGGCTCCTTCAAGATCTACAACACTGGGCTGGGGAGATAGCTCAGTGGAATAAGTGCTTGTCTGGCAAGCACAAGGTCCTGAGTTCAATCCCTGGTACCACCAAAAAAAAAAAAAAAAAAAAAAAAAGTTCTACAACACTGAGTGGGGAAAGCCTCTGCCCTGAGTGTGCCCCTCCCTCAGACCAGCTGGTGGCTCTAAGAACACAACAATGCAGCCGTCATTTCTAAGGCAGATGGTAGCTAGTGGGATCACACCTGCATGCTAGTGACCAGGTCACTGCAGGGAGAAAAACAGCTTCCTAGCTCCAGTATGAGCCTTTCTCTAAAACACGGGCTTTAGCTTCAAGGAGAAAATAACTGCACCATCAAAATGAAAAACTATGCAGATGCAGGGACCAGGATTCAATCCCTGGTGTGCTGTGCTGGCCCCGCCCCCAGGGCGCACTGAGACTTTGATTAAGACTGAGCATGGTGGAGCATGCTGCATTTGGGAGGCTGAAAACAGGAGGATCACTACGAGTCCAATCTGTGTAGTGAGACCCTGTAGACCCTGTACTAAATACATTTTTTAAAAAAAGAAAAGAAAAACTATGGTCTTTCTTTCAAATCAACACCATCAGAAAACAGAGCATCAGTGGGTACCTTATTTATGAATAATTTTACAGACCAAAACCTAGCTTGTATTGAATTTATTTCACTGAAATTGTGTTATAGACTAGAATCAGTGGGAAATGCTATGGGAATGAGATGTCAACTCCATATAGTATGTGATGAAGCTCTTCCTGGAGGCCTTTCACTTGGAGTCATGTAGGATTCTTGGGTTCTAGTGCATCTCAAACAATCTCTTGAAATCTGTTTTCAATTTTATAAAATTGGCAGTGTATTGGTGAATAGACTCGCCTAGGGATCTTTGTGCAGAATAAGTGTGCTTTATAAATTTTAAATGACTATATATATATATATATATATATATATATATATATATATATATGTAAGTTGGTGTAAGTATGAAGCTGTTGAATGGGAATGGACTTCCTTAACATGTATCAGGTTTTATGTTCGTAGAACTGCTGAAACAGAGGCAGGTAGGGTCAGTACAATATGGACACTCATGAAGGCTACGAGACCATAGGCATATTTCTTATCTTTCTTAGGTCCTCTTCACTTTGCTCATCTGTACAGGCTACTGTAAGGATTAACTGACATAGAGTCAGTTATCAGTGCCAAGTACGTACTTCCTACTTATGAAATGTCAGCTGATTATTAAGACAGTCATTATTGTGTTTTATTCTTGATATTTTTTACCACTACTGCAGCTATTGTTATTTCTGAAGTTGTACTCTAAGTACCACATAAAGAGGTCCTAGACATAAAAATTGATTGGGATACGTAATTTCCTAAACCTAAGTTTCATTTTCTATGTTTTTGCTTTTATGTTTATGCTCACAGCATCACATGAGAAAATTTTCACCTAGTCCACTTGACTCTCCCTTCCAAGTTGATAAAAGAAATGTAGACATGTCAGAGTGAAAGACTATCCTATGAAGTCCCCCTCATAATCATAGGGAAGTATGGCCTGTATCAGGTGCTAAAAATGAGCCCAAAGGGCTTTTCTACTGTAAGGCAAAAGCTTTCCTTTGCCTCCTTCTTTGAACTTGTTTTCTGACCTGTCTGCAGATACCCCAGAGGGTGGTGTTAAGACCAGGGAGTTTTCAGTTTCTAGGCTCTGTGAGGGAGATGTTTCTCAGCAGGGCTCTTCTGGAGCCCTTGCCATTCTCAATCCATTCTTCCCAAACTGTGGTGTGCCAAGAGTAGTCAACTCTGGGCACCATATTGGTTTGATAGCCTGGAGCTACATGCCACCCACCAGTACCCCACAGGCTCAGTACAAACTGAGCCTAGTTTGGGCGACTATGCTGGCATGTTGACTGTTTGAAAATTAGAAAGGAAAATCAGCCTCCTGTGTGAAATTTACTTTTAGTATGTTTTGAGGCATAAATTTAGAGGATTATAAGATAAAGAAAAAATGTAGTGCTTATATTAAATATTGCATGCTAACATATTCTAAAATGGTCCAATGGGTTACTTATTTTTACTATCCAGATATATCCTTAAAGATTTTATTTTTATTCATTTGTATTACTCTGATTTTGGAAACCCAGCAAATGCAAAGTGGTTCATTAGTTGAACTCTACTGTAATTACTAAAGCTAATGAGAACAATATTTTGAATGCCAAAGCCAATTTATCAGCTACTTCTTGTAACAGAACAATTTATGTCTTTTTTTCAGAGGAAGTCTTCAGTGCCTACTCTGCTCTGTGGTGGTCTCCAAACAGCACTTTTTTAGCATATGCCCAATTTAACGACACAGAAGTCCCCCTTATTGAATACTCCTTCTACTCTGATGAGTCCTTGCAGTACCCAAAGACTGTACGGATCCCATATCCAAAGGTCTGTGCTCCTGCTTGTAGAGTGGTTCTGTAATTTGAGGGGAAGAGAATGGTTGCATTTAATCCTTTCCTGCTAATGAAAATATTGTCAGCCTCTCTTCAACAGCTTGCTGTGATTACTCTTGCTGAAGTCAACAGCATCTGGCAATTTTAAAGTATTTTTATTATCCCAGGAAAGAGTGTGATTTAAGGTTTTGTAATTTCTCCAAAAACTTTGAGAAATGACAAGCAGAAAAAGATGGTGAAAATGCTTTTGAAAGAGGTAGGGGGATGAAAATGTTTGAATGAAGTAATTGAATCAGAAGCTCATCTCATTTGTAGAAGTTGGAATGTGCCCGAGATGCAGTTGAAAAGCTTGGTTGTATATCAGATTGTATTACTAATTAACAGGATACAGTGCACGACTAGTTTTAGTAATTCTATTATAGATTTGGCACTACTGTAAACTTTGCACATCCTATATTTGTAATAATAGTGTCGCATCTTAGTTTTCAAGACTGTTTGTTCTCTGTCATCTGGGATGTGTGTTTATTATAACAGAAGAGCTCTGGTAAGCACGTAAGCCAGGCGAGAGGGTGCGCAGAACGGAGCCAGCCATTTTCAAATGGCCCCTGTGGTATCTGTAAGAAAATCTAATGAAGTAGTTTTTCTATAAGCTCTTTGAAAAAAGAGGGATTTTTATTTTTACCAACTCACTTAATTTGCCTTATGAAAAGCTGCCATTTTAGGAAAGGAGAGGAAGTTAAAAGGAAAAAAGATCTGAGACTAAATATGGAGATGTGTTTTTAGCGGAATGTTATTTTTTGATGAGCAAAACTGGCAAAAAAAAAAGCCCTTATAAAATGTTCTCACTAAATATATCATATTATTTCTAACTAATCTGTCAATAGAAGACCTATGGGAATATTTTAAAAGGCTTTAGGCTTCTGTCACAATATTGACTGCAAAGCTCCAACATGTGACCCTGAGCACAGGAGAGAGGGGAGAATGGGCCAGTCAGCATCACCAGCTCTTGGCTCAGATGCTAGTCTTCCTGGGGGATGATGCCTGTGGGAGAACCCAGGGGTTCAGCAGAGTCACAGGCACCAAAGGCTCTTCATCCCTTGGAGCCAGGCAGTACTCACAACCATAGAACTGATTTTGATTTTTGGAAATTTATTCCCTCTTGCACAAAGTACGTAAGTTGGGGAACATGTAAACATTTTTAATTCAAATAAGTGCTCTATGTGTGTGTGTGTGTGTGTGTGTGTGTGTGTGTGTGTGTGTGTTTGTATTTTAGGGAAGGGTCTACAGGGTGTTCAGGGACTCACTACTAGATCGGACTTGTAGTGATCCACCTGTTTATAGCCTCCCAAGAGTTGGGATTACAGGCAAGTGACATCACACCCAGTCTCAACTGCCATCTCAGCGCACTCTGGGGGCAGGGTTGGCACAAGGCAGGTCCGAGGATCAAACCCCCCAGCCCCTGCACCTGCTTGCAGGTCCTTTAATCTGCTGAGCTATTTGGATGGCTCTGCAAATAAGAAGTACTTTGGATCTTCACGTTTTACACAAATACACACATACACTCAGACACACAAACATACATACATATTATACTTCATACTTTTCACTTTCAATTATATATTGAAAATGAAAAGGTTGCATTTCCTAATGTTCATTTTACTCATGTTGAATTGTTTGAGACAGTTTGATTCTAATGTTTTTATGGCCCTATTTGTGAACATTTTTGTATACTTTTAAGTTATGTGATGATGTTAACATTTTTGTCAATACCAATTCTTCAATTGCTTTTTCCTAGGCAGGAGCTGTGAATCCAACTGTAAAGTTCTTTGTTGTAAATATAGACACTCTCAGCTCAGATGTCAATGCAACTTCCATCCAAATTGCTGCTCCTGCTTCCGTGATAATGGGGTAAGACTTCACCCAGATGTTCAGAATGCTTAGGGAGAAGGTCTCAGACTTTCCAAGGAAAAGGTTTTGGGCACACGTGACAGAATCACCTTAGCACTCCACCGTGTCCCTGAGAAGGGCAGTCATTTACTCCTTTCAGTGACTCTGTGGAGCCCCTGCTTCATGACCTCAGGGTGAGTAGTTCTCATAGTGGGCCTGCAGGCTGGTCAGCATCACAGGTGCTGTGGCGTCTACTCTTGGAGGACACAGCCAACCACCAGATTTATAGCAACAGAAAATGCTAAGTGTGGTAAATATGAAGAATCCAAAGCAAGACAAAGGTGGGGACTGGTGGAGACAGCCCAGGAAGGCCCCTGTGATGAGGTGACTGGGAGAAGTAATGTTTGAGGAAAGCGAGGGATCTGTTGCAGATGCCCACAGGTGCCCTTTGAGCAGAGGAAAAGTGCTAGGCCTTCAGAAGATCTACAGGAAGCCAGAGTGACAGACTAGAGCCTTCTGATTGGAGAAGAGGGATGATTAGGGAGAAGGACCACATAGGGCTGTGTAAGCCAGGAGGAGACCTAGAGAAATTGAGAGAAGCTATGAATTCAATTCAGGAACTGCATCATCACCTTGTGCCCCAAGATGTGACTCACTTACATACTCTTGAAGGTTGGAAACTGTTATTGTGCAACTTCAGGCCTGTGTCTTTCCAGCACACATGATCAGGGAGATGATATAAAACCACGAGACAAATGACTGTCAGAGTGAAGTGGCAGAAGTGAAAACAACAGGTTGGAGCATTCCAAGGAGGGGAGAGTGGGTTTTCATGATGCCTGAGATTAAAGATAGCTTCCTGAAGACTGTGCAGAGTGAGCAAATGGGATTCTCGTGGGGCACAGGGAAAGAGTGTGCTGAGGAGAAAGTGTGGAACACGACTGGCTATCCAGGAGAAACCTGGCAGTGCTCGGTGTGGTCTCTTGGTTTTACAACCAGTATTTATCCCCAGAGAGGATGAGCCTTGAGTGCCTGGTCAGAGAAATATGCCATCTGGAAAGAGCTTTAGATCTCAATGACAGTTTATAAACTCTCTTGAAGGACCTGGGAGCTTTGTTGAAGTGAGATAAAATGAGGAAGTGCAGTGAGAGAAAATAAATGGAAGCTTGCTGCTTGGGTTGGACAGGCCTAGCGTTCATCCTCCTCCTTCTCCAAGAGCCCTGAGAGAGAGGACAGGGCCCAGAGAGGTCCCAGGATGCAGCTAGAACTACACTGTGACACACAGCTGGGAGAGCTAAAGCTCTGTGAAGTAAAATGAAACACTCAAATCATACGCATTAGTGTGGGACGTGGCAACAGGACAGAGACCTGTGCCTGCTGAGGCAATAATTGAATAATCAAGTGAGAATATGTTCAGCATATTCTGAGGGCCAGGCCTCAGCTCTGTGCCCAGCCCTGTGGTCTCCTTTCTTCCCCACAAGCACCTTGTGGTGTCACATTTACAGCCATTTTACAGACAAAGATAATGAGTCATTGCTCCTTAGAAATCCCTTTCCAGGGCCGGGGAGATAGCTCAGTGGAATAAGTGCTTGCCTAGCAAGCACAAGGTCCTGAGTTCAATCTTTGGTATCACCAAAAAAAAAAAAAAAAAAAAAAAAAAAAAAAAAAAAAAAAAAAAAAAAAAAAAAAAAAAGAAAGAAAGAAAGAAACCCCTTTTCATGTCACAGTTGTGAAGTGCTGAGCTCAGGAAACTTGACCAATTCTAAAGGCTCCTTTTATTCCCTCTGTGGATTAATCATTGATTTGGTATTTGGTTCTTTAAGCTAAACTTAGGGGTTGCTTCACTGGCTGGGTATTTTATGTGGAAGGTAAAGAATCACCTTGGCTGGTGTCACAGCAAAATGTTGTACAGTGAATTAAAACTGAGGAGGAGCCAGGGAGATGGCTCAGTGGAATAAGTGCTTCCCTGGCAAGCGCAAGGACCTGAGTTCAATCCCTGGTTCCACAAAATAAATAAATAAAATAAATAAACTGAGGAGCTTGCAGTTTTCTTAAAATTAGGTCCCAGGTTTTCTCTGAGGACAACATTCCAGCTTGTAAAGCTACAGCAGGACAAATGCAATTCAGACAAGTTCTACCACTCGAGGAGCTGCCTCTCTGTTACTAACTTCTGGACTGATGCACCTTGCAAAAGCCGGCACCCTTCGTCCTTTATCAGCTGTTGTTTCCCTTAATCAAGCCCCTGCAAGGCCATGTTTCTCCTGCTGCCAGAAGACAAAATCCTCCAGGAGGACGGGACTAGCTTGTGGTTTCTTAGAACTGAGCAGAAATGGGTGGAGGTGGGTAGAAGCAGCCTCCCTACCGCCTCACTGATGACTTAGCACTAAAGTTGATTAGACTAGCCAGGCTGTTCATGTATGTTGGCTACTTATTATGGGGATCCGTGGCCCAAAATATTTGAGAGAAAATAGCATGTAGAGTAAAATCATATGACTCCTAGTATTTTGTTTACAGCAGAGTCTACATAGCCAATGAAAATAATGCAAGTTCTACAGGGTAAGGATCACTTTTACAAGACAGTCTCCGGAGACATAACAAGTGCCTGATCAATATCTGTAGAATGAATTAATAGATAAGTTGGTGGATAACATGGATTTCCCAGAGGACTTTCTCTGTATGGAACAGGAATTCATGAAGCCAACTTTAGGGACAGCCTGCACAATGACCTTGCACAGCACGTTTCTTTTCCTCTTCCTCCTACCCAGCTGCAAATGTTGTGCCCTGGAAATGGAGGATTGGAGAGGGTGTGTTCCACGGCGGGGACCTCGCCCAACATCTGCTGAATTTCTCTGGGGCCCATTACATCCATACTCATGACATACCACACCCGTGTTCTCTCTACACCTAAAGGACACATTAAATAGCCTTGTTCTGTCTCCTCTAAATGGTGAATAACCTTTGGTCTATAAAGCAGGGTCATCAAAAGCTGAGATCACGCACAGGAGATAAGTAAACCAGACAGCTCGTTCTTGGAAACTAGCCACATCTGCAAGAAAAGAGGCAGATCGGGGCTTGCTACCAGCACTGCATCCTCACATCTGCTCCACCTTGCCCCACCCATTTTGCTTCTCGTTGATCTGTCAGCAACCCAGGAGAGCTGGCATCCTTATCAGGGGGTGGCATGGAGCCCAAGGCCGGCACTGGCAGTTCGCCTGCTTCCTCTGGTGATTCACTAAATTAATCAATCCACAGTCTGCAGTTGCTTTTAGTAAATTTTTTTTTCCTCCACTATTCTTTCCAGTTAGTTATGCATATCTTATTTTAAGTATCATTAATGTACCACAAGAAACATTTACCCAAATTAGAGGCACTGATATCACCCCCAAAACTTTTATTAAATGCCTAGGCTTTGTAAGGCATAGGGCGAAGACAGTTGTTTTATGGATGAAGACCTAACTGCAGATGTGACTCCTTCTTGCACAAAGACAAAGTGTGCCCAGCCTTTGCCCCCCTCTCTGCGGAATGAAATCAGTGGGTAGTTCGCAAAGCATGGTTAATAATCCTGCTTATTGGGTATTTCTGGCCTAATGTGGGGATTTTAACTTTTTAGTAAGAAGTTCAGCTCAGCTATTTGTTTACGTCTCTTTCATGACTCTGACATCTCAGCCTGGCATGAACTCAGGACTGCAGAGGAAGAGAAGTATAAAAAAAAAAAAAAAAAAATATTGAAAAAGCACTCTCTGCTCAGCTAGTGACCTGCCTTTGCTGATCACCAGGGTGCAGAGTACACCTTGGGCCATGGAAGGGACAAAGGTGATAGAGGATACAGGTTCACTAAACTTTACCTAGAAATGGGCAGGGAAGGGGCTGGCACGCGCGAGCTTCCTCGCTGACGCCCTACATTCCATTCCTGAATGTTTTCAAGCGGGGAGAAGTTGCTTCATAATGCTGACTTCTGAATCTGAGTAATGTACGGCTTTCACCGACAAGCCTACTTAGCACCAGCACCGATCATGGGAAAGAATTACCTGCGCCCCTTGCCTCCACCCACCCCACCAGAACTCTTCTTTCAAAAGAGAGAGGAAACTTCTGGTCCCCATTTTCCTGACAAATACCTATGCAGCCCTCCAGAAAGTTGTGATGTGAGGAGAGAGGTTTGACTATCCTAGATGGAAGCATATAATTTTCATTAAATTGCCCAAAACACTTTTGGTGCAAAAAAATAAGGATGTCTCATGTAGAACCAAGTCTGGCCCACCAGGCCCATGGCCCAAATCTGTCCTGCCATCCATAATTGTATGGCCTTCAGGTCAGAACAGCTTTACATTTTAAATGGCTGGGAAGAAAAGTCAAAAGAAACTATCTCATGATATGAAAATGATACATTTAAATTTCAGCTTCTCACTGGAATATAGCCACTGCCATTTGTTTAAGTATTGTCTGGGGCTTCCGTGCTATAGAGGCAGAGCTGAGTGGCTGTGACTGAGAACACATAGACCACAAGGATTAAAATATTTACTATCTGGCTCGTAAGAGAAAAAAAAATTCCCCAAGCCCTGATCTCAAAAAACTCATTTTGAAAGACTTCTTTTCCTGTCTTCTTCTTTTTCTTTCTCCTCCTCCTCCTCATCTTCCTCCTCCCCTCCCCCTCTTCCTCCTCCTCCTCCTCCTTTCATTCTCTGATTTATTATGCATCCTCTATTATTTGCCTTTGCTTGTCTCCTCTGGCTTACTGGGGGCAAATGCTGAAGAGTCAGAGGATGTACCTTCCTCACCAGACAGGACATGTAGCCCCTTCTCAGAAGCTGCAACCTGGAAGTTAGTGATAACCACCTGAAAGCTGGTGATAACAGTACAGAGTAGGGAATTTCCAAGAAAAAGCTTCATGAGAAAGGGGACATTTCCATGATGACCTGAAGCAAGTAGGGTGTAGCAGGCATTTTGGACACAAGGACAAGTTTAAACAAGAAGGGGTGTCCTTGAGGGCACAGGCACCCAGGAGGGTTTGGAACAGGAGCACAGGAGTTCTTGGTAATAAGCAAGAGGAGAGTTGGCTCAGAAGGGAGTCACTCTGGGTTGAGGGTGGTGCTTCATGGTTGTGTTAAAGGGTTGGTTTTTTGGGACATGCACCAGGGACAGCATGGAGGCCCAGGGTCACCAGGTACATTACCACTTTATCTGGCCATTAAAAAGGCTGGGGGTGTTTAAGCTGTGAGGGACCTAAAGTGCTCTATCCTGAGCCAGCCCGAGTGTTCAATAAATATTTGTTGCATGATTCCGTGTCTGTGCAGGAGTGGGACTGCGAGGCATCTGTGAGTGCTGAGGAAAGCCAAAGCTTTGGAGGCCACAAAAGGCACGAGAGGACTTTTTCCTTTCTCAAGGGCTGCATTCCACAGGAATGTCACGCGTGTGTGTTTGGAGCCAGGCACGTGCTCAGCCCTGGGGATTCCCTGTGAGTGAGACAGATGTGGGTTCTGGCTGCCTCAGAGAGCTGGCAGTCAAGCAAGATGACCAGGGGAGGAGACAGCAGTCCCAGGGGAGGCAGAGCAAGAGGAGCATCTTGGAATGTTAAAGGTGGTGGGAGAGAAGACCATGGGACCCTCTGGGAAGGGAGATTCAGAGATTCATTCTGGCCAAAAGGGAAAAGCCTTTGATCAGACACCAGAGAGGAGTGATCGCTGCTGATTAGTCACCCAAACTCACACTAGAGAGAGTCAAAAAGTAAAATAAAAAGTTATGCTGAGCCAAGAATGTTAAGAAGGGCCAGCAGAAGAGTAAACTATAAACACCATGCGCTTCACTATGAATCCGAAGATGGTTCCAAAAATGTCTGAAGGTATGTGTTGGAGAGGATGCACTGTGGCAACTCTCTCTCTTACTACATAAATTCATGTTAAAATGCTGCAGAGTTCCTTGATTTCTTCACAGAGTTCATGTTTTTTTGCTCTGAAGAAATAGTTTTGCAAGGATATAATTCTTTGATTTTCAAATTCTTTGATTATTGTGGAGGTGTGAGTCAATTTTTTCCCCATTTAAAAGTAAAGTTGAGAAAAGGGTCAGCTGTAGCTTCATCCTAATAAGAATTTTCTGGAGAAGCATGTCCAATTAGCAGCCAGTCCCTAAATCTCAGCCAGTGCCCCCGACCCTAATGTATTGTTTCTTCATGACAACAGAGAGAGGTGAGAGAGCATCACCGCTGACTCCCTGTGCCAACTTTAGGACCTAATAAAGCCTGAGTGCCTGATTCCAGTCACGTGTGTGAAGCCATTGCTGAATGTTACTGCTGTTTTTCTCAATGCATCTGTTTTAATTTCCATTCAGAATTAAATTGCACTTTAAGCCAGAGGAAGGTTAAAATATTGTAGTTTTGAACAGCATTCTTATCCATTTAAAATTCCACTTCTCATTAGGACTGATTTCTTTTTGCAGCATAAAAGGTGTATTTGTAGCAAGTTCAGGAACAAATTCATTCTCTCTCACGTCCTGTGTTTTTCTCTTTTCCTCTCTCTGCCTTCCTCCCAGGGATCACTACCTGTGTGGTGTGACCTGGGCTACACGAGAGCGGATTGCTTTGCAGTGGCTCAGGAGGATTCAGAACTATTCTGTCATGGATATCTGTGACTATGACAAATCCAACCTAGGATGGAATTGTTCACAGGTAAGGATAGGTTCAGGTGCTCTGCTTCTAAAACCACATGAGGAAACTCAGGGAGAGTGAGGGTCAGCAACTGATAAGTGGGGTTTGACTTTCTCTTGTCTCTTATCATCGAACCCTGAGGTAGTTGACCAGCCTTACATAACCATAAAGACATGCTAGTGCTCTTATGTCACCTTCATGTACTCATTGTACTGTTTTAGTTATGGTATAATCATTTGGGAAGGAGAGAAGGGCAATGGAAAAAACAGAAGATGGAATCTTGGTTACTTTTATCACTGTGGAGACAACATGCCTGACACCCAAAAGTAAAGAAGGAAAGGTTTATCACAGTTGCCAGTTGGTAGAGGTTTCAGTCCATGTCTGCTGCCTGTAAGGCAGAGGGGCGTCACAGAAGGCGCAGTTCAAGGCAGATAGGAGGCAACAGAGCAGCAAAGTAGCAAACCACCAGCAGCAGCAGCAACACCCTGCCTCTCCCTTTAGCCCTTCTGGGATACCGGACTTTGGGTGGTGCCACCCATGCCCAGGGTGGGGCTTCCTGTTATCCACACCCAAAACTATGCCACATCAATCAGTGCTCTAATTTAGTAATCACACACCCTTGATTCCAAGCTTAATCCCAGAATCATATACCCTAGATCCAGTAGCCTCTGAAAAGCCCACCTGTGACCTCTGAGGTGTAGGAGGTGCATCTAGACATAAGCCATAAAAGAATATGATGGACTGTGCTGACATCAGTAACCAATGATGTAGAAAGACCAGGGGCTGCAAGGAAGAGAATGATGGGCTAAGTATATGTGAAACAAAGCAGTATCAAGAGGCCACAGATCTGTTGCCATGTTGTCTTTAAGTAGGAAAGTTTCAGAATTTCAGTAACTACCAAGCAAGAGGGTAAAGACACTGGGGCAAACTCAATGTTAAGCCAGTGTTGAACCACAGGATGGCTTCCAGCTGGGAGACCATGAGGCCAAGCTTGTCTCAAACCCCTTTGAGAGACAGTAGTCTCAGCAGGGGCAGGGACTGGAAAATAGTTGCTGGAATCTGCCAAGGGCCCTTAAAGCTGCCCATTCTGGTCATGGGCCCTGTGTCCATATACCTCCCTCTCTGCTCCCATCCTGGTGAGGCACAGGGCAGACTCATGTCTGGGCAGCTTGAGCACCCCACATCTTGACTCACACACTTATTTATTCAAGAAACCCTAAGTTCTGGTGACATTCCAAGTTCTGTGCTATGCTATGGATATTTTAAAAAAATGAATTAGCTCGCCTGTCCCCTAAATGCTTCTGTTCTGGTAAGGAATCCCAGTATGAAAATACATTGTAAGAGTTACCATTTGTTGAGTGCTTTCAGTATGTCAGGGACCGTGGAGATGGAGGTTGAGTGAGCTAACTGGCTTGGTCAGGCCACAGTTTGCCAGAATTCAAACTGCAAAACAATCCATTTGCTTCCTGCTGATTACATCACTTTAATACCACGATGTTGTGCCATAAACCAAGGTGAAAAGAGGACATAAGACAAAAGAGCACAGCCAATTCTACTGGGGGGCCATGAAGCAGCAACATGACAGAGACACAGGCTGGCAGTCTAGGGTAGCCTGTCACTTACAGGCAGACAGGGGCAAGAGCCCCATCCAAGCCGGGAGCCCGTGTGAGCACTTTGGAGCATGCGGGAACTGTGTCTTTATCTTGAAGACCAGAGGAGAGGAACAGAATGGAAAAGAAAGAAATAAAAAAATAAGGCGATGTAGGCCCAGGTGTCACTCAGAGCTTGGTCTTAGCCTGGAAGAAATGGGGAGCTGATGCAAAGTTTTAAATGAGTGGGAGTCTCTGTGAAATTTGCTCTCTTATCAAATGAGGTCAGTTGGGAGCTGTGTGGAACAGATAGTGGACCAGAAAGAGAAAAGATAAGCAGTCTCTCTGCTGAGAGGATTGCGGCCATGGACCAGGGGAGCCTGCCATGGACATGGACGAAGGCAGTGATGGCACAGAAGAACAGAGAAGAGATAGAAAAAGAAAGAAAAAAAAGAAAGAAAGAAGAAAGAAAGAAAGAAAGAAAGAAAGAAAGAAAGAAAGAAAGAAAGAAAGAAAGGTGGGGGAGGTGACTATGAGTAGAGCAAGAATCTGGAAAGACTTCCAGGCCTCTGGCTTGGGTGGACAGGAGAAGATTAAAAGTTTAAAAACAGGCTGCTGGGAGAAGGAGAAATTCTTTTCAATTCCATATGCATTTAATTTAAAATGTCAGCAGAACTTTCAGGACAACGTATAGGGTGAATCCAAGACAGAACCCTACATGAGAGAGGTACATGAGCTAATGTAGCTACAGGAAAAATACTAGCATAACTCAAAATATGAATGGATACGGTTGTCAATAACTTTATTGTAAGTTCACTTAAATGCTCCTATTCTACTTTTGTTCCTGTTACCACACGCTGTGGCTGAAGAGTGGACTTGTCCATCTTTCTCTGAAATGCTGTCATTTAACTTTTTTTCCCCTCTTCCAGGCGCACGAGCACACTGAGATGAGTGCGACTGGCTGGGTTGGCAGGGTAAGTGCTATGAGTTAGAGGATTTCACGTACTGTGGGGCAACTACTCAGAGCTACTTGCTCATTACCTGAGATATTCCTTGACCTATTTCTCAAGTATTGGAAGTACTCTCTATAGAGACATGTCTTTATGAAGAACAGGTAACATCTTCAGTTGGAAATAGTAGCAGGATGTGTGAAAAATCGGCAGTAGAGCAGACAAAACAAAACATATACTCTGGGCAAATTGTAGCTCCCACTAAGTTAAAAAACAACCATTGCTAAAAGGCAGTCAAGAGACCCAATGTGTTTGTTGACCTCATATTTGAAGTTATGTGCTTTAAAAGCAGAAAACAGTTCCCAACCATGCCTGGACAAATGCCTAAGGAGACCCAGCAGAAATTCAACACCAGACACAGTGGCTGGGGTTCGATCCCCAGCATGTTGTGCCGGCCCCTTCCCTGGCATGCACTGAGACAGCGACTGAGACTGGGCATGGTGGCACGCGCCTGTAATCTCAGCACTTGGGAAGCTGAAAACAATAGAATCACTATGAGTCCAATCTACATAGTGAGACTCTGTAGAACCTGTACTAAATACATAAGAAAAAAAGAAAAGAAATTCAGTGCCTGTGATATAATGCCCACTGCACACCTCTGTTTGGAGAAAGTCATAGTTCTTTGAGTTCACACCTTGTTAGCCACCTAGCTGCAGTGATTTCACCAGGAAAACAGGTAAACTCTCAGGTGCTTCCCCGCTCCTCAGTCCCCGCTGCATTACTTGTGTGTCACATAAGAATTACCAGTCACACTGCTGCCAGACCATGGGGAGAAGCCCTAGGAAGCAGAGGAACTCCAGCCCTCATGACATCTCGTAAAAACTGAGGAATGAATCACACCTGATTTTAAAACCATTTCTGTTAATTCTCCTAAAGAGGGAAACACAGTGACACAAAATATGTAAAGATTTCACATGCCTGGGTTCACAGAGGATGAGGCCTCGATCCAGCAGGGCAACCCCTTTGAGCTGGGCGCAGGGCTCCAGCGCGTGCTCATGTCCTTTTCTTCAGGCATTGATTGGGCAGAGGGGAGAGGTTTGCCAACATGAAAAGTGGTTTCCTCCATGGCAAGAGACATGCTACACTTCCTCACGACTCTTCGAAAAAAATATGTTTTTTCCTCTCTGTATTTAACCAGACAGATGCCACTTTTCACACATTTCTACTAGGCACAACTCCATCCAGGGGAAACAGGGAAATGTATTAAAAAGATAAGGCTGTGAACACAGGTCTAGAGAGGGGAATGTGCTTCAGAGCTCTGTAATGAGAACACCAAGTGTACTGCACGCCTCAGCTTGCTCCATAAATGAATTCACTTTGAATCACTAAATAGAAAAGGGAAGTATTTTTCTTCCTTCCCAAAATGGGAGCTGATGAGAGGAAACATCGAGAGTGCAGTGAACCAACAATTTTAAGACTGTCTCCTACCTGCTCTCAAATGTAGTCAGGAAATAGAAATCGTAGAACGACATATTCCTTTCAGGCTGGGATAGATGCTCTTCTACTTAAACTGCATTATATTCTGCCTTATCTTTCACTGAACTGTGAAACACTGAAAATTCTGTTCTATGTTATTATATAATCTCTTTGGTAAATTGTTGATTATATTTAACAAAAATTTAAAAAACTTATAACAAAAATGACTATAGGAATACTCCCATACAAAATATGCATTGATATTCCTTATGGTATCAGTCCAGAAATGGTTAACAACTAAGCCTGACTTTCAAAAACAAATACATGTAAAACAGGAACAAAACTCCTCCAAACTACCAACCACCTCCATCCTAAAATAATCAAGTACATTTTAAGAAGCACATTTGTGACACCAAGGAAATGTGTTTCTTGAAACAAGGTCAATTCTAAGTTTCATGCACTTATAGCCAGAAGGCATAGTTATTCTCCATGGAGAGAGAATGTCCCCAAATAATGGTAACCATGTCTGTTTATCAAGTGGCCTGTCCAACTGATTTTGTGTCTACTCTTACGTACTCCTCACCAAAAACTTCCCATGAATTTGTTCTTTTTTGTTTTTTTTTTGTCCACATTCTATTGAAGGAGAAATGTTTTTCAAGACCTTCCAGTTTCATTTGGCAAGGAAAGCCTTTGGTTTTGAGCGTAGATACTGGGGAAATTTTTCTAAAATTACAGTTGGTACTGAGATGAGCCGGATGAGATTGGTGCTTTAATGTTTCTTTGTTCTTTCTTATTTTCTAGTTTAGGCCTGCAGAACCTCATTTCACCTCCGATGGTAATAGTTTCTACAAGATCATCAGCAATAAAGAAGGTTACAAACACATTTGTCGTTTCCAAATAGATAATAGAGTGAGTATTCTTTATTTGTTTTAGGTTGGCCTCCTGTTGTTGAAACTAATTTGAAGTAGGAAGTTAGTTAAGTCTATCAGTGTGTAAAAGTAGATTAATTCAAATTCTTCAATGATATATGAAGTGGGCTGGGGTGTGACATGGACGTCCAACAAGAACTGTCAAGGTTATTTTAGTTCCTGATGGAAATGATTCAGTCCTCCACTTAATGTTAAGAGAAAGTCTAATAACTTTTTTAAATTTAAAAACCCATCAGGATTGCACATTTATTACTAACGGATCCTGGGAAGTCATCGGGATAGAAGCTCTTACCAGCGATCATCTGTGAGTACCCTAATAATCAGTAGGAAATAAACCCACTCACAATCGCGCCCTCCTTGCACAGAAGTAGGGAAAAAAAAAATCTCCGACAAATAAGAGAAGTCTATTTGGAATGTGTTCAATACTTTTTTTCTTTTTAACATACGGAAGCCTTAATGATTTTCACATATGCTCAGCAGATTTGATACCGTGCCACCACGCAGCTCTACCTCTTGCTCTTACCTGCTTTGCATTCCCCGAGCTGCAGCGTCTTTTCCTGGAGCCTCCGGGAAGGCGGCGCCGGTAGTGGGGCCTTCGGTCAGCTTTCCGCGGCCCTCACCGTCAGGAAGACTTGGAAAGGCAATTTTATCTGCTCACGTCTGGACCTTTCTCTTGGAAAGTGGAAGGGTTTCCTAAAGCTGTCCACTACCCTTCATTAGAATTACAGACACAGTCGCGGTTCTCTATTGGTTACCTTGCGCAGGGATTTTGCTGCTGCCTAAAGTTGTATTTGTAGACCCTTGTCAGCAGTAACTCTGCCACCATAAGGAAGATGACGAGCTTGCCATGCAGAAGCTGGTGGCAGAGGTCAGATAATATGGAAAATAGAATTGATAAATGGAGTGTCAATTTCAGGCTACTTGTCCAGTTGTATTTTCTTACAAAAGGTTTCTTTTCAGTTTTTAGTTGCTCCTTTAAAAAATAAGTCCGTGATTCATGTTAATAAAAAGAGCATCCTGGGTACAGGTGATGGAGAGAAATGGCTTGTGGGTGATGTGGGGGGCCTGGAAGCCCCGGTGGTGGACCATGGAGAGCCCTGATGCGCATGCGCAAGGGCTAGTTTTACTGCTTGAGTTCTTCCGGTCTAACATTTTTGTGCTCAATAGATGCTTCTTTGTCTTTTCCCCAGATACTACATTAGTAATGAACATAAAGGAATGCCAGGAGGAAGAAATCTGTACAAGTAAGAATTTTGTCAAGTTGTTGACTTCTGTCTTTTTAAATGATAAACAATTTTAGGACTTGAACTTTTACAATTTTTAAAATTAATTATTTGGTGCAGGGTGTCGTTACACAATTCGAACTCGTAGTGATTCTTCTGTCCCAGCCTCCCCAATGCTGGGACTACAGGCATGGGCCACTACACCCAGTTTCACTGCCTGGCATGACAGGTAGACCAGGGATCAAACCCGGTCGTTGAGCTTGCCAGGCAGGCACGTAGACCACTGAGCTACCTTCCCAGCCCAGGACTTGAACTTTTTAAAACTTATCCTAATATTAATTTGGATTTCTACCAAGCCTGTTATTCTTTCATAAATCAATATGCGTGTCACATAAAGAATGATTTTATTAGCTGTTTTGTGACATTTCCAAATGATGAGAGGTTTAAGGTTATTAATTCATGTATTTATTTCACATGTTTAAAAAGAATTTTTAAGGATTGCTTTGGCATTGTGATGCTTGAAAAACTAGAACAGCATGGCATTATTCAGTTTCTTTCATTTATCCTTTGATCAAGTGCTTAATTTCTTCCACTGGTTTTATAGAATCCAACTTAACGACTTCTCCAAGGTTGAGTGTCTTAGCTGTGAGCTGAATCCGGAAAGGTGCCAGTACTATTCTGTGTCATTTAGTAAACAGGCAAAGTATTATCAGCTGCGATGTTCAGGTAAGTTTGTGTTGAGGGGGAGAGCTGGGGCAGCTCCGACGCACTTGGGCTGGGGAGCTGCTTCCCAGTTCTCTTGGCTAGGGAATGCCCTGCCCTCCTCTCTAGAGCCTTCTCACCCTATCCTGGGCCCATTGCCCTGTGCCTGCAGTTATACCCCAGTATCCAGTCTAGAGATCATTCTTTGTTCTCTCCTGGGCTCTCTTTCAAACTTAAGAGGTCCTGCAATTGTCTCAGGCCCTTTCTTCCACTGACATTTAGGTGTTGAGTTTAAATCCCATTTTCTTCCCCTTCAAACACTTCTTTCTTATAAACTCATGTGTTGTGGTTTTTAAATAAGTATGTCATACACTTACTCCTTGACACGAGAAAACGTGAGAAATGCCAGTGGCCCAGCATGCCCACTGCTTTATCTTCTTTTGTTACTGCAACTGATTTTTATGGATTAAGAAACCTGGGCAAGGAGAAGTGCGGTGGCTGCGGCAGGTCACACACCCGGCATTATTATGTACAGTAGGGTTCCAACACAGACCTCTGCCTCCAGCGTCCTCCCCTCTAAACACTGCTGGGTACTTCTCAAAATAAAAAAGAACTGGAGAATTCTGAGAGAAATTGCCCATGGCATGAAAAAGGATGCTGAACCAGTTACTTCTTGCCCCAGTAATGTATTTTCTTTATCATTATTTATTTATCTGTAGTTCTTTGCCATGACTGTTTTTGTTACTCTTACTTGGGTTTGTCCTTTATACTAGGCACTATGCTAAAAGCTTTATATCATAATCTAGTGAAATCTCCAAGAAAACTCCATAAAGCAGACACGATTATCCTCATTTTGTATGTGAGGAAATTAAAGTATATTTTGTCATAAGTCACATAGCAAGTCTGCCAGGATTCTAGCCCAGGTTGGGATGCCTCTTGCACTGTGCTTTCCATTAAATATGAAAATTAATACTATCACCCAAATGAATCAAAATCAAATAATTCACAAAATAGCTTTCCTATACATTACCTTCCACACTGCAGCTACCACAGTTGGGATAAATAGTGAAGATATGGGCTTGTGAAAAAAACACTTTCGCAAGCCAGAAAAGAATCGCTTCTCCAAGTCAGGCTCTGCAGATGTGCTGCCTGGCTCCAGGCTGCTTGGCGGGGGCCTCATGGCGGGGTCTGCCCCTCTGCCAGGTGAGGCTGGCTTCAGTGCTCGGCCCTGGGTGGGGAGGTCCGGGAGCAAGCAGAGGATGGGGCTAGCTGTTCTTAATTCAGCTCAGTGACCTGGAAATTGGGTGCAGAGATGGTACCATGCCCGAGATGTTCTGCAGGGCAGAGTTTCATTTCCCGTCATTTTACGGAATTCTGTGCTGTTCCAATCATGCTTCTTAATCTCAACTGCAGTTATCATAGGGAAAAAAAAGGAAAACTAACACTTATTAAGCTTCCTATCCACTATGATATTTATTATGGTTTTTATCGAAGTTAAATGGTAATCAGTGACATTTTTTAAAAGTCATGCATGCCAAACAAATCTAAAACATATTTTTCAATGATTATGTTCACAGGCCCTGGTCTGCCCCTCTATACTCTGCACAGCAGCAGGAATGATAAAGGTATTTTCTCATATTTCATTCTTCATTTTTCATTTAGGAAAATGAGTGTGAATAGGAGCAACCTACATTTAGCTTTGTGTGATTTCTCCTGGATTTAGAGTGACATGACCATGAGTTGAACACAGGTGAATAACCTGAAGTGTGAACAGTCCACTCAGTGCACTGCTAAATGGCATGATTCTTTGCATTGTAATGAATCATTGCTATTCTGTGTACCTGTTTAGAACTGAGAGTCCTGGAAGACAACACAGCTTTGGAGAAAATGCTGCAGGATGTCCAAATGCCTTCTAAAAAACTGGATTTCATTATTTTGAATGGAATGAGTAAGTCAAAGCTCATGGAAGCACCAATAAAATATAACAAATATGATAATCTGATCTGAAAATATACATTGTATACTACATAAATCTAATTTAGATTATTTTTCATGAAATGTTCTATCACAAAGATTATTACTGCACCATTATTTTCTCTTAAAATTTAATACCATTTTATATGCAATGTATTTTGTTAAGAAGAAAAGTATTTGAAGAAAATGTGCTACTGTTGGTGTCCTCTCCTCAGTTACTCTATTCTATTAGTAAGTATTAACTATATATTTAACTTAATGATACCCTAATTTATTTCACCTCTAAGCAAATAGGTGAAATTATCTGAGATGATTAACGTTGGTGGTAAAGAATGCAATTTCTGTTCCTGGATGAAATCTTTGAGTTTTTCTGATCTTCCTCCTGTCTCACAGCGAGCACAGGCTTGGGCCTCAAAGTCTCATTGTGGATTATGTTTATGGTCCACTCAGACCAGCAGGTTTCTTTGGACAGACAGACAGACAGACAGACAGACAGACAGACAGACACACACACACACACCCCAAATCCATCCAGATTGATTTAGTTTAATTGCTTTAAAATTTAAGATAGTAATAGTAAATATTCAACACACCTCATTTTAAATGTCAGCATGGGCTGTGGAAAGCGTAGGCATTTCCAGACAACAGTTTGGAACAGTGTATGTGAACTGCATGTCCCTGGAGCCACCTGGGACCTTGTTAACAGCCACATGGTGACCCAGCAGGTCAGGGTGGGTCCAGGATCTGGCGTTAAGCTCCGAGGTCATGCCAGAGTCCCTGGCCCCGAGCCACGCATCAGTGAAGAGCTTTTTCAGCACCAACATTGACAGCCTCGTAGAGAAGACACTGAATACCGAGATCCTAGACATTGTATCTTGGGGTGTGAGCAGTGGGGAGCCCAGAAGTTCTTAAGGTCAGAGAAGACAAGTGATTGGCAGGAAAACTTGACAGTGATTGTAGGATGCAGCTGGTAGAAGAGCAGTGGTGGCCCCACGGGGTGGAGGTTCCAACCTTTGCAGTTACAGGAAGTGAGCACTGGACCGAGAGGGAGGGTGTGTGGGAAGGGAGCAAGGATGGTGGGGCTTGGTGATCAGCAGCCTCCTTAAAAGGGCGAAACTTAAAGTACCTTGTCATTGGTGCCTTGGGAATTAGCCCAGGGATCAAGAAAGTGACTTTGGAATATTTATTTAGAATGTCATGATCAACTGGTAGTTTGATATTTTAAGAAAATTGCAATGAAGACTTGGAATTTTTGTTCCTACAAACACATTTTATCAGAAGGCATTAAAACAATCAGCAGAATATGAACTGAAGATAAGTCTATATAAATACCTTACTAATAAATCTTTCTTTTCCTTCTAACCAAAATAAATATAACATCAACCAAACAACAAAAAGGAAGTTAAATGTCAAAAAAGTTCTAGTGATAAAGATGTTTTTGCCTACAGATAAAATCTAACAAAGCTAGAAATATTATTAAAATATGAGCTTTTTAATTTTATGTTTTAGATTTATTAGTCTAACCTCTCTTTCATGTGAGACTTAAGGAAGTGGTTTCATTATTTAGGGACAAATTTTATAAAATTAATGTTCCTTAAGCACAGAGAATTAAACAGAACCACAGAAAAATCACACAGAAAGTCCTCAGCAGTGTGTTCCTCGGAAGCCCGATTTCATTCTGTGAAACACAGCTGAGGACGAGAACTCAGCTTTGCGGTCTGCGATGGCAATAGGAATTATAAAAATGTTATTAAATCAATTTTAAAATAGAATTGGGGCCAACTACAAATTCTAAACAGTTTCAAGGAAATTCATGAAGAGGAAAACATTTTGGAGGAAAACTTAGAACATAAGCCATAAACAAACCAGATAACTAGCTCAGATGCCAGAGAACAGATTATAGAAACAAAACATTAGAAATTCTAAGCTGTACTTTTATTTTACAAGGCACCAATGTACTTAATACATATATTAGAAACAACTTCGTTGTTTTAACATTAACTGATATTTTAACCAGACAGTGTTTTTTGTTTTGTTTTCTTTTTATCTTTAAATCATGCTGAATCCATGCAGTTTTTTTTTTTTTTATTCTAATTTAACAGATTGCTAGACTCTAGACAGGACATCAAAGATAAAGAAAAAGAAGGAAATCTTGAGTAATTGTTTTTAACTTTCTAATCAAATTTTCTGTTTGTTTAGAATTTTGGTATCAGATGATCTTGCCTCCCCATTTTGATAAATCCAAGAAATATCCTCTGCTACTAGAAGTGTAAGTATTCCAGAAGGGGGAGTTATCTAGGCGTTAACTGCCCTCCCCCGGTGAAGACAGCTGAAAACTAGCCCTCGGTCCATCCTTTCTCTCTTCCTGATTACTGTATTCCTCCTCCATTTTGTACTCAAAAACCACAGTCTATTTTCTCTCATTCTAGTGGACAAGAGAAACACTCTCTTCTGCCACATGTTTTTTGTTTTGATGTTTATTTATTTATTTTATTTTTACTTGCCTGAAATGCTAGGGAATTCTCAAGTGCTGATTTTCATCCTACCTCCTGGACATTTTAACAAGCAAGAGATGGGTATTAACAGTTGTTCCAATTCCCTCCCTCCAAATTTGCTCTCATTGACTCCCTTTTATTCGCTAAAACCCTCAATTTCTGTTCCAGGGCCTGCAGCATTCCTGCCTGGTATTTTTCATTCCCCTTTCTGGTGAACAGAAGTCTGGTAGGAGAGTGTCACTGTAATCCAAACTTCAAAGCCTAGAGAAAGTCTTGAAATCACATGTTGTTGAAGCTTTCCTGGGAGCTCATGTGAATTGTGAATATGGAATCATTGTAAAAGATTTTTATTAATGATTAGGAATACCCTTTCATCCTTCTAAGATTGTCCTGCTCTTATAGATTATACACGATTTCCCATATTAAAAAACAAAACAACAACGTGCTGGGTGTCTGCCATTGGTGAGGTGCTTAATTTATTTTATTTGACACAATAAAATAATGTGGTGAGATCTCTTGGCTCATAGTAAAGAAGACACAGCAATACTTAGGGAATAGTTTGTATTTTACTTAGGAGAAAAGGAACAGATATTAGCAACAGACGGAGTTTTGCTCCACTGTCTTTACAGTTAAAAAGAAAACCTCATAAAAATTTTATTTATCAGAAAACACAGAAAGACAGGTATTTTAAGATTCCACATATGCTATTTGATTTTACTAAGCCTAATTGTCACTTACTGAAGTCAAAATCACCAGTAAAATTCATTTGTTTTAGGTTTTTCTTTCAATACTAAAAGAAAGCATCCTTTAGAAAAATAGTGATTTGGGCTGGGGAGAGAGCTCTGTAGTTTAAGCATCTGTCTGGCAAGCACAGGGACCCAGCACTGGGGAGGCTGAGGCAGGAGGATCACTACCAGTCCAGGCTGTGTAGTGAAACCCTATACCAAATAAATAAGTATTTTTTAAAATTAAAAAAGAATGATTTGTTTTTTATCTTGACTTCCCTGCAAGTCATTGGGAAAGATTTTTTTAAAAGGCAAATTTAGTGTTATTTCTGTTCACTTATTTTCCTCTTCCTCTCTTTTGAGGTCACAATATTTTTTCTGATTTTAAAAATAATGTTTAATTTTGGGAAGTGGTAACTTGAGACACACTGAACATTAAGGGAAACTCTTAATCTATGGAATGTAATACTATCGTCAGGACAAAGGCATTTCACATATTGCTTAAAAGTTTACTTGCTAACAATACATAAATATATTCTCTTATTTAAAGTTAGACTTGTACAATATTTAGTTTAAATCTAAAATAACATAATAGGGCCGGCCAAATAGCTCAGCGGATTAAAGCACCTGCAAGCAGGTGCAGGGGCCAGGGATTCGATCCCCGGGCCTGCTGTGCCTGCCGAGCTGGCCCCACCCCCGGCGTGTGCTGAGATGCCAATTGAGACTGGGCATGGTGGCGCACACCTGTAATCCCAGCACTTGGGAGGCTGTAAACAGGCGGATCACTACGAGTCTGATGTAGTAGTGAGACCCTGAACACCCTGTAGACCCTTCCCTAAAATGCAAACTAAATAAATAAATAAAGTAATATAATCTTTTATTTAAAGCAAAGTTGTTTTCACCACCATCTCTAAGAAGAGAAGGAGCTGGCAAAGGCGTGCATGCAAGACTTGTCTGTCCCTGGGAGGAGATGAGCAGGGGAGGTGGGCAGGGGAGGGAAGAGTACTGGGGATAGCCTTCCCCTGGCATCCTATAGGTCATGAAACAGTACATATTTAAATGTGGTGCAGAGGTTCTTACAGCATCTCTCAACTAACAGAAATGAGAGAGCTTGACACTATATGTGAGGTAAATCAGAGCTTGTAGCAATTAATACAAGGAAGAAAAAGTTGCTTACGAATAGAATGCTGACCAACATGCCTATTTTCCAAAACAGGGTGGTATTTCTCTCTCTTTTGAACTTTTAAGTAACAGCACTCATTTGTGTGTTGGCTGATCTGAGCGACTGCTGAAGTACTAAGAAACCATCTCAAGGGAGTCCCAGCCTAGGAACGAACTGCAGTCTGGGAGTACGCCGATGTCCAGATGGAAAGACGACCTCCCAGCGGCATTTGTGTCATCATCTTCATTTTTTTTATAACCATATTTCCCTACCTTCACTATGAGAGAAGCTAAATTTCCTTGATAGCAAAGAGTATAATACTTTTAAACATGTTGACCTGTGAAGTTTGTGTTTGACAGCTGTCTTCTAAGATAAGACTGATGGGCATCTTTGAAGGAAACACACAGTGATTATAATCTTGTTGCCAAGTTTTAGAGGGCCAATTCTGGGTGTCCTGTGGGCTGGCACAATTTCAGGCTTGTGATAGAGAGAGATATACACAGGGGAAGAGAAATGCAAGCATGCTTTATTTGACTCAGAAAACCAGTGAAAGCCAACAATTTGGCTTTTGGTTTTTTTACAGATATGCTGGCCCCTGTAGTCAAAAAGCAGATGCTGTCTTCAGACTCAACTGGGCCACTTACCTCGCAAGTACAGAAAACATCATAGTAGCGAGCTTTGACGGCAGAGGAAGCGGTTATCAAGGAGATAAGATCATGCACGCAATCAACAGAAGACTGGGGACCTTTGAAATTGAAGATCAAATTGAAGCAACCAGGTGATTACCACAAGATGGATTCAAACTACACTTCCCCTTGATTTGTATTTGACAATTGTAAACTATAAACAATTTAAAGTGTGCAAGGAAGAATTTGAAATCTTTCCTCCTTGCGGTAGGCTTTTAGTGAAGATACTATGTTTGGATGAAAATATTTGTCATTACTGATTTACATGAAGTTTCCAAAAGGCATTTCTTAGCTCCATCTTTGTCTATGACTCTAGGAAGGGAGATGACCCATGAGCTACTACAGTCTAAGAACAGAGACTCAAAATTTATTAAACACACAGACAAGCTGAGAGATACATGTACCAGAATAAGCATCTGAATAAACAGTGAAGCCCACTTTTGGATTCAGAGATAAGGACTCCCTGTAGATTTGCACTGTAGGAAGTCACTGTTTCAAATTCTTAGGCAGGTGTGCCCTACAGTTTGGATAAGGGTGACTCTTGTATTTTGGGGAAAACAACTATCATGGGTCACAATTTTTTTTTGGTGGGGAGGGTTTCCAGGGATTGAACTCAGGACCTTGTGCTTGCCAGGCAGATACTTATTCCACTGAGCTATCTGCCCAGAAAAGCTTTTTTTTTTTTTTTTTTTTTTTTTTGATATCAGGGATCAAACTCAGGACCTTGCACTTTCCAGGCAGGTGCTTATGCCACTGAACTATATCCCTGGCATGATCACATTTATAAAAGCTTAAATATGGATAACACCTCACTTTTGGTTTTTTTGTTTTGCTTTGTTTGTATTTTTGTTTGGTTTTTTTGAGACAGGATCTCACTATGTGATTCAGGCCAGTAACTATGTAGCCCAAATTGGCTTTGCCCTCACACCCATCCTGCCTCAGGCTCCCAAGCGCTAGGATTTCAGAGCGCACCCCCACACCTGCACACCCCTACACCGCTTTCTCTTGCACTCTTTCCTTATGAGTCTATGTTGATATGATCCAAATGATGAGTGATGAGTTCCTCACAATGCACAGGTGACAAGGAAGTGTCCTACTGCAGCCACTATCACTTAGGCTGCATAGAACCCCAGGAAGTGGTTGTTCTTACCATACTTCCAGTTAAAATGTGCAGGCTTTTAGAATAACCTACCACAGTAAAATCAGGATTAGAATCGAGGCCCATCCTAACTCTTCTATTCAATCATATCAACTGTTAAATGGAAAATATAATCTTTGAGTTTTCATAACTAACTGCATGGACATCCAAGGAAGCTTAATGGGTGAGGGGGTTTGAGACACTATTGTGAAATCATAGACTAGAAAATGCAGAAAGATTCATGAATGATTAAATGAGTGGAGAAAATTTCTTTTAATGAACAACCAAACTAAAAAGATGATAGTTTACATGGCTCTTACTGAAATATGGGTAAGAACAACCACTTCCCAGGGCTGCTGTGCAGACTAAGTGACAGTGACTGCAGTAGGACACTTCCTTGTTACCTGTGCATTGTGAGGAACTTATCACTCAGGATTTGGATCACATCAACATAGACTCATAAGGAAAGAGGTCTATTAAATATCCTGGAGTGAGTGAAATCCTCTTGTACTAAAGTTAATAATTATTTCCCTTAAGAGTTGCAAGAGAAAGATCTAGAGGCAGGATAAATTTGGTCAAGGGTGAGATATTCAAGGAAGTTTTTCTCTCTCTAGACCTCTCTTCTGGGTATGAAAGATGATACAGGGCTCAGAGCCTCTCAAATTGGACCTATAAAGTCCTACATCAATTATGCAACTTGAATTACCAAAATCCTGAGGTATGGCATGTTTGCAACAGGGCACCATTTCAGAAAATAAAAGAAGCCTAATGTAACAACACAGACAGATCTCATACTGTTCAATGAAAGAGGTACAGGTTCTTATATCCTGTGTGAGCCAATTTATATAAACTCCTACGCCAGGTATGATTTCAGGTGGTGCTTTTGTGAACTCTAACGAAAGAGAAACACTTCATTTTGTGCCTTTGGAAAGAGAAATGACCTAAGCTCTATGACAGTATGCAGAGGCTCTGACTTCAAGGGTGTGTTCACTACACAGACAATTATCGGGTGTGCTCTCTGGAGTCAAAGCTCACATAGTTATTATGAAGCCTTCAAGTTTAAAAATTTAACATGAAGAAGATCAGTGGAACACTATTTTTAATTTTCTCTATGGCCTGCACCATCAACTGAAAATACAGAAACCCTCAAAGCCACATAAATGTTAATACAGAAGCTCCAACGTATCCCACAATACTCCAGAGTTGAGTGTTCTATTTGATAGAGTTTTAAGTACAATTCCTTTTGAAGTCAGGCTAAGATTAAGAAATAGGTATGTAAAAATAAAGTTTAAAGAGAATAAAAAAAGGAAATAGGTACATAAGACATATTTCTCATTTCTTTATTAGAGCTACGTTTCTGAACACAGTTTAGTGGCAAAAAGACTTCTTAATCCATCAAGGAAAAATTGCTTTCTACTTTATGGTGCTGAGCTAACTAATCAACACCCAGCATAAGAAGGGATTTATTTAGACAGTGGTGTTTAAGACCTCAGGTAGGGGGCCCAGTGACATTTATAGGCCTTACCCAGATGTTCTCCCTGCCCTTATCTTTCTCCATTGAGGGGGCAGACACTGTCAAATGGAAAAACATCTGGAGATATTTAAATTCAATTATGTAAAGAAAAGTGCATCTGGGCTGCAAATTTTTATATAAAGCTGTGAAAAAAACTGCCAGGATTTGTTTTCTGTGAAACACACACACACACACACACACACACACACACACACACACACACACGATTTTTATGGACTCTAGTAAAAGCAAGTCTTGTTCCTCTGGATCCTAAGTTAGCCTGGTAGACAGTTATCTCAGGTGTGTTTGATTGCTGGCAGCGATACTCCTAGTTTCAGATAAAATGAAATAAGTAACAAATGGCAGGATTTCACATTTGTACAGTTATCTTGGTTGTCTATACTCAGAGGAAAGCTGATTTGTGAACTTTCATGTGTTTCAGACAATTTTCAAAAATGGGATTTGTGGATAGCAACCGGATTGCGATTTGGGGCTGGGTAAGTAGTTTGACTGATGCGTCTGTGTGCGCTCCTTGGTTAGTATAACCCAGAGCATGCTAACTCATCTCTGGGTGCAAATATTTGCAGATGCGAAGCGTGTCTAACAGTTCTTGGGTCACTGGGTAGGGCTCCCGCGGAGGTCTGCTGAGCCAGACTTGAACGTGGTTTATTGTGATGAGGGGGACAGGTGAGAAGGGGAAAAGCAGAAGAAAGGGAGAGAAAGAGGGAGGGAGAAAGCGGGGAGAAAGAGGAAGGGAGGAAGGGGGAGCCTGAAAGGAGAGAGAGGGAAGTGAGACTTCTTATGAGTCAGCCAGTAAAGATTTTGTGTTTATTGTTTTTATTTATTCATTTTTCTTTCATTGGTTCACCCAGTCTCCAGGGACAGGAAATTTTCCATAGTTTTTTCCTTTCATCTTACCAAGAAAAGAGACCAGGGCTCTGAAAGCGTAGTCTTGAGATACGGCCCAATTAAGGCCAATTTAAGCCTCTTATAGCATGCTTTTTCTCTCTAAAGAGGCACAGTATATAAAGACGTGAGAAATGTGGAAGCTGCAACTCGCTTACCATATGTCCTTAATCCTTTACCTCCATAAAAATAACCGTTTCCATTCCTTAGTCATATGGAGGGTACGTAACCTCCATGGTCCTGGGATCGGGAAGTGGTGTGTTCAAGTGTGGAATAGCTGTGGCTCCCGTGTCACGGTGGGATTACTACGGTATGTACTTTCTCTCAGCTTCAAAGAAATAATAAATGTTAACCTTAAAATTTCAGTAACAAAACCGTTCCTTTCTGAGTTTCAGTGTTTCCATAACAAATATAGACGGCCAATTCATCTCAGAGGTTCTTTACGGATACCTAGTATAAGATGATCTTATTTCTTCTGCTATCATGCAAGACTGGGGGGTATATGTTATCTACACATGTAGCTTCTTACCAATAAATTCTGTTTTCCAAATTTTAAAACAACCTCAGCACCCCATCTCTCAGATAAATCCTTTCTTTATTTAGCTTGATGTGGGAGCTTTAAATATTAGAGGTAGAAAGGAAATGTGCATCTTTTTCCCTTTGGGTAAAAGTTAAATATAAATTGGGCTTTGGGTAGAAAGAGAAGAATAAAGACTGAATAAATTTTGGGTGGGAGTACTTATTTCTCACTGTCTCTTACTAGGTGAGTGATACTGTAGACTGTCATGTTTTTCACTGAGAAACTAACTACATCTCTGCCTACATCTCAATTCCTGTATACACCGTAAGGGTAGAATCATTGAGAAGATGTGCTTACTAAGTATCTCGGGTTCTGACACACGGTACAAGCAGGCCTCTCTTTTAAAGTCAATGGAAGCCAATCCACAAAACAGAATTGCTATTTTCTTTTGTTTTAAAAATTGGAGGGCATAGTTACCACTTGATCTGTACACAATGGCATTGTTTTCATGCCACACTTTTCTACTTGATATTGTTCTGTTGGATGGCTTGTTTTTGGAGACCTCTTGTGGTCAATAGAATACTAGGAACAGTCTTTGTGAGTTTAAAAACATGTAATGGTAAGATGGGAATATATATATATATATATCAACTAATTTACAGGAATTAAATAGTGTTTAGTATGTGAGAATTTGAACAGTATCCAAAGTATATTAAAATAGGTAAATAGTTTTGAAGAATATTTTTAAAAGTTTACAATAGCCACTTTATGCAGTTGTGTATAATATTTTAAATGTTATTTTTAAATGCCTAAACCTTCTTACACATGTTCACCAGGCTAGTACAATGACAAGGCAATATGATGCACTAACAAAATGGAATTGAAGGCTTCAGCTTCAATTTTATTTGGAGGGAAATTTTATTTTTCTTTAGAGGCCTTTTTCCCCTACCAAGTGTTATTAATATTTGAATGTTAAATTTTAGACTACATAAGCACTTTATTAAGACCTTATATTTAAACATCCTTTAAAATACAGTATTTTATGAGTGTCTTCTATATGTATAAAATTGCATAGTCTTATTCATTTTAAACAAAATAAGACATAATTGTTTCTCATTTAGAAGTATTTTTGTACAAATAGCATGAAGAATACATGTGGAACAACTAATTCTCATTAATGCTTTTTATCTCTAATGACCATCATTCAAAAAGAGTTGCATGGTTGAATTTAGGTGATATCCCCATTTAAAGAATTAAGAGACTCAGTACTGAAATACACAAGTACAATGATATACAAGCTATTAACCTATGTAACACAGTGGCAATAAATCATTCTTCTGCTTATTTACTGAAATCTAGCTACTTAAGAAAGCAGCTTTCACCCAGCAGAAAAGTATAAAAACGAAATATAAGAAGTAAAGCCATGCTGTTATATTGAGCTGAAGGGGACTCAGGTCAACAATTTCTGACATTGCCAGTGAAGTGAAAGACCCAATACTATTAGGGACTAATGAACTCTTTTGTATTATTTTGCTGAGTTAACACACCTATAATATTCAAATAACGGAACTTAACAAAAAAGGGGATACAGATGATTGTCCATTTTGTTCCTGTGTATTCAAGGTGGTTAGGATAGATATATAGTTACATTCTCTTAATGAATAGAGTGATTTGTTCTAATGGTATTTGTAAATAGGATATCATGTCTGCATCTTGTACAACAGTTAACCATTGGGAGGAATGTATGCAATGTGTTAATTATTGAAACTGTCCTACCAATTTGATTTGAAACTGTCTCATTGCTATTTATCAATAAAATTATGAAAAAAATTAAAAAAATGTTTCCAAAGGGAAAAAAAAGAAAGCAGCTTTCAAAACAGTCACATCAGATTTATTTCTGAAGTTATATTAGAATTTTGCCTTCATAAATTTTCTCATTGATATTTTAGGATGATGTCTATATAATGCATAATCTGGTTTTAAAATTGAGCAGAAATACATCTACTTATACAAAGTATCTAATTATGGGTATTATTTCCCCCCCTACTTTAAAGGGGCTTTAGACATTTCAGCAGAAAATATTATGTACTCCACTTCACAGTGTTCAAGTGTTATAACGTCAAACATGAGACTTCTCCCCAAAATAGGGGAGAATAGATGTTTAATGTGTACTATGATACACAAGCTGAGCCGGTGTGGGACTAATAAGTGCCACAGGTGAGTCCCTACCTGCTGAAAAATAGAAGAAACATAACTTAAATAATCATTGCTAGTAGGTTCCAGAAAGAAATAGAATATTATAAATTAAAGTATACATGAGGCACATATTATAAATTAGGGCAAAATATTTGAGAGAATTGGGGCTTTAACTGACTTTCTTTGAGCAGGTTATACTTCACATTTGTCTTTTCTGCCAGTGAATTATTAATTGAGCTTTAGGTCATTTAGTTTGCTGTCCTTCTGGCTGACCACATCATGACACCCCCAAGTTAGGGTGGGGAAGGGAAAGTCTTGTGTCTGAGTGGTGGTCTGGGAGTTAGCACTGGGGTTACATTAACAAGCCAAATCTAGAGGAGACACATCTGAAGGCAATGCTTTAGACCAGCACATGGCTTGGGTTGTAGGAAAACACCTAAAATAACTGAATAAACCGAAGTAGAATGGCCACTGTGGGAATTACACATGCTGCTTTTTTCTGTCACAGACTCAGTGTACACAGAGCGTTACATGGGTCTCCCAACTCCAGAGGACAACCTTGACCACTACAAGGTAAGAGACGAGGAACGATGTCCATTTTATAGCCTCGTTATAAGTTAAGAAGTTTTAAAGTGTATCTCTTCTAGAAAATATAAAGTTTTTATTTCCAATAAAATCCTTGTTAAAAAGAAATAACACAGGTGGTTTAGAGATACTCCAATAGCTTCCCCTACTATATTCTGCATAATTACAGTTTTTATCGTACGCTATATAGGTCACAATATGCATTCATTTGGAAATACAAAGCAACACCAGATAATTACTTTAATTATAAAAATTTCAGTTTAGAAAACATGTCAAATTCAACGTATTTCTTTAGAGCCCATAAAATTCACTAAAGGTATAATAGTATAATATATTAAAATTACTTATTATACTATCACAATTAAGATAGATATAAGCCTATAATTTTTCTTGTTCATGGCCCACTATGCACATGCTCCTAAATTTCTGAGTAGCATCCAGCAGTCTGGTTGCTCAATAGGAGCAGCAGAGGACGTGTCACTCTGCAGCTGGGCTGCTGCCCTGGAACTGTGGCTGGGCTGCAGCTGCTATTGGCTCGCATTGCTAGTGTGGATACCTCTGCAAAGCTGGAGCTGTTCTCTGTTACCACCTTGATACAACCGGCAGTGCTAGCATAAGGGATTCTTAACAACTTCGGTCCTCCTGAAGTCTTCCTGATTATATTTGTCATGTTCACTGAAGAAAAAAACAAAAAACCCCAAAAAAACCCTAAAACTTACAAGTTACTTCAAATCACCTCTGATGCTCTTGTTCTCCAAAAGACATTGGAAAGTCCTTCTAGGACAGTGAGTTAAAAGGAAAAAAGCAAGAAAGAGGCAAGAAGATAATTCCTCCTCATCTGTGTCAAGACTCCCAATGCAAGGGGTTCACATTAGTACTTTGCTGTGAGCAGTATTTGTGTGTTTTTATGACATCGTCATTACTGTGGATCCTGAAACTGGAGCTCAAAACAAAATAAAATGAAAACTTCTGGTTTTGCAAACAAGAATGAAGATTTAGGTTTTACCTTTTACTTTCAACTTAATAAGCAAATGAGGGGTGTAATGTGTTCAGGTTAGCATCCCATGTGTGTTTTCAATCAAGATAGAAAAGCAACAATTTGCAAAGTGAGGCCCACCAATCATCCTTCTCCTCCAAAGCAGCTCCATGATCAGGTTGTCCTCACTTCTGTCAGTGGTCCCATCTGATACTTTGTACTTCATTCTTCCCACTCGTTCTCCTCCACAACCCAGACTGCTGCAGACACCCTTTCCCCTCTGTGAATCACGCTGCTGTTGTCACTGACATGATGTAGACTTCATAAAGTAAGGCCCAGATTTTCTCCCCTCAGCTTGCCTTCCACTGTGCCAGTCCCTTCCACACAGAGCTAGGAGGCTGGACCTACCCAATGACAGGACAGTAATCCTTCCTTGTGCACTCAGTGACATCCAGTCCATGCTTTTTACCAGGTGGTCAGCTCCCAGCTAATGTTGCCCAGTTTCTACAACAGACCTACTGTCCCCTGAGTGCCCCCTCTGCCTTATCCTTGGCCTGTCATTTGCCCTCCATCTCCACCTCTTAGGAAACCAGCCTCTCCTTCTGAAGTCATGCTCTTTCCCTTCTAATCCTTTCCTGGATTAACTAGTTTGTATTGGATTTTCCCCTGGATGGTGCTGTTAGGCATTCAAAGGTTTCTTCAGCATTATATTCTTTGGATTACTTTGTGTGGAACGTAGCTTTAGAACATTTCCTGATGCAATATACAAACCTTTGAGCAGACACTTTTAGTACAAGTTGTATTTCTTCATTGCTCTGTCTCACTTTGCAGTTGAAATCTTATGAATAGTGTTCCAACCAGTCAGCTTAAATTTGATTGTCAGAGGGTTTTCTTAGCCATTGTGAAGTATAGAAAACTCCTAAAGCACCAGAGGTTTACTGCCCAGGATCCTACCTCCTGCTCTGGAGCATGACGGATGATGAGTCCAAAATTTCATTTTAAAAACTTGATGTGGTAGAGTTGTGCATGCTGTTAGTGCCAGTACTCTGGAGGATGAGGCAGGAGGACCACAAGTGTAAGGCCAGCCCAGGCTATTCAGTGAGGCTGTGTCTCAAAAAATAAAAGGTAAAGAAAAAAGACAGCTCAGGACTAGAGCAGTTCCTTAGCAAATGTAAGGCCTTGGGTTTAATCCCCAGGACTGAAAACATAAAATAAAAACAAATAAAAAATTTAAAATCCTATTCTTCAGAGCCATTAAACCCTGAAATACAAGGTCAAGTTCAATCCCTGAGATAAGCAAGTTTGTGGCACTTGCCTTCCCTTCTCCAAGCACATGGGCTCACAGCTTCTTTCCTCAAAACCAGCCCTCTGTAGAATTGTATAGGATAACAGTCTCAATCTGCCATTTCAATCTATATCTTTCTCCCCTCTTCTATAGGCTCCTCTTCCCCCACACCAACCCTCCTTCCCCAACTCCATCCCCAGCAGCGGCCATTTTCATCTCTCCCCTTAGGTGCTCGCCACATGAGGTAGTCATGTAAATAGAAGTCACTTCCTACTGCCAATGGCAACACACGCACACTGGGTGCACAAAGTCACTCTTTCACTTCACTGCACAGATGGATCCCGAGGACTGTTTAATCCTTCCACGCCAGGAGTCGGGTTTTCTTGGCACGGAATTCACTGCTGGCAATGGACACATTAAAACTGCCAGTACCAGGGAGCTAAAGGTTCCCAATGTGTTACTCAGAGGAATTATCTGGGAGGGTGACAGTGAAGGTGGGCAGAAGAAAGTGAGGCTAATGTATTAACAGAACTGTCTCCACCGGTTAGTTGCTTCCTGGGATCGTGGAGAACTGAATCTATGTGGAGAACTGAATCTAAGTTCCTATTTTTGGTGCACAGCAGGCTTTAGAATAAAGCTGCCCTCCTTTGTTTTTTAAATGAGCCTGTGCTTTTGTCTCTGGCAAGAATACTTTCAAAGATTCTATTTTCCTCCAAGGCCCCAGCTGCCCCTCTGGACCCCATCTTTTACTTTTCTATCCCAGGTGGCTGTTCTCTCTGTCTCTGCCTCTATCTGTCCTCTATCTTTGTCCCTCCCTCGCTCTTTCCCTCTCTTCTTCTTTCCCTCCTTGAAAAGACAAAGAGGACAGTTCCTTGGAGGCCTTCATCACCCCGTGCATTTCTGTGGTCAGAAGAAGGAAATACTTTCAAAATGGCTTCCATTTCATCTGCACCAGTAATTCTTTCCAGTGCATTGAGAATTAGGAATGCCCGAAATAAGAAGTAAAGCCTTGATCTTGGTCTGTGTGGTCAGTTTAAAAGAAAGCTATTGATACAGTAACTAGAATTGTAGCTTTTGGAAGAACACTCCATTTTTAAATAAAACTCAAATGAGAAAAGGATTATTAGCAGCTCTTTAATCACCTGGAGAGAGAGTGACGTCCCCCAGAGGCGCATAAGGAGTGAAATACAGAGCCTACTTTACTGAGGAAAGGGAAGTAGAGAAGCTGTTTGTAGAGGTGAATGCAACAGGCAGAGTGCCATGCACAGGGTTTGTGCCTGGCTGAAAGCTGCCCTGCACTGAACTTGCTGAGGTGTGTGTCACAGGGCTACATCCACCCAGAGGGGACCCTTCCCTAGTCCTTCAAAGCTGCCACATAGATTGGGAGATCGTGGGTTAAGGCTTTAACCAATGCAGTGACACTAGCAGTGACTCAGAAGACTCCTAAAGAAGATCATCATGCACCTACTCCAAGTGGCAAGGCAGCTCCTTTAAATATGAGAAAGTCAGAGGCAAGAAGGCCTTCGTTTCCTTAAAACACCAAAGCACTTGTCCAAGGTGCTCTTGTAGGCAAAGTGGAGGGCGGTGAGCAAATCTGAGCTAACGAGCTGTATGGACATCTGCTTCGCAGTTAGTCTGTGTCCACAGCAAGCAAAGGTGGTGACAGAGCAAAGGAATCAGATATCCAGTGCAGCGACCTTCACAACCATTGGTAACACGCAAACAGACAGGAAGTGTAGCTCCCCCTAGAGGAGTGGGTTCCTGATGACCACTCATGAATGGTCTCGCAAATGGTTGATCATAGTCTCTGGTCAAATTTTTGAAAGATATTCACACAGAGTAGACTCATTCACCGTTTCAAGGTGCCTGGTGGTTTAATTGTTCTGACATGTATTCTGTATGTGAGGGAAAATCCATCATGGGGATGGTAGTCATGAGTATGCCAAATAGATTGCCGTGCATGAAAGAGATAAGTACTTTACAAATTGTGGCTGTACAGCTCCACATCTTTATGTTGGAGTTTGTAGGGAGAGGAAGAGCCAAAATGGCTTTACTTTCATTTATTACATGTATTGATGATGGGACAATATTCTAAGCTCTTCACATGGACTGTCAATTTCAATTCTACCTTCCAATCTTCTAAGATAATATTCTACTTATCCCCATTTTACTGACATGGAAACTGAGGCACAAAAATGTTAAGTAAAATAACACGTTAAGTAAAATGTTAGGAGTTGGGGAAGACAGGGTCACCATCTGTATCCAAGAGAGGAAGTAGGAGGAAGACTGGCAGGAGAGACAGAGATGCTCACCACAAGCTGTGCAGAGGGGAGAGGCCAAGCACCAGAGGAGATGGGTGAGTAACAGGCAGAGTGGTTTCCTGGGAATTGGTGAGGCAGGTTCAGTGATCCAAGGGGGCTGGGGAGATAGCTCAGCAGTATAAAAGCCTGCTTGGCAAGCACAAGGTCTTGAGTTCAATCCCTGGAACCAAAACCCCCCAGTGATCTGAGGAATAATAGAAGAAGGGTAGTGGGAAGAGAAGGCCAACTGGTGACCAATAAGGCAGGATAAGACAGGAGAAAATGTGTTCACAAATACACAGGGAAGTGCAAGATCAAGGGCAGGAGAAGTGGGGCCCAGTCCTGAGCCTGGCTGCCAAGAGAAGAGGGCAGCCTGGAACACACAGAAGGGCTGATTTAACTTGTAGAGGAGATTTATTTTGCATTTTGCTCAGAATTTGATAGGCTTTTGGCAAGTGTACGAAACAGTCATAGATTTGGCAGTCTTCTGCTAGCAGATTTGAAATGTTCAATCCTTAAGAACTGCTGCATCGTTAGGTTATGCAAAACAGGGTGCAATTTTGTAAATATGCCATCTTGTACTGATTTGACATTTGTTCTATTATCCCAGAATATGCCAAAGGGAGAGAGACCTTCAGATTTAAGCCAAACCTTAACTTGTTTGTGGAGTGCTGATAAAATGTTGACTGCTGTGTGATCTTTAAAGAAGCCAGTGTTGCCTGTGAGGCCTGAGGTAGAGCCCCCTGTCTGGGGCTGATGGGAGCTCTTTCTCTGGCACCACATGGGTGCTGTTGTTGATAGACATAAACAAGAGCCACATCTGATGCAGTGGGTGGGATACATTTTTTTTCTTTAACATTTTCTCTGGCCCCTGTCACGGAATTAATGATGCTTCCCAAAGTGGCATCATTTAATATTATTTATGTGGCATCAATTGCAAAATAGAATTCATACATAAGCCAGTAAATTTAAAGTAGTGTTTTGCTAAATTTCTGTATTTATGGCTATTAGGTCCAGTGCCTGCTTTCTCTTTCTACAAGAGACTGGGTATGGTGATGAGTTGTTTGGTTGTGATGTCCAGGGACACTAGAATATGATGGTGACAGAATGGGCTTTGGCTTTAGGAAGACCTACATCCAAATTATTTCTTCCACTTACCTGAATATGAGCTTCAGTAGGTCACTTATGCCTCACTGATCCTCAGTTTTATCATCTGGATAATGGGAATAATCAGACCTTCCCCAAAGGTTTATAGAAATGGTTACCGGCGCTGCCTGTGCCTACCTGCAGCAAGAGCACAGAACACAGCAGCTGCCACCGTCAGTATCTTCAGGAAGCACATGGTCCTCACGGTTCAGAGATTGCTCAAGGGGTAGCTTGTAGGTTGTATAACGTCTCTTTCTCACCGCACTTCCCTACTCTTATCAGCTCTTTTATTTCAAAAATACAAAGATTTATTTGTTGGAAGGTAACTGAGGAACCAGCATGATCCAACTAGCAGCTACAGATGGTTCTTCTTGGGGATTGAAGGAAAAGCTCCTCACAGCGAGGCTGTGGAAGCAGCACTGCCACTGGACCAAACCTTCCTACTTCTCCTTGCCAGGCTGTTGCTGGCAGCAGGGTTCTCCGGAAGTTTCTAGCCTCGGGAGAGTGCCAACAGTACTACCATTGCATCTTTGCCCATTTATCACTCTGAGCTTCCTTTTTAGTGTTTGGTGATAGACTATTCAGCTTCTAACTTAGTCATCCATTTCCTTTTTTATTTCTGTTTGCCTGGATAGGCAAAGCGGGGGTAATCCTATTTGTATGGGTTAAAATAGCACAATTAGTTTTCCCCAATCATTAATCACTTCTTAAGTGAATCCTTGCATTCCTTTCACTGGGTTTGTAAGTTATCTTCCCAACTTAACGTGTGCCATTCAGTGGACTGTAAAGACCTAAATGAGAAGCCAGAAGACATTCAAGTGGTGAATGATCAGTCAGTGGTTCCGGAGGCAAAGCGACATAGCTGTGTTTTTCTTGGGGAAAGAGTTAGCCTGCCTTGAAGTGGGTGTGTCCACAAGCTGCCTGCCTCCGGCTAACAGAAAGGTCCCTGTGGAGGCTTCTAGGGGAAGCAGGGGGACTTCGCATTTGAAATGGCACACTGATCTTACAGTTGCAGGGAAAGCTTTTGTTTTATTTTTCTCTTGCTGCATTAAAGTATTTGTCTCTCTTTCTTTGTAGTGTAATATTGTTAATGTAAAACAATTTGCATCATGACACTTTTATCACAGTTTTCGTCTTTTTCTCAGTATGTTGCGTTTCTCACCATGTCTAGTTCATCACAGCTACAGTGTGTACATCACAACATTTATCTTAGGCTCAGGGTTTTACTTGTTTATAAAAATTGTCTTCTTTCAGCCTGTATTCACTCCATTTAAGAAAAAAAAGGCAGCCAGAAACTGTTTTGGTCCAAACTCCAGTAGCTATCACATTCCTTGCTAACTGTCCTGCGTATTTATATGTCTTCTAACTATTACTCTATGTTTCAATGACATTTCTCAGTTTCGTGGCACTGGGAGGTTGAGGAGCAGCTTTTGCTATTCATGCTGGCAAGCACGGCAGGCCCCTGAGGTTGCCGGAGGTGAGGGGAGGTGACAGTTGTGTATCTGGGTCAGGTCTGGGTGTTAACGTTGTCTGCCTTCTGCGAGCACAAAGCCAGATTTGACTCAGGGAGGAGCAAGGTAAAAGGAGCATGACAAGCAGCGAAGAGCACCAGAGGACTCTGAAGGGTCTCCCAATCCTGCAGCTCAGAATATTAACGCTCACTATCAATCTTCAGGCCTCAGCCACTGCTGTTGCTAGCTTTGAATAGTGCACAGCAGTAGCATTTAGGGAGACTTATTTTAACCCTTCCTTCTCTGAGCAGACAATTGTTCAGAATTCTATTGTTGCATGATGCTACATTTCACCTGAACCATCAGGACACATGCCTCCCACATTTCACATGGCTCTTTAGACCAATCCCTGTCCAAGTTACTTGTTTTATGACAAAGCATGATATGTACCCAGGAACCAGAGGATCTATTATTATTGTATACTTCAAAGTGTAGGGCAGGGCATCAATGTTTTAATTCATACGATTCCTTTTCTGGGAGACATATTGTCAACACCTTTGAATTTTAGAAGGGATGAAGTACAACTTACATATAAGAAGTAAGGGGGGTTTGCCATCAGACTTGTTCAGCTCTAACCCACAGATGGATCCTGGTTCAAGCTACTTACCTTCCCATTGTCACCATTTCCATTATAAAGTAGGGAGCATATAGATGTTTCATGGAGGTTAGATACAACAGTGCTTTTGTAATTCCTTCATGATACATAACACAGAGACAGGCACAGAAAAATTCTCAGTAATTGTTAGTATTACTAGTGACATGATATTGTAGGTTTAAAGTAGATCAAATGTACTTCATTAAATGTCTGAATAAGAATATTTTATTAAACCTCCCTTAGCTATTTCAACTAGCACTGTGTCAAGATGAGAATAATAAACAATATAGACAAATCTCTCTTAAGATGCTATTGTTTAGAGAGATACAAATAAATATTGATTAACTAGGTGCAAAAAATGAATGGATGGTTGGATGAATGAGGTAATGGGACGGATGGATAGATGGATGGATGGAAGGATGGATACACAGATAGGCTTATTGGGACATCTCATCAAATGAAAAGTTGCTCAAAAAGAAAATACACTATCACTTTTAATAAGTCATAAATATTTATTCTGGAAATTCATGAATTCTCAGCTCAGTCAACTGCATTTTTTTGGGTAAAAAGTTGTGGACATAATGTCTTTTTCCAGAAAGACTGTCACAGAAGTCTTTCATCATTGTCAACAATTTAACCTTAACAAATGCTTCTGCCCTGTCTCTTGATTCCTATTTATGTGATGGAGAAAGAAGAGTCATTCTTATTTCCATTTCATAGAAAATAAGGCTCAAAGTACAGCATGTCTCCAGTTTTGCAGCTCACTGACACTGAGCCTGAAACCAGAGTACAAGTGCCCCGAGCAGGACTCCCATCAAAAGATGTCTATAAAATACAAATCTTGGTTCTCATTAGATTTTACCAAGGTGTACTAGTTGCTGCTTTAAAGGCAGGGTATTGCCTCTTTCTCTGTCCATCCCATTACAGCACAGTCAAAGCAGATTTGAGCTTACTACCGCTCAGTCTCCTCTTTACCTGGATTTTAACCAGCATTCCAACTTTGCGAATTTCCTTAAATTAAAACCAGGTGCCTAGTTCTATAATTGCAAAGGTTTCTTCACTCAAAATCTCTGACCCCATTCCAGATTTTCTGACTCGGGCCCTGAACCTATCCTCATAAAATCTGACCTCTCAATTTTTATCCTATATTTCCCTAGCCCTTTTAGCAATGACTTATCTAACGGCAGCATGTTCTACAGTATTCAGAATAACACGGCCAGTAAGAACTCACTGATTTTCTAAGGCCGCCTTTGATCTTTTTCACCACTTTCCCCTTCCTTCTATTACATCTGCCTAGGTTTTAAACATCTGTTCTCAAAGAGGTAATATTTGCTCTTCATTCAGAATTTAGCAATGTGGACCAAAGTTCACATGACATATTGCAAAGCATGTCTAGTTGCAAATGCTATGTACAGGCTCTTTGAAATGTAGCATGTATGGCACCATGTGACACATGGTTGCCATAGTAATACACTTTTTGGCTGAACTACAGCAGAAGCCCATGGAACGTACATTGCTAATATGAGACTCTGCCCTGTGCTGCACAGGACACAGCCAATCTGGGATCTGGATCCCAAGAGGCTTTGCATGCAGCCTGGGTGGCAGGTGCCCTCTTCCTATGTGTACAGGGAAGATGCAGCTTTCTCCCTTTCCAGTCCTGTCTCCCAGGCACAGGGCATGCTGTGCATTCTGCCATGCATGGAGACAGCATTTGCTTGAATATCGGTTTTCTATATTTTGTATCAAAGGGGGCCCCAGCTGAAAACATTTTATTTTGTAAACTGAAGTGAAAAATCAGTTTATGGCAGATCCTTTTTTGAATAATGACATTCTTTTTCCCAATTCCAGAATTCAACAGTCATGAGCAGAGCTGAAAATTTTAAACAAGTTGAGTACCTCCTTATTCATGGAACAGCAGATGGTGAGTTTCAGTTAATTAGACTTTTTAGTATCACAGACAGGTTTGCAATTTCACTACTGACAAAACAAAAGCATGAGGGGCAAGACTGTTACATTTACTTCAATAAAACAGTGTTGCTTTCCACAACTCACTTGTCTTGGGCTAGATGGGATGCTGAGTCCTAGAACTTCAAACAGTCCCTTTCTTCTTGTGCCTTTCCCACCCTTCGGTATGAGAAAAATGAAGAGGCTACTCGCTACTTGATGTTTCCTTTCTCTCCCCACAGATAACGTTCACTTTCAGCAATCAGCTCAGATCTCCAAAGCACTGGTGGACGCTGGAGTGGATTTCCAGGCCATGGTACAGAAAAACTTTGTTTAATGAGAGCAAAGTGGAGTTTAGTTCCTTCTTTAAGGGCTACCTGCTCCTATAGAAGTCCCAGAAGACAGGGAATCAGAGGACAAGTGGTGTCCTTGAGTCTTATACAACATAATGTTCAATCCTATTAGCAAGCTTGGGGTTGGAAGCACGATATTGCATGTCCTTGGGATGTCAAAACATTGCTCTCCTATTCATGTGGTTGTTCAGTCTCTATTTTGATTCAGAAGCACTCACTTATTCAGTAAATGTGTGGCAGAGTAATTCTGAAGTGAAACCAGTATGATAACAGAGCAGCTCAAATATGAAAATCCATTTCTGTCTCGTATACATTACTAGCCAACCCAATCACAGTGAGATATTAATCATCAGCACACTTCACATCTTACCACTGCTATGTTATTGTGTGCTGAACAACCACAGGCAATAAGCAGTTAGGTTTAATAAAGTCAGAAATAGCTATAGCAATGGTTTGTTTTCTATACAGAGACTATTTATGGGTAGTTAGTCAAATTCAAATTTATTTTCTTCTTCAGGAATTTTTAGATTAAGTAAAGTATGATATATATATATACACATATATACATATATATATGTATTGAATATTTTTGTATAAAATGAAGCTTCCTTGTCAGTTTCAGCAGAATAGCCTGCTTTTCCCTTCCTCTTACATGATTTTCTCTGTGTTCAGTTCAAACGGTGTCAATTGTATTGGAATGAGACAGTTATTTAATATATACTTAGAAAAAACATACTTTGGGCTAGATTCTTGTAAAAGGTTAAATTTGTTTTTCTACTACTAAAGGCAAAAATACATAATATTTTAAGCAATTTTTAAAAGTTAACTTGTCTCCATTAATATCCGTTTGCCTAGCAATGACTTCCCCATAATTTAATAACATACGCACTGGCAAACTTTTGCCACAGGTCATAAATACCTACATAAATGTCAGACATACAGCTTTTTAAAAATTCTAGTAAAATGTGTTTACAAATAACACATTTGACTTTTGACTTTACTTATGCTAAATATGTAGTTGTGATATATAAACAGGTTTTTCTAATTTCTTGGTGATATATTTTCAGGAAAAACTACTTTGAAAAATTCATTTATTTTAATGCAGCTTATCTTATTAAAGAGTAGAAAACTTGACACTTTCTTCATGGTGTGTTCTAAGCATCCTTTGAGTCAAATCTGAAAGTGGATTTATGTGCTTTACCTAGAATGTACATATGCTTAAAGAACTATTGAACAAAGCCAAATATACAGTGGGTTTTCTCAGCACCTGTGAAAGGTGATTAGAGATGTGTACAGGCAGAACAACGTACTCTGTAAAAGCTCTGGGGAAAAATTAGACACCTTCATTGATCAGATTTCAATTTCTAAACTATTTCAGGAATTAAAATACCCTGATTTATTCAGTGTATGCTTGTGAGAGATTATTTGAATTTTTTAATGAGACAGCTGATTTCCTAATTCTGACCTTTTTCTTTCTCTCTCTAGTGGTATACTGATGAAGACCATGGAATTGCTAGCAGCACAGCTCACCAGCATATATATACCCACATGAGCCACTTCATAAAGCAATGCTTTTCTTTACCTTAACACCTCAAAACAGCATGCCATGTTATCGTCTTTAAAAAATTGTTATTATTTCAAAGCTGCTCTGCTAAGATGACCTTAAAATGATTCTCAAATTAAGAAACTTAAGGTCACCTTTGTCCCCAGATTTCATATTTAAAATCATAAGTAGTGACTTCTGTCTTCACAACAAATTATTACTTTACAGAAATTTGGATTATTCACTTTGCTTTTGTTTATCATTTAGAATCATTTCCATGGCAGCTTTTGAAGCAACAAATATAAATTATTTTTATGAGAGCTTTGCATAGGTTCCCTAGGCAGCATTTTAGTTTTTCTAACTAGACTAGTCCAAATCTTGTTCTCTTCTTTAAAGAGATGACAAGATGTGGGCAATGATGTCACTAGGGCAGGGACAAGAAAAGAGGAAATAAGGCAAGGAGATGGCAGGGCATGGATAGGAACCCCAGTCCAAGCGCACCAACCCAACCAGGCTACTGTCAGCTCCCTTCAGAGAAGAGCTGTTCACAGCCAGACTGGCACAGTTTTCTGAGAAAGACTATTCAAACAGTCTCAGGAAATCAGATATGCAAAGCACTGACTTCTAAGTAAAACCACAGCAGTTGAATAGACTCCAAAGAAATCTGAAGGAAACTGCCAGCAATGTAAGGCCCCCAGGTGCCAGTTATGGCTATAGGTGCTACAAAAACACAGCGAGGGTGATGGGAAAGCATTGTAAATGTGCTTTTAAAAATAGTGATGTTTCTTAGTGAAAAGATGCAGCTTGGAACTGAGATGTGAACACATCAGTTTGCCCTGTTAAAAGGTGAAAATATTTGTATTGCAAATTCTAACTTCAAGGAGTTCTTGCATCAATTTTTATTGCATTTCTTTGAGCATCTTAATTAAAAACATTTTAAACTTCTATGGATTCATTTTTTAATAAAAAATAGAATGTTGTATATTATTATTTCCATTTACATACTGTGGGATTTCTCCTGGTCATTAATAAACATGCCTTTATTTTCCAGAGGTATTGAGTTATGTCTTTAATCAGATCTAAACCACAGTGATGCATGGACACATTTGTTCAGAAAGGCTTTTGCTTATTTTGTTAGTACTCATCCCTGACCACCTGATAAATATGCAGAGTCTAGCACTAAAAAAATTACACACATTAAAATACGTTGAGCAGTTCATAAGGATTCCATGTACTACACATATAAAACTTATATATAGCTTTTGAGAATTGAACTTAAAAATAATTTTGGTCATTTATGTAATACATAATTTATATTTTATTCTAGGGAATTTTGATGAGGTTTTATAAATAATGTCAGCAATAGCATCTTGGTATTTCTGATGGCTCAGTAGAAGTTAAAATCAACATTAATCATTTAAGTGTTTGGTCAATTATCTTTGGTTAACGCAACTATAATAATGAAAACACTGATTTCAAATACTAAATTTGACGTAGCAATGTCTAATACTGAGAACACATGATTTTTTGTTTCAATTACTTGCAAAATAGCTTCATTTTAAGAAAGTAACTTTATGAATTTCAACTCTACTTTAGATCATTTGCTTAGGGCTGGGGAGAAGACTCAGTAGAATAAGCGCTTGCCTGGCAAACGCAAGGGGCTGAGTTCAATCCTCGGTTCTGCACAAAAAATAAAAAAAAAATAAAATAAACAAGTAGATCATTTGCTAGACAAAGTTATCAAAGGCCGTGAGATAGAGCATAAAAATCTAAAAATGGGAGAAATGGATAACTTCTACCAATTCAACGTGAGATTGCTGAGTCATCTCAAGCACAGGGGCACACTCGGGGGACTGAAATCAGCATCAGCTGTACCTGCAGACCTGCCAGGTAGGCCTTTTAGCATCTCTAACTCTCAACTCCTACCAGCTGAACCCTGAACTGCCCTTCAAACCTATATGCTCCTTATTATGATCATATTTCCTAGCATAACCTTGTCACTGTGAGTAGCTGGACTAATCTTTTCAGAGTTTTTTTCATGGAACAACAATAATATTTATATATTGGACAGCATTAATAGTCATAAGAGCAAATTAAATATTAGACTTTCATCCTAATTGAATCCACATATTGTACAGTATTTCATTTTGAAACATAATATTTTTTTGGGAACAGCTCACATTTTCAGGAAATGGGGGTTATAAATAAGAATGATATGAACATATACAAAGTATTTTTTATTTAACTCCCAAAGGACAACTTTCACTCTCCAATAATAGTTTTAAATTAGCATATTGCAAAGTGCAGCAAGGAGGGCTGGGGAGATAGCTTGGCAGTCTAAGTGTCTGCCTGGCAAGCCCAAGAGCCCGCATTCGGCCCCCAGCACCACATGCCTTGCTGGCCCCAGAACCCCAGGCACTCCATGCCAACCACTAAAACTGGGCATGGTGGCGCATGCCTGTAATCCCAGGGCTGGAGAGGCTGAAAACAGGAGGATCACTGAGTCTGAACTGCATCATGAGACCCTGTACCAAATAAATAGAGAAATAAAAAGATTTTTTAAAATGAGGCAAGGAAATTCATAAATTGGAGATAAGCTTCACCTGAGGGTCATTTTGAAACATACAGGAAGCACTCATACCACTGAGAGGCATAGATTTGCCCCTGATGTTCCATCCATGAGCACATGGATGACATTTTTCAAAAACAACCCGCTAGGGAGCACCACCAGGGACAAATGTGATCATCAAAGGGAGAAATGCTTCACATCTCCATCCAACTGATACAAGATTTTTAAGTCTTTATTAACACTTTAATTTTTCCTATTATTTGTCTTTTGCCATGCTGGGGACTGAACCTAAGGCCTTGCATGTGCTGGGGGAGTACTTTATTACTGAGCTTCATCCCCAGCCTTCTATCAAGATTTTCAGAAAATCATTTTTTAAAATTATTTTTAGACATTTTTGTTGGCCACCTTGCTAAAAATACTCTCACATCTTCGTGCTTTCTTAAATAGCAGGCACAGAACATAACTCAACACATGCTGGATGACTCAGAGTCACTGGCATAGAGACCAATGATCACATGAGGGTGTATGTCATTCTGGATGTTTTGTTTTCTTACTCACAGGCTAACAGTTCCACCTCTTGACATTTGTTGCTTTTGTTCTAAGTTGATGTGAGAATGCTGATTTATAATATGACTAGATTTGTACAATATTTAAGATTCAATAAATGCTAAATGAAAAACACAAGGGTTAGGGTTTTTATGTCTGGATGCCCCCCAAATCCTCTTGTGCTTTTAGATAGGGTTTTTTTAGGAGACAAGTGAATCTAAAGTGTGTGATTGACTTATAGTGGATTGCTGGGATTAAGGGTGAGTGATTGCTGGATCAGTCCACTGATTAGATTGACACCACACTAAAACAGCAGTCTGGATAAGATATAAGGGATTACTTTGTGACAATCAGTTATTTTTACAGGTCCAGAAATCTTTTTGCACACATTTTTTTCTTTATGTATTTGGCACAGGGTCTCAATATGATGCTTGGACTCATAGTGATCCTATTTGCAGCCTCCCCAGCACTGGGATTACAGGTGTGTGTCAGCACACCTGGACTCCTGTTGCTGGCTCAGCGACCCCAGGGGCAGGGCCATCAAGGCATGTGGTGCCAAGGATCGAACCCCAGTCCCTGTGCTTGCCTAAGCAGGTACTTAGTCTGCTGAGCTATCTTGCCAGGCCTTTTGCACACATCTTGAGTGACCTAGAATATATATTTTTTGGACAGTTCTGAGATACAGATTATTGAGAATGAGAGACAAGTTGTGGTAAAATGCCTATCCTTACTCACCACTTAATTAGAAAATCTTACAGCATGATACTAAGTCCCATGCTACACTTAGTAGGAATTTATGATCTTTCTGTGTGTTACTTTTCTGTAACAGTATTAACATTTAATCTCAAGAATTTGAATTAATAAGAGAGATACTTTTCTTATTGCTGTTTAGAAGGTTAATGTTTCTAGTAGTTACATCTTTTAAACTCTAATAAACTCAGTTCTTATTCTACATAACCTTTCCATCTGAGCCAATTTTACAAGTTTGTCAAATTACTTAAAAACAAGTGTCAATACTGTGAAAAGTGTGATTATTCACCAACAAAAGCTCTTAATTATATCTGCCTCTAGGTATTCATTGAGGATTTGCTTCAGATCCTCTTGTAGAAATAGGTATCAAAATCCAGGAGTACTCAAATAAAATGGGATAGTATTTACATATAACCTATGTATATCCTCCTATATACTTTAAATCATTTTCAACTGGATTGTAATACCTAATATAATGTAAATTCTATTTAATGTTATATGTTAAGAGAATAATGTAAGAAAAAGCTTGTAAGTGCTGCGTTCAGATGCATTTTTCCCTTTTTTTTATCTATAGTTGGCTGAATCTACAGATTTGGAATCTGAGGATTATTATGATCAACTGTATGACTTCAATTTTCTTCTATCTAAAGTCAAATCTCTGAGTAACAAGGGAAATAAAAATTTCATTGGTATTGGATCAATTTTGTTTCTAATGTTAATAAGGAAGAAATGAGTGGTAAAGAAAATTAAACATACAGAGAAAAGTATCACTCATCTTAATCTGATGTGGGTTTTATGGGCCAGAATAAATACCCTAGTAAGCAGAAAAGCAGTCCTGTGTCACCTCCTGCCAGACGCCCAACTCTGCAGCCAGGGTCAGATGGATGGGCCAGGGTCAGAGGGATGGGCCCGGGTGAGATTATGAGGGTCACTCTTCACTAGTGAGAAATAGTTAAAGAATGCTATTTAACCTTTTCTGTTTCCAGTGAAAAGAAAAGAAAAAAGAAAACCTTTTCTTTTTTTATTATGAAAAAAGTATAAACGTACTTACCTCACAGAACTGTTGCCCTGTTCAGGTGATACACATGTACGCGATGTTTGGTACAGTCTGCTTTCACTTTTCTTCATAGTTTTATGAAGAAAAAACAACTATGCCTTTTTTGCCCTCGGATTTTGGGTTTGTGAAGGTGTTCAGTAAGCACTGTTACTGATACAACAGTAAGAACCCACTTGGGACCTTTAATCATGCTTAACAAATGAATAAATAGCATTTTATGGAATATTTCACTTATTATTCTGTCAGCAGCTTCTGCTGGCTAGGTAAACAGCAAAGTACAGAACTGTGGAGAATTACAAAGGACGGATAAAATATTCTACCTTGGAACAGCTTATGAACACATGGGGCAAATATGTCACATTACAGAAACTTATGACTGCACACCCCAAAAGGAAAGGACTAGATACAAAAAAAAAAAAAAAAAAAATGGATGAGCTGGGTAGGATGTCAGGACACCCTCAGATGCAGGGTCCTCTGCATCAGATGAGGCAGCCATTGGCTGAAATGTGTACTATATTCAGATCTTTGATTTTTTTTAATGATCTTGGGCTTACTGTGTTTAAACCGTGCTTTTTGGAAAGTTTTCTCAAATATGACTATATTGGTGTATAGCATACATATGTAATACATAAAGGAAATTACAACAAAGCTATAGCATGTTGACTCACTTGTTAAGTGCCCATAGAACCTATGTGGCTTCAGTATTGATAGACATTTAGAGATCGTTCACAGGAAGTTTTGTCTGATTATCTGAGAGTCATCTTGGAATCAGAATCCCTAAGGAAATGATTCTACTCTTTTCCCACTGTATTTTCTATTGCGCTGTCAGACTTAAATCTTTTCAAAAATTCAGGTATATCCATTACTAAAACCTCTTAATGGATAATGTCCAAATGTCTTATGGTAGAATTTGATATCATTTATAATGTTCCTAACTTGTGATTCTATCTTTTCTTACAACTCTTGTTCCCTGCTAGCATCTACTATACCGAGTTATTCGCTAAGTTTCAAATATACTGTATATGAACTACGGCAGACTCTGGTAATGCTCATTATTTTACATTGTTTAGATTTATCTTTATTTCAAGAATAACATGGTTTAGAGAAGTTGCTGAAGTATATTTTACCCATTTCTATTATAATTCATAAATTTCTCTAAAATTTCCCTCTCACTCCATCCTACAAAATTTCATCCTTGAATTTTAAGCAGACCACCAATTTAGTAAAAATCACATTATATTACAGTTACATATCTAATCTGCTCTTAGAAGTGAAGACCACTATCTTCTTTTCAAAGTTCCAGTACAAGCACTGTGCTCAATACATGAGCAGAAAATACACTGGATGGGACAGGGGTGTCAGTCAACTGCAGGTTTCTGTGAGGAACAAGTAAACAAGATATCTAAAAGATGACCACTAAGCACTGACAACTACTTTCTCAAAGTAAACATTTAGATACACACTTTATATTAATCACATAACCCAAACTATTTTCATAAAATTTTCAAATTATTATAATCTCAATTCATTGCATTGCATGAATATATGAGATGGACAGAGTAAAAGAGAGCAATAGGAAAATAGTCATGTGCTTGGAACTTACCAGGCTAAGGTTAAACAGCAACAGTAGGTCAGTATGATTAGGAAACCAATTAGCCACACTTTTAAGGCCCGAGGAAAATCCTAAAAAAACTAATAATTGTCACTGGAGCATCCTTACTTAAACTCCACCAAGGAGGCATTCATGTTACATTTAGGAAAACTTCACAATATTGTATGTGGTTAAGTAGTAGTAATTACAAAATAACATCACTAGTCAAGAGAGAAATGACCAGTGTGGTAAAGTTCTGAATGCAATTACCTCCGCAATACACTATACACATGGCTATAAGAGAGCAGTGGTCCCATCTGACCCTTACAGCAAATAAGGATGGGACACATTTTTAAAAAGATTTTTCCCACGGGGTTAAAAATGGGAGTGAGGGAGTTCTAAAAACAAGGAGTCATAATGACTTTGGAATGTTTTTCTAGTCATAAGAGCCATACCATTTTCACCCAAGACATTGTTCTCTACAAAAATGAGAAAACACATTATTTTCTGTTCACAAAGTTCAAATTGTTGAAATATTCTTAAAATCTTTCGATCACCAAGGTTTCTCAATGGTGGGACTACTTAAATATTATATTTGAGCAATCAAGACTTTCTACACTATTTACTCATTAAAGTGAAGAAAAACAAAGATGACACATTACATCATAATTTAAAATATGCAAGGATATTAGGATAAATATTTATTTCCACATAACATTTCTTAGTTGTGAAAAACACAATATCCTAGTCACTTTTACACATTACTTAAACTTTGCAATAAATTACATTCAAGATATTCAGTAATTTTGACCAGGAATCTAAAATTAGGAGTAAATATACATATATAACACTACATTTTTATATTTTATATGATTTCAAAATATTAGGATTAACATAGGAATAGCATTAAAATTCACACAAGAACAAAATGACTATAAAAATACTCAGAAATACAGAATTTCATTGGCTATGATTGTGTATTCAAATCAATGATCACATGAAGGTTTTAATACACTATGATCATCTTAACAGAACAGTTATTAATATATTAAAATACTAAGGGACTGCTTTTGGAACTGACTAGCTAAATCATAAAACAATGGAAATGTTTACAATATAATATCAGTATTATAAAATACACAAAGGCAACATATCTGGAACAGAAAGTTTCTGTATTTTTCTTCAGTATTTATAAATACAAACTTTATTAACTGCAAATTCTTCTTCCCATAAATCTTTAACTCATTTTCCATAAAAATAATTCCATCAAGGATTATGAGGAAATATTTTTCTCTAAAGGTAACAAAATGTTGACTCTGATGGAGGCTTTGTTGGTTTTTCCCCCTCATTAACTTCGTCACGAAAAGGATTTTCCTTCATTTTTCACATGCATTTATACAGAATAATAGTTTATAAAGGCCACATGGCTCTGAATTATTGTAACCCTGGACACTGGAATGTTGTAAGGTTGATGACCACTCATTCTTCTTAGGAGTCAAGAATGTTTCACTATGAATTAGCATCAGATTTAGTTTTTATTAACTTTAAAGTCATCTAAAATGCAATTAAGTGTTATACTTTTGGTAAGACTCAAAAAATCCTTAACTTTCTTTCCTTTTATATATACTCAGTAAAGATGGATTATTTGATATGGACTTAAATATCTACAGAAACTTCTCAAACAGAATCTGAAATTTTTATTTAAAAGATTGTTTTCCACTACATGCATTTAATTAAAAAGTGGAAAAGAGCTTTGCAAAAAAGTTACAACTGGACACCTGTTGTTTTAACATTATAACATGACTGAGGACCAGCGCTGAGCAGTGCATGACCATTAGCAGCAGAAGGACTGTACAGAGTGGAATTTCATGTACACTGATTTACCATGGGCCATTCCAGGTTTATTTGAAAAATATCTGTTGTCAGTGGGAGAGAAATTTAACAGCTTATTTCTGATAAAGATTTTAACTGAAAATCCCATAAAATGTATAAAGCTTTTCTACTTCATTTTGTATAAGCCTAGAATTGGATCGTGTTGTCACAACTTGAATTTTAAACAAATACCACTTGACTTTGCATTAGTGTCTGATTCTTTTTAAGAAGTTGTGAACAATTTTCTTTGTCTTTTTAAATGACTTTAAGTTTCAATTACATATAAATTCTTGAGTATTAAATGTATCATTAAATCAAGAAAATGCCTAAATACAATTATTTAAAAAAGCTTTCAAACTAATTCTTTGATTTGGGTGCTATGAAATAAGTCACAAATGCTAAGCTATAAAAATAAAAAGGAGTAAAACTACCTTTCAAAATTCTTCTGAATGCAATTGTTAGGCATCTTTATGATATTAAAGTAGGAAAATATAAACTAGGTAAATATGACTTATCTCTTTAAGAAAGCTATTGCTCTCATGAAGCTGACAATGAGAACCCAGTGTTTACAAATGTCTAAGGTACAGCAAGGAACGCTTGGATTCTTACATCAGCTATTGTATCTGCTCACAAGGGTGTTCCACTGTTCATAAGGTTAAATACAGAAATGAAACAAGTATTGCACTACTTACATTATGAAGGTGGATTTGGGAAGAGAGACAGAATTTACAATACACGATCAAAGCAGTTTTATTAATCATTATGACACTCTTCTCATATATATGTAAAAAATAAATTGAAGATCAAGTCATAGACAAGTCTCCCTGTCAACACCTTTCCCTGAGTCAGCTTTCTTCTCTTTTCGGCTTTCAGTGCTACAAGAGGAAAAAAAGGAGAAATTTGCAACTCAGTTTGGCTATATGAAGATTTTGCTTACTAAGAAACAAAACCCATCCATCCCAAAGCAACATAAAAGCCCTACAAAGCATAGAAAGACAGCAACAATTAAAATCTTCTGCATTCAATGAGAGAGAAACCAAGAACTGCAGAGAGGGGGAAATTCAAAAAACAGACACTAGAGAACAAAAATCAAGCATTTTAAAAATAGTTCTAAAAGCATGCAAGATTAATGCCATAGTCCTCTTTTGGGCAAATGCATCACAGATGAGTGTTGAAAATGCCAGTCATGCCCCATCATAAGACAGCACTAACACTTGTAAATGACACAAACAAGCTGCCACAGAAGACATCTCCGAGCTCTGCTACAAGTGGCTCATCCTTTCTGCATGTACTGGCTCTTGATCTTTGGTAAGGACTGTCTTGGTCAGAGGATACAGACACACTTCTGGTCTGAGGGCTGGTTTGCCCTGCATACTATGTTCCAGATACCTGAGTTTTCCTTTTAGACAAACCTCAGCCTGTGGAGCCCAGGAATGACGCTTCATCTCACTCACTGTAAAATAAACTCACTCTTTTCAATATTTTCCTACTCTTTCTCTACTGTTACACTAGAGTTTTTGTGGAAAACTCAAATGATGTGCTCACAAGGGTCTGGGCTTCCAGAAAAGCAGAAGGCTCCCTGCCCTCCGACCCTGGCCCTCTACATGGGAGTCCTCTCTGTGTCCTTCTTCCCTGCTGCAGATGCACAGACAATACAAAGGACAACCCACAACCAGCTTCTGAAGTAGGAATAATACACACATTTTTACTATTAACTTCAGCCCCTAATGTAAACTTATGAAATAGTTGAGGGCAGAAACATCCTTGGTTTTATAACTCTTCTCCAAGTAATAATCTAACACCCTGTTTCTACGGAGCTTCCTGTGTAGCTTTCTTAGTGGTCAATAACTTAGACACATTCTAAGAGTGTGTTTTTAAAATTGTTTTTCCTCCAATTCAAGCTAGAAACAGCCCTTCTCAGTTGTCACCACTACCCGGCACCATCAGGTAAGAAGCGCCGGAGCTTCTGCCATCTATGGCATGCTGCCAGCTCCAAGAGCTGGTGTGAGCGAGCGTCTATGGCACCCGGGTTTGTGCCTGCCACACTTCTCAGCACATACTCCTTGCAGGTCAGAGCAAAGTAACGTTTTTCCCTTTTCTTTTCTCCTTCCATGAGAAGAGATGACAGTGTGCACATGATGTGTTGAGAGCCTTAACTCTGTATTTATAACTCCTCTATCTGCATGACTCACTTTCTTCTACTTTAAGTTCCTTTCTGTGACAAGTGTCTGCTATTTTGCGTTCCAAATTAACTTTTCTTTGGGCTCTACCTGGCTCCTACTCTCTTCTTCCAAACAAAGCCAATGCGAGATGACAGAAAGTGGGCAGGGCAGGGAGCCCACGGCTTGGCTTTAGAAAGTTCGGGTTCAGTTTCCAGAAGCTAAGAATGAGATGTATGACCTTGGACTAGTTACTTAATCTCTCTGATACTTGGTTTCTTCATACATAAATTAAATTTTGAATTGAATGGCCTCTAAGTGCTCTATAATTTGGACATGGGTTTTCCCAAGTTCAACAGACTATTTCGCTGGAAAGATAGAGTAACCAATCTTATCCAGATGAGATTGTGAGGAACAAAGACATACTGATCTCTATAGGTGCATCTTTCCCATGTGTTCAATACTTTGGGACATAGGAGTGCTTCACAGCCTTTTGATTAACAAGTGAATTTCTGATGACCCTACCAGTCACTGAATAGTGATGTGAAAGACGCTCTGCATATCAGCTTGCTCCACAGATGAGCCTCCTGACCTGCTTTAGCTACAGTGGGGCTTTTCTTTGTTATCAAACAATAACTGATTAAATATCTAGGATTCCCTCTCTCATTGGAACTATCAAAATTATCATTATGAGTATTAAAGTAGATTTTAGGGCATTTCATAAGCAGAAAGTTTATAACCAGATTGAGAAGTTTATGAAAATATTCAAACTTTGAATATTATTTCTTGTGTGACTCCATGTAGATTCCTTGTTACATTCATTTTTTGAGATGCCAATCAATTTTAGGTTTTATTATAATAAATATATTACATATTTATTATGTGTTATTATAATAAACATATTCCATATCTCTTATGTGCCAGATACTCTGCAAACACTTAGGAATACAGGATAGACAGCATTATCCGCACCCTTAAGGAGTTATAATTTAAAGTATAAGGAAGTAATGGTGCAAGAGAGAGCAAAAAATTACCCAGTTCTATCTTGCCACTAAGAAATCTATGAAGCTGTTTCTTTTCATAGGCACTATAATATCTGTTACAAACAATATTTACTGAACAGGCATGAGAGAACCTCACCCTAGGATACCAGAGCAAAGAAAGAGAATCCAGTGTAGCAGAAGGAGGGAAACAGTGCAGTGGTATGATGGGAAGGAAAAGCAAGAAGGGTAACCATAGGGCCCACCACCAGGGCAAAACTAAGTGCTGCTTTTTCTAGCACTGGTAGGTACTTTTCCAAAACTGCTGACCTTGGGTGTCAACTTTATAAAATATAGCAGTTTTTCACTACTCTGAAATAATGTGGTTTATAGTGAGACCTGTCTACCAATCTACTCAACAAGCTTCAGAGGAACTTGGAACACATATGTACATCACTATTACCTTGGATCAAAACCAGGCATCCTACAGATGTGGTAGAATTTGCTATCAGTTGTTAGAATTTTCTTGCAGTCAAACTGGGTAAAATTTCTGACAACTAAAGTGAAGGAAATCATTGATAATATATACTTCTGCTCTGGACTCCACTTTTAAAATGTTATCTAGGTTTGTGTGAAACCTATTATAGCAAGGCAAGGATGAAATGTAACTGAGCAAGATGGACCAAAGGCTTCACAGGCCTGGAAAGAGCAGAGCCAGCTTAGGTCTTGAGAGACTGGGGCAGGTAACTTGGTTTTTAGGGGTTTTGCCTCTAACTTTTGGTTTGGTTTCCCAATGGATATTCTAACAGCCTCCAAAGTTTTATAGCTCCTGGTTGCATTGCAATGTCTTAAACAGATACCAAGAGAATACAGTAGCTTGGGAGAATCTTGCTCTTATTGATATTGATAGTTTTAGGGTTTCTACAAGCCACATTCATTCTGGTTGGAGTGGCACTGTTACAAAGATGCAAGATATTAAACAAAAAAGTGGGATAAAAATGAACCACATTTTGCACCTGTATATACAAAATAGTTAGGATAGATATACAGCTAATTTCTCTTAATTCAACAAATACAAAGATTTGTTCTAATAGTGTCTGTGGACAGTATATCATGTCTGCATCTTGTGCAATGAATAACCACTAAGACACCAATATGCATTCTATTAATTATTGAAACTGTCCTACTAATCATTTTTGAAACTGTCTCATTGCTGTTTGTTTCTCAATAAAATTATTAAAAAGCTGCAAGATATTAACCAATAACCAAAGGATATTTTTCACATGAAAAAGCTATAGATTACATGATATAAAAAAGAAATCAGGATATATTTTCATTCTATAGTATTCTGAACCAAAAGTCTTTGGGAATATGTGTTCAAAAAATAAGTAACAGGACTAATCTATTTAAAATTGACCTACAATACATTAAATTTTTCACTATAATCAATCTACTTCCAAAGTAATCCAAACATATTTTTAAGCAATTAAATGTTTCTGTTAAAGACCATCACATCTTTGCTATTTACCACAGGAAAAAAAACAGAGGAAGTGTTCAGAATATGTATTCATATAATTCTAAAAGAAAAGCAATTTATAAATTTGACTGTCTCAGTCCCAGCATGGTGGCACATGCCTGTAATCTCAGCACTAGGGAGCCAGAATACAGGAGGATCTCTGTGAGTCTAAACTGCATAGTGAGACCCTGCACAAAAAAAGAGACTTTCTCAAATTCTTCACCTATTTCTCATACCAAATGTTTTACTTTGAACCCAACAACCTGGATTTCATACTTCAAAAGAAATCAGAAATATACCACACTTTTTCTGTGAAAGGGTCCATGAGTATATATTTCCATATACCTTAGAAACCATCCTTTTCATAACTCTGATTTTCTTTTAAGAGTTATAGAAAAATGTAAAATTATTGTGAGGATGATTCAGACTGTAGCAAGGATTTGGGGGAAAGGAACATGAAGTATATTTCAGAATGCAACATTACTGCTATTTGACCCAAGCAAAGAAAAACACAGTAGTTTTGAAACTGTTTAAAGACACCAATCTTTAACTGCCTTTGGGGTAAATTTTACAGGAGTTGAGAACAAGAGAGAGAGAGAGAGAGAGAGAGAGAGAGAGAGAGAGAGAGAGAGAGAGAGAGAGAGAGAGAGAGAGAGAGAGAGAGAGAGGAAGAAGGAGGGGGAGGAGGAGGAGGAGGTAAGATAAAAGGGAAGGAAGGAAGGGAGGAAAAGATGGAGGGAGAGAGGAAATGAGGGAGGAAGGAAGGAGGGGAGAAAGGAAGGAAAGAAGAGGAGGAGGAAAGGAGGGAAGAAAGGAGGAGGAAAGGAAAAGAACAGAAAGGGAAGGAAAGGGAGAAGAGGGGAGGGGCGGGAGCAAGGGAAGGGAAGGGTTTAACTCCCCACCTCCTGGCGTGAAGAGAATACACTGAAGGTCTTGATTTGTTTAGTATAGGGATGACCCTAAAGCTGCATGCCTGTTCCTTATTATGCCTAAGATGTTTGAAATGCAGTGAGATAGTGAGGTTAAGATTGATAGCCCAAATCGTTTGATAATAACAATAAGCTTTTCTTCTGGATGGTTAACAACCTAAGTTTGCAGACCAAAATTAGACAAAAAGGAGGGATACAAGGAAAGCCAACATTTTGGCCCTAGCCTTCTAAGGTCAATTAAGACTCAGGACATATGAGAACTTGTACTGTAACGTCATGTACCTCAGTAGTGTCCCAAATTTTCTGATCAAGAAGATTATGGGGCCAAAGAGGAAAGTGATCGATGACATAGAGTGGGCCTAAGGAGAGTCACATGGGGAGAAGATACTCTCTCAGGCTTTCACAGAGAGCACATTGGCCAAGCAATGGCCGTGACTCATCCACATGGCTGCACTGATAAAGGTTCTACAATCTGAGGTACAGGATCTCAGGACAAATCCTGAGGGCATTTCACTGACCTTCTCAGACCAAAAAGCTACAACTCTTGTTGCATAGGTCCTGCTTTACCTTGGTCTTAACCATCCAGCAGAAAAGTATGAAGACGAAATTATAAGAAATAAAGCCATGCTGTTAAGTTGAGCTGTGGGGGACTCAGGTCAATAATTTCTGACATTGCCAGTTAAACAGAAGACCCAATGCTATTATAGGCTACTGGACTCTTTTAGAATATTTTGCTGAGTTCACACACCTATAATATTCAATAACAGAACTTAGAAAAAATGGGATATACAGATGAATGTCCATTTTGTATCTGTGTATTCAAAGTGGTTGGGATAGATATATAGTTACATTCTGTTAATGAATAGAATGATTTGTTGTAATGGTGTTTGTAAATAGGATCACAAGTCCGCATCTTGTACAGCAATTAACCACTAAGAAGAATATATGCAGTGTATTATTTGTTGAAAAATAAAAAAAATAAAAATAAGTAAAATAAAATAAAATAAAAAAAAAAGCTGCATGTCATCTTGGGGTGATAAAAACTAGCAACACAAGGTGTATTTCGCAAATCCAATGTAGCCTCTTTTCTACGACCCACATTTCCATTTATATCTCCGAAGGCCAGGGATCAATGCACCATGATAACATAAATGGAAGCTCCCAGATTTGTAATTACTTAATTCAAAGGATAGTTTTTTTTTCCCAATCTAGACATTTGATGACATTACTAACTGTCATACTGTGAAATCTGTTAACTTATATAGCATGCATTTCTGTAAGTTACACAGGGAAAGCAAACTGACTGAAGTTTCACACACACTTACTGTAACACCATTAAGTTCCAACACTGGAATCAAGACTCCCCGTGTCTTTCACCTCCCCAAACCTCACACAGGACATAGGCTGACCAGTCTGCCAGAAGACACCATTCAACATAAGGAAAAACAGCTAAGGAATAGTGTTCATGGAGAAGGTCTTACCTTTGGGGAATCAGCTTCTAGAGTGATTAGGAAGGGGAGCTTATGACAAAAATGTGATATAAAAATTAAGTAGATAAAGTTAATTTAAGGTTATGAAAATAAAGAAACTCAATAATTATGTTGTCCCAAATGCCTCACTCACTCTAATAAGAAATGATACTAGCATAACACAAGAATTCCTCTTCATTTAGCTTAACATTTTAGAAGACTGAATGGAACAATTTAAATGCTTATTTATAAATTCTGAAAAATTCATTTCAAAATCCCACGATAACTCTCCATATTTAAGGACACAGTCTTCCCTAAGCATGCATCAAAAATCAGCATCCGAAACTACAAAGTCTGCTCACATGTTTACACAGAGTTGGGTAATCATGAGTAGAATTTTGATAACTGAAGGTTTGAGGGTAAGGAGGTTTAGGAAGATTTTTAGGAACTTGGACTAGGTGACTAGAAGTACACTAAACATTAAATCACCACCATTCTACATCACTTTTTAAAAAGGAAATAAGGAATGGGAAATGTGGTCAGACATCTAAGGGGTCCTGGGATGGGAATGAAAGAATACAATAAAATCACAGAGCAAATTAGTAGGCTAAAATGAATGTCCAAAAATGTCATGCATTAGGACTCATTTGTAGCTCCATTTCCCCCCCACTGTTATAGTTTTGGAGAAAACTTTTAATTTGAAAAGGAGAAATTGAAAAACATACTAACATTATAAAATTTATAATTTTTACTTCTTTTCAAAAATAATTTCTAAAATAGCTTAGATCTTAATTTGATGGGAACTAATATTCTTTTCCTACTGGAATTGTGTCATAAAATTATTGGAATTAGCATAACCTCATTATTTTAAAATTCAAACCTTTTAGAAGGAAAGCTTGACTCCTTATCTTTAGAGTTTTCAGCAGTAATCAGAAGGTTCCTCCACAAGGCAGTCTTTGACATTTCATCAGAGATATTGATAACAGATGGATCATCTCTACATAGGAGTTTGCCCCAAATGAAAGACAGTAAATAAGAAACTATAGTTATTCAATAATAGAAGCCATACATAGGAAAATTTATGATGATATGAAATTTTTTCCTGGATTTTTTTTGTTGTTGTTGTAGTAAAATACATATAACAAAACTTACCATCTTAACAACTTTTAAATAAATAGTTAAGTGTTGTTAACCCATATTCAAAATGTACAACCATCACCACTTCATCTCCAGGAGTCTTTTCGTCTTGTAACAATGAAATTCTGTGCCATTAAACATAACTGCTCATGTCTAACTCTGGCAACGACCACCATACATTCTCTATGATTTTTGAGTACTTTAAGTGCCTCATATAAGTTCAATCATGCAGTATTTGTCCAATGGGGACTGGATTATTTAATTTAGCATAATACTTTCAAGGTTCAGCTGTATAGTAGTATGTACCACATTTTTTCCCTTTAAGGATGAATAACATTTTATTGTATGCATTTATCACATTTTGTTTACTGTAAAGTGTTCTTGATGACTAAAATTGAGTATTGACTAGCTCAATAATTTAACAATCTGAAAAAATGTAAAGAATGTTCTATTTGCAACAGGCATTTTTCATCAAATATTGATATGTTGCAAATAGAATATTCTTTACATTTTTTCAGATTGTTAAATTATTGAGCTGGTCAATACTCAATTTTATAGATATGGATTTGGGCTGTGATTTTCTCAATTCATTTTAGAGATTCAATCCTATGAATGCCTTGCTGAGGCTCTTGCTCCTAACATTTGTAGCACTGCAGATTGTCTCCTTTGCTCATGACCTGCAGTAGCATCGCCCTGACTTAGAGTAAACTAGGGCTTTATTATAATAGCCTTTCTACTCTGTAGCCCCTGATCCTTTTCCTCGACCTTCTCCAGCCATCTTACCCTGCTCTTGATTCTTCAGTTACAGTACAATGCCTCTGGCTGTTATAGAACATTGCAAGCTTATTGCTGCCCCAGGGCTCTTCTGTGCCTATACTGTTCCTTAACTTGGTAGAACCCTTCCCACACTTTGTTCAAATGTTATCCTCCAAGAGAGATCCTTGCTGATTACTTTGTTAAAATTGCTGTGTCCACCCCCTATACCATTCTTATCCCTTTTATTTGACTTTTGTTTTTATTTCACATTTTACCATTTAAAATATTATGTTGCAAGTTGTTCATTTGCTTATGTTCTGCTCTCTACCTCTATTCTACTTAAATACAAGTTTCATGAGGACATGGATTCTTGAGTATTTTTCACTGCTGTTCCTCCAAGAATCAGAAAGAGCTGGACATTTTAAGCTTAATGACTAACTGTTAAAGAAATGAATACAGCCTGTGTATTTGACAGAGCTATTTCCACATGGTTGGGGGAATGAGCAATGTCTTGGTGCTTTTTCTTAACCTTTTACAATAGAACTAATTATAGGTAGCACTCAGGATCCCTAGGGGTAGAAACACAACCAAATAGCAGAACTAATTAACCACAGACCAAGTAAAATAAAGTAACTCAGAAAGTGGCACATTTTTTTTTTACTACATGTGGGTAAGATACTTCTGTTCTGAAACAGAAGTTGTGCTCCAAGCCAACAGAGATCCAAAGCTGACTTCACATGAGCATATCATGTGACCCTAACAAATTCATCACTTAAAATGAAAAAAACCTTGGATCTCTTTCCCTTGCCCAATCTTGAAATGCCTTCTTTAAGTCTTCTAACTTGCCTAGATAATTTCCTAGTAATTCAAAGCACGAGATGAACTAATTTCCAAAAACAACATTATGTGTACCTAAATTTTTCATGGTACTATGTGATAATGAGTCAGGTGAGCAAAAGTGTTTTAAAGGGCTGAATTAAACACAAGTAAACTTTAAAAAAATGCAGTACAACTTTGACTATTGCATATGCCAGCACATGTTGTGAACTCCTATACTGGAATACAACATGGAATATTTTTCTAACTTATTTAACTATGAGGTCCTCTTGGAGTGGTATCACCTGAGACTAGATTGCCATAGAATGTACTTCAGAATACACTTGATACAACCAAATCAACAGGATTTAAAGTGCTGTCAAGGAAAAAAAAAGAGGAAAGCTAAAATGCCTTCTATCTGTGCTATCCCCTAAGTGGTAGGTAACTATATTTTAAAAGTTTTAGGGACTATGATTTTAGAGAAAGCTTTTGAAGATCCGTGACTCATCCACATGACTGACACTGACAAAAGATCTACAAACTGCTGTACAGGGTTTTAGGGTAAATCCTGAGGGGATTTGACTGACCTTGTCAGATACAAAAGTTACATTTTTTGTTATATAGGTCTTGCTTTATCTTAGTCATAACCATTCTCTTGTATTTTGTATTTAACATTGTCACAGATCCCCTCTCAGAGGAAATTCTCCTCTGCTTTTTTAATAGCACAGGTACAAATTATCCCTAAGAACTCTGGGACAATGAAATTTGGTACCAAATAGTACTTAGGACAGAATTTAACAAGAAAACTAAACTAAACTACATTGACAGGGAATGAAGAAAGACTGTGGGTGGGGGGATGAATACGTATTACTAGCCAAATTCTTGCAAAGTTTTTTATTATAACTTGACAGAATTTGCTTTCCTTTGCTATGTCTTGGTAATGAAATATGAAGTTTAATGTATTTAAATATAAAATATAAATTCAAATATTAAAATATAAGTCTTTCCTAAAATGGCTTATATGACTGAACCCTCTAACTCAAGAAATAGATTATATCTTTGAAGTACCTTTATTAGGGCTCCTGCCCCACCTCCTTTTATGCTACATGGCTACAGTCAAATAGTTCTATCAGAAGAACTGAGTACTGAAATCTTGGTAAGCTAATTCTTAGTCTCAGGTTTTCCCCCTACTCTAACACACAACTTCAACAAATCTCTGCAAGGATCCATACAGTATGAAATTCTTAAACAGAATACCGTATATGTCAAACATACTGTATTACTTACATTGATGTGTTTTAAATGTGTATCTCACCTGTAGTGCCCTTCCATGGGGAGTTGTACTGTACCCTCATCTTCCATAGCTAGCATACTTTGTTCTTCCTGGAAAGACAATGTAAAGTATATAAAATGAACCTGATGAATCTCCATTTTACATAAAAGAAGAAACACAGATTAACATTTCATTATCTCATTAACCTCCAGACCTTCCACTTTGTTTGCATTTATTAATACTAGCACAGGGCCTTTCAATAAAGCCTCAGCTACCAAGAACACAAGTAATTAATGAGAGTCTCATAACACAAAGTAATTTAAATGCTAACAACAATCTCCTTCATGTCACTCAATGTGAAACATAGTTAATTTCCAAGCAGAATTTTTAAAAATTAATCTAAATTTTACAAGGACAAAAATATGAGTAATGTAACCAATTTTGTCATTATAAAGTTTAAATTACATTCCCAGAATACTCTAATAAAAGGAGATGAAAGATGTATTCACAGCAGTGGTTTTCAGACTTTGTACAAAGAATTATGTAGAAAACTTTGCTAGAAATACAGATTACTGGGGAGGTTCTCATTCTGCCAGTCCACAGAAAGCATTGATATCTACATTTCTAATGTTTTCCAGGAGATGATTATGTTTGTCCAGAGACCACACTTTGAGAACCACAGTGTTCTAGGGACTTAGAAAGGGACAAAAGAAGATATATTCCTACATGGATCAAACATAAATATGTCTTAATGGAAGAAGAAACAGAATAGTTTAACTCTACTTAGATGCATCTTTGGTCTTTGCTTTATGCTTCAGACTTCTTAAAATGACAATATTGTACTCTTTCGCCAATTAGTGGAAATGTTTTAGATATTCATATATCACACTTTAAACTATATCTTTGAATATAGCTTAAACTATACTCAAACATTTGTTTCAAATCTTTCATCTCCTGTCCTCTTTTAGTAGTTTAGTAGAGATAAAATGGCATAAGCCAGTTTAACCAGCTTAACCTAAACCAGCCAGCCTGAATTCATCCCATTTAGTTCTAAGCCAGCTGCTAAAGAGACATGACCTTCGACTGATGCCATTTTTCTTAGCAGGCAAGGCTATTCCTGGGATCCCCTGTATTCAAACCATGGCCATCCACCTGCAGACTCCATAGTCTGAATGTTCTATGCCATATTTCTTGTAATATATTTAAAGAGACAAAGTGTTTTCTAGTGCCTCTTCAGCTAACCTATGAATATGTAATACAATGTGGGGGCAGGTCTCATTTCACTCCTGCAGCATTTTCCAAACCTGCTGGCCAAAGCAGACCCCTCCCTACAGAAATTTTGGCTATGATGCATACAGAATCTCTATGCCAAGTCTGTGCTATAGCATCATGGCAAGTCCAGGAAACTAAATGAGCGTTGCTACTTCTGTGCTTACATAGTCCCTGTAGAACCTTATTATTTTATATTACATGGGACAATGGCATACTCAGTACTTCAAAAACTAATTCCATTGTCATTCTGCTATTTAAAGAAAAGATATTCTCCTAAGGTCCATCAGATGTATTTTATTACCTGTACTTTATGCCTCCTCCTGGTGTCATTTGGCAGTACTATTAGACAAAAGTCAAGGTGAATATATACTACTATTAGTTTAAAGTTGTCTGAACACAAACTTATGGCCTAAAATTAGGCATGCCTTGCAACTGGGATTGGCAGAATTTATGGAAGATGATATGTACATCACATAAAACTGTATGTACAGCCTGAAGTTCATAAGCAGAACATAAATTATTTTTCAGGTAAAAAAGTATTATACTTTCTGTATGGAAGAGGTTACCTTAGTGTACATGTAGTAACATAAAGAAAACACAGTAATCCCCAAAACTAGAAAGTAAAACCAAACTATAGATGAAATGTAAACCTGTCAGTTTTCCCCTGAAAACTTAAGCCTGTTGGATAGTATCTTTTCTGGCCAGTTTAGAATAAAATGTCAAGAAATCAGGAAGGTTTATCAAGGAGAAAAAAGGCATGCACATGCACACACACGCACACACACGCGCGCGCGCGCACACACACACACACGCTGAAGAGAAGAGTGGTATCAATGCTTACTTAGGTTACCTGACAGCAGAAAATGAAACCTCATTACTCAAAGTAACAGCAAGAAATTGGACTAAAGCTTTGCGAACAATTTTGTTTTTTCTTCTGATGATTTTCCACTTTTCTCTCAAATTGCTTTCAATAATTATTTTGCACTCTATGGCTTGTTAGCATGTGTGGGCTTTAAACTAGTCATAATTCTATCCAAACAAAAACTCATCACCTCTAAAGATAGCATTTCCAAGCCATGCTTATCTGAAGAGAAGGATGGCAGAGCAGCCGCTGCCTTCAGAGCCAGAAGGGAGCTGGGTGGGCCCTAGAGCAGGGATGGAGGGCCGGCTGCATCCGCAGCAGTCCTGCGAGGAGCCAAAAAGGGAGGCCTTCTGGGAGAGGCAGCAAAATCAGGCACTCGTTGTCACAACAATTACAACCTAGGTTTCCTCACTATGTGAGAAGAGAAAGAAGAGCATAAACTAGCCAGGTATCCGCTCCAGAACGACCTTAAAATGAGTTCCTTTCAGCACTTCTTTTACATGAGGTCCATCAGAGATATTCTAAACTCCATAACAGTGTTATGGAGTTGCAAGATACTAGAAGAATGATGATCAAAATGTATTTAGCCCTGAGTTTTGGAGAGCTTTGTCAATTTAAAATAAGAAATAATCATGTTGCAACATAAAAAACCTCTTTTAATTAAGATAGTCAACACATTCTCAGCCATAAAATAAAAGGCAATGAAAGCTATATCAACTAACAAGTATGGGAAATTAAAGTTTAGAAAATGAATCTACTCAAAATCACTCAAAGGCCAGCCAAATAGCTCAGCAGATTAAAGAGCCTGCTTAGGCAGACACAGGGGCCAGGAGTTTGATCCCCGGGCCTGCTATGCCAGCCCCGCCCCTAGGGTGTGCTGATACAGCGATTGAGACTGGTGTGGTGGCACGTGCCTGTAATCCCAGCACTTGGGAGGCTGCAAACACGAGGATCACTATGAGTCTGATCTATGCAGTGAGACCCTGAATACCCTGTAGACCCTGTCCTAAATACAAAATAAATAAATAAATAAAATAAAATCACTCAAATATTTACTAAGCAGGTATGATGCAGTAGGTACATAATTAATAAAAAGAATATACAGAAGTTATTAATTAATCCATGTAATACATCTATATTAAACACAATCTCCATGACAAGTAATCTGCTAGACACTGAGACATAAGAATGACAAGCCCCTCTCTTAAAAGATATAAAGGATCACCATAAAGCATGAGAATAGAGGTTGTGAAAGGGAAGACATGTTTAACTAAAACAAACATTATAGAGAGACAAAAAAGTCAGGAATAAATAAAATATGTTTGCATGACAGTGAGCAATTAGCCTCCTTACAGCTAAAGCTCTGTGTTGAGTTGAAGTAAAAATTAAAATTGTAGTCACTTTTTGTGTTTACGTCAAATTACATCATGAATATTAATTGTATTTTGTAGTGGCATAAGCTGTAATTCCTATATCATAATACCTAACAAATGTTCTGTCCTCTCACTGCCCTTATTAAAGTAAGCAACATCCATTGTATACCCACTTTTTAGCAAAGCTTATGTCTGTGTAGGAGCCCTCAAATATCTTGAAGTACACAATAGTAACAGAAGAGATTCAGCATTCACAAATGTGCTTATAGTATTAGAGAGAGAAAAATATTCAGCAATTTTGGAATTCATGTATCTTTAAAAAGGAAGGGGACTTGAAAATTCAACTTCAAACTCTTTACTTATACAAGAGAAAAATAAGGCTTTCAGAATCTAGCATGGAATAGATGCTTCAAGCATTATATATGATACATTCAAAACTATAAATGTCATATTTATAAATATTTCTTATTTCCAATGTTTAGAAAAAACAATACATATAATTTCAATAATGAAAACTTGAAGGATTAAATGGGGTATGAAAGATTAATATAGAATACATATAAATACATGAAGGCAACACACATTTTTATTAGGCTACTTGATTTAGTGTCTCTAAGAATTTATTACACATTATTATAAACAGAAATTCCAATAGAGTAACACATTTAGAATGTGGTTATTTCTGGAAGTTCAAATTTTGTGGTTCTGGCTTTCAAGAAAGTGATTATTTTGACTCAGAATCACCTAGAGGCCATGTTGACATAGATCTCTGACACTGTCCCTCTCAGGTCTGGAGTAAGGCCCAAGATTTTTCACCTAACAAATGTTAGATGTTGGTGGATGCAGCAGAAGTTCTAGAACTATGCTTTGAAAAACCACTAATAAAGGAAGGAGAATATGGTTGCCCCACCCAAAGAATCACTTACAAATGACATCTGTCTGTGTGATGATTAAGTCTCGCTTCCTAAACCCACAACCAAGTCAGAATTTCATTATCCACAACTTTGCTTAGTTGTACTGGTTTTCAAGTTGTTTTTGTATATTCTTAAAATTTTTCATGACCTAGCTTTATATAGATCACACGGTCAACTTGCCCTTTCTTTGCTTTCTTTTGTCTGTATATGTTAGAATGAACCTTCAGTAAATCAAAAAGTATAGATATTATCATTTCCAAAAAAACTGAATTTCCAGAATTTATGTAACTTTACTCCCCCTGCCCCCAGAGCAAACATTCTGCTGGAATTTTTTGCTTTTAACAGTAGTCTTTTTGTCATGTGTGTACAATGTCCTAGAGAATATTTAAGTAGGAAGGAAGACATGTTGGTACTCTGAGCACATTTGGACATCCAGAATTTGATTCTTCAGTCTTCTCTTTACACAGCAATGTGCAAAATGTCAGGGTTCCAATATTCATTTCTACCCTGATTATAATCCTTTCTTTCTAAAAACTGAAGCATATGTATATGCATATGCATGAAGTACATGAAAATTTGGAACAGAAGCTCTGCGACCTTGGACTGGCCTGTGTAGCTATTTATTCTGCTTTACTCATTATTGAATTTTAAGGTCAAATGAATGTTTTCTCAGTGCCATAAGACCAGAAATGGGCTACTGATAGGAAAACCTCAGAGGATAAAGGTACAAGATGTAACTATCATCAAAAGGACTAGAGGTGAGTTCACTTTAAATTTAAGTCTCAGAGAGCTGTGATATTTCTGCTATTTATCATCTTGCCAGATCAAGTTCAAAGTTACTTAATTATTTTGAGCAATTTAAAAATGCAACATTTCTGGAGAACTTGTCCATTTGCCACTTTAATGCACAGTCTTCTAGAAGATAGGGCCTTGATACCAAATGCCACAGTAAGATGACAGCCTTCAGTGGTGTCCATAAGCTCAAGAAATTAAAACACTGAGACCTGGGCATCCATGTAGGAAATCAATCAGGAACTAAGCTTTAGTATCATCTCCTTACATCTTCCTACTCTCTTCACTGATCCCACTCCTATAATAGTACTTCAAGTTAAAATACGAACATTTTTAAACTTCCTTATCTCTCTCCCATTCAATACGTAATTGTCTGTTTTGAAATCAGTTACAACTACAATTTAATACTTACTCATAGATTATTTCTTTACTGTATTAATAGTTTCTCACTTTCATGTACTGAAGTTGACCATATTAATCTTTCTGAGAGTGTAAGGATCCTTTTTTGGGGGAGCGGGGGCTAGCTCAGGTTGCATTGAGGTAGGGTCTGGTGCAGCTTATGGAGCTAGGGATCGAACCATGGTCCCCTGCAGCTGAGTTTGCCCAAACAGGCACTTTAAACAACTGAGCTAACCAGGAAGCCCCTGAGAATATACTATCTTTAAACCCATCCAATGAATGCATTCAGAGGTTGTTCTCAGACTTGAATCTGAAACAGTATATTGCAAGACTGTCCAGCAAATATTTATTTTTATGTCCTTGTATGAAGCATGAATTTTAGAAAAATCAAAATACTCAAAAAGACATAAGACCATTATCACGACCCACACATGAAAATCTTTTGTTTGCCGTGGGCCACCAGGGAGAAGGAAGAAGAACTATCAACCATAATACATGTAGCCTTATTGGCAGAAAATGCTGAGCAGAGACTTGATTAGTTTTATAGAATTATCTAGTCTCACCAAATGACACAGGAAGACCTAAGACTCCTATAACATTTACAAGTTTATTTCCAAAAGGAAAGAAGAAATATCTATGGTTTGAAAAATTACTTTGTAGATAGGGAAAAAAACACATTACTGATTATCCATAGAAGAAAAAAATTTAAAAATGCATAATTCTCACAAAATGTTATTTTAAAATTTTATTTCTATTTACAAAGAAATTCTTTTACATTTTACAACCTACAGGTTTAACTGCCAGATGTTCTGGGTCATTTTTTTCCATTTATGTTCCACAATGTCAATGTAAAAGTGTTATGATTAAATAGCCTTCAAAATCAATCCATGCTAACATATGAATTTTATATATGCCATAAAACTTAAAACAAATTTTTAACCTATGAAATGGAATAGGATAACTCAGTAGTTTGTGACGATAATTAAAATACCAAAATTCCTCAGGAAATATTTATTCAATCCTAAATCGCTTTGAAAGCAAATCAGGTCTTTTTTTTTCCTTACCTATTTTCCTTATTTCAAAAAAAAACCCCTAAGTTTTCATTAGAATCTTTTGATTGAATTTTTTCCTAGAAAAATACTATCAGTAATAATATAGTTCATCTTTTCCTCTCACATATTCACCCAAAAAGCTATCATTGTCTCACAGTAGGAAATATTTATGGATTAAAATTTTCTGCCATCCATGAATGAAGAGTCAGAAAAATAAGCCCTACAATTCTGGGGGTAAAAAGTATGTGTACATTTCACTTCGGGAGGGCTGGTTCCCTAGTGTAACATATTGGCTCTCACTCTCCTTTTAAATCTTTATGACTTTAAAAATTAAACTTCCAAGTCAGTTGGTTCACCCATGGTTGTTGGTTATCACTTTCTAATGATAAAAAGTCATTAAAGTTTAGCAAGAAATTACCACTGTCCTTTTTCTTTCTTTCTCCTTCATTATATTTTACTCTGACTTACTTCTTTTTCAGCATCTTCTAGTTTCTTTTTCTTACTTTCAGGCATTAAATCGTCCAACCAGCTGAGCTCTCGTTTGGTAAATAAGAAGTCCATCAACTTTCTTACAAACACCAGTGCTAACACCTAAAGAAAACAGCAAAAAAAGTTTCAAGTGAAAACAGTAGACATGGGTGACATATTTGCTACTTGGAAGAAGTGAGTTAGCCTTGAGTAGGACTGACATTAAAGTAACATTTGAAGTATTTGTGTATGAAGCATTGTCTGACTGATCTTTCTTCGCCTTTCCAACCGCATCCCCCAAATAATGGCTAAGATTTTACTCATTGTTGGAATTAAAGAAGCTACTTTAAAACGGAAATATATTTGATTTTGTTTCCTCAAATACATGAATCAGTTTAGACTACATTAAATGAGGCTTAGAACATTCTCATCTAGGCTGATCATTTTAACAATTACTTATAGTTACTCAAACTCATTATAATTTTTCCAACTACTTGAAACATAAATTTTATTTTAAAATCCCTAATTTTTGAAGTAGTTGTTAGTGAATATTTAGTGTTAAGTTCTGAAATTATACACTTTTTCATCCAGTTTCAATTAACTCAAACTACTACAAACATTTAAAACGACAGATAAAACTAATATGAATCAGTGAAATCCATGGTGTTCTCAAATCCTGTGTTAGTAAAGAGTTTTGAAGGCAAAGTTTATATTAGGGTTTCCAATAAATGACCCAATTGTTTCAATTTTAGTTCACATATTTTCAAAGAGGTTTGAAAATCAGAGGAAGAGAAGTAGAGTTGGAAGAAGTTTCATACCATCATAGGAAAAACAATAGCAGCTCTTGAAACTTTTATTATCCACAAAAGGCCAAGGCAACTCATCTGAATTACAGTGAAGAGATGGACTTTTCGGAGTGGTACATGCCTTAGGTATATGAAATCTGGTTGATGTTTTGCAGGCATCCAGAAGAGCTTTATTCTATCAAACAGCTAAAACATTAAAAAGACTAAATTAAATCAAAGAATAAGACAACAATCAGAGTAAAAAGAAGTTCAAAATTTGACTTATATTGGCTTATTTGATAATTGAGTACCAGGACAACAGGATTGATGCACTCATTATGAAGTGCTACATTTCAGTCTAATGATTATTTGTTTTCTTGAATATGGAGACAAGTTGTTTAGAAAGAATTTAAAGATAGTAAGCCAATGCTAAATAATGGAGAGAAGAACCCTTAAAAGCAAAATACCATCCTCTTTTTCATCATCGCATTATAATCTTCTTTTACCCCACAGACATTGCGCTTCCTGAAATCCTCTGCTCTGCCTTCTTCTCTCTTGGAATGGTTCATTCCTCCCAGCTTTCCCCTTTACATAGTCCCTGGTAACTTCTAGGCTTGGTTCCCTCCCTTACTCTCTCCGGAGTTCCAGTCATTTCCACCTTCTGTGTAGTATGTCCTGAACTCTTCATTAGAACTCTGATGTCTAGAGTGTTGCCACTTGGATCTCCAAAAAAGATTTTGATGTTGTCTTTACAAATTCAAATGTCTTTTTCGTTTGTTTTGTTTTGTTTTCGAGAAAAAAAATCTCACATTAGAATGCAGGATAGTGTTTAGCTCACTATATAGCCCAGGCTGACCTCAAACTCACAGTAACCCTCCAGACTTGTCCTCCCAAGTACTAGAATTATAGGCACACACCATCACACGCAGTTGGTGAACAAAACATCTCCACCATTTATATAACCTATATAAACTTCTGTTGATAAAATGTTTTCCAAGAAGGCTTGATTAATTCAGTTTAACTTCTAGATTAATTTCTTATCATATGCTCTCAAACCATTTATATATTATCCATCATATTTTATTAATATTATTTCTGTTTCAGGGCCAGGGAGATAGCTCAGTAGAATAAGCACTTCCCTGGCAAGCACAAGGGCCTGAGTTCAATCCCCAGTTCCACCAAAAAAAAAAAAAAAAAAAAAAAAAAGATTTCTGTTTTAATTTTGCTTTAAAGATAATACAATTACTTTGTAACCGTAGAATACTTTTTTAATTTTCACTTTGAGCTCTTTTAAATCAAGCAAACCAAGTTTTCTCAGTTTAAATTTTATAAATTAAATTTTCACAAAGCTTAAATTTTCAATCGCAATTTACTTATTAACCAATTGTAGTGTATATTAGTTTTATCTTATATGGGTCACGTTGTTTAATTTTTCTAAAGCCAATTTTTGCATTTTTCATGATTTCCAGTCAGAGGTAATTATTTACATTCACTTAAGTCATTGTTCTATTCCATACCATTTCTACACACTATTAATTTACAAAAAGTAATAATTAAATTATTACTATATATTACTATTAATATTTCTTAACTAACAGGAAAACTGTACATAATTTTTATCAAATATTTTAAAAGTAATATGCACTGGGACAATGGGCTAGAGTAAAACCACTGGGTCAAAACATTCTGGTTTACCCAAGCTTTTTTGTATATATACCAAGAATACTGAAAACAACTTAAGCTATCTTTCTTTCTGTATTCTCTAGCTTCTTTCCTTCATTGCTTAGCCAGAATCATAAGTACACTAATTCAGGCACTGTTATTCATGTGGTCATATGCATTTTTACCTTCCAAAAACATTTATTGAAACCTAATGTGTAGAGTAGTATTAAATGATGAACTCATCCCCGTTCATCTCCCTCTCCGTGCTATTCACAAGCTCATCATCAGGTCTTTTTATTTATATTTCCGAGATATGTAATTCTTTAAATTAGAAATCATAAAACTTGGTGCATGGTGGAGGGAAGAACAGGAAAGAAATAAAATAAAATTCTTTGGCTTACAACTGAATATTTCCATTTCTACAGAACAAAATTTTCCCCAGCTACCATTTCTCCATTTAGGAAGCTATGTTATTGCATAAGCATACTTCAATGTGTGGGTGCTTCGATTGTTATTGTTTAAATGGCACATTTGCTCTACTTTGGATTCCTAAAGTGTTGGAATGAATATAGATGTGGTTATATATCCGAATACAGAAACAGCATTCACGAGAACATTGTGATCTGTTTTCTCTGCCATGTTTCACAGTGAGAAGCCTACATAGTAAGTTTCTTAATGTTGCCAAACAGTCAGGTAATCTATAGATTCCTTCAGCTTTGAGCATAGATACTTATTTACCAATATAATTTTCATTAATCCATTAATAATAATCATGACAAATATATACCGAGTTTTACATTTGGCTTTTATCATGCTTCAGTATTACTATCCTATTGCCATACCCAGTTAGTTATACTTCCCAATAGGAATTCTGACTTCTCACCTTGGGGCTTACTTAGATTTTTACTGATCTGTTTCTCAGCATGAAAACGTTTAACATGTGCCTGAGTTTACTGTTCCATTTGTGTTATTTAAAACTCATTATATTTAATGTGTGGGCTTTGGGTAATATTTTCTTCAATTTTCATTTGCAGAAGTTGAACCCTAAATAATTCCAAAATTTGACATGCTTATTTAATCCTAAACCACTTAAGTATAAAATCATGTGAGTGTAATTGGGGGAAAAATCTGTTGGAACTTATCAAAATGATCTTTTCTTTGTTTTTTAAACTTCTGCTGCTGTATTTGTGTGAGCCTGGGGCCTAATAATAAATACTCTTCACTTACTGATGAAATTAGTACTCGTGGAACTGTTGCCAAAGGCAAAAAACAAAGCAAAAAAAAAAAAAAACCCTCAGTAAAACAAATAAATAAAACTTCATCAGTAATTCTTCCTGTATGCTTTGCCAAACCAATTCTATCAAAAGATACTTTTTACACATGAAGTCTTAAATGAATAAATGAAATCTTACTTAAGTAAAATTTAAGTAAATGAAAGTCTTAACCACCCCATTCTCCCAAATTAATTTTACTCAGTATTGAGATAAACAAAGCCATGACTTTGTATTAAAGTTTTGCTTCAGTTCTGATACCCAGCACTGTCCGATCTTCCAAATTCAGAAGTCAGTAGGTGGCTCGCTTTGGAACAGAGACACTGTGCTGCCTTTTTTTCAGCCAAGTGACTATTCTCCTATATGTTTTGAATAGCAATGAGACTAGCTATTTCATAGAAAAAGCTGTTATTTAGATTCTCCTTTTAGTTGACAAAAAATTATGCAATAAAATCCTCAAAGTTAGTCTCTTTCCAGAAAATTAAAGTGTTTGGCTAAATAATACTAAGTTATGAAATAGATTAGTCAAAGACAAATTTAAATAGAAATCTGTATCCGTTTTCTGGGACTCCAATAATCAGTTGCCACACCTTTCTTAATGCCCTAGAAAACTTCCTGCCCTTCCCCAGGCCCTGGAGACTCCTGGCATGCTGGGCTTAGGGGCTCAAGACTGCAGTCTTCTCCATCCTCACATGGCCTCTTCCCAGCGTCTCAGAGTGTTTCTTCTTTGCATCAAAGGACTCAAGTTATTAGATTTATGACCTACTTAACTGAGGCCTTTGAAGATAAATTAGATATCTAATTCTAAGTCAAAGACCCTCTTTCCTACTAAGGTCATATTCAGAGACTGCAGGATATGAATTTTGAAGGGAAACCACTATTGTGTCCAGCAAAGCATTGAAAAGGAATAAGAAGGAAAGCTTTGCCAATAGCCTCTGCTATGACTTAAAATGTATATGGAAGTTTGAAAATACAACTGCAAATTATCTGAAACTCCCTGTTTAAGAGATGAAATCTAATTTCCCTCCCTTTTGCACAAGTTGAATGTAGTGACTTACATCTAAAAAATAGCAAGTGGACTTACCATGCCCACCTGCAATTGTAGAGAGTGAATAAAAAGGAACAGCTTCTCCATAGTTTCTATGCTGTAAGCACACACAACCGTCCTACAGAGAGCCCCTGGAGGCAAAAATAAACACCCCCCCCCCCCGCAAAGCTGAAGCTTCCTGTCAACAACCATAGATAAACTGTGCCTGTTCTTCACAAGCCATCTTGAAGTAGCTCTTCCAACCTTCAGCTATTGTGACCCTCACAGCAATCTGAGATCTCTTAAACCAGAAGAACCCAGTTAATCTGTTCACAAATTCATGTCCCCCAGAACCAATGAGACAATAAAAGTTTGTTGTTTTATGATGCTGAATCGCATGGTAACTTTTTTAGGAAGCAATAAAAAACTAATGCTATATCTAAGTAATTTACCTGAATTCCCTTTAGAGATGAAGCACCCATGTAAAGAAACACTCCATATAGCACTGGCATAGGAATAAACTGTCAGAAAGTAATTAAAGAAAAGGCACACATTATTTTCCAATATGTTGTCAAGCTATTTTGCATTCCCCAAGAACAAACTTGAGGAAAAAAAATTTTAGAAGCAATGTAGTACAAACCAGAATACATGAGTTCAAATTCTACCTCTAGTATTTGTTAGCTTTGAAACTTTTGGTAAGTTACTTAAGATATCTGTGGCTTAGTGTCTCAATCTCTAAAATGATATGACAATGATAAGGTTGTGATAAGTACTTATTAGGTCAAAACCTATTTTTTAAAACCCCACAATACATAGTAAACAGTAATACTAACTATTGCTATGCTACAATAATTTTTTTTTTTGAGATAAGGTCTCATTACATAGTTCAGTCTGGCCTTGAACTTACTACATGCTCAGGCTGGCCTCAAACTCACTGCAATTCTCCTGCCCCAGCCTTCCAAGTGCTGGGATTACCACCACACTTGTATGTACCACCACACCCAGCTGCACAATAAATACTATCACTATGCCACTTTAAAGACAATTTGTGGGGCTGGGGAGATGGTTCAGTGGAATAAGTGCTTCTCTGGCGAATGCAAGGGCCTGATTCAATCCCCGGTCCCACCAAAAAAAAAAAAAAAAGACAATTTGCTTTTTATTTCACAATGATAAAATGTTTGGTTTAAAGATAAAGAATTAAATTTGTATTAAAATTTGGTCCTGTCCTGCATTTTGTCAGGTATTTGTAAAATATCTAACAAATATTTGTAAAAATTAAATAGTCAGAATTGTCTTTTTTAAACATCTCACCCTCATTGTGTATTAATAATTACTTATACAGCATAGAAATAAATTTCTGAAGATGTAATTGTTTCATTGATTAGAGGCAAATAAAGTATTACTTATTGATTATGCAATTAAAAATTCAAATTATAAGTAATTAAAATAAGCTATAAAAATTAGCACACCTTGGAAATACCTGCCAAAATTACATGATAAAATAATCAGTCTTCAATATTCTTCAGAATGGATTCAATTATTTTAAATATGAAAAAATAAGTATATGAAGTGATGATGTAAGTTAAAAAGTTTTACAGAGCATTTAAAATATAAAAATATGTACAGACAATATGAAACAGAGAATTTAAATATATAATATGTCTATACTTCTACTAGTTAATATTAATTGCTAATATATCTGTCCACTGACAAGAAAATAGAAACCTTAATTTTGTTAGGTCTACAAGTGACTTTAGGTCACAAGTTGGTTTTCAAATAGTAAATGATTTCTATAACTTGACCATCATTTCAAAATTATAACAAATTACACATCAAATTTTATTTTGCCAGGGCAAACTTTTAGGTATGTTCTAACTAGAGAGTATATCTCCTGGTCCCTCAGGTTAACAGTAATTCCATAAATATGCTAAAGAAATCTACCACTTGTCACATGATATACTTCACTTACAAATGTATGTCTTAAACTAAACTGAAAATTTTAAATATATATAGTCTGCCTTGTCTCAAACTCATACGTGCATATCTCATTACCTTCAGAATACTAGTCATAAAGACTGATGAACCCATAAGAATAAAAATCATAAGTCCAGTAACCCTTTGTTCCCGAATGCCAAGAAATTTGGGCTGTTCTCCTGGAGCTGAACATTCTGATTCCAGTTTCAGGCTGTTGACATGAGTGATGGAGAGGACCGTGGCAGCCACAAACCATGGCAGGCCCATGATGGAGCACACCCCAAGCATGACAGCCACCATCAACAGGTCCAGATGGTACCCACAACCTTTCTGTTAAAAAAAACAAAACAAAGAAAAGGAACCATGTCAACAGCAGTACTGAGGACGGTCTACTGGCAAGCAGCAACCACTTCCTGACAGTGCCCAACAGCACCCACATATAAGCTTTCACACACGGTTTGCAATTGTCCTTTTTTCTCTCAATGGGTTACTTTTTATTGAGAAGACTAACATAGAGTCTAACGACTCATCTATATTCATTTTTATCTCAACATAGTGTGATCTTGTTCTTATTTGTTTCCTTTTCAGCACTAGAATCATTCGGCTGCTCCTTAAAAATAATAATTTTTGCATTGTTCTATCTCCTCTATAATTCTATTCCAGTATCACTCATTCCATCTGCAATTCTACCCCAATGTCACTAACCTCCAGGTGCTGCAAGTTTAAGTGCTTTCTCAGAGCAGGCAAGAAATGTACGGAAAGCCTGACACAATGTGCATGTGCGGATCTGCTCTCTACATAGGGTGATGAGGTGAGATCTCGGAGATGGAACTCAAAGGCAGCATGAACACCACCTCCCTTTCCCAACATCCCCTGTAGGGATTAAAGATGTAAAACCTCTTATAAAAAAGTATCTTATTTTATGTGTCAATTCTTATTTTTAATTAAAAAACTACCACTTTATGAGAGGCAGTGTAATGAAGCAGCTGAGATTATAGGTCCTGGACACAGACTTCTGGGATCAAATACTGGCCCAGCGGCTACCTTGAGCAAATCACTTTCCCTCGTTGGCCTCTTTTGCCTTATCTGAAAAATAGTAAGTATGAGACTAGAAGGTATCACATTGGTATATTGTGAGAAAGAAAGAAATTGCTTAATTC
>NW_004524608.1:10986983-11014717 GCF_000260255.1 Octodon degus
TCTGAGGAACAGATAAGTTACCATATAATTTCTTATATCTCCCATAGCAGTTTTGAAAATCATTAACATAATAAGCAATCAAAAAAGTTACAGATTGACTTTTTATAAAGGAAATATATATCCTGGAAACATAGAATTAAATTTAATAATCATAATTCTAAAATAAATGGACCCCTGGGGCAGGGAGGCAAAAAAATAAATACAATAAATAGACCATTTGGTATGGTCCTGGGCAGAAATAGCCAAGTCAGGGCCGGCCAAATAGCTCAGTGGATTAAAGTACCTGCAAGCAGGCACAGGGGCCGGATATTCGACCCCGACCCTTGGGCATGCTGAGAGGGCAATTGAGACTGGGCGTGGCGGCGCACCTGTAATCCCAGCTCTTGGGAGGCTATAAACAGGTAGATCACTACGAGTCTGATCTAGTAGTGAGACCCTGAACACCCTGTAGAACCTTCCCTAAAATATAAAAAGAAAGAAAGAAAGAAAGAAAGAAAGAAAGAAAGAAAGAAAGAAAGAAAGAAAGAAAGAGCCAGCGAGCCAAGTCTTCAGAAGAACAATTTTCACCTTTTTAGATGTGGTTCTATCAAATTGTATGCTCTTGGAAGTTACTGCAAAGGCTGAAGTATAAATTTTCTGGACATTTATTACCACTTGTCATGGTATTATTTTCTCTGTGTTTATTAATTGTTTTCTTATTAAGAAAAAGAATGTTAAAGTCATTATACTTCCTTTATCTTCTGCTATTCCTGCTAAGAGTACAAGTGAAAATAAAAGAAAAATGGGAAATATGGAGCTAATGAGATTTTCCTCCTATGTTGTCACCAACTCAGGCACACTCTCCCTCAGCCAGTTTACTTGTGGCAATGCTACACTCCACTAAAATGTCAAGACTCAACTTCCCCCATGAGTATGACTGAAAATTTCTTTGCAAATACCTCAGGAAAGATTTTCATTAACAGGAGCTGAGGAATGGAAAGAGACCTATCCTGGCATAAGCAAAGCCAAGAAGGCATAGGAAGATTTGCCATGGCCATAATACGATCCCCTGGATCTTTTACAAATATTGTGGAAGACGGGAAAATGTGGTTCCTCCAGAGCACAGGTTGCAAATTTTGATCCTTTTAAAGGGCAATGTCATGACTCATTACAGCAGTGTTTTGTCCAAAGCACTCTGTAATGAGAAAGATCTAAAACAGTGAAAGACATAACTTCTCTAACTCCTGGCTCCAGGGAGTAAAAAGTGAATGTCCCCAGGCACTGATGTGAAGCTGTGGCACCACCGAGCAGGAACAGAAACTGTATGAGGTTGGCGGTCATGAAATGAACATGAAAAGATGACAGAGGACACAGACTGTGAGTAGAGCTTGTGCTAAAGCATAAGCAGAACCTTCTCAGGCTCTATGTTCCCTACGATTTATAATCTATGATGAAGAAAGTTTGCCTCATGATAGTGATTTCCTGTAGCATTTGCTGGGTGTTTTCTAAATATAATACAATGGGATTTCTAGAACTGGACAAAACAACCATTCAGAGGGGATAATTTCCTGTTAAAATTTAGAAAGATGGCTTTGTTATATACAAACATAATAAAATAACTTCCCTGTGATTACACTGTACAACAATAGAGGCATCTTGATTTAATGCAAACCAAAGGAAATAAAGCAGTTCTGGCACTTTTGCTAATTAATCAGCATCCCTCTTCTTGCCTTTCATTTAAAATGCCTTTAAAAATTCAGTCTTTGTAACCAAGATATTAGCTGATAGGCATGCCAGCCAAAGGGAAATATCCTTTTGTCAGAGAGAGAACTCTGAACCTTCTAACATATTTCTGTAGATTTTTTTCTCAAATAAAGACAGAAACGGAGTTTTTATTCTCACAATCATCTATGAATCACGGGAAATGGACATATGGGAGGAAAAGGGAGCATAGCAACAGGTGATGCTACACCAGACCCCACTAAAACCAACATGCAGCAAGACAAGAGGCCAGCCAAAAGGACCATCTGATACCCAGATGCCACTGCTGAAAAAATTCATTTCAAAGCTTGGCAGCGATTTCCTGCATCTGTCAAGTTAACCACATAAAAGACTATAGATTGACATGAAGAACCAGGCTGACAAAGAGGGCAAAAAAGAACATATCAAATGCCATAATCATCAAGAGAACATGGTGCCAAATGAATGTTGCAAATGCATTCATTTACTCAAGTGATCCAGGATTGTATTGCTGTTTATTAAAAATGATGTCAAAAGAAGCCTGAACTGTCTATAGAAACATGTAGAAAAGCCCATAGTTGCATCTTAACAGAAACTTTCTTTTCTGCAAGACAATGTCTCTTTTCGCTTACAGAGAGTGTGCTTTAAAAAAAAGATGCTATTTAGAATGCTTCTAAAGGGATTCAGTTAACCTATGTCTATCTCACTTCTTAAAGGAAGAAACAAACAAACAAATGCTTGAGACAGTATGATTTATGTGTATATCCACAGATAACATATATAGTGCTTTTTCATTCTCAGTGTCTTATATTTGCAGCTTATTTTACTCTTGAATGAACCAAAGGATTATAATGAGTTTGGAGTTTCATTAGTTTTGTGAAATTACCCTTCACTCTCAGAATATAGTGAGTTCCTTAGCCAGTGAGTTGGGTTTTAGTCTTTGCAGTTTTCTTGTGTTTTTATTATGTCATAACAGTTTTATTATGTATGTAATCACATTTTTATTGGCCTAAGAAACATCATTGAAAGGACAATAACCTCTTATTTTGATAATGAAGATAAAGAAAAAGTAAGAAGATCTAAAATATGTTTGTGAGAGATAAGGAATGAAATGTATACTTGCAGTAGCTTAGACATACAATGCAAATTTAGGTATGTGATGTAGAATCTACAAGGTTCCTTGTACAGAAACTAGAAAGTACGATTCACCACATTCAAGGAATGGTCCAACCAAGATAAAAAGGGATTTTAGGTAAAGAAACAAAAAATTAGTGAAAGCTAAAATGTAATTAACTTGTGGTCTGAAAATGTATTCAAGAAACACCTTTTCATAAAATATAGTTTAAGCCAAAGCCAGAAGACTTAGCAAACACTTCAGTGGAGCAACAGGTGGGGGGAATGGCCAATAGAACAAGTTGTTATTAGGAGTAGATAGTGTTCTGAGAAACTGATTCTTTTGTTGGTAACAGGAAAATCAACAGTAACAGGCCACATGACAGTGAAGTTTATATGAGACAAGGGCGATAGGCCAAAAATAAATGTTCAGCAGAGACAAATTATGTCTCTATTGAAACCAACTTGCTTTGAAAATGTTCCCTTAAGGAAGAAAATTAAAATTCAGCCTCAAGAATCACCAAGAACAGACTGAATCCTCTACCTTTGCAATACAGCAGAGTTTATGATAAAGCCAGATTTGCTCTATTGTTCACTAAATCTGAGAGGTTAGGTTGTCAAAATATGAATCTTTTGACTATATAATTAATAATTTGCACAATATAAGAGGCTTTAATAATGTACCCTTAGGTTTTTTTGGTGGTACAAATATTAAATAATTCAGTTTTGCATTTCATCCTATAAATACTGGAATTTGAGAGGACCATTTAAGAATGTTAAACTATATGCCAGATTTGTGCAATATAGATGAATATATATATATATATATATATATATATATATATATACAAAAGAAATGAGTATGTTGATTTGTAGCTTTCAAAAGGATGTGAATTTCAAGGTCCTAGTATCCTTTATGAATAATGAAAGATTATAAAGTTGAGAAACTTGGACAAGAATGGTCAAGAAGCTACCATCCCCTAGAAATGACCATTTACTTCTAGATTGGTTTAATCTGATCCATTAATACCTAGAAAAAATTACTACCTACATCAATTTAACTGATAGTCCATGCACAGGATCTCTCAGTAAAATCAGAGGGATTTCTGCCTTATTACAAAGGCTAAAATAATCTTATGTTGTAAAGTTAACAATGAATATAGGGATTACTTCCTTTTTAAACTATTGGTCTTCTAGTTCATTTTAAAATATGTTATACAAGCAGAATTATGTAGCAGAAGTGTACCAGACCCATAAAATGTGTTATGCAATGAAATATCTACTCATTAAAATGATAGGTAGTATGAATACATGTTCATTTGTAGTATGAATAGAAACACAGGATGGGGGGTGTAGAGCACAGTGGTAGAGCATGGGCAAATGCTGTGCAAGGCCCTGGTTTTGTTTCCAGCATTAAATTAATAAATAAAAGCATAAAGAGATGTAAGGCATGCTTTGCATACATAAAAATGCAAACAATGTTATCCGTAAATGATGAAATGTTATTGTTTTTCACTTCTGTCTCTTGTTTGTATTAGCTGATATTTAAATCAGATTATATTTTGCTTTAGAATCAGAAAAATGGAGAAGCTGTCAGTTTAAAAGTATAAACAAGTATCTAGCATAAAATATTTCCTATAACATAATGATATTTAATGCAATGTGCTTAAACTTGTTTTTATGTTTAATTAACTGTGTAACAATAATAAAGTTTTTGGTGATGTTTACTTTGGTAGAATCCTGATATTTCAAAAGTGATTACTTTTGAAGCTTGATATTAAATAACAAAGCTATTAACTCATAAACCTGAATTCTTTAAGAAATAATTCTATAAGTATCTCAAATTTTCCAATTTTGTATTGTGTAATTCTGTAGTGTTAATTCTGAGATCAATAAGAATATCTGACTTCCTCTTTTCTATTTGAATGTCTTTTATTTCTTTCTCTTGACTAATTGTTTTGGCTAAAATTCCCAGCATTATATTGAATAAAGCAGTGGGAGTAGACACCCTTGTCTTGCTCCTGATCTTACAAAAAACACTTCTAGTTTTACCCTATTCAGTATTTTGGCTGTCAGTTTGTCATATTTATGTTCTATAATGTGCTGATATAACCTGATTTTTGAACTAGAACACACCTAATTCTTAACACTATGAATGTATTTTTAAAAATACATCTTTAATAATTAAACATTTTAAGTTAACAAAAGCACAAGTGAATTGAATGAACTCCTTTTTAAAATTTCCTCAAATTGGCTTTGAGCATCTCCAGTTACTTCAACAGAGAATAAAGAAGGCTCCTTAAGACAAATACACATTCTCACTAATATACAAATTCTCTCTTAGTAAGATTTATTACATATAATTGTGCTTTATATGACCTATATAATTATTGTATCTTCGAATATAGTTATAATTTAATCAGAGATTTTAAATCATTCCAACATATTTATAAAATTCTATAAAGCATGATTTTTGTTGCTCTGCCAATGATTTTTTTCCCTAGACTTTAAAGGGTATGTGAAGATAGCTGGCAATTTCCCCATGATACCAGAACAAAACAAAATTGTGTATGTTCTGTTTTTAAAGGGTATGATTGTAATTATTTTTAATCATTCAATGACTTCATTGAATTTATTTTACATGTTTTCATAAATGATTTTATTTATATTGTTTGTTTCAGACAAACTAAATACCAGCAAAAATCTTTGATTATTCAAAGGTGGAAAATGACATGTATGATCTATAAATATGTACACATTTAGTTATTCTCAGTATAAAAATAATTATCAAAATCTTCAATGAAACCCAAAGATCTCAACCATGGCTGAGTTTTGTTATCATAAGCATTAAACACAGGATAATAATTAAAGAAAATGGGAAATAACTTAAGATGTGACTTGACCTAATAATGAATATAATATAATAGACACACTTAGGGCAAATTTAATAAATCCCAGTAAAATCCTAGATGTAATACAAGTTGGTGAAATCACTATTTTGTCACAATTATTTTATTAATATGTTAAAGACGCTAAATTAAAACTTTGACAATGTTCTTTATTTTAAGCCTTGAAGATAAGTCTCATACTTTAGAATATGGTCAAGTGCTGCAATCAAATTTTCATATCATTGTAGGACAAACTACCTTGTAAAACAATAAAAATTACAAGCCTAAAAATACCATTTTAATATTTAATTGTACAAATGAATGCAGAATATAGGCTATCTAATAAGCATTACTTGGAAGCAGTTAATTCAGAATTATTTACATTAAAGTGGCTTTAAAAATATACCTTGAGCTTATGCTCTTTCCTGTTGATGATGACAGCTGTAATCTGTTGGTCCATAAAGATTAGAATAGTACAAAGCAAAGCTGGAATAATAGCAGCTATCACTGCCCACCATGGATTTGGGCCTAAAGGTGTAACAAACCAGCCACGATCATCTCTGGTTGGCTGGAAAAAATTTTAAAGATGTACATATTAGTAGCTGGATTACTGAATACCAAATTAAGTTTTATAAACGCTACCTGGAAAGCCTTTATTATAAACTGACAAAGTAAATGGGATAAACTTAATAATAATAATATTCATAAAGCATGTATAAGGTGACAAGCACCACTGTCAGTTGTTTAACTATTTTAACTCCTTATTTTTTTCACAACAGTCTACAGAAAATGATACAAATAAGAAAAGTGAGGCCTAGACCAACCTAGTAAACTGCCCAAAGTCCTAAATCTAGGCAGGAGCAGAGACAAAGCTTCAACTCTGACAATTAAGCTCCAAAACTTTGTTCTCAATCATTATCTGTATTATACCAAAGAACACATAATGCTAATATGTGACATTTACTACTGGTAAATTTGTATTTACAAATATCATGTTGACCACTGTGCTAGAATTGAGATACAAAGATGTAGAAATCAGAATCTTCTTTCAGTAGAATCACAAACATAAACAGAATATTTTAATATAATGTTGTAACTTATTTTAGCTATCTGCACAGACTACTGTGTGAAAATGGGAGAAAAAAAATCTTAGTCATAGAATCAGAAAAAGTTCTAAACATGGCGGATGCCTAAGATGGTCCCAAAGGAATTCATTCTGACAACAAACAGTGGTGTGAGGTAGTCCCCAGCCCTGAATTACCCATGGGAAAGCTGAGGCTCAGAGGAGGTAAGAAATTATTAGACCAAACTTTTAATTGTGCTGTAGCTACTTTATTTATTGATGTGTTAATGATATTATTTATACTTTCATGAAAGTATAAAAGTCATCTAAACAAAGATTAGGAGAGAGAGACATACAGACAGACAGAGATAGAGGGAGAGACACAGAGACAAAGAGAGACTAAGTTCTTTCTATAAGTACTATGATAAATTTACCTTGAAAACACTTGGTACTTGCAGTTTGGGAGATGGGATCCCAATGGCATAGTCAATTAAAACCATACATAGGATTGTAAGAAAGACAGCAAAGTCACTCACTATGGATCGAACCTAAAAATAATAAAAACACTTGTCACTTGAAGGAGCTATAAATATCCAAGAGTATTCAAGAACATAATCTAGAGTCACACTTCATAAACACTTTATGACATAATATCATAACATTGTATTTTATGCATACTATAATATTACCACTTCCTCTGCCAGTACCTGAATATATACAGTATTTATGTATTTCTGTCATTAAGATGGATACACACTCAACCTTTCTGAATGAAACATTATGAAACAGCAGTAATGATGGCCAGGTTACTTTGATACTTATTTAAAATCCAAATATATTATAAACTTAGGTGAGTGAAAACTTAGAACATACAATAAGATTGCATGGACAGAATTTGGCAGAATTTTATGTCTGTTTTTCACGCAGGAATATATTACTATGATAAATCTAATTAATTTTATTGAAGAAGCATGATACTTTATTTAGTGCATCTAAGATATAAATATGGCAGTTGATAGTGTGTACAACAGAGTGAACTAAATAAAATTATTCAATTTAAAAGATACTCTAAATGGACTTTCAAAAGGCCATTTCATATTACAAAGCCATTTTTGAGCAAATACCTTTATTACCAACAAAAATCTGTTTTCTATTAGGACCCCTTTATGACACATAACACAAAACACTTAAGATTGTTTATTCAACTTACAAATAATGAGTTTCTATTCACCGGGACAGAAATGTCTCTTTTACCTTAATGAAGAAGGAAGCACCAAAAAGAAGCCCTCTCTGGAAAGAAGAGCTCTTGAAATATTTCCTTAGAGGGGAATTTTCATCAGAAACCTATAGCTTGGGTCAGCCAAATAGTTCAGCGAATTAAAGCGCCTGCAAGCAGGTGCAGGGGCCAGGGGTTCAATCCCCAGGCCTGCCCTGCAGGTCCCGCCCCAGGACGCGCTGAGACAGCAATTGAGACTGGGCGTGGAGGTGCATGCGTGTAATCCCAGCTCTTGTGAGGCTGTAAACAGGCAGATCGTGGTAAATCCAATCTAGTTGTAAGACCCGGAACACCCTGTAGACCCTTCCCAGCACCCCCGTGCCCCCCCAAAAAAATTATAGCTCAACCCTAAAAGGCTTATTTCCTTGTTCCTTTTTTCTTCGTTTGGTGGAATCAGACATTATAGGTGTTACTTTGCAGTGTTAAATATTGAACTAAACTGTTTCTCTGTTTACTTTCCTTTCCAAATATGCAGATGTAAACATGGTGGATTAGGGGGAGGGATTGACGCTTTCAAACCCGAAAAATAGCATAGTGTTCCAATGAGTTCTGCAAGGGCTTTTCCAATTACAGTATGTAATAGTGGTTCCTCGAAGGTATCTGTCAGGTTGGAAGAATTCCCACCGCTCACGGGGCAAGAAAGTGACAATCAGGAGTGCAGCATGTGCTCTGAATTTCCAAAAATGTAACGGGAGAGAGGCGACTGATCTTTGGCGTATGCGGTTAAGAGAGAAGCCCTTGGGGCCTGTGCTCTCCCTGGCACCTATGTCACAAAATGCTTCCTCTTCATCCCATCCACACCCCCATTTCTGATCCAGTGGGTCGCTCAATTTACAGAGGCTGTCATTGGTCTTTCATTCCAGCAGTTACTCTTTCTGTTTTCCTAAACACACAGGATTCCATACCATGCTATATGTTAGTTCATATTTTGATTAGGAAAATTATAGTCTAATTACCTTAGTTGGAAAATATCGGCTAGTCTTGAACTGCTTGAGCGTGGCTGACATGGTAACTGTGGAAAAGAACAAGATCACCGACCAGAACAGAACATCTGGGACGTAGGGGTGCTCGTGGCCACAGGCTCGTCCAACATATTCTCCATGCAGGGATCTGCATTCCTACCACAGGAAGTAAGACAAATGGAGCTGTTAAGAAAAAGCTGGACGTTTTTCTTTGAGAAAAGTAACGTCTTTTGATCAATTGTGTTGAGACCCAGAATCTTTCCACCCATGGTTCCTACCAGGGCTTAAAAGACACTACATATGATTTCCAAATTCTGTTTAAATACATAATTGACAATATCAAAAGCATACCATATAAAATTTGAACATGAACTGATTTGCCAATAAATGTGTAATAAATGTAATTTCCCCTGAATTTTTTTTCCTTCTGTATTTAGTACAGGGTCTACAGGATCTCACTACACAGATCAGACTCATAGTCCTCCTGTTTTAGGCCTCCTATGCAGCCATTGAATACCCGGCCCCTGTGTCTGCCTAAGTAGGTGCTTTAATCTGCTGAGCTGCTCTGGACTTTAACGCCATCTTCTTAGAAACCTCTGCACCATGAGAGCCAAGTGGAGGAAGAAGATAATGCGCAGGCTGAAGCGTAAAAGAAGAAAGATGAGACATAGGTCCAAGTACACCCATGGAGGCCAGAAGAGCAGAAATAAAGAATGCTGGAGGCAGACAACACTGGTGCAAGTTTTGGACTGCATGCTGTCTAGAATGTCTCAATGGACTAGAACTTCATTGCCATCTGATCGCCAAGACCACCTCAAAGACAGATCCACCTGGTTCAAACTAAGCAGTCCCCTGGTGTTTTTCCCCGGACCTATGGCATTCTGGACCACTTCTGTTCTTGTTTTTGGCTGAATGTAAAGCATGTACACTAAATCATCTCTTCTGTAGTAGCTGAAGAATTAAAAAAAAAAAATCCACTGAGCTATCTGGCCAGCCCTCCCCTGAACTTCTAATGCCAAATTTATTTAAAGTATGTTTGACAGGGTTCAATCCCTGATGTGCTGTTCCGGCCCTACCCCTGGGAAGTGCTGAGACAGCAATTGAGACTGGTGGTGGCGCATGCCTGTAATCCCAGTGCTTGGGAGGCTGAAAACAGGAGGATCACTATCAGGTCAATCTGTAGTGAAGCCCTGGAAACCCTGTGCTAAATATGTAAAAAAAAAAAATTAAAATATATTTGAGAATGAATAGTTACTAACCTCAGACATATATCTTTTTTAATTAACTTTAATGGCAACCCTATGAAATAGTTGTTATTATTGATATTTTATATCTGAGTAAACAGTTTTGAGAGGTCAAATAATTTGTTTGTGGCCTCAGCACTACTTGGCAACAAGAGAGCTACGATATGGACATGATTGCTATGGTGAGAATCACAGCATATTAATAAGAAACAATTAATTTGCAGAATTATCTAGTTCAAAACTACCAAGACACATAAGAAAGGCAACAAGAAAATCACAGTATATATAATTACTGAAACTAACTTATGAGTCAGAGATAGGGCCCTTGAACAATAAATGCAGAAACAAATCACAACATGAGCAAGACAAAGTCGATTTTTACTATGACTTCTCCATGGTCTTTTCTCTGGTACTGCACTTCCATAAATTGCTACAGGATTGTTTCTAATTACTGTCTTAACCATAAGGTGGCAGCAAAGTCAAAAAAATTTTCTTCATGAAAAAAATTACATTTGAAACATTACATTTTTGAAAGGAAAAAATTATTTTAAAGTCACTGTTTTATTTTAAAAATCAGATTACTAAACTATTTTCTATTTTAACAATATGGGGATAACAAATATGACCCAGTAACCCTATCAGACCATGAGGTATTTCAGCCCTGAAACAAAACTGAATTATGTAATGGTACAGAAATATCCTACAGAAAAACATGGACTGAAAAATATGGATTGGTCATTAACACAGTTTAGCCTCTGACTCAAACCCTTAGCCTTGGGTTTCTATTGGTTCTACAATAAATCACAAGCAGCTATATTGTCATCTGAAAACTAGCAAACAACTAGTAAAATGTTCAGGAACAACTCCCTTAAGCTTAAGACTATTAAGAAATATTGTTAAGGCACTTTAAAATTGTCCAAAAGAATCTTTCTCCAATCCTGAACCAACTTCAAATGCTTTGCTTGCTACCTAAATTTCAATTATCCATGTTAAACTAGTGCAGAGCACAATAACTCGGCTAATTGAAACACCACAGAAAAGTGCCCTGGGCCTTAATTATAGGTGTAATTTTCTTTTTCTCAAAATTCTGTAAAACAGATAAAGAATCAGAAACAAATCTTTGTGTTTTTCATTCTCTTCTCTGTGCCTGTCCAGAAATGATAAAGAGCACTTACTAAGCAATGTAACAGGCAAGCATAGGGGCAAAGTACAAAGAGGAGCTGAAGGCTCCACTATGAGCACATGTCTACTGATTTGTGAGCAACTGCAGCCTTTTTTGCAGATTTAAAAGTCTTCTAAATATTCCTTAGGCTTGTCTGTGTCTAACTTCAAGTTTTAAAAACAAATACCAATGGCTTGCCTAATTATATTATTTCAAAGCAAATTTTGTTTTGTATTATTTTGTTCCTGCTTTTTAAGTGAAGGATGGTCATTTTGGAAACAGAAATTCTGATCTACTAAATTCAACACTTTTATATTAATTGTACTTCTAAAACACACTGACACACAGAGCACAAGTTCTGAAATTTAAAAGTGAAAGTAAATCTAAATTTTTGCTCTCTTTTGAATCTAACATATGGTTTCACTTACAATGGGTACTCAGAAAATGCTTGTTGACAAACTGATTTTTACTAATTACTCTTCAAACATATTCTAAATTTCAACAATTCTATAAGTTGGCAAAAAATGAGTTCAATAAAATAAAAAATTAAAGTTGGCATGAGTGTCCTGCCCTTTAAATATACTCAAGCTACAGTAAGTAATTGAGGAACTGAAATGGTTCTTACCCAATTACTAACTAGTTGATTGTGAATATTTAAAACCCTGCCTAGGCACTCTTTAAAATGATCAATTCTGAAATGTGCTAATATATTATATATTAGAATATGCTATAAATATTTGCATTGAGTAGTAAATATGAAAGACAGAACTATTTTTCAAACAATCATAAGGTATTTGTCAAATATTTAACACGTACTATGTATATAACAGCTTGAAAAAAATCACAGAAAAAGTTTTGATTCATTGCCCTCACTGAATTAGCAAGGTATAATTTATGGTTCAAGAGATATATAACAACTCAATAAAATAATAGAGAACCTGCCAAGTGAATGCTATATAAATTAAATGTTATATAATTATTTTTGTAAGAGTAGTTATTATAGCATAGTACTTTATTAATAAAATACATTTGATGATAGTGATAATAGGGAAAATAAGCATAAGACAAAACTTAATAACCTACCTTGACTTAAATTTACAAGATTTTTTTTTATTACATACCATTCCCTTTGGGGATAAAGGCTATTTTTAGTCTAGATAAGCAATTATCCATTGCAAAAACTGTTTTTAAGTAATGAAAAATAATATGAAAATTTCTGCCAGAATGTTAACACCTAGTAGAGAACTTTTAAAAATAAAAGAAACCAAAACCCCAAGTGCTACATTTGCTTTGATTATAAAATGTTTTTCACCATGGTCCTCTTGATCTCAAAACTTGTTATCAAAAATTAATTCACAGTTAGGCAGATCAACTGTGCTCTAAGTCTGTCTTTTATAAGGTTATTATTCAGGATTTACTAACATATAGATTGAATTTTATAATTTAGCATTCAGTTTTACAAAGATAAAAACACAGAGTGAATTATGTTTAATCAGTGCAAGGATTGTTGAGATTTTCCTACTGGACTGAAAATCTAGACCAGGGACAGGAGCAAGGGCCTCTTCAAACATAAAAATTTGCAAAAGGGACATAGAGACAGACGGCCCACCAAATCGCACGTCTCACTTCTGAGTAGCTACATCCTTCTTTCCCATTTGCTCATCAGTTCTTTTACTGACCAATTTAAGTGCCTCTCTGAGCAATGTGATTTTTGAGGGGGAAAAAAATGGAAAGAATTGAATGTTAATAATAACAGAAGAAAACAAGAATAAGCCAAGTCTTTCTATTCTAGAGGAAATGTTTAGGGTTGGAAGAAAGGTAAGAAAGATAGGCCAAGATAGAATCTTTTTTTTTTTTAATTTAGGTTTTATTGGTACAACTTATTCATCATAGAGAATTTGTAATTGTACATGATATATCTTGATTCCTCTTTTTTTTCATTCTCTTCTCCTTCTTTCAGCCCCTATTCCTCTCCTTAAAGCTTTGTTTGTATTTTTCCTTTTCTCATATTTTCTTTTCCCTTACTTTCCCCCTCACCTCTCCCTTCCCATTGGACAATTTCTTCCTATTGACTGAAAGTATAAATAAGGACCAAAATGTGTATCACAAATAGAATTTTGAACAGCAGATAAGTAAGTTGATATTGATTTTGAAAAAAACACACCTAACAGACAATTGAGATAATAGACAAAAGGTCAATACTTTTACACATACCATGCTTAGAGTTTTATAGTATCTGTGCAACAGTAACAAACATTTCTGTGGTCCATAACCAGCTCACTTACTAAGACAGTATGTGTTTGATCAAATGAATTAGAATTCTTACAGCTTTGTGATTATGGGTATAAAGCAATTTGAGTTTATACAGGTAGAGAACATGGCAGAAGACTGTAACTGTAATATTTGCAACTGGGTATAATAGGAAACAAACAAGGGGTACTAACATATTTTAATATTTATTAAAAGCAGAACACTGAGTTTTTCAAAGTACAAGATTTCACTTAACAGAAAGATACATATATTCGTAAAAAGATGTGAAAGGAAATCCACAAATTTTATAATAGGTCAAAAAGACTGGAGAAATGCAACTATGAAAAAAAAAAAGGAATTGCATAAAGAAAAGCAAACCTGCAAAAAATAAAACAAAGGTACAGAATTCAACTGTTTTAGGTAAAAAAAAAATGTTATCCCTTTTCTTGAATGAAAGATAAAAACAGAATGGAATCAGGCAAGCTCTATTGAGAAGTGCCAGACTTTTAAATAATCTGTTTTTAAATGAAGATGAGTTTTATTTGTTCAAAATACTTAGTATATACACTAAAATATTAAGAACAACCCTTTGCCCTCAGCATATTGTAAATGGTTAGAGCAGATCTCAGGGTCAAATAGGGCCGGCAGTGCTGCCACAGAGTTTCATGTAGGTCAACACCACTCATATTTAATGTACTTTCAGTTCCTCTCAGACATAATGTTCTGTGTATATGCGTTTTCAGAAAAGTTTAGCTGTTTAAACTACTAGAATTTTTTTTATTTGATAATTAATGGAAGTCCAACCTTACAAATATGGATATTGAAGAGGAATTTAAAATTAAAATTAAGCTATCTTTCACATTTAAAAATTTACCTTCCTGGCAATAATTAAAAATGTCAGCCAAACCTCTTGTAGTAAATGAATCAATACATGGCTTATTTATCAATGTCTTACCGACACAGTTAGGTTCTTCCAAATTATGTTAGAAGCAGAAATATTGGACTCCCTCCATTCTTTCAGTGTATCATTGCTGGGATTATGTGGCTCCGCACAGTTACACCTAAAAGAGCAAAATAAAGTCTCTTATGAAATAACTTTTGCTCAGTGTGCCCAAAACACATATATAATAACTCATTCCTCCATGGGACAGACAAGTAGTTAAACCACCTAGGACACATTATTCTAAATTAAGGCAAATACATTGCTAGGATACCAGACCACTCTACATTATTTCCTGGAACAAGAGGTTCTTAGGATAGCCACTTGACTGTAAATTACAAGTCAAGTGGAAAAATGATGAAGTCCTGTTATGGCTAAAATCTAAAATGTCCTCGACATCTCATGTGTTCAGAAATGGGGTTTTTTAAAGGCGACTGACTCATAGGAGCACCATATTCATTGTGGATTAATCTGCTGGTGATTTTCTAGTGGTGCTGTTAGGGCCTGGTTGGAGGAGGTGAGCCACATGACCTAGAAGGAAGGGTGTATTCTTATTCCCAGGTTGGCCTTTCCCTCTCTGCTCCCCAGCTGCTATAGGATGAGGTGCTTTCCTCCACCATGCCCTTCCACCATGCCACTTCTGCCACCAGCCAACCAGCCATGGATTGAACCACTGACACTAAAAGGCAAATAAACCTCTTCTCTTTGAAGTTGTGTACGTTAGGTATTTTGTCCCAGTAGCAAGAAAGCTGACTGATAGAGCACCTAAACCTGTTGTTATAATGTCTACATACTTTAATTAATATTATAAAACCATATGAATTAAAATTAAAGGAAATATTTAATTAATGCTTTAAAGAATATTTGTAACTTTGTTATATAATTCAAAATGCTCTAGAACAACACCCTACTCAGCAATCAGTGGGTCACAGAAGAAATTAAACAAGAGATTGAACAATATCTACAATTCAATGAAAATTCAAGCACAACTTATTGGAATTTATGGGATACGATGAAAGCAGTTCTCAGAGGGAAATTCATAGCTGCGAACTCACACATTAGGAAAACAGAACGAGAACAAATAAAAACCCTAATGCTGCATCTCTGGCATCTAGAAAAGGAAGAGCAAACCAAGCCCAGGGCCAAAGATGGGAAGAAATCATAAAGATTAGAGCAGAAATTAATTTAATTGAGATGAAGAAAACAGTTCAAAGAATTAACGAATCAAAAAGCTGGTTCTTTGAAAGACTAAATAAAATCAATAAGCCCCTAGCTAACCTCATCAAAAAGAGGAAAGAAAAAAATTCAAATACAAGCAATAAGGAATGAAAAGGGTATAATTACTACAGACCCAGAGGAAATTCAGAAGATTATCAATAGCTACTTTGAGAATCTTTATGCTCACAGAATAGAAGACACAAATGAATGGAAAGATTCCTAGAAAGGTACAAATTACCAAAATGAATCAAGTAGATATAAGAACTCTCAACCCAATAACAGCCAATGAAATACAAAATGTAATAAAAAGGCTGTCGACAAAAGAAAGTCCAGATCCGGATGGATTCACAGCTGAATTCTACAAGAAATTTATATAAGATATAATCGCTACACTCCTCAAACTCTTTAATGAAAATGGAAAGGAAACAGTTCTCCCAAAAATCATTCCTGGAGGCAAGTATTATACTGATATAAAAACCAGGGAAAGACACAACTAAAAAAGAGAACTACAGGCCAATCTCTCTCATGAACATAGAAGCAAAAATTCTCAATAAAATCAAAGCAAATAGAATACAGCAAATCATCAAGAAGAACACACACACCATGACCAGTGGGATTCATCCCAGGGATGCAAAGATGGTTCAATATTCGAAAATCTATGAATGAAACACACTATATCAATAGAGCCAAATCTAAAAACCACACGATCACCTTAACTGATGCAGAAAAGGCTTTTGACAAAGTACAACACTCATTAATGTTCAAATTCCTACAGAAAATTGGAATAGAAGGCCTCTACTTCAACTTGATGAAAGCCATTTATGACAACCCAATGGCTAATACAATTGTAAATGGGGAAAAACTGGAATCTCTTACTCTCAGATCTGGACAAGACAAGGATGCCCTCTATCGCCCCTCCTATTCAATATAGTTTTGGAATCATTAGTTAGAAGCATTAGACAAGAGAGAGAAAAAAAGGAATAAAAATAGGTAAAGAAGAAGTTAAATTATCATTATTTACAGATTACATGATACTTTACTTGGAAGACCCAAAAAACTCCACCAAGAAACTACTAGAATTGATACACAAATTCAGTAGCATAGCAGGATACAAAGTCCATACTCAAAAGTCAATAGCATTCCTCTACACAGATAACAAACACACTGACAGGGAAAATAGAGAAACAATACCTTTTACAAAAGCATCGGAGAAAATGAAATACCTTGGAATTCACTTAACTAAAGAAGTCAAAGATCTTCTCATGGAATATTACAGTACTTTTAAAAAAGAGATCTTAGAGGATTTCAGAAAATGGAAAGATATCCCATGCTCCTGGATAGGAAGAACCAACATTGTGAAGAAGGCCATACTCCCAAAATTGTTGTACAGATTTAATGCAATTCCTATCAAACTACCACCAAAATATCTCCCAGACGTAGAGAAATCGTTCCTAAAATTTATTTGGAACCAGAAAACACCTAGAATAGGAAAGGCAATTCTGGTCAACAAAGACAAGGCAGGAGGCATTACAATTCCTGACTTGAAATTATACTACAAGGCTACTGTGATAAAATCAGCATGGTCCTGGCATCAAAATAGACCTGAGGATCAATGGAATAGATTAGAAGATGCAGAGGCCTCTATCAACACACTCAGCCACCTGATCTTCGACAAAGGGGCCAAACATGCCTACTGGAAGAAAGATAGCATCTTTAACAAATGGTGCTGGAAAAATTGGCTCTCTACATGCCAAAAACTAAAACTTTATCACTATGCACTAAGCTAAAGTCAACATGGATTAAAGATCTAAACATTAAAGCAGAGACACTAAATCTCCTGGAAGAGAAAGTAGGAGGAACTCTTGAAGACATAAGGTAGGCAAAGTGTTCATGAACAAAAATCAAATCGCACAGGTAATACTTGAAAGAATTAACAACTGTTATCCACTCTTATTGAGAAGTTTTTGCATGTCAAAAGAAATTACCAACAAAGTGAAAAGACAACCCACAAATTTGGAAAAAATGTTAAATAATAAGCACTCAGACAAAGGTCTGCTCTCTAGAATTTATAAAGAACTAAAAAACATTAGGGCCCCTAAATTTAATGACCCAATCCAGAAATGGGAATCCAAGATGAACACACACTTCTCAGAGAATGAAATTAAAGAAGTGAATAAATATATGAAAGAATGTTCCACATCACTAACCATCTGTGAAATGCAAATTAAAACAACAGTGAGATACCATCTCACCCCAGAAAGAATGGCTATCATAAAGAAATCAACCAACAACAAATGTTGGAGAGGCTGTGGGGAAAAGGGAACCCTTCTCCACTGCTGGTGGGAATGTAGACTGGCGCAACCATTATGGAAATCAGTGTGCAGACTCCTTAAGAAACTAGAACTGGAAATCCCATTCAAGCCAGCTCTCCCCCTACTGGGAATTTTCCCGGAGGAAATGAAAATATCGTATCATAGTGATATATGTGTACCTATGTTTATAGCAGCACAATTTGTGATAGCCAAATCTTGGAAGCAACCAAGATGTCCATCATATGAGGAATGGTTGAAAAAGATGTGGTATTTTTATACAATGGAGTATTACTCAGCTATAAAGAATGATAAACTTGAAGCATTTCTATTTAAGTGGATGCCACTTGAAGACATACTCATAAGTAAAATAAACCAGACCCACATGTGTAAATATTGTATAGTCTCCCTAGTATAAGAACTCAAAAGAAGAAATACAAATAGAACAGTATAACATAATTAAGAGGAAAGCAAGAACTTGAGGATCGGACAACGAGGAGAGGGCAAGGAGAAAAGCTGGAAAACAGGACAGGGACAAAGCCAAATATTTATATGCACAAGATGGGTAAGGCAACGATCCTGAGAAACATCAGCAGGTTTTTGAAACTAGCAGTCAATTGGTAGAAGTCTCAACCTGACTAACTATACATGTGGATACCTGTGAACCAAGCAACTGCGCTGAAGATAGCAATGTGTAATAGAAAGTCCATGCTTGGAATGCCCGTCGTTCTGGTCTTCTAAATATGTACTTCTTGTCATGACACACCATATATTACCATATTGTCTCACAAGTAAAAGGTTTTTTTTAAATGGGTAATAAATGAAAAAAGATACAAGAAAAAGAAAAAAAATGTCACAGGACTGTCCTGCTACAATGCTGTATAGGGTTAGATTTCTAAATTTCTCTGTAAAAATATGCAGTTGTTTATTCATATTCTTTAGATATTTTTCATTTTCTAAATTTTTTCTCCATATTCTGTAGGACTTAAAAGTTTAACATATCAATACTTGATGGAAAATACCTGTTCCATGTTATGCCTAAGATGTTTGATATTCAGACAGATAGTGAAGTGAAACCCAACTGTACATGTTGTAGGGTAATAATAATCTTGTCTTCTGGAGGGTTAACAACCTAAGTTTGCAGACCAAAAATTAGAGAAATAGAAGGGCTGCAAGGACAGCCACCATTTTGACCATAGCCTTTCGAGGTCAGTGAAGATTCAGGACATAGGAGAACCTATACTGTAACATCATGTAACTCAGTTGTGTCCCAAATTTTCTGATCAAGATTATGGGGCCACAGAGCAACATGATCTATGATGTAGAGTGTGCCTAAGGAGAGTTACATGGAGAGAAAACATTCTCTCAGGCTTTCACAAAGAGCAAATTGGCCAAGCAATGGCTGTAATTCATCCACACGGCTGACACTGACAAAGGATTTGCAAACTGCGGTACAAGGTTACAGGATAAATCCTTAGGGGACTTGACTGACCTTGTCAGCTACAAAACTTACATTGCTTGCTATACAGGTCTTGCTTTATCTTGGTCTTAACCATCCAGCACAAAACTATAAAAGCAAGGTATATAAAGTAAAGCCATATTAATATGCTGAGCTGTGAAAGGCTCAAGTCAACAACTTCTGTGGATAACCCACTACTATTGTGGACTGCTGGACTTTGTTGGATTGTTTTGCTGAATTCAAGTACCTATAGGATTTAGATGCCAATGGAATACCCATTTCTGACAGGATTAAAAAAAATACAAAGGAAGGACCATTTTGTATCTGTATATGCAGAACAGTTAGGATAGATATACAGCTACTTTAGCTTAATTCAATGAGAAGAAAGATTGTACTAACGGTGTTTGGACAGGATATTCTGTCTGTGTCTTGTACTATGGATAACCACTAAGAAGATAACAATGTACAATGTATTAATTATTGAAATTGTCCTATTAATCAGTTTTGAAACTGTCTCACTGATATTTGTTTCTCAAAAAAATAAAATAAAAATGCTCTACAACTAAGGTGATGTGAGGACCCTAAATATTATAGTAGATGCCTTTCTTTGTGATGAGTAATGATGCATTTAAAATTGAATATTCAATACAAAAAGTTCTGAATGTCTATTGTATATAACTACCACAATAAATGCTGGTTTGAGATGGAAGCAGATAGAATAAGAAAGACTTGGGAACAGTGGTATTTTAATGCAATAGAAAACACAATTTCAGGCCAAGTGTTATTTATAGTTTTATACATCATTGAGAAAGGGATGCAAGCAAATATAGCTAACAAATTAATGCCTTTAGACATTATGCTGAATTTAGTTTATTTTCCAAATTCTTTTTCATAAGTCTGCTCTTTTGCTCTTCTGAAAGCATTTTCTTACAGGAACATTTTTTATGTAGTGATTGAGGCCCAGGATAATCCACATAATCCACATAGAGGATTTCCCAGCTGGTTTTACTAGGATCTGTTCCTTTATGAGGATAGACTGTTCTAGTGAGAATATCAGTGACAAGGATGTCAAAGGAATGAGATATGGAATTACTAGAGGGAGTTTCTGTGACCTCTCAGTAAGCAGAGGGAGGAACAAATATTCCTCTTATATACTAGTATTCATTGCACTTTCCAAGTAAGTATAAATATATACCAGTGAAGGTGAATCTTTTAGAGATTTTAGTCACACAAACAGCTCACTGCTGCATTCATGCCATAGGTTCTCCACCACTGATTCACTTGTTCCTCCATAGCAGCAGGTTCTGTATCTGCAGATTCAACCAACTACAGGTTGAAATGTTCCTTGTCTTTATTTCCTTATGAATATAAAAACTATTTCCATAACTTGTATAGTTTATCAAGTATTACAAGTGATATAGAAATGATTTAAAGAATATGAGAAGACGTGCTTAGGTTACATGCCACTTTATAGAAGGATCTTCAAAATCTACAAATTTTGGTTCTGCAAGAGGTCCTGAAACCAATCACACAATGAAACCAATAACTAAAATGTAAAAATGATGACTAAAATATAAACAACAGAGAATATGGCAATTTGCTTCCAGAAGTAATATAAAAGGGGTAAAGATATCTCTATAGTAGAAATATGATTACATTCATGTGCAGTTGTGTATAAATGTGCATATTTATATGGTGTCTACAGAATATCTATCAATATCTACAAATATAGATAAGGTATGTGTTATGGTTTGTAACTATGTGTCCCCCCAAAGCCTCATGTAGTCACTGGGGCAGGCTTCTAGAGTTTGTGATTAATTCACGATCTAATGCTGGGATTATGGGTGTAAGTGCTACTGGGATTGCAAGTGTGAGCGCTACACCCAGCCTGGGGTGGATAGCCTGAATGCAATTTAAGTAAGGGACATAAAGCCTTGCTCTCTGCTTCTGCCACTCTGCTGTTGCTGCCACAGCTCTTCCCTTTTTGCTCTTGTTGTTTTTACTGTTTTCCACCCCCAAGAACAGCTGCCCTCTGCCATGTACCACTCTGCCTTAGAGCCTGCTGAGTATGAACTGAAACCTCCACGAACTGTGAGCTAAATACACCTTTCCTTTCTCAATGATGGGTGTCAGGTATTTTGTCCCAGCAATGAGAAAAAAGTAATTAAGACAATATGTATAGAACATAAAGGAAAACATGCATTAAAGGAAACACTATATGTTTTCTACAATAATTTAATTTCTATATTTTATAGATGGGAGAAGCCATTTTAATACTTATACAAGGCCACACTAACAGAACTAGGTTTGAGTCCAGGCCTGCTAGGCTCTAACCCCCGGTCTTTCAGCTACAATATACTGCCTCTATATCTCTAAGGCTATATCTATAAGGCTAGCTAGAAAAGTTAGAATACTCCAGAACACATGAGGTAACCAATGTTTCTCTGTGTCCCTCTCAGCCTGCTTTTCCAGGACTCCTCTAAGATATTCCTCTAAAACACCCTGCAGCCCTGCGTCATGGTGACTCCTGTCTAGTGTGCTATTTCTCACATCCTCATCAAATTGGGAAAATATATTTTAACCTAAAGCTTTTATTTTATACCTCACAGACATTATCTATAGGCACGAAAATCATCATTCCTTCATTAGTCTACTGAATTCTCAGCAGACTGTTCTCAGAAGCTATATGTTTAGATAGGAAGTTTGAAAAAGACTACTGTATCAGTCCTTGGTGGCTAGAAAAGGGCTTTTGGGTGCTTATTGCTTCTGTTTTTAAAAATGGAAAGCAGATATTATAAAATAAATAAGGATAACATGAGGAAATAAAAGTTCATGTCTTTATGCTGGTGAATTTAGTCTAAATTATTTCAATTAAAACTAAAAAACATAAATGGAAATATGAGATGGAATATGAATTTGGGACAAACTCTTCTGTTAATCTCATCCAAAATAATTTCTGGTAATTCTGGCAATAAAATGGAACTATTAATTCAAAAATTATTTAAATACATAGCATAGCTTAACACACCAGATATTCTAGACAAATTTTTACGTTCATTCTCATTCAAGTATCTAATTGAGTGCTCATGAAGAAAGCATATTAATATCTGAATTTCATTTTATTTGTAAAATAGAGAAAATGGGAAGAATTGACTTTCCGAGATTATTATGAGGGTAAACAGGTTAACATAGATAAAGGCATCCTGAGTAGCCCCTGAGATGAGTAAATGCTCATAGGGAGTGAGGCATTACTGTTAGGGTTCTTCTTGTCAACTTCACAATCTCCTGGACTGGAAAGTCTAAGAATCACAAGGGAAAAGGTATGGTAGGATGTATATCTCTTTACATTTTTCTCCTCCATATTTTAAGGAAACATCATAATAAAATGCCAGTAAGTTTTGACTTGTGGTGATGGGTCACGTAGCTTAAAATGTGTACCTATTTTACAAAATATAATATCTGTCACCCTTTGCTGCAAGCAAGTGCTCTAAGCTATCTTGTTTATATAAATGGCTACAGAGTGGTTAGATAAACATTATAATTAAATGCACTCATCCAAAAATCTTTGATTTTGTTCAAGGATAATGGAGGTGATCAGTCTCCTCACACAAGAAGGCCTGTGGCTGTCTTCTGGAAAACATAATCTGGTACAGCTTCCTTCGGTGTTACAGCTAATTTCAGGGCCTGCCATACACATGCTCTCCTTTAGCCTTTGTGGTTATTAATAGCACCTTCCTGTGTGCACTGAACAGGAACAGTTCGTGCTTCATTTTTTAAGCCTCTTTATTGACTAAATTAGCCTCCAGAGTGCTGTGGAACAAATCAGGTATTAATATAATGCATATAATTAAAGAATCATCTATCTATAAAATCCAGAAATGTTTTTATGATTATTGCTTCTTACTTCAAAAATTATTTTGAATTGCAAAAAATAATAAAACCATACTTGAGTATTTATAAAAGAAAAAGAACTCTCTCCTTTTCATCACAGTGACTAGAATTTTTTACTATATATCTTTCAGTAGTTCTTATGCGTATGTTTGATATATTTTTATGAGCACTTAACATTTTTAATCTTTTTTATATAGCACGATAATGTAACCCATTTGTGTGTTGTTATATTACCTTTCACAATCGACATTCCTAAGGACCACAACAGTTTACTTACTCATTTTTCTATTAGTAAACATTTACTTTGTTTCTTTTAAGACCACTACTTAAATAATACAGAAAAAGTTTTTTTATGAATGCATCTATTTCTTTATTTTTTAAATGTATTTAGTACAGGGTCTACAGGGTCTAACTATATAGATCAGACTCACAGTGATCTTCCTGTTTTCAGCCTCCCAAGAGCTGGGATTACAGGCCTACGCCACATGCCCTGTCTCAGTCTAAGTCTCAGCGCACCCTGGGGGCAGGACTCACACAGCATGGCACTCTGGGGATAGAACCCTGGTCCCTGAGCCTGCTTAAGCTTTAGTCTTTTGAGCTACCTGGCCAGCTTGAATGTATCTATTTCTATATTTAGAATTTTGTTCTTAGAAGAGATTTGTTAAGAGTTTATCATTCTCTTTTTAGAATGCCATTCAAATATACAGCTATATGACATCATGGGAAAAGCAGCTTTAAAAAAAATACCACATAACTTTGTAAAGCACCACACTATCACTAATTAATACCAAAAATTGATATATTAAATATCTAATGTAAGTTAGATATTTAAATAAAGTAAATAAATTACTGCCATTAAATTCTTAAACTTTTTCCTCATTTGAATTTTATTTCCATTCAGATAGGTACATCTTCTCTTTGGCTTCTATATACCATTGAAAATATTTCTCATCTTTTGGCACCCAATACATTTATTTGATAGTATGTATGTTAACTATTGTTAAACACCCACTTGTATAGTATTTAATTTCTAAATCTTTCAATAGACAATAAGCTCCTTGAAGGTGGGTTTCCCATCGTGTTTATACCCAGGTAGCTGGCACATCAGACAATCTTGCTCATTCATTGAATGCTTTAAATTACTTTCTGCAAAACACTGGTAAAATCTAGTGGAGATACATAGCAATATATGATAGTCCCTGCCTTCAGAAGAGTTATAATCATATAATATTTTACTATATTTTATTTTAAGAGGCCAAAGAGGGAAGTACTTGAGATTTTTCTGTTAATTTTCTCATCGACTTTTTAAATTTTTTATTCATTTTAATGAGAAAAAATAGCAATGAAACAGTTTCCAAACAGGTTAGTAGAACAGTTATAATGATTAATACATTGCATATTGTTGTCTTCATAGTAGTTATTCAGAGACAAGATACAGACATGATATCTTGTCTAAACAATATTAGTATAAACTTTTCTTCTCAATGAACTAAGAGAAAGTAGCTGTATATCTATCTTAACTATTTTGCATATACATATATATTTTTTCACTACAATATGGTCCTTTATTTATATCTACCTTTAGTTCTTGAGATTTAAAAACAAATGAACAGAGGCTCCACTCTCATTAGTCACTTATTGTCTATTGAAAATTTGGTCCTGTCATTTGTGACAATGTGGGTGGAACTAGAGGTCATTATGTCAAGTGAAACAAGTGAGGCACAGAAAGACAAGTACCACTTCATCTCACCCATACGTGGAATTTAAAGCAGTTGACTGCATAGTAGAAAGTAGAATGGTGGTTCTGGAGGGTAGAGAAAATTAAGGAATGGGATGAGTGGGAAAGACTGGTCAACAGATACATGCCGAATCTCAATTAGCTAGAGGAGCAAGAAATTCTGATGTTCTATCACCCAGTGGGTGGCTATAGATAATAATGTATTATATAATTTTAAAAACCTAGGGGAAAAAAGGACTTTCAATATTTTCACCCCAAAGAAATGATGAGGAAATGTCTACTTTTTGCCATGATTTGAATATTATGCAATGTAAACATGTATGTATTAAAATATAATATGGTACCCCATAAATAAGTGCAATTTTATGTATCAGTTAAAAAGAATGTAGCTAAAAATCAGGAAAAAAACCCAATAATGACAAATGTTCAGATTAAGAATCAAGGAGATGGGGGCTATTTCATTTATTGAATAACCACTTCTTGAGTGCCTATACTTGCACTTATTTGGTTACAACAGTAATCCACTTTCTTAAAATCAACTTTTTATAGGGGAAAGATTTATGTCATATATGCATATCAATTGGAAGAAGCAAGTTCAGAAATGTATAAACATGAACAGTCATGTCCATGTTATGATATATGCCAAGCACTTCACAAGTACAATAGATACAAAGGTGTGTCTGATAGTCCTGGTCCTGGCTTCACAGAGAAGAAGAGGTATACAGACATCACCCAAATAAATACAAGAAAAATACAATTAAAATTATGTTGCTAGAAATTCTTGGATAAATTTAATCAGTTCTTACATAGGAAATAATGGGACTTTAAACTGAAATACAGAAGTTTTCCTAAATCTGTTTAGTTACACCTGAAAGGTCATGAGTTATAAAAATTTCTTTCCTTTCATATTCTTCCAACCCACGTCTAGTCGGTTTTTGGAGTACTGTTCTAAATGGAACTTTTGCTTAATTTAATTATTCCAGACAATTTCTCCATCAAGTTCACACCCTGTCTAAACTGTTAACCAGAATTAAATTTGGGGGTACACTTGTATATATTTTACTTGTATATATTTTATTCATATTGTCTCAAGAGTCAAATTTATTCTAATTTCTAAATGAAACCTTTAAGTTGTGCTAAACATAACAAAAAGCAGTATAAATGTCTCTACCTATCAAAGTTAAACAGGTAATGCCTATTATTTTGAAACATGTTCAATTAATCAACAATACAGTAAGCATCACTTGACCATGTCTCCATACAGAATTATACTAGGACTAGGGGGGGCAAAGTTGTACATTTTCTACCTTGAAAGAGAGCCAAAGCTAGTTGAGGAGATAAGAAAGAAGAACTTGAGTATAATGTCAACTAGAAAATAACATTTGTTCAAAAGCGATCATTACTTAGATTAAGAAAGTGTTAGAAGAAACAAAAAAAGATATAGAAAAAATACTCATCTCATACAAAAAAAAATGTTGTATTTCACTATAGTTTACTCACACACAAAAGATGAAAAGTAACAGGCCCCAGACTTAGCTTGACTCAACCATTGGCAAAGTATCAATATAGCCTAGGTCTTTCTTTAGCCATTTTTAGAACTTTAGATTAATATTATTCATTAAAGGAACATTTTATCTTACACAAGCAGAACACTTTATTCTATTTTTGTGATTTCTCAAAAATCAAAGCAACCAGGAAAAATTATTCCCTCAAATTCATTACTTATTGCTAACTGGACATATTTAGTCTGGCCACCTAAATACATGTATTCTTCAAAACAAATAGCTTATCTTGATACGTGCTCTTGGTGCAATGAAAGTAAAATGAGTAATTTCAAAACTAAGACCTACACAGTGCATTATAAGGCTGAGATGCCAGAGGAGCCAAGAAAGCTGTTAAAAATCAAAGACACTTTGTTATTTGGGTGGGAAACTTGTAATCTAAAGAAATATGAATATAGAGGGCCTGAGAACAAAGAGTACTGAAACATAGATCCTTTCTCTTTTCTTTTCTTTTTCTTTCTTTCTTTCTTTTTTTTTGGCAGTACCAGGGATTGAACTCAGGACCCTGCACTTGCCAGGCAAACACTTATTCTACTGAGCTATCTCCTCAGGTTCCTGAAACATAGATTCTAAACATGATAATGTTTTCCCAAAATATTTCACTTGAAAAAATATTGGCTACCTGGCAAGGACAAGGTCCTGAGTCCTGAGTTCAATTCTTAGTAAATATAGATAAAAAAGGTAATCCTGGGAATGTGCTGACTAGATACCCTGACTACCTTGCTTTCTCTAGCTGTTATACTATAATTGTTTGACCTCCAGTTAAGAATGATGATACACATGTACTTCAATTTGAAAATAACTGCTAATATTTCTGCTTATATTTTATTTTTTTCAAAATTTTATTGATAAACAGATAGCACTGAGACACTTTCAAATCAAATCAGAAGTACAGTTTCAACAAATAACACACTGCATATATTCTTCTTAGTGGTTAATT
>NW_004524608.1:11018254-11071924 GCF_000260255.1 Octodon degus
CTTCTTCTTTGCCTATTCTTATTCCTTTTATTTCTTTCTCTTGTCTAATGGCTGTAGCTAATGATTCCAGAACTATATTGAATAGGAGTGGTGATAGAGAACATCCTTGTCTTGTACCCGATCGAAGAGTAAAAGATTTCAGTTTTTCCCCATTTAGGATTATGTTAGCTGTTGGGTTTTCATAAATGGGTTTTACAAGATTGAAGTAGAGGCCTCTGCTTATATTTTAAATGGGAATAAATTTTACCATCAGAAACATTTTATGAGTTATATAGATTTCTGTATTGTGTACACAACATCTGATCAGGTATTACTATTACTGGACTTATGGAGAAACAAAACCAGTTTTGTTACATGCTTATCCTATGCTGTTAACTCCAGAAGGCCTTCTCTGAACCCGAGTCTGGATGAGGTACTTTTCAAATGTGGAACCACTGCATTCTGTACCAACTTAACATTGTATCCTCCTTGTGTTAGCTTTGTCTACATTCTTTTCTAAACTGAACATTCATTGAGGATAGAATATTATACATCATCATTTCCCTTCATAGTGTTTTGCATGAAGTAGATTTGAAAATAAATCTAGAGAAAATGGGTTTCCTTACAAAGATCACCAAATTCAGTTATATCTCTTTTCAAGTAAATTTAAATGAAAAGATACATATCAAATAGTTCTCTTCTGTCCTTTTCTGGGTATCCTGACTTCTACCTTTATTACTCTATTAACCCAATTCACAATACTGTATATATTTTTATTTGAAAAGTTATTTTATATTTTTACTTAGATTTTTCTTGTCCAGAAATAAGGGTACAATGTTTAAAGCTATTGCTAAAGACCAAGCATAAGTTAAATAGGAACTATATTATTTTAAAATTTGTATCTTTATATAATTCTCAGCAAAAATCTTAACTCTGAACTATTTTGGTGTCATTCAGCTGACAATAAAAAGTCAATGTGTTTGAGGCCATATATGAGTAGTTTATAGGAAAAGCATTGGTGGTTGATGCAGTAGTTATAATTGTAAAGAATATATTGCTTCAAATATTTGAAAAATTATACATAAAAGCAGCTAAAAGCCTTAAAAAGAGTCATTTAGTGGCCAGATGGAAACAAAAGTAGGTCCAATATCACCTTTAATCCTAAACTGTAATATCATCTTGAAAGAGTAAAATCTAAATATTTCTATCATAAAAGCTGCAAGTTCTGAATGAAAAGTTAAGCTTCAATTCAGTGATTTTTAAATTTATGCTTATCATACTTTAAAACACAAAGTAATACAATGTAGTCTGAATCTTTTAAACCTGAAATCCTGTTTTCCTTATTGCATTACTAAGTTTCTTTGGGATACAATAAATGAAAAGATTCTAAAAGAAAATGAAAATAACACTTTGCAAAATCAAAATCAATATATATTAAAATTGACTTTGTTCTTAATCTAATTTTAGGGAGTACTTGACAAATGGAACTTTAAAAAGATATTCTTGGCAGAGAAGGTCTAATGAAAATTCAATCAGATGAGTGGCTGATTAGATGCCCTAAAATCCTATACAACTGTGAAGTCCAGGATGTAGGTCATGAATTAGTGTAAAGCCCATTCTCTGCTGAGAAAGTTCTGAATATTTCTTATAACAATAACAATGTTTGTGGGGGAAAAAAGCCCCACAGCCAATAGGGAAATGGTACTTACGAGTATTGTGTCAGCAGTTCCAAATCATTATGCATGTTGATTGGATATGATTCACTGAGTTCAAACAGCTTCTCCAAGGCCTCATAAATGAAAATGATGCAAATAAGAGAAGCAAAAGCTTCTTCAGTAAACCGGGTGATATAGCAGACAAGGGAACTTGCATCAGTGGCCACAAGTATGATACAGAGGGTTGCTGTCCAAAGCCCAATACTAGCTCTTAAAGACAGATATGACAACCCATATTCTCTGGAGGGAGGAAAAGAGAAGAACAATGGGAAGAAGGTCATTTAATGGCTTTCATTCAATTTCAATAAATAGAAATGAGCCTGAGCATACAAAAGTCAAGAAGCTTCGCATTCCATGAGAATCTAAACTCAAGACTTTGTCTAAATGCAATATTTATGGGGACAAAATTAAGAGAAGTTTGTCAGCCTGTGGAGCTGAATCTTATTTTTTAATATACATTACATAATAGTAAAAGTAAATATTTTACTTTTCCTCCATTCCATGAAGAAACAAACAATGACAAATTGAAGCAAATCAGCCACTTCCACCTTTCCCAATAGACATTCTAAAGGGATTCTGGGATTAGAATAAAGAAAAAGAAAGGGATCCGGATCAAAAGTTTATTAACACTTACTTGCAAAATTTAAACAGTATTTTTTCAAACACCAAAACTGGTCCTGTACTGCCTAATATGGTAAGAGGCTGTCCACCAAAGAGAGAATAGGCTATCCCAGTCATGGATGCTCCAAAGAGAGATTCGATTGCACTCTGTGTAGAGATACAAATGATTCCATTACCTCAGTTGTTCAAGTAGTCGTTGTAACTAAGAAGAAAACATTTCAGATATATAGGTATGTGCTTTCTTCTTCACTGTGATATGCCAAGTAATCCTGGGCAAGATACAGGGTAAAAAAGGGCCTCAAGTGGGCAGGAAAGGAATAGTAGCAAATAGGAGGTGTCTTTTCTACTTCCTTATATCGCTTCTCTGTGGCTTACAAAAAATTTATGTTCAGAATTAGTGAAACATGGCTCAGATTTATGGGAAACTGACTTAAAATGGAAGAATCAAAGGCTTAATCTAGTCTAGAATCAGGGGAGGGGGACAAACTTCAAAAGATTAGAACATTCTCTGTAAGTGATTTGTTCTTGGCTACACCATTCCCAGATCACCACTTCTACTAAGTCATTCAAGAAATTCATGTGACGTGTCTGCAAGGCCATATATAAAATTTCTCCTCATAAAGGATCCAAAATTAAATGCTCACTTATCCAACTATGTCTTAAAGACAGATGAAGTTGCAAGGTTCAGAGAAAAGTGTAATACATACTATACGACCTTCAGTTGCTTCTCCCAGCAGTCCTCCAAACGTGATGACAGGAGACATACACGCGCAGTAGAGAAATAGAAAAGATGCTAAGCACTGCAGGCTGAAAGCATCTCGGAAGTCACTCCAGAAGAATGGAGCTTTTCTTTTGATATCTAAAATAAGTCCCCCAAAAATCCTAAAACACGGGGGGAAACACAATAGTGAAACCCAAATATAAACACACATAAATCAAAATGCTCATTTGCTTTGTTTCCAGGTCACAGTACACATTTTCCTTCAGCAGAGGAAAGACCATTTAAATCTGCTACATTGCATTAATGTGATCTACAGGGATGGCTTTGCATTTGTATATTACTTCAATTTCTAATCAAACATGTGTCAACAACTAAAATTCCTAGGTTCTCTCAAATCAGATTCAGAAGAGTTCATCAATCAAAATTCAAATAATAATATTCAAGGATTACTCTATTCTCTGTGCCATTTCTATGTCAACCTACTTCATCTAAACTCAGGCCTATCCTTTTCAATCATTGGTATATTTCCTAATCATATATATTCCATTTAGCAGAGTGGAAAGTAAGGGAGGGAGGGCTTAGTACACTCCAATAGTGAAGGTCATCCTAGAGAGAAAAAAGCAATATTTAACTGTGGCTCCAGTTATCTAGTATCTCTGCCAAAAGCAAGTGGGGGAAACACAACATATTGCTCCAAGCAGATTTCTAAATGACCTTATGGATAACAGCAGTACTTAGAGGACAGATAGGTTCTGGAGTTGCTTTTGTTTTTAGGAAACTCGAAGGGCCATCAATGTAATTTTGATCCACTGCTGCCTAAACATATTCTAGCAGTCATGAGGGACAAGAAAATAATGGCCTTACTTGGAATAATTAATTTATAACACTACGCTACCCTACTAGTATTACAAAACTACACTAAACATACTTAAAAGAGGATGGGGCAGTTTTCAAACTGTAAAATGATGCTTATATTTTGAGGATTATTTTTAATCTATTAGAAATGAGAACATTAATAAACAGATAATTTCATTCTTTGACCATTTAATAATAATATTCAGAGTTAACACAATGAATTTTGTGCTCCTTGGAATGCAGATGTGATAGTAAAGTGAATTAAGAGTGTATTTGAGTTCCTACATGAAGGTTAATGATGTAAGGCCTTATGTTCCAAAGTTCTGCCAGAGTGTGAAGATACTGGGACCATATAAAAATGTTAAACTTCTGATATTCATTTTATAAATAGGAGCATTCCTTTGATATCCTGTAAGTCATCTGAAAAGTGATTGTTCTCCTAAGACACGAATTATAATTGATGTTGAAAAATATATATATTTGAAATAGCTGAAAACCTTTATCTGATGTAAGTGTAATGGTTCCATGTTAGTATCTTATGATTATGTGCATACAGAATCACCATTTTCCTAGGCATTGCTTCAATTAGGAGAGTGATGAGAAGCTGAAACTTTAATTGAGAAAAGGGCATCTGAACTCACAGACGCTTGTAGAGAACCTGTGAAATTTACATACACAGAAAGCCTGCCTTATGGAACTCTACCAGTGTTTGACAACATATATGTATACTTTCAATTGTGAATTTTTTCAGTTTCTGAATAATTTGTAACCTATGAAGGTCATAATTCAAAGCAGATTCATTTTACGAGAATTTTCATTTATTTATAATTCATATATCATACCCTCAAAAAATTTAAGGTGGTTATGAACTTCTAATTATTCATTAACATCCATAGTTTGATACCATTTTATACTAGACAATTGCTTTCTAATTAGCTAATTATTAGAGCATAACTTAGTTAGCTGTTATATAACTGTGCAATAAATGTGCTTTTAGCAGAAAAAATCTAAATCCAGAAGTGGGAGTGCGTTACAGAGAACAGTGCAAGAGCAGCCCAGATGTACACCAGCAACTCCAGGACAGCGGATGAGTAATGGATACTTCAAGTCATTTCAGCAACAGAATCTGTGGAAGAACTCTGGAGAAGCGAAGATACCGGACATTGGTGACCTGGGAGGATTTAGGAAGCAGTAAGGAAGAGTGAACTTAAAGAAAAATAAATAAATCTAAGCTATGTGGCATGTTACACTTGAAAGAGAAAGAAAATAAAATACCAAAAAAAAAAAAAAAAAGAAAGAAAGAAAGAAAAAGAAAAGAAAATTTAAAACACTGCATTTGAAAACATGAAAGCAAATAGAATGTGTAACAAAGCTTCAGGTGAAAAAACAGAAAAAAAAAAATCAAGCCATTTCAAATTAGGGATCAGTCCTGAGTAAGTGTTAAAGAACATTTTCCTCAAAGACAAAACATGGATAAAGGGAAAGAACACAGGCAAATTAAAATGCACAGAACTGTCAGGAACTAGAAAGTCACCTTAGAGGATACATAGGAAGCAGTACATAAAATGGCCTTGAAGGGAAGGGGGCGCCAACCCTGCAGTCTTTACAAAAGTCTTTAATTAAAAAGGAACTCCACACACAAATTCCCTGAAGAGAGACCCACACAAGAGTTTCTGATTTTCTTCTCACACATTGTTTCAAGAGAGACAAGCTGTCAAAAAAAGCCTATAAAGGATCATTTTATGAAATAAATTGAAGCTTTCATCTCTTCAAAGATGTGTGATTAGAAAAATAAATCATATAGCTCTTTCAAATCACAGTAGTAAAAAATGAGAAACAGCATTACATACATCCTACTTGCATTTAATGAGACAAGGCCTACAAGATCTTGCTATTCACTTTATTTCCATCTTGAACTTGAAGTTTTCAAGGAACTCTTTTGGAAGAGTCCACTGACAGTTTTCTTATTTGTTCTAAGAATCTGTGAATGCATTTTGTGCACGGTAAAATGAAAATCTAGGTAAGAAAATAGAACAGTGTATCCACTGTTCTGGTTTAACAGTAATGACAGTCATTAGTAACTTCAGAGAGAACAAATTAATTGGCATATTCACCCCCAAAGAATAGATATTATTAGTATAAAATGAATTATATCTCAAAATAGCAATTCCTGACAGACAAGAAAGACATGTTATTTGGTCCATGAGGTCTGATGGAAGTGATTTCCACTAACCTCCCAGTTCGCTGGAGTTCAGGTCCACTGTGTCCTCCGTGGGGCTCAGTTTCCCCGTGAGCTGCTGTTCCATTTGGTACAGCAGGAATCTTCCTTTTCTCCTGCAGGAAAAGGTGTTATTGTTGTTTTAATTCTATGTGCTAATTATAATTTTTGTTTTCTTAAAGTAATGCTCAAAGTGACTAAGAAGCCAAGTCATTTGGTTGCTTGGTGTCTGAAAAATTATCTAACCCCCTAAAGGTTTACAACTCTCTTCCATTTTGGGGGGATAGCAACAGTAACTATCTTATAACGTGGGTGAGAGAATTAAGTGAGGTTATGGGCATTTATACATTCTATCATCTAACATTTATTAAGTGCCCATGTGACATTCAGAGTTAGACATGCTAGAGTTGCAAAGATGACCAAGAAAGAGGGGTCTAGACCAGTGGGTATATGTTAGCAATAGAGTGCTTGCCAGTGTGCTCAAGGTTTGGTGGCAGGCAAAAGAGAAAGGACTGAAAAAAAGAGATGGAGAACAACATAAAAATACAAATTTCCTGGAAGAACAAAAAGGAAATACAAGAAAAAAGAATTCATGGTTTTGACCTGATCAAATTAAAGAATGCAGTTAAAATATCTATTGGGAATTCAGGCACAGACACAGGATAAGCAGTTGGATAGATAGCTCCCAAATTCAACATTGAAAATAAATTTAGAAAAATATTTTAAACTGAGATTGGGTGATATTTCCATGAAACTGCATATTGACAGAAAAAAGAAAATCATTACTAGGTTTGGAGTCTGGAGTTCTTTCAATACGAAGAAATCAGAGATGGAGAATTAGCAAAGGAGAGCAACCAATGAGGCTGTAGGAAAAAACACAAGGATGTACCATTTTGTCAACTAAAGAAAGCAGGACAAGGAAAAGGCAGCATGAACTCTGTCAAATGCTGATTTGTTTATTAAGTAAAACACAGAGAGAAAAGGCACCATGGAATTTAGTACTGCAGAGCTCATTGGTACTATGCTATAAATATTTCATTGAAGGGGAAGGGACAGTAGCCTTATTGAAGTGTTATGAAATAATTGCAGAAGAGAAATCGGAGGCAGGTAGCACAGGAAACTCTTCTGTGATAATGCATTGCAAAGGAAAACAGAAGAAATGGTTGGCTCACTGATGGGGTAGTGGTATCAGTAGATTTCTGTCATTAACAGTATGGTGTATGTTAATAATAACAGAAAGTAAAACAAAATTATAAGTCACATAAAAACAAAAAGCAGAATGGGGAGAGAAATGGTCTCGACTAGAGGTGAGACCCCATTCTTAAGTAGAAGGCTTATTTTGGATAGTTCATCAGGAATAACAAATGGGGAGGAACAGTATGCATGTCTGGATGCTGGCACACAGACAGGTGCTACACAAGTGCTTCTGTGATTATTTCAAATTTTCCAAGGAAATGAGAAGCAAGTCAATACATGAGTGTGAGGGCCAGAAGGGTTGTGCTGAAGGTTTGAGGTGAGAAAAGTGAGACATAGCCATCTAAAGAGACTGACTGGACTCGGGCCGGATGGCACAATAAACTCGCCACATTGAGGGCCTGCTTGAAGTTTGTGGTCATCTCTTATGCAAGAGCAGCCAGTACAGTTATATACTTTCCTTCAACGTCAGCTGTATCAGTGTATGTACAAAGCAAATGGCTGGACTCTCACAGGTTGTGAATTTGACAAGCAAGTACATGGTATGAAAAAAGCAAAGCTGTTAAGGGCATATACAAATGAGTTATCACGAGAGACACAAAGTTCCAATAAACATTTTCAGTGTTATCCTTTGAAGTAATAAGTAATTTTCTTTTAACTAACAGAGAAGATGTACTTAAATTCTGCGATTTACCTATTTCAAAAGAATAAAGACTAAGGAAAGTATCTAGTAGGCAAAATATTATTTGAATGAGTATGAAGCCAGGGTTCTTAATGCTAACATTCATTTTAACCCATCTACTAAGAAAAAGTGAAACTTCACACTATTATTTAACTACAACATACATTTTAAAATATAATATTGTATTGAATCATACACTATCTTTCTAATTAAACTCATTAGATAGAATTATGCTATCTAATATGGTAGCCATAACCTCAACTCTATATACATTTAAGTTATTAAAAGAAAAATTTGGTTCTTCAGTTTCAGTAGCTCCATTTCCAGTGCTTAATAATGGCTTGATTTCAGTGGCATGAATATAGAACATTTCCAAATGTTCCCTTGGTAGCACTGATGTAGAACATCAGTACAGAGAGAATGAAACATTTGGACAAGGCTATAGAAATAGATACTGGCAGATCTGAGAGTCCTACCTCAATGTTCTTGGTACTACTGCCTCTCAGGTTCCAGGACTTACTAATGAACCATATTATCTTATAAAAAATAAAAATGCAGACTTCTTATTCTTCAATTTGCCTCAAAAACACCATCCCCCCCAAAATTAAATTTCTTTTAAGAATTAATTAATATAACAGAGATTTTTAAAGTTTTATCTCCAATGTTTTTGTTTTGTTCTTGAAACAAGTCTCACTAAGTAGCCCAAGCTGGCCTTGAACTCACTATATAGCCCAGGCTGCCCTCAAATTTGTGATGACCCTTTTGTCATAGCCTCCCGAACTCTGGGATTGAGGTGTGTGCCACAATGTCTGTCTAGTCAATATTTTTATTAAATTTATCCAAATAATATAAAGAACTTTTCCAATTAATTCAGAAAGAATTCTGTTGCCTTTACCTTTCATGCAAAAATGTATATAAGCACAGAAATGAGGTGATCCTTACAATTATTCTTTAAGTAACTACATTCAATTTATTAGTAAACAACTAAAACTGTGTGGATGCTTTTAAAAGCTAAAAAAAGGTAATTATTAAGAAAATGAAGGTATAGACTTTAGTAATTATAGAATTAATAAATACATGGGTATAAGATGTTAACATACTTATACATCAATATATTTTCTTAAATTGACAAGTTGAGTTCAGGTGACCTTTTGAAGTACTGATTGTTAATTGGTGTGCCTAACTCTGACTAACCAGAAAAATTTCTAAGTCCACAATTGGGTCAATCTGGCCATTGGTATCCTTGGTCAACCAGAGCAGCAGCATCAGACCAGCCTGGACTCCACCGGGGCAAAGTGATGGAAGAAGATACAGGAATATTCTGGCAGTATGAGGAGTAGGCTCTGAAAACAGATGGCTACCACTCTCAAAGTAATGCCTGCAATAAGAAAATTACCTCTAAAAGAAGCAACATTTTTTATTTTTATCTTTCTGGAATGCATGCTGGGAAAAACAGTCAATTTTCAAAGGTAGCATTTTTACAATTTTTATACTATACCTTTACACAAAATAATATAAACATAAGAATTATAATAACAATCTCTTCCCCATTTTCACTATGACTAGCAGTAACAAGTTTTCTAAATAACATGACTAAGCCATGCCTTTGACTTTTCCTACTACTTGCCAACTTCAAATTAAAGATGCCAGTATAGTTTATCTCAGTCCATATTTCATAGTTATTAAAATGCAATTTCTTTTAAATTGGACCTAAGGTCTTTCCAGGCAGCACACAATGATTAATTCAGTGGTTTATCATCAAAGTACCAAATTTCTCAGGGAAGTGCATTATATAGTATCAAGGAAGATTTTGCAAATTCATGTCTCTTTTATCTCATAGGTTATAATTTAAATCACTTGAACTTTTCTGGTAAGTATTTAAGAGACTACAAAATAGTGGGATTTTAAAGAATGTTTTCAAATATCCATACCTGGGAAGGAACATTTTTGGGGGGTTCTATTCGAATGCTTGGGTCCCATTCTCCAGGAGGGAGGACAGTAACTTGATCCAGAAATTCATCAATTCCTGATACCAAATCATTACGATCTTTAGCTTTGTAAGCAACATCATGAAATACCTATTGAAAAAAAATCATTACAGTTTCAAAAATTATTAAAAATTTTGGCGTATTCAGTTCCCAGGTATCTTACATGTGATTTGACATTTTGAAGACATAGCTCTTACTCTAAAGAAGTTTGTAATGCAAAATATTATAATTTATTTATGAATCTTCATAAATACGTTTTACTTTGAATGCCAAAATGAGAATTAAAGTTCCTGTAGGCAAGAAGTATGGGGAAGGGAGAGAAAACAAAAGAAAACTCATTAAACTAACATTAATGATTTGAATTACACAAAGCTTTGGGGTTTCTTTGTGTTTGAGATAGGATCTCAATCTGTAGTTCAGGATATGCTTGAACTCACCATGTAACACAAGTTGGCCTTGAACTCATAGCAATCCTCTTGCCTCAGCCTCCCATGTTCTGGGATTATAGACAACCACCACAACACTCAACTATACAAAGATTATTTATGTGTGACTAAAATAAAATTTTATGGAATAAGTGCTTGCTAAAAAATGAAGATTATGGCTTGGGGAGATAGCTCAGCCATCTAAGCACCTGCCTGGCAAGCACAAGACCCAAGTTCAATCCCTTGTACCACATGCTGCACTGGCCCTGCCCTGGGTACCAAAGAAACTGGGCCTGGTGGAGCACACCTGTAATCCCAGCACTGACGAGGCTGAGACAGGAGGATTACTACGAGACTGAGCTGTATAGTGAGACCATGCACCAAATATATATAAATATAAGTATATATATGAGATAAAAATTTTTAGAATACATTAGAAATTTTATGTTTATATTCATCCCTCCATAATCAAATTAGAAAGATTAACTATTTCATTTTGAAAAGTATGCTATTAATGTTTGAAAATTATGCTAGTATTTTGTCTGAATATATTCATAAAGGGAAGAAAGTATACTTCTGTTCAAAGTATATTTGATACATATACATGCAGAGAAAGCATCATTAAGGCTACTCACAAATATTTCAGGCCTTCTTGAGATGCATGGTGGGATTGAATTTTCTTTTTTGTTTCCTTCTGGTTTTGGTGGGGTTGCTTATTGAATAGTTGGACTAGATGTTGTCAATTTAGGTTATATATGTGATCTGTTAGACTAGAAGTTATGGGGACGAGTGTGGCAGTTAACATATTACTTTTTTCTGGGTTCATGACTGAAAAACGTAAGTCTGAAATTGAGTTTTTGTGAGCCTAAGTGACTAAAGAACAGAAATCATCGCAAGCCTGTACTGGACATTCAGGGTGATTATGGAAGTGGACCTTTGGTCTAAGCCACTGAGATTTTAGTTGGTTATCCCTAAAGCATAACCCAACCTCTTCTGTCATAAACAAGAATGATATGCTCAATACATAAAGAAAGGAAAAACAAGAATAAAATAGAAAATTAATTTATACTGAACATAGTATATTTTTATTACATTTTGTATTTCACATAAGACAAAATGCAATAGAGAAATATTTGAGGTAGGGAATTCTTTATTATTCTTTATGTTGGCATGTAGTAAAGTGATAAGATATTCCAAAATTTCCTGGAAAATTTTGCTTTTAAATATTCTATTTGACTTTTAGATCATCTCTTTCAGTTTTGGTTTGACACCAATTTAAACTGCTGACAAATGAACCTTTTCTGAAAAATTTTCTTAACTTTCCATCTAAGAACACAAAATGCCATTGATACAATAAATATAGTCTTTCCTAAAATAAAATGAAAATATCAAAGATTATAATGGCTTAATTACTTTCTAAATAAATATTTTGCAATATTAAAGTAAAAATTTCCCTTAAGCCATTGATTTTATGGTTTAGAATATCCTTTTCTAAAAGATACCATTTCTAAAGATCTTGACACTTAATCTGAACAGTTAGATATCGCAGATACTTAATATTTCATGAGAGGTTAGCTACTCTATTCTTTTCCCAATTCTAACAGCTATCGTAAATCCTTTTGATGTGATCTCATTTAATTAAAATTTGCTTCAAAAGATCACATGACCCTGTGCCCTGCTTCAGACTGGCGAAGGGTTAAATTTCATCCAGAGCATCTGATTTCTTTATTTTAAAGCTCCTCATATATCGATAGACACAGAAAATCGATTTTTAATCATAAATAATATTGCTATTATTTTCCTATTGCCAATTTCTCCAATAATGTAATTACTTTAAATTGTTCTCCCTGTCATGGTCTACCTACCTAACATTCTGATTTCAACATTTATCTCACTTCCAACAGAAGCCTTCTCTGATCCTGTCTCAAATAAGTTTACACACTTTTTAAAATTAATTTTAATGAGAAAAAAAGGTAAAATAGCAATGAAACAGTTTCAAAACAGGTTAGTAGGATGTTTACAAGAAGAAAGATTTGTACTAATAGTGTTTGGACAGGATATCATGTCTGCATCTTGTACTATGAATAACCACTATGAAGACAGCAATATGCGATGTATTAATTAATGAAACTGTCCTACTAATCGGTTTTGAAACTGTCTCATTGCTATGTGTTTCTCAATAAAATTAATAAAAAATAAAATAAAACAGTGACTTACTATACTAAAAATCAGTGTCAAAATTTTTCTCACTAGCTTATGAAATTACACTTTTAATTTCTTATATTAGTAAATTTTTTGCACAGCATGAATAATACTATAGCAAGAAAATCATGTAATAAATTAAAGTTACTGAACTAATATTTTCATATATATATTCTGTCTTCATAGTCTGATGCTTATATATCATGTTTGCTTGGGATTTAATAATAACAAAAATTTTATTATGAAGAAAACCTGTCATTAATTTATAGTAATTCAGATTCTTTCTCCAAAATCTGGAAATATAAAATAGGATCTGAAAAATAGATTTTGTCTCTAATGTCTTAATAGTATATTTAAATAAATAATCTGTTACTCAAAAATATTTTTATTCTTTTAATTTCTCTTAAAGTAAAAGCATAGTTGCCTTTCAAAGATTCTCATGATAAGTAACTACTCTACCACCAGCCTTTCTTACCATTCTTTTCTCAAGTGACTGACTCAACAACATCAACATCTGCAATAGTTCCCAAACTCAGTAAGTACATTGCATATTGTTGTCTTCATAGTAGTTATTCAGAGGACAAGATGCAGACATGATATCTTATCTAAACAATATTAGTACAAACCTTTCTTCTTAATGAACTAAGAGAAAGTAGCTGTATCTCTATCCTAACTATCATATATATTTTTTTTCCACAACAAAATGGTCCTTTAACTTTTGCAAAGTTAGTAACATGAGACACAAGGTTTCCTAGCGACTAATTGCTGACCTTAACCAAACAGGATGTTCATCTCAGGAGTGAGGTAACTTGTTTGCTTTAGGCACTGGGTCAAGTCCCACCTACATACCCTTGATCGATTTCCTAGCTTCATGGCCCCCAACATATCCCCCTTTTCCATTTTGTTTTTTCAAAGATGGGTGTTCCACTGCAGTTAGAGAAGCTGTGTTTAGAGAACTCTTTAAAGGACCTTTTCATACTTGAAGCCAGTCCAAAGAGTGTAAGTACTTGAATTCAGCAAAATAACCCAATATAGTCCAAAAATCCATAACAGTAATGAGTTATCAGCACAACTGGCAAGTGTCAGAAGTTGTTGACTTTAGTATTTTACAGTACTTTGTCAATACTTTAACACTTTGTCCTTTTTGACAACTTTCAGTATAATCATAAACAAACTAATATAGTTGTTATTCAATTAATTTATTGGCTGTTTTCCTTGCTAAAAAGAGCTCTGAAAAATCTATTCAATAAATATGCATCATATTACTTAGGCACTAAAATACAGCAATGAACAAGACCAATAAAAATGCATGTTCTCATGGAGCTTACATTCTAGTGATAGCTGGAAGAAGAAAAATAATATAAACATGCGTGTATAATGTATTTTTATGGAAGACAAAATATAATATGGAGAAAAGCTGGAAAGAAGGAAATGATGTAAAGCAGGAAAGAAGGAGATGCTATAATTTTTAAGAGTACTTAAGGATATCCTAGTAAGTAGACAAGCCATCAAGAACCTTAATATTCAGATTTAACCAAACTGCTGTAATGGAGGATGCTATGTTAAGCAGTAAGAAATTTTATGTTAAAGATAGGGAAGATGTAGATACTGATTTAATACATATTTCTTAAGTAGCTGCTATGCATTAGGCACATGCGCTGTTTGAACAGAAGTTTGTGTTGATTTAAGATCTGGATGAGGGAAAACTGTTACCATGAGAATTTAGAACATGAGAAAAAGTTTTTCTTAGAAAAAAGAATTAATTTTGTTTCTACTTTTGTTTTTATATGTTGTGCTGTCTGTATTGATATATGGTGGGTTTACCATATTAATTTAAAATGAATTCATAAATACATATTTTTCAGTTTTCTGCTTTCAACTATATTATAAATATGAACATATTTACATATGCAAAAGCTTGTCAGGGTGTTTAATTTTTAAAGATATGAGGGATGGACATGTTGGCAGCAGCGCAGATAACTGCAATCATGATTCCTCTCTAGTAAAACTCAATAGAAATGAAAAAAAATCGATTATTGAGCTGATTCAAAACATGATATTGATAAGAAACTCACACTTCTGTCACAAATTCATCTAAAAATTATACTATGCTAAGGCTGAAAATGTAAAAGGAAGATAGCTACAAAAAATTTGCACGACAGGGCCAGCCTAATAACTCAGTGGAATACAGCACCTGCAAGCAGGTTCAGGGGCTGGAGGTTTGATCCCTGGGCCTGCCATGCCAGCCCCGCCCCTGGGGAGCACTGAGACAGCAATTGAGACTGGGCCTGGAGGTGCGGGCCTGTAATCCCAGCTCTCGGGAGCCTTAAACAGGCAGATCACTGCGAGTACCACCCAGCAGTGAGACCTTGAACACCCTGTAGACCCTTCCCTAAAAATACATACATACATACATACATACATACATACATACATACATACGTAAATATTGCAGGACAGAGAGAAAAAAGCACAGAGCTCAGCTTAATGAATATTTGGTTAAGCACTTAAGAAAATCAGGACACAAAGATAAATATTAAGCAGTTACTGTGCTCTGAGAATTTATAGTTTGATAGTGCAACCCAATTCACTTTCAGCAAATAACCCTAATAAAGCTTATTTTTAATGAGCATAATTATGCAGAGGACTTCAAAGCTTTATGATAAGCACCTTGATTTTGAACAATTAAAAAAATCGTCTTTTTAAGAAGTATTTAAAGGAATGTAACTCAGTTAGTGAAGCACTTGCATATAGGAGGCCCTGAGTTCAGTCCCTATTAGTGTAAGAAAGTATTTAAACATTCTTTCATGATAAATCATGTCCTATTGTAATTAACCTCTTTTTATAATTAATACTGCTTATCTTTAAGAGTAACTTTCTGATCGGCTTCCTTGTTTTTCTGTCCCACTCCTCACAGTGTTACAAATTGTCCTAAACCTAGACTCAAGCTTTTCAAGACTAAAGGATTCATTTTCAAGCTGCATTATATGGCTGATATTTGTTTTCAGATTAGGTAAATCTGATTATTTAAAGAAAATTGATACATGTCCCTTCTCTCATGTTCAATCTAAAATTTATCAGATATGAATGTTTCCATGATGCTTTCTGTCTACTTAATTGGGCAAATAAAATTCAAAATTGACACTTTCCTATGGAGAAAATTTTGATTCTCCAGTGGGGAAAGGGGGATTAAAAATAAAAAGATACGTTATATATACTTGTACTTCCAGTGATATAGAGTGCGCCTCTCACATTTTGGTATTTCCCATACCTCCCAGATATCTTACTGTAATGTCCTAATGTCTTAGAGGAGAAGAAATTTTAGTGCTTTATCATTTCATGTTTTGTACATGAAAAATGATAATCTCTAACTCATTAAGTGAAAATATCATTTATTTTACAATACTACCAAATACAAAAAGAAACTGGAATGGGATATGGAGACAAAAAGGAATGGAAAAGGAAAAAAGTATACATGCACATACACACAGTATATAGCTAGTTCATTGAAAGGTAAATGCTTACATTTCTTGATCAATTTTTCACAGCTATATTTTGTAATATGAACAACTATTTTGAAGTCAACAACATACAATGTACTAACCATTGTTACTCTCCGACAATCTTGTTTTGAAATTTTATACCATTGTTTCCAATGTTTATTTTTCTTTTATTAAAATAAAGGTTAAATAATAAAAGCAATGGTAGTACGAAGGAACTCTCTCAGAGATTCTAACAGTAGAAAATCAGAGTCTTTGCCAATGTGATTAAGATAAATCTCAAAATGAAATCACCATGTGACTATAGAGGCAGAGATCTCTAAGTTCTGCTGCCACAAGCCAAGGAATACCAGGAGCCATGAAGAGATGGAAGAGACCACAAAGGATACATCCCTGGGTCTTCAGAGGGCATGTCACTCATACCTGGACTTTCGATCCTGGCCTCAAAAACATGTGTGAAAATAAATCACTCTCTTTTTAAGTCACTCAGTTCTGATAACTTTTTATGGTAGCCATGGGAAACTAATACACTCATTAAATTGGTTCTTTTTGAAAAATGTTGGGAAAAATGTATTTTGTCAAGGTTTTAGTATTTGTATGTAATTATCAATAGTTTATTCACATAAAACATGAAGTGAAAACATAGAAGAATTTATAACATCAAATCTCAGACAACCCAGGGCTTCACACATGTATGCTGGCTAAGAAAGAATGCTAGCACTGAATTACTCCCTAACCCTCTCCTCCTTCTTGAGATAGTCTAAGTTGTCCTGCTGGCCTCCAGCTTGGGACTTTCCTTCTTCTGCCTGCTGAACAACTAGGACTACAGGCATGTAACACCCTACCTGGCCTAACTGACTCTTTTTAAAGATTTTTAAAGGGCTTATTGCCACATGTGACAATAAATATATTAGTAAATTATTATTATTATTATTATTAATACTATTATTGTTGTATTTAGTAAAGGGTCTCACTACACAGTTTGAACTCATGGCAATTCTCCTGTTTTCAGCCTCCCAAGTGCTGGGATTACAGGTGTGCACCACGCCCAGTCTCAATCGCTGTCTCAGCGTAACCCAGGGTCGCATGGCAGGCAGGGGATCAAATCCTGGCCCCTGCATCTGCCTAAGCAGGTGCTTTAATCTGCTGAGCTATTTGGCCAGCCCTAATTTAATGAATATTCTAAATAATGCATAACCTCATTTGTACATTTACTATTGATTCTGTGTTAATTTATTTCAGTGATTTTTCGTATCTGCTTTTTAAAAATAAGAACAAATTTCCATACTATATTAGGGTGTACAAGTAAAGAGAAGCTACTATACTATTTTTATGTTCTTTTTTGGTGTATAATTATATTTCTTGTGGGGAGTTGATACATGCAGGTAACACATCCTAATTCTTGTTTGTCCCCTGCCCCTCCCTTGCTCCTTTCATCTTAGTACCATTCCCATTTGTGAAAGTTGTATGTCCATTTTTTTCCAATTCCTTTTTCATATCTTTTCTTTCCCCTCCCTCCATCTCCTGTTCCCCTTCCAATTTGAAAATGATTTCCCTACATCTTATTATCTATCTTTTCATATAGGAGATCATAAAAATTTTAAACTTGTGTGTGTTATTTATTTTACTTAATAATATGGCCTCACAGTGCATACCTTTTTATGCTCTTATTTATTTATTTATTATTTTTTTGGTGGAACCGGGGATTGAACTCAGGCTCTTGTGCTTGCCAGGGAATCACTTATTCCACTGAGCCATCTCCCCGGCCCTATGCTCTTATTTTTAAGATATGACTTTTTTTTTTTTTTTTTAGACATTCATCTCTTTCAGGAACTGATGAAAGTTTTCTAGTTCAATAGAATCTACATACAAATCCTTACATGGCAAAAAATAGTGCGCTATGTTAAGGAGATCTCAAGACCCTTAAAATCTATCTATAGCTCCTCTGATTATCTGAATTGCCAAGTTAAAATCACCTATGCACTCAGCAGGCACCTGTAGAGAATATGCCAATTTTTCATGACTTTTTGGTGCCGAATACACTAGTTTTTTTTTTAAATGCTCTTTTTATTTAGACCTTAAAATTAACCCCAAATAAGATTTTAATGATATTAATAATAGTACTATGAGAACATTAAAATATCCTAAATGTTATTACAAAATTTTCTTTAGAGTTGGAGTTTCAAAATATTATATTAGTATGTTAATTTACTATTTATTTTAGCCTAATTTTTCTTATGGCAATTAGATAATGAAAATGGGATTCCATACCGAGAAATTGGATTCACAGCAAAGTGTATGAAAAGTTAAGTGTACTCTATGGGGGAAAATGTTTCAAGTAACTTGAATAAATACCTCATCTGTCATCAGGGTTGCAATTGATCGGCCAATCTCATGGTACTGTTGCCCCTTTCCCACAGGTCCCAGAAGAATGAACAAAAATCTGTAATTAAGAAAAAAGAGAAATGTTTCAAGGTACAAATATAGAATTAACTTTAACAGTGCAGAATCATTCATCTCAAAGCGATTAAAATGAGGAATTGTATGTGCAACACTTCCATAGCTTTTCAAAGTACATTGTTAACTTCAAACATTTTAAATAATTGACTGTTATGTATAAGATCTTGATAAATGTCAATACAGTTATTTTTATCCAGTGCTTTCCCAATGCAGTTACATGTATAGCCTAGACTGTTATTTTTGAGGACTTTAAGAATTCTATCATTCTTAGAAGAATATGGTGGGAATATAAAAGCTGAATAAAATTTTCTTGATTGGAAGGAAGAAAATAAATTGTATAAAAATAGAGGACAGTTTAAAAGGAAAAAGGTAACAGTAATATAAAGAAAGAGACTATATGATCAGAAACATGTAATGTATAAATTTTCTATTAAGTATAAAATATACTGTAGTAATCAAAGATCAATGAGGTAGAAAAAAGAGTTAATCATCTATTAATTCCAGTGCTAGACTAATAAAAATGGTAGCTATCCAACATTGTTCCATTTAAATTAGGTCAAAGGTCTGGCAGATGTATCATTACAACCTATGCTTTTAAAGAAATCAATACAGGCTCTAACTTTAGAGGACTGGAAATTGTCTTAGTCTTTGAAAGGTCAATGCTTACCAGAAATGGAAAATTAAAGAATGTCCTATATTTTGCAGCATAGTTTTAAGAGTGCTAATTTGTTGAATAGTTTGTTATTAACAGTGAATAGGGGCTGCCGGGATGGCCCAGTGGTCTAAAGCACCTACTTGGAACAAGTCTTGGCAAAGCACAGGGACCGCTGTTCAATCCCCCAGCACCACATGCCAGCCAGCCCTGCCCCCTGGTGGGCTGAGCAGGCCACACACACACACACACACACACACACACACACACACTAAATAAATAAATGTTAAAAAAAAGAAATTCAAAGAATGAATAATAATGCCTTTATAAGATGTATTGAAATAGTTAATGTAATTCTATCCTTCATTTAGTTGTAAATGTTAGAGGCCATCGATATTTCTGCTAGCAACATATATTACACAATCTTAAAGGATCAGATCTAATAATTTTTGTCAGTTGTAACTGAATCTTAGTCAATTACTACAGTACAGAAATGTCTACTGTATATTAAAAACAGGAATACAGGAGTACTTGAACATAGTGGCAGATATTTTCTCAACTATAGTACTTCTAGGAAATTTCCTAACCTATGTGCATCATGCAATTTTTTAGGTTTCCATTCCAAAGGAATGAAGTCCTAAAAATATAAAGCCCTAAAAAATTAAAATAAAATAAAAATATAAAGCCCCAAAAATTATTTACCAACATTTGTCCTATGTGTTGTTATATTCATGGTATAGCGCCTTTGTCCTTCTAAGAGCGGATAATAAGGAATGCTAGTGGTTTTCTTTCTTCTATTTGCCTAGCTAATCTTTCATTTCTCACTTTCCCTCTGAAAAATAGTATCTAGCCCTTAGAATTTCTCCTTCTATGGTTGTTCCACAGTGCTCCTAGCTTTTCCTCAGTTGATGGCTACAAACATTTTGCTGTGTCAATATGAAATGAACTCACTTAAACCTGACAGTTTTCAAAGTGAGGGTGTATAACTCCATTTTTACTTCATGCCTGGGAGTGTTTCTTTCCTTTGAAATACAGGAACCACCATTGTCACAAATAGTTCTTATTTACTAAAAGTTAATCATACATCTTCCCAAATGGTGAAACAAAAATAACATCTGGGACATTCTGAAAGAATTTTAAACTGTTAAAGTAATATCTCTATAATTAGCAAATTTGACATGTTAAACTTGAATCCCAGGTTTTTAAGAACTCTGAATGGATTATAGATTGTACATAGAAAAATACAGGCATCATACAGTCAAACAATATGCTCAGTTCAATGTTCCCCCTTTTTAATGAAATTGGTATGAATCAGAAATTTCAGTAACCTTCAAATGGAATTAACAGAAACTTCTACAATCTTATCTGAATGGTAACTAGGTTTTCCCTCAAACCTGAGTCAAATGGGTACTGAAACACTGAATTCCACCTCAGTCAGCTAAGGCCTTATAAAATGAGGCTTCTTGCCCTGCATTACTAAAATTTCTGGAATATGTGATATATAATCAAAGCATGAAGTGATAAATCTGCTTTGTTTTGAGTGAAGGCCAGGGATCCACAGAGGAAACAAATTCCATAAATCCAGTTTCCATAGCACTTAAAACTTTTCATCATCTTACATTTAATTTTTGTAAGAGGAAACATAAAAACACTACCTTAAGCAGTTAACAGCATCAAGAAAAGGGTGTCAGGGGGCCGGGCAGGTGGCTCAGTAGAATAAGTGCTTCCCTGGTAAGCAAGGGCCTGAGTTCAATCCCCAGTTCCACAAAAAAAAAGGGGGGGTGCCAGTCAAGCAGAAAATGGGGACCTACACAGATACCCTTTGCTATGAGAATGAAAACGGAGTAAGGGCTGGCCAGGTAGCTCAGGTGACTAAAGCACCTGCTTAGGCAAACACCGGGACCAGGGTTTGATCCCATGTGTGCCATGCTGGCCCCGCCTCTGGGGTGCACTGAGATGGCCAATGAGACTGGGTATGGTGGCACGTGCCTATAATCCCAGCACTTGGGAGGCTAAAAAACAGGAGGATCATTATGAGTCCAATCTGTGTAGTGAGACCCTGTAGATCCTGTACTAAAACTACAAAACAAACAGACAAACAAACAAACAAAAAACAGAAAAAAGAAAAAAGAAACAACAACAACAAAAAAGAAATCAAAATGGAGTAACAGGCTAACTATACCTGGGAACCACATTTGGTGGTAGAAGTAACAAAGAAAAGAAGATCCCTAGATAAATTGCTAGGAACCAAATATATTAAAATCCATATTCCCTTAATTCTTTATTTTTTCAGTTTTATTTTGGATAGCCTTACATCTTTAAACTAGAAACAAATGACAAGCAATATAATTTAATTTATATTATCCCTAAACTACTAGGTTTCATGAATAGTTAAATGAAAAACAAGTTCAGGTAATGAGGTTAAACTTTTATTTCTGATTCAGATCCAGACACACTGACAGTGATTCTTCAGATCCTGTGTGAGGAAAGTAGATCGGGCCAGGATTGAAAGCGTGTATGCTTAAGGCAGCAGACCCATCAAATGGTGTCACTCACATGCATTTTCAAGGCTTGCTCACACATAAGCTAAATCTTGGAAACGTATCTTTTTCCAGATCATTCTTGAGGACTTTCTTTTTATATGCACAGTTTAATGTAATCTTTGATAAAAGCCTTAATACTTAGTCACTTTTTGTACTAAAAGTGTAAAATAAGATTGGTGTAGTTATACCGACTAGGATATCTAGAGATAAAGAGCACATCTAAAATAAAACAAGTTGAAAACTGAGGAAGAAAGAAACAAAGCACTTTGTTTCTTCCTCAACAAATAAGACATGGTAATTTTGTGGATGACCCATTGGCTTTTCACCAAAACTCTAATATAAAATTATATTTAATCCTCATTTTCTCTGACAAAAAATTATTTAAGAAAAATGTAAAAGACACTTTCGTACATTTACCTGGTTGGGATAGGGACTTCAGCCAGCCCCTGCAGTAAAACAGCTGGAGACAGCCTGACAAATGCAACCACAGTTCTATCCAGGAACTCCAGTTCTCCCACTAAGATGTTTGAAGCTTCAGCACCTGGAGGAATCTTTTTCATGAAATGCAGATCAACCTGTTAGCATTGCAAAGTAAATAAAGTAAATCAGAATTAGAAAAATTTGGTAAATCTGCTCCATGTAGAAGAACCCACTGATCTATTTGGTTTACATCAAACACATAGTTAAACGTATCACTTGATCTTTTTCAATAATAATTTCTGTGGATTATTTTAACTTGTCAATAATCTGAATATTCTAATTTTTATATTCATTATTGTTAAAATAAGCTTTTCCAACATAAGCAATCTTGAAGTATTAAAAGTGAAGTGTATGTGCTCCATTAAATAAATACATGGTAACCATAATGTAATTCACATGTCAATAAATTTAATATTTTATGCTGTTACTATAATTTTTTCAATATATGTCCATTAATGAATACTTATAGCTATTCAAGAAAAATAAAAGCATGCTTCTTTTTACAGTATGAATTAAGACTTCAGACTTCAAATTATTCTAATTGTTTTGTAATCTTCATATTGTAAACATTGTGTTCTAATTCTTCAATTTCAGTTTCTCATTACAGAATTTAGATATAAGAGAACAGAGGAAAAAGAATAAAAGTCATTTGTAGTTGCTAAAGACCCATGGCTGAGTTTGTAACATGGGGTGCCATTGATTGAAATGAATGAGCATAAAACAAGAGTGATCACTAAGAAGAAATGTTACAAGTAAAGAGTGGCATTTGAAAAATGAATGTAAATTATCCCTCCTAAGAGTACGGATCAATTTTTATGCACGGGGCTAGAGTGAAAACTAAGCAGTGACTTTAAAGTAAAATTTTTACAGAGCCTATTTCTTATTTCTAATTCACCTGAGTTGCTTGTCCTGGAACTCCATTTTTAGGGGAATAGGACTTTATCTGCTCTAGTAATAGCTTTTATGCTCTCCTGTTAAAGAAATAGGGGTCAAAGATCAAGGAAATAGTTGAGAGAAAAAGAAAAGAGCTCGGGCAAATATGGGTGATGCTGAGAAATTATTTTTAGACCATGTAATTCTTTTTCAGGTTTAACAATTTGAGTATACTTTTCCCCAAGAAATTGAAAGTGGAAAAAAAATGTAAGATTTTAAGAGTACTTAAGAAAATCTATAGCCAAGGTGTAGTGACCTAATTAAACTGCTGTTTTCTGAAAATGAGACCATTTGCAATGTTTATGAAGAATTAACCATTCTGAGGATACCAGTGCCCAAAACATAAACTCTAGAATGCGAAATATATAGGTTATTAGAAGGATTACATTTTAAAATAATTTGTGCTATTGTTTTTGATTTATGTGTTTGGTACAGTGTTTCGCTATGCAGCTCAGACTTGTAGTGATCCTCCTGTTTTAACCTCCCCAGCGTTGGGATTACAGGAGTGTGCCACCACATCAGGTTCCAGTAGCCTTCTTGATGGGCTGGGGCAGGGCCAGCCCACAGTACAAGGAATCAAACCCAGGACCTTGTGCTTGCCAGGCAGGTGCTTAGACTGCTGAGCAATCTTTCGATCCTATGTTCTTTCTTTAAAAAATCAAAAATAACCAGAATTTCTTTATAAAGGAATAGAAAATTTAACTAAGCAAAACTTAAAAAAAAAACTTTCTATAAAAAATACTCGAATATAAACTTCAAATATTTTACACCACAAGTATACTGTCAAATACAAATTCATAAATCACACATAATAGAATATTTTATCGTTATATTTTTAGGGTCTATTTTTTAATTTATAGATAACCAATTCATTCCCTTTATAAGTAAGGAAAATTTTATGGAACTTATCTGGGTTTTTTTATACTTATTTTGCCAACTAATAGAAGCATACACATTGAAAATGCTTTCAATTAGTAATACTTTACATTTTCACTGGAAGGCTAAAATTACAAAAAGGAAATAAAAGATTTCTCATACACTATTAGTCCTATAAAAAAACTAATTTTCCTAAGTCTTTCAAAACCTGTATGAATAAACAATTAGATTTTTCATCAGTAAAAAGAGCAATGGTACACTTAAACAGAATTTAAAATAAGAAAATAACTTATAAAGAAACTATAATTGATAATCAATATGAATTTTATATTTAAAACCAAGTCCAAATTTAATTTAGAAAACTTTTTAAAATTCATTAATTCTTCAAAAAATGCCACAGTCTTACTATTATAAAGTCCATCACTCAAATATAAGGGCTGGGAAGATAGCTCAGCAGTCTAAGCACCTGCCTCAAATAGATGACAACTATAGAAATAACTCATTCAATACGAAATTCAATGAAATCAAGTAGTTCCTAGTATACTAAAATGGTTTATTTTTATTTAAAAATAAAAATATAGCCCTTAAGTATTTTAAATGAAGTAATAACTAATATAGCATTGATATCTATTATTTTAAAAAGCCTTTCAAATATACAAAACTTAATTTCAGATTATTAAATTGATCTTTTAATTGAAAATATAATAAATTATAACTATATATGTAATAGTCATTTATAATCTTTGCATTTTTTAATTTATGGAGTAGACATATATCAGGGGTAAATGATAATATGTTACATAATTGTATTGCTACATATTATATTATCACTGGAATGGTCCTATATAATATCCTACCTTTTAGTATGACAAAATATCACATTTAAGGACCAAAATTCTAACTACCTAAAAACAGCTCTGGAGATTTAGGCTGAACTAAATAAAGTGGACTCAAATACTTCAAGTGAACAGAAGGAAATCCCGGACATTTCAGCTCCTCTGAACACGTCTTTGAAAGATTTATGCTATACACCTCTGCATCTGGATTTAGACTCTTGTTTCTGGGTTTTCCAGATCGCTTGTAATGCTAACACATGAAAGAGCCCCTATTTGTGCATCTGACCCTTAAACTGTGCATAAGAAATTTTAAAACTCTAAGGAGCAAAATTATACAGATCATTGTGAATTGGAAGTGTCCGGGCAAGCCACACACTTAAGATTGAAGAAAAAGTAGATGGAAATTTAGGGAGAATGTTTGTCTTAAACCCATTTTAGGAGCACAAAAAAGTAATAGAGATCCCTGGGATTCAGTTTTTTTTGCTTGATAAATAAAGATATACATAAAGTTTCTTACAATTCTATGACTTAATAATCTAATTCTTATTATATGATTCACATACTAAAAATAGATTGAGAAGAAAGTTCTTTCTGTGAAAGAAATTATGTGAAATCTTAGGGTTATGTGAAATAGAAAAGAATACCATCGACATAAAAGTCATCTTCTGAAGTTAAAAAAAGAGATATACAGAATGGCTTCACATGTTTTAAATGCAATGTAAAAGAATTAAAATTTGGCAAATCATAGTACATTCTAAATTAATCTTTAAATGAGTAAATTTGATTGGCTTATCCTTTGGAATAGTTAGAGGAGAGGAAGCACATGTAGGCAATCAAATAAAGTAAGTAAAGTTTTAAAAATTGTGTCAAAACACTACTATTGTTTGGAGTTACATATTAAGACTTCAAATATTTATATGAGTAAAGCAATCTGGAGGTTGAGTGAGCTTCATTAATTCACTACCAGCCTGGAATCATTAGGCTAAAACTCAAGAACTTACCTAATCAGGCAAAAATTTTGGTTTCCAGAGTGATGAATCTGACTGGTTTTTTTTTCAAACTCTACTTCTCTGCCTTCCTGGATTACGAAGTCAAAAATGCTATATGGTTTCTTGTTTGTTTGTTTTCTAACTCCAAAATTAGAAGCTTAAATTATTTTAAATATTAAAGAATTCATTAGACGTATTTGCTCCCAACACTAATTAACATACTAAAGATCCAGGAGTGGCCAAAACATTAAATTTGGTCTGATATTTATTTTGACAGTACCACATCCAGTAATATTAATGATAACAGTAGTAGTCACCTTCTTGGTATACACCAAGCTTCGTGCCATGTTTTTTTATGTCTCATTAAATCTTCACAAGAGAACCACAAATATATATTATTATTCTAAATTGACAAATGAGAAGGCTGAAGCTTGGATAACTTCACCCAGACTAGATTGTTCATAAATGCTAGTCTTAGGATTGAAGATCTCATGCTCTTTCTAAAATGTCATGTTCTTTCCAAAATACCATCCTGTGGAGGAGAGACAGGAATAGAGGTGGCTGTCAGCAGGGGAAAGCAATAGAAACTTAACTTCCTTATTAAAGTGGGCCAGTGAATGGAAACACAGATGTGGGAAAAGATTAAAGGGTAGAAAATATATTTTTCACTCTTTTATAGTTCAGATTGTTTGGGGGACCTGGAGATAAGATCAACTGACAATCATCAATTGACAATCTTCATTATCTTTTGTATGTGATGAAACACTTGAAGGCTGCAAAGATAGGTCATACAAACAAAAAATGAAATGATATGCAGATACAAAACTCAATATATAAGGGTTATATTATTTTAAAAAGCTGAAACATAATTTATGTTGAAGGATGAGCTATGAGGTTTACAATCACTGTTTTTGAGAGTGTTAGATATGCCCTTGTTATACTGTTACTGCTTACATAAATAATCAACTTTTATGCCATTGCTTTTAAGACAATATTTCAAATTAAGGATATCAGAAATAAAATGTATGGCAGTTTGTGACAATTTTAATCCAATTCGCAGATGAATGAAGATGTAATGCTTTAAAAAGATAATTTTTTAGAGTGGCAAATGGGATACACTTGACTGGTTTAATATTGGAATCACATGCCTCCATACAGTGAAATGAACTTTGAACCACTGTAGAAATATAGCCCGAGGATGCCCTCACCTCTCTCTCTTGCTGGTGTGGAGGTCCTTTTTCATGCCTTTGTTTCATCCCACATGGACTAGTATGCCCCTTTTGTTGGCCTCCCAGTCCCTGCACGCATAATTAACAGGCTTAAGCTGGTATACCACGCTCCCCAGAGATTCCACCAGGCACCAGAAGGAGAGCATGCACATTAACTAGACCTAGGTCATTTAGGCTTTGTTACAGGGATCCTGAAACAGGTCCAAGGAACTAATTACTAAAAAGTCTTTTGAGAATCTAGATTCAGGCTACTTCCTCTAATGTTACCTCCCATTCCCACCTCCTCCCACTATAACAATCATTGCCAACACTAAGGCTTTGTCAAAATACTAACTGTAAATTATTACTATTTCAGCCACTTAGATAGAGTTTTTCACCTTCCTTATTTTGAGCCAATATAGAAAACTTTTTTTTTCTATTCAACTCTTAGGAATTTGCTTTAAAAATCACATTATTTCCACTGATTTATTGTTTCCTTAAATACACTCAAGTAAATGATAGTATTTGAATTTTCTCCAGTTAGATATATCTCTCCACATAGTGCTCGCTATGCTCTTATCTAAAATTCTGGGACAGGGAGATAGCTCAGCAGCATAAGTGTCTGCGTAGCAAGCACAAGATCCCAAGTTTGATCCCCAGTACCAAAAAAGAAAATAATTCTAGTGAGTCTTATTGTGTCCTACTAGGATTTCCCTATAGTAAAGCTTTCTTCTGAGTTGCAATAATAATTAAGCTTTATATTATTTTGTTTTTACACAAATAGAGGAAAATTGGTATTGAATAAAGCACAATTTTAAAACAATAGATTAAATTCCTATTAAATTCCCTAGAAAGTCCAGTTATTTATTTCAATGTAACAAATATATTGTACCAAGTGGCTGAATCCTAAAAATTGTGCATAAAACTTACATATTCAGCTTTGTGAATAAGCAAAACATTGCATGTGGGTTTAATCCTAACATTATCAAGCTTTGAGCAAGAAACAAAAAATAGTACATGCAAAAAATTGTGTCAACACCTCTTAAAATAGACAGAAACTTCTAACAGCAATTTAGCAGCTTACTTACATGGGAGAAGAGAAGAAAGCTTACCTTGCTAAAGTCAACAGTACTGTTTTCTCTGCTAACATCATTTTTATTTTCAATACAGGCTGGAGCAGACTGAGGAGAAACAACCTGACCTGCTAAAAGAAATTGTCATTACAGAACATAGTTACTTATATAGTTCTACACATATTGGGTGAAATAAGAACTTCAATTAAACTAGAATAGTATTTCTTAATGTTTTATAGGGTAAGCATGAAGGGTCAGTACATATAGATCTACATCAATACAAAAGTTCTTACTATCAGTTACAGATAGAAATGGGAGAAAACAGGAAAACTTAAACAAGTTCTTGTCTTAAAATTTTAAAGATGATTCTCCCTGAAGAAAAAATGCTTTAAAATATCTAAGTTTAATCATAATTTTATACCAACAATGATTTCTAAGTTCAAACCAAAACAAATGGTATATATAAAAAGATACAAACATTTATTCAGATTTAAACTCAGGCTGAAGAATTTAAATTGTAAAATATATGTTTCAGACATCTGAAACTATTACCTCTAAAAGCCAACCAAATTCTTCAGCAAATCTGAGAGATTTCTGTGTTTGTCTAAAATACTAAATATTATAAATATGATCTTTATATCTGTGACTACTCAATTGGATAAGCACATTGATATTGCTCTGCTATATGAAAAAAGATAATTTTGGGTTGTTTTAGATTTCCACTGACACTGATCAAAACATTATTGTATAGTTTTATCCCCCTTCAGAAGGAAGATGTTATTAATCAAGTGGATAATAGGACTTGGAAAGTAACAATAGTTAGATAAGTTTAGATCCCATCATTCACCACCTATGAAATACTCTAAAAGTCACATAAAATCTGTACAAAGTTAGCAATAAAATGATAAAATTAACCAGATTACTTAATTCTGTATGTATCTATGTTCTACCCTAATTTTTCACCATCTTGATTTGCTACTTCTACTGTGAAATGAACGACAGCTCAACTTTGAGGCTTTGATGGCATTTATGATCATAATTCAGTGACTACAAAATACTGTTCTTATTCTCAGCAATCTCAGACATCAAAAATATTCTGCCCAGCTTTTTTCTTTCTACCTGCTTAAATTTCAATTTTTATTCAAGTTCTCCTACATTATCATTTCAAAAACCTATTTTTCTTTAAATTCTCTCATGAAAGACCACTTATACTTTGTTACCTATAAATCACTAAGGACAACCAAAAGCACTAAGTACGTAACTTCAAGTATTACTAAAATTTTGCTTTTTGGACTATTAAGCCTTTTAGATGGGTCTTGTACTAACAGGTACATTTTTCATGGTTAGAAAGTGATATGGGGGCCAGGGAGATAGCTCAGTAGAATAAAGCGCTTGCCTGAAAAATGCAAGGTCCTGAGTTTGATCCCTGGTACCGCCAAAAAAAAAGAAAAAAGAAAGTGAAAAGTAATAGGTTCAAGATTCTTCTAGCAGTGAAATATTGCTTTGCTTTAATTTAAGAAATAAAATAATATGTTTGATGAAGATAAATATAAAATGACTTTTAAAAGCAAATTTACCTCATACGGTTTTTTTTTTAAACTTCAGAGAAATGTCAGACAAGCTGCATAAATTACTTTCATTCTCCCATTTCTAACTGCAATGTGCAGCTATGACTGAACTGTTCATTAGCAGCCATTCAATTTACCATTCTCAAAATAATAACTGTAATTTTAAAAAACCTTTTACATAATGCATTTGTGCTACTAACAGATGTCTTCAATCACCAGTTTCACATCATTTCACCATATTTTCATGAGTTTGAACATTATTTAAGTTTGAGCCTAAATTTATTGAATGTTCTGTAAAATGTAATTCATGGGACAATTAAATAAACATATATCTGCTTTCTTACAATAATTTATTTTATTTGATATAATACTTCATGGAAAAATAATTGTTTAATTCCTTAAGCAAACACATACAAATGAAGAATCAATGAACTCAGAGCAAAATCAGCAACTTGGAAGACACTGAACTGGATGGAAAAATACTAAAACAAGAGAACTATATTTTTTTGTTTTGATTCATATAGATAGGACATTTCATAGATTGCCACCAGTTCATTCAATATGTTTAAAATATTGATACATATTTCTTCTCGAAAATAATTTTAATAATGTATTAATATTATGTGTAATAGAATATTTTGAAATTTACTGTTCACTACTCTTAATCTGATATGATTTTTAAAATCACAAAATATTACTTTATAAAGCTGATAATCAAGAAGTTGATACTTCTCTTGAGTATTTTAAGTGATACTGACAATGACCTAGTTAAGAGTATTTAACCAGGAAACATAATGAATAATAGTAAATTCCTTATTATCTCTAGATTCTAGGTATGTACATAGAATATATGTTAGGAAAAACACATTAAAAAGTATGAGTCTATGTGGGAATAAAACTCATAAATTTTATATCTTTTGTGTTTTTACAACTAAATATTAAATAAAGTCCTACAAAATTTTAAAGACATTTCACATCATATCATAATATATATATATGAAATGACACACATTAATGTGCATATCTTCAAGGCAATTTTGACAACAAGATACAATAAAATGTAAACATTTATTAAAAATTAAACAGTTAAATTTTGTGTTATTTAGAAAAAAGTTTTTAAATAAAGCCTAAAATTTTATTTCCTGTATTACACAAAACTAATTTTCAAATAAGCATATGACTTATAGCCCACAAAATTACTAAAAACTTCATATATTAAAATAATCTGTATAATTATACTGCAAGTTATACTGTTTGTTTAACTACATTTTTAAAATTTTTTAATCTTTTATTTATTCATTTATTTATTTGGTACAGTTTTGCTATGCAGCTCAGACTTCTACTGGTTCCCCTGTCTTAGCCTCCCCAGTGCTGGGATTACAGGTATGTGGAAGCACACCAGGTTTCGTGGCAGACTCTGGGCAGGACCAACACAGCATGTGATACCAGGGACCAAACTCAGGTCCTTGTGTTTGCCAGGAAGATACTTAGACTGCAGAGCTAGCCCTCCAGCCCTAAGTACCTCTTTTTAAAGTTTATTTTAAATATTACTAGTTTTCAGAAAAAGTTGATGGAACTGAATTTCAAAATTAATTTCATTAACTAAAATATTATTCCATCAAATAATCGATTTAAGTTTTGAAAAAGCACCTCTAATTTTTCTTCTGATGTCAAGTGACAGTTTTGTTTCCTTCACTCAGAAGTTGATATTGTTTCCTACAAGTATAAAAAAAAATCACTAGAAATTTTCTTTTCTAGAAAAAATAGTATAAAGTTAGAAAGTAAATGCCATATGTGTATAGATGCTTTAGAATTCTAACTTCAATAACTTTCCTATGTAGCAATACTGAGAAACAAATGTTTTAACTTTTTTATATTATGTTCACTTTGTCCAGTAATAACTACCCATAATAATATTCCCTATAAGTAATATAATTGCAATGCTTAATTATCTTCATTACTAAAATATCTAAATGATTTTTAATAAGTATTACTGAAAAAAGACACTAACTTGATTACTTCATTACATTCAATTATTGAAAAACTACTAAAAAGTGGACACTACTAACTACTAAATGTGACTATTTAAATGTAAACATTCGAGAAAACTAATACCACCCTTCTCTATTTATCATACATATATATGTTCTAATTTTTCAAATTCAGAAATACTCATTTTAATAAAAAATTTTAGGAGGGCCAGCCAAATAGCTCAGCAGATTAAAACGCCTGCAAATGCCTGCAAGCAGGTGCAGGGGCTGGGGGTTCAATTTCTGGGCCTGCAGAGCCGGCCCTGTCCCCCCGGGGCACGCTGAGACTGGGAGTGGTGCACACCTGTAATCCCAGCTCTTGGGAGGCTGTAAACAGATGGATCACTACGAGTCTGATCTAGTAGCAAGACCCTGAACACCTTGTAAACCCTTCCCTAAAATACAAATATGTGTGTATATATATGTATATATATATGTTTTATATCTTATCAATTAAAATGCATACCATGTAATATTTGCATGAATGACTATTAAATTTCCTTTGAATTTAAATGGAATTTTTTCCCTTAGGACATCAATGTATGAAGCATATGCAACATTATTATAGTTCATATATTTTGCTTAGACAAATTTCACATATACAGGGAAAGTACAGGACAAAATTGAGAGTGCTGTATATGTAATTCAAATTACTAACTACAGGATAGAGACTCAGCTTCTACTTGTCACATCACAAATTTTTTCACTAAGCCTAATGTCAGACTGGCATAGACACCTTTTTGATGATAAAGTTGTGTGGGAAGAAATATGAGGTTAAAGCAGAGTACTATTTTATGAGTTTAAGTCATATCAGTATCATTTAAATACCTCAAAATATAAACATACCTATCTGTTCTCAAGCAATACTATATTTATTTTTATTATACTAATTCATGTAAGTCCTTACACATAGTTCTCTTTTTCAGTAAACTGTAAGTATTGTAAAATAGCAGTTTTTAAATTTCTATTTGGTCAAAATCAAATCAGTAGAATCACTTAAGTGATTTTATTATTCTATTATTTGCTACTGCTTAATCCACTGTAAATTATGTGTACAAGAAGGAAACTGGGATGAAGACATGGAAGTACATTACTATGAACCTAGAGACCAAGCTGGTTTACACTACCTCGAAACCTTCAACTCATTTAGAGTACCCAAAGGGTAGGAGATGAGGGAGGTACAGAGATGAGATGAGCCTGTTAGAGACAGACACAAGACAGAGCAAAATAAAGAAATATAAAGATGAATGACAAAGTTACATACATGTGTAACAATACATTTATTCATGGGAGTAGAAAACATGAAGGAAGAAAGGGTAAATACTTAGAAAATGCTGATTAGGTAAGCTATACTTCAAAACATGAAAAATATGCACATAATTAAACTTGGAAAAAATTAGTATGCCTGAAAATAATTAATGCAATATAAGAAATAACAAATTTAAACACATTATCTTAGAAATATGTTGGTTGTGAAGATGTACTCTGATATTCCAAAACTCAGCAACAATAATATAGCCTCTGAACAGATTCATCATTGGTGTCAATAGTGTCATCTTGGTATTTTTGGAACAATGGAAAATAATCATCTTTATTTAATGTTTACTTCTACATAAGTATTTTCTCTCAAGTAATACTGGAGTTATTTTCTAGCTTTATCTTTTTTAAAGTAGGATATTATTAAGAATAAATCTTAAACCTTATGCATCTTATTTATGAGACTATAATATTTTAAAAACAAGAAAACATGCATATATCTAAGCACATAGAGACATCATGTATCTGGAAATAAAAGGGAGAACATTTGCAAAATAAGTGACTATAAGGTAATTAACAATATTTCCAAAAGCATAAACACCATTTGCAATACATACATATACGCTCTACCAAGATCTAAAGTGTCAATACATATTCCATTCTTCCAAATCTAAATGTTCTCCACTAATCAATGGCTTAGCAGAATAAATTAAAGACTTTCTGCTCTGCAACTCTTTTGAGATTATAAAGGAAAGGTATAAGTGAGAAGTATTCTGAATAGGAGGAACAGATATGTAAAGGAAAAGGAATAGTCAGAAATTATTAGTAAAAGACAGAATGAAATGAAGATATCCTATAAGAAAGGAAATTAAGAATCCCAAATTAATTTCAAAAATATAAAAGTTTTCACAGAGTAATAACATTTTATAATAGGTTGGTAATCCAGATATCTCAATGTGTGTTTGCATAGCCTAAATAATAAATACAAATTTATTTATACTTTCTAGAACACATAATAACAAGTCTTATTTTTATTTTTAGAAAATCTTTCTAATTTCCAGGAACTATTTGAATATTCTTGATATATTTATACTGATTACTTGCCACTCTTACCCTTTTCAGGGTTTTAATGTCAAAGTAGATACTATTTCTCTATTATTTTGCCATTGTTTTGCCAAATATAACTGTCACTTTCTATTGAAACATCAGAATCAGGCATTTAATTCTCACAGCTTTGATGCTGAATGAAAAGTGAAAGTTAAACACAACATGGTGACATTAAAAATGCACGGTGATTCCATAGTGTTCTGCAACTTAGTCCTGAATAGAATATCTAGAATATCAAAAAAAAAATTATACTAAAAGTAAATCAGTGCATTTGGAGATAAGATTAACAAGTTACCACAAATTTCTAGAAAATGCATTTAAAAATATAGTTTTGGGTAGCAGAGAAACAAGAAAATAAATTATCTTGTTAATTTTTAAAACATGAAAGATTTGTAGTAGAATACTTGTACAGTGTCTGAATGTTTAATCCTTTCCGAATACTACCAAGGTAGCATGCTTAGAAAACAATTCAGTTAAATAAATTAAAAATATTATTCTAAGTGACTCTTTTAGACTTCTTTATGCAAGCAGAAGCTCATTTTTGAGGGTATGTCAACTGCTTTACCCCTAAAGAAAAAGCACATTAAACAAGGGAAGAGAATTTGAATCTATTTCTATGCTTTGAAAAGAAAGTATGTTTTGTTATTGAGTTTCTAGAAAATCCTCACTTTAATTCCTATTCTATAATCTTAAAGAAAATCAATCCTCTTTCACATGAAATATTTTACAGAATTTTTAAAATAAGAATATTATTTTTACTTTCTTGGACGTTTAAAAAATCCTTTTGAATCTTTCGTATTACTACACCAAAAAATTTAAATCTCTATTGCATGTTTTGAAACAGAATGTCATATCTGTATTTATGGCTACGAATTTCAATTTGTTTGTTTATCTAGAGTTTGGCAGTTTTTAGAGTTCATAAGTAGATTGAGAACCTTAGTAGTAAAGGTCTTTCACACATTTTTACACTGCTGGGTAAGAGATTTATTTCTAAATTGCTGAAGTCTATACTTATTTTCAGAATTCTCAACACACATAATTATGTAAAGTGTGTGAGGAAGCAAAACAGAGTCATAAGGAGGTGTGATAATCCTAGGCTTAGAAAACCAATTCTGACAGCATACTCTACAACAATACTTAATTGGATATATGAATCTTATTATACGTGTTTCCAAGTTTTTATTACCCTAACGTATGCCCTGAAAAGATTCATATGTGTTCAGATAAAGGCTGATTGTACAGATGGTAACAGAATCACTCAGATCCTCGTTTTTGGAAAACTAAGCTATTTCCTGAATAAGACAAAAAGCAAGCGCTCAGAAAACCTTGTATCTGTATGTATCTATATGTAGACTTGTGATTCACCACTATAATTCTATCATCTCTTCCAGGTTTAACAGAAGTTTAAAGTAGTAACAGTAAATCTAGATTGCATATTACAACACAGAGCTGATCCAATAAATTTCATATACTCCTCCCTCAAGAAAAAAATGCAATGAGTTTTGGATAGCAAATATTATCCACAACAAAGTTTGAGATGTTGGTTCTAGCTAATTTAAAGCCCAAAATTATTGCCTTTTTGAAGAAAAACCATGTCTACCTTATAGAAAAATATTTTTTTTTTATTTCCAGGAAAAGTGATAAAATAAAGGTAAAAGATTATTTTTCCAAACTGTGCTTGAATTATTGGAAAGCTAGCTCATGGGTATAATTTGTTAAGATTTTCAGAATCATGTATAACAAGCCCATAGTCAAAATCAGTAACTATCTGAATCAGTTTTCTTATCCACCAAAATGAATACTAGAAATTCAAAATAAATAAATAATTACTAAAGTTTATAGTTTTAAAATTATAAGTTTCATTTTTCTAGTTATTGTGAATCACATACTTTAAATTAAATTTAGAATATGAATGTTTTCAAATATATTATGTAATACAAAACAAGTTATACATCATCAGAATATTCAGTGGAATCTACAAACACAAGTCAATGTAAAACACAAAATACTCCTAACAGTTTAGTGAATGAATTCACAATCACAGATTCCTTTATCTAACAATAATTTACATTTAGTCATTGAAAGATCTTAGAAATAAATATTTAAAATATGATTTTGCCATTCAAGACCAATTCTTAGTTTGAAAGAAAGTTGCATCTATACTATAAAATTATCTTTTCATATTTGAATATATAATCATTGTAGTATGAAAACTGGTGAAAATTGTCATATAAAGCAAATTTTAGAGAAAATTTGCATCTCTGAAGTTTTTGAAAAACAAAATCAAGTAAGAGAGTGCATACTTTCAATACATGTGCTTTTTTGTCAATATCAGTCTTTTTAGTAAAAATATTTGAAAAGACATTAATTTTCATTTTTTAGAAACATAAAACTTTTGGGCTGGAGATATAGCTCAGTGGAATAAGTGGCGGCCTAGCAAGTAGAAGGCCCCAAGTTAAAAAGAAAAGAAATGTAAAACTTTTATATCTGATAGAAGATTAAGAAATTCATGTTATTTTCATACTAATTTCATTTTCCTCCATGAAACTAAGAGAAAATACAGGCAGCACATTACTAAACAACTTCCTTGAGTAAATGATGAAAGGTTAAACTGATGGAAAAGTAAACAAAGGCTATAAAGCATAAAACAGTCTGCATGAGTTCTGGAAAATAGTGCTTATCGATGTTGGCACGTGTACACTGCAAGTGAAGGGGCCTTGGATGCTGAAGACTGCACTGCGAACACGAACATGCATTGGAGTCAGGCTTCATGTTACTCATAAACAGCGTCAAGGCACCAGTGGGTCTTTTCAGTCATCTCCAATGGAATTTGCTCACTATGAACAACAGGAAACCAGTGTCTTTTCCCACAAACCCTAGATGGTGATTGATCGTAACTAAAGGATTAGCATAATTTGAAAACTACACTATTTTCTCAAGCTATGCAGACACTAGGAACTTGTCTCAGATGCAATTGATGTTTCATTTATGTTTACTGCATTTGAACCACTAAGTGCGTATTAAGTTCATTGTCTTTGTATTTTTTCATGAACCTTTCAAGAAACTTAAAATCTTTGTTAAAATTCCTATAATTCAATGCTTCACACTCAGACTATATGTATAACATATAACATAGGAAAAGAAACAATTCTACAATATAAATTTCATAAAATTTTTTCAAATTAAATATATGCTAAAGATAGACCTGTAATAGATATAAAGAACACAATAGGGAAACACTTACCATTTTTATCCATAGAATTCGGTTCTGATTGTTTCTTGCCAATATCAGCAAATGATCGAACAATGGGAATCCGGTTTGTGAGTTTCTTCTGATTCTGGTGGTGGTGCTGCTTCATCAGTGCCTCATGGACCTTGTGACGAACATCTTCATTCAGCTGACCTGAGCTCACCTGTTGGTCAAGGACCATGTCTGAAGAGGGAAGGCAGAAGAATACAAATGTAATTTACAGTCAGACACATAACAACAGTGAAACAATGACTCCACCAATGCAGACTTTGAATAATACTATTCATCTTAGAAATGATTCCTTCAAAAGTCTCTAAATATGATGTTAACAAATAAATTTATTTTCCTTTATAGAAAATTTCCACAAGAAACATACAAATTTTCACCATAAACCACTCAATGAATTTTAAGCAAATACTTCTATGTGTTAGTTTTTCAAATGGGCATAATTGTATTCAGAAAAGTAATTGTTTTCTACATTGATGGGGAAGAACTTATAGGGGTAGCATAAGAATAATTAATATGTGTGAGCCCCAAAAGTGGTTTTATGCTTATTTCAACTCTTTCCTATTTTTCTAGTAGAAAGTAATTTCCTTGTTTTCTTTTTAAGTGAGCAATGATCCATAAGTGAAAGTCTACTGTGAGGAGAACATCTAGTTGCCTGGGTTTGGAGAATAAACAGTTCTCTTTATACTGATATTGAAGTCGTACTTTGTCAAAGAATTCTTTGAAAATGTGACTAGATTTAAAAATCTATAATTGTAAAATATGGAAGAGAAGGTAAATTTTCCTAAGGCTGTAAGTAAGTTGTTATTTACCCTACATAGCATCAGAAATACAAATAAATTAAGTAGACAGGTTAAAGCATTTTAAATTTCTTAGCAATACAAATATCACCTCAAGGGGGTGGGGAAATGGCTCAGTAGAATAAGCGCTTGCCTGGCAAGTTATAGGGCCTGAGTTTAATCCCTGGTTCCACAAAAAATAATAATAATAAATAAATAAATAAATAAATAAATAAATAAATATTACCTCAATGAACTTCAGTGTAACTAATTTTCTTTAAGATTATCAAATATTAACTGATTTTTGAGGCATATGTTATGTAAAGCAGATCACATTGAACTGTTTTCCACTGTCATTTTGAGTTCACTGGAAATTTTTCCATTAGCAGAATTTTCCCTTACAAATTGTGTTTTGTCTCAGTATATAAAAGAAACAGATAAGAAAGACATGGGTCACTAACTATCCTATTCAAACTATGTGACCACACAAAGTATTCTCACTTATAAAGAAGAAATAATAGCTATCTCAATTTTCTAGGAGATAAAAATAAAGTGTTATGGTTTATGTCTACATGTCCCCCCAAAGCCTCAGGCAATCATGAGGGTTGGATATTTCAGGGTGGCTAAATCTAGAGTTTCTGATGGATTTATGACTCAGTGCTGGGATTAAAGGTGTGAGTGCTACACTCACCCTCAGGCTGGTAGCCTGTATACAATGAGAGAAAGAAAGAGGTTTGCCTTTTTCTTTCGCTTGTTGCTTTTGGTGTCTTCTGCCTCCATGAACTGTTGTCCATCTGCCACTTGCAACCTTACCTTGGACCCAGCCAATTATAGACTGAAACTTCTACAAACTGTGAGCTAAACATACTTTTCCTTTTTTAACCTTGGGTGCCAGGTGTCTTACTCTACAATGAGAAAAGTAACTCAGACATAAGGCACCTGATACAGTGAGTGAAATGTGCCTTCAGTAAATATTTCTAAGTTCCTAATTTTCTTTGCATTTTCCACTTACTAAATTATGTTTTCCTGTATGAAATTCATGATGATTTTAGAATACTCATAATTTTTAAACACAATATCAAATAAAGTTGGGCTTATCAATTCAAATTATAAATCAAGCTAATTAAAGTGATTTGTTTTATTGGCTTACACAACAGAAAGATTAGAGCTGGCTGGCTCTGTTTTCATTTCTCTGTGATTCTGCCTGCTTCCTCCTCTTCTACGTGCAAGCTTTATTTTTTTTTTAATTTTTTTTTTTTTTTTTTTTTGCGGAACCAGGGATTGAACTCATGCCCTTGAGCTTGCCAGGGAAGTGCTTATTCTACTGAGCTATCTCCCCGGCCCCCAACGTGCAAGCTTTAACCTCAAACTGACTTTTGTAAAGGGTATCAGCCAAAAGGAAATACATGGCTTTGTGCATATCTAGCCAGAAATTAGATTACTTATTTCTCTTTCTTCTAGTCTAGAAGGTTGCATTTTTACAAGAAATATGATTTTTTCCTTAGCCAGGAGAAATTCCAAGTCCAACTGACGTAGCCACGCCTTTTATAACCAATCTCTGGTAATGGGGAAGTGGTTTGCATAGTTAGTGGACTAATCAAGTGCTACCCTTCACTTTGCAGTCAATTCTATAAATCACATGTAGACAAGCTTTTTCTGTAATGAGCAAAGTAATAAACATTTTAGCCTCTGCAGGACATTTAACCTCTCTCATAGCTATTCCACTCTGCCTTTTGAGAAAATAAGCCAGAATATATATATATATATATATATATATATATATATAACTCCATGGTTGTGCTCCAGTAAAATTTTTATATAGATACTGATATTTGAAATTTTTTAATGCTCACATTACAAATATTTAATTTGTCTTTATTATTATTTTTCAGCCATGTAAATTTTAAGCCCCCAAAACCTTAGAAAACTAGGCAGCAGGCTATGTTTGCCATATAAGGTATAGCTAGCTCTCGCACTTTTCTGTTGACAATGGAAAGTACATAATATATATGACAATGGAAAATGAGTAATATATATATATATATATATATATATATATGTTATTTATCAGTTTGCCATTATAATTATCTCAAGGATCCCTTTCAGCTCTGAAAATGTATGATATTATGGAAAAATATTTAAGTCTGTACTTCAGTTCTTTTAGGAATCAGTTAAGTTATACCACTGAATTAATGTGAAATAAAGAAACTGATAAGTTGTCAACATATGTTACCCTAAACCTGCTAAAATGAAAGTTATAAAAATACATGTGAAATATGCTTTATATACCTCATAACAGAAGTTTTAAATTTGCTTATTAAAGGGCCCAGTGGATTAAAGCACCTGCAAGCAGGCGCAGGGGCCAGGGATTCGATCCCCAGGCCTGCTGTGCCGGCCGCACCCCGAGGGTGTGCTGAGATAGTGATTCAGACTAGGCATGGTGGCACGGGTCTGTAATCCCAGCTCTTCAGAGGCTGTAAACAGGAGAATCACTACAAGTCCAATCTAGTAGTGTGACCCTGAACTCCCTGTAGGTCCTGTCCTAAAACACAAAATAAATAAATAAATAAATAAATTTGCTGATTAAAATGTCAGTATGTCATCATAACGCAGCTCCAACCATTAGCCCAACATGACTCTCAGTGTTATGTTCTAATCAAAATCAAAGTTCATTATATAACAAACCATACACGTGTATAATTTTCAATTTCGCCTAAGCACAATCTCTCCAGGTGTGAGCACTGCGAAAAACTTACAGGTTGTCGCTAGCTTCACTGTTTCTCAGTGATGAGGTCTTAATTTTAAACAGTTTCATAAGAGAAAGTAAACACTTAAAAAAAAAAAAACAAGCCTTCATCCGTTCACTAGTTACACAAAACACATGGAAAACTCCTCTAAAGTACACTGCATCACATCATATGTTAATTAACTGGAAAAGTTAATCTTCTAACTCGCAAATATCACTTATGCTGAGGGGAGATTTAAGTATTAAGGAGAATCTGACTCAGTAATCACATTATTCTGTTCACCACTAGAATATGTAGCAGTACTGACTTGAAACATAGGAAAGGATAATGGGCCATAATGGCTTAAAGCTCACAGTCAAATCCTACAATCTCAGCAGGTTGTGATGTCTAAATTATAGAGTAGGCCACCACAGTACAATGCCAGGATCTCAATGAAAAGCAAGAAGAAAAAGGATAAACAGGTCATACTGTTCTAATGTTAAACTTTAGAAAAATTAGTAGCATTTTTATGAAGAACCTCAGAAAAACAAAAATTATTTTCATTCTGATTAGGTAATTATTTTATCATAATCAATCCATCTTGATGACCAAAACACCTGAGAGGCCATGAGAATTTAAAAATATTATATACGTCTTTTTCTTTTCCAAGATTCTCAGGTAAACATTTTGAAAACCTATCATCTTAACTTCAAATTATAATGAGGGATAAGTAGAACACATTAAGTTTCTAAATTCTAGTTGTTGTTTGCAAGCAGTGTGAATACTTAGCAATGTGACTATTAAAAATATAAACTACTCTAAAATACTTCGTTTTTAGGCCCAGGATTGTCATAACAAACCCATTCTTTCAAATATGGTTATGTCCATACCTCTAAGTCTGCAGATTACACTCAGTGAAACACTCTGGCTACTTATCCTTCAATAAAATATTTTTTTAAATCAAAAGTCATTTTAATATGAGTTGAGAGCTATGATGGATAATTTGTCCATGGTACTAACTTTAGTTTGATTTTTAACTTCTTAACTCTCACTGACAGAATCAGGGTAAAGTATTCATCCTGCCAAGAGAATATTTCCATTTTTAATTTTTATAATGCTGAATTTCAAAGAGATTAAAATAGAGAATAAAAATGGCTATAATATACATGAAATATAACTAGGAAACATTTCCAATATAATTAATTCCACATCAGAATAAATCATGATAGGAAAATATATCTGGAGATTTTGGGATTTGAAAAGGTTAAGTAATATTTTGAAGGGTGAAGTTTAGATTTATTGAATTCTTATAAACATTGGGAAATAGATATATTTTAAATTAACTTGATCCAAAAGAAAATCCTACTTTAATTATAACAGAAATTCTTAACAAACCTGCCAGATATAAATGGGATTTTCTTCTATTAAGTCTACCAAAATCTCTTTAAGGAATTCTCTGAGTCTGTTAAAAACATATCAAAACACTGATATAAAAATACTGGTTTATTCCAAAACACTATCTAGGTTATTTTCCTCTAGGTCTATAAAACATTAGTACTTCAGAGCCTGTGCATTTCCGAAGAACTACGTTTAGCATCCTTAATCATAAACTACTAGATTTGGAAAGTTAAAACTAGTGACTAACATATGTCCGTAATTAATAACTTTCTCACATATAAAAATGACAAACAGGAGGTATAGAAAAGGTTTCCATTATTCTTAATGGGTATAGCCCAAATGATAACGAAACAAAACAAACTGTATTACTGTAGGTCAAGGACTGGGAAGGTAGCACAGCAGCATAATACCTGCCTATCAAGCCAGAGGTCCTGAGTTTGATTCCTGATGCCAATACTCCTAACAATAGGTCAGTCAAAAGATATTAGTTCTGTCCTGCAAATGTCATTAGTATATTAGCTTCTGTTTTATCTTCCTTTTAAATCAGAAATAGCCACCTTCCTACCTTATGATTGTTGTTTTAACAAAATACGATAGTGGATAGGAGAATGCAAAATTTAGTCTTCAAAGGTAAAGCATACCTTTCACACATTTTATATCTGAGCTTAGTTATCATAACATGAAGATTATAAATAAATAAATAATAAAACAACTGTAAAATGAAAGGAGAAAAGTTTTAATGAAAAATTTTGAGGGCAGAAAAAATATCTTATTTTTAAAAGTCAAATGGTAATTGCTCAGTGAGAATGAATCTCTAATTATTGAGAAGGAGCGTAGGGTAAAAAATGATCAACACAAATATTTATGTGTATTTTTCTATGTGTTGTTAGCAGTAAAATATTAACATAATGTAAAAGGCATTTTCAAGGTGCTCTGCACTAAAAAATGGGACATCCAAGTTGGGTTACTTCAGCAGTAGAAAGACAGACTAATTAGAAAAGCAAAAAGAATACTAACAAGCTATCTGGGGTATTAAGCTTTACTTGAACTACTTTCATTTTAAGAATAGACTAAAGAATTGTAATTTGCTTGAAAAAGCTAGATTTAAACAACTAAGAGTCACAGTCTACACCGTGTTTGAGCAAGGAGGCTACAGTGTGAGCAAAAAACAAAAAACAAAACAAAACAAAAAAAAAAACACCCACTATTTTAAATAATGAAACTGAACTAAGGTCAGAGCTTTCATCAAATTACTGAGCTATTTCCTGATAGAAATGCCCCCTAAGGAATCACTATGAGTCCAATCTGTAGTGAGACCCTGCAGACCCTGTACTAAATACATAAAAAAGAAATAGTTCCTAAGGAAAGATGGTAAATTAACAAATTTAAAGCTTATTAAGGAATGAAGAGTATGCTCATGAGACTGACTTTGCCAGGTTTAAGAATTCAATAGCATTGTTGTATATAGTCAATACAAAAATTATTTTAGAGGAATGAATTTTCAGATATAACACAATCACTGAGTTAAGTAGCAAAAATAAATTCCGCAAGACAAAGCTTTAACCTTGTAAATGTTCGCCTCTTTATTTATGAAATAAGGATTATATATCAAAATAAGTTTAGTAAGAGTATCAAAAGATAATGGTACAAAATGAAGAGGTTCCCAAATTTCAAAGTACCATGAAAAGCCCAGGTATTTAATTTCTAATTAAGACACAAAAATATCTATTGGGTATGAGCAAGATTTTAAAATGTAAAAGTAAGAAACTGAGCGGGACAGTTTCTTTCCCTTGCTTCTTAGGAAATTTCTTAATTTCTAAACTAAGCATTTTCTTTAAGTCATAATTTAATGCAAACTGTCACTGTTGCCTATGTTATTTCTGAATATCAAACTACATTTAACTTTATGCAGTCTTTTACACAACATATATATTTCAAAGAGCTACTTGTCTATTGGTGGTATATAGAACTTAGGAATAATAAGGTTTATCTTTCCTTGTTCAGAGTGTTTTGTGGTTTCCTTTTATGGAGGTTCCTTAATACTAGGAATAAGATTATTTCTATATTTGTTTTTCTTCTCACATATATGTTAATGTATGTTATATCTATGAGTGTAAAAGACCACAATGAATAATTTTATTTTATTTATTTATTTTTTTTTATTTTTTATTTTTTGTTGTTGTGATATTTGCAGAAGGTTTTATTGAAATGATAGGTAGTGAGCACCAGTGCTGGCAAATGAACTATAGACAATACAAAATCTTCATTGGATTTCAAGTAAATCAAAGAGCTCCTTTTTAATATTATTGTAACTTATAATTAAATGAACATTAGGAATGCTTTTTAAGAAATGCCAATTTAAGGAAGGTAATTAGAAGGAAGAAAATCATCATTAAAGTCAAACCCAGAAGATTCTTCCACAGTCCCAAGCTGAGAGATCAATGCCCTGGATTGTCAAGAATTCTTCACCAGCACATATTATATAGTTGAGACAACCACTGTGTTCTGTTGTATTGAGTTCTGGACAGAAGTTTTGCCCCAAAAATTCATTATGTTGCAAAGCCGTAAAACCAAAATGTGGAATACTTAAGTACTGAAACCATGAAAACACAGGTGCAATGGTTTTAAAGTACAGCGACATACTCAAAAACATCTGAATTATAGTGACTTGTGGATAACCCAGCAAGTTTTTGAATGAACGTTTGATAATCCATCTAAGCAGATGCCAGAAAGAGGTGGTATGGGTGATTCTGAAGGCCAAGCTCCTCCTCTGACCTCCTGAGAGTTGATCTAATTTACCTTCTACTGTTCTGTATAGGGAGGAGTTGGCATAAAGCTCAGCTAGTCTTCCTCTCTCTTCAGCTTCATAGCCTTCTTCTCTGTTTAGTGAAGCCTGGAGTCTCCAGAGCCTTCTCCCTGTTTCTGGCCTACATCAGCCAGGTCTCCACAGTCCTCTCTCTCTCTGTTTAATACAACAGAGGAGTCTGCACATACTACATCTAGAAAGAAGTCTGCAGGGTTGTTGTAGGGCTTGCAGTGGTAACCTTAGCACCAGGTCCGGATCTATGAAGTTCGGATTCCTCCAGGTGGGTGTTGTTTGCTTCTGGCTGCTGCACTCCACTTCTTTCTGCTGCAGGTGTTAGAGTTGAACCCTTTGTGTCTCTTTGGCAAGATGTTCTGCTTCTGAATCAGCTGTGTGGGTCTTGCCTCTAGCCTCCTTGCAGGGAGTTCTGCTGAAGGGTTCCCTGCTGGGCCTGCAGCCTGCAGGCCTGCGTTCTGGGTCTGTTCAGGACACCGCAGCCTGGGTCGTCTCACTCACTTCCGGGCCTGCGCTCTGGGTCTGTTCAGGACCCCGCGGGATGGGTCGTCTCACTCACTCGCCAGGACTGTGCTCCGGGTCTGTTTAGGATTCGGCGGCCTGGGTCGTCTCACTCACTCGTCGGCCTGCACTCTGGGTCTGCTCAGGACCCCCCGGCCTGGGTCGTCTCATTCACTCCCGGGCCTGCGCTCTGGGTCTGTTCAGGACCCCGCGGTCTGGGTCCTCTCACTCACTCCCGGGCCTGCGCTCTGGGTCTGTTCAGGACACCGCGGCCTGGGTCCTCTCACTCACCCGCCGGGCCTGCGCTCTCACAATGAATAATTTTAAATTGATCAAACTATTAAAATTTTGACAGCATCTATTGGAAGCCATCTGTTTTTCAGACAACTTGATTTAATAGTTTATGTTTAAAGATGCTAAACCTACTACTAGTGAATGCACAGGCTCTGAAGTGCTAATGCTTTACAGATCTAGAGGAAAATAACCTGGATATTGTTTTGGAATGATCAAGCATTTTTATAGCAGTGTAAAAGAAGGAACAATGGGCTTGAAGTCAGAAGCCCCTAGAATCTGTAAATCACACTGTTATGGTTCAGATCAAAGATTCCTCCCCAAAGGCTCACCTGTTCATACGTGAGGTTTTCAGAAGATGATTGGACAATAGGTGTAATATATTCATCAGGGAATTAATCTGCTGGGGACCACAAATTATAAATTGAATCTAGGGGGCATCTACCCTTATTCTCATCCTGCACTTGAGTCTGACTGGAAGGGAGAAACTCCCTGCTCCTTTTTGGTCACAGCTGGGAGCCCTAGAGCTAACGACTGCTGGAGCCTTTGGGCAAGATAAAACCTGCTGGATAGGACAGGTATCTAGGAAAACTACAGCTTTCTCATTGCCTGCATCTCATCCTGTTCTTGTCCTTACAAGAACGTTTGTTCTTCTTAGGAGCCCACCACGGTCACTACTACTGTCCTTGGAAAGACCCACTGCTGTTCACTCAGTGTCCTTGACTCAGATGTAATGAATAAATACCAAGTTTTGGGGCTGGGGAGATGACTCAGTGGAATAAGTGCTTCCCTGGCAAGCACAAGGGCCTGAGTTCAATCCCCGGTTCTGCCAAAAAAATAAAAATAAATAAATAAATAAATAAATAAATAAATACCAAGTTTCTGGGTAACCTGAGAACAACTAGAAATCCTAGATCCATACCTGCAGCCCTATTTTGTCTCTTGCTCTTTTTTCCTCTGCTTTATGCCCTAACTCTGGGCAGGGCATTGTGAACTCACTTCAGGAGTCCCAATAAGTGGCAACCATGGGAAGGGTCCCTAATATGAATTCATTGATGTGTTCAAAGCTGAAAATACTGTGAGGAGTTAGAGCCTGGTTACAGGAGGTGAGTCACAGGGAGCACAACCTGGGAAGATGAATTGTTCCCAGCTCACTTTTTGGGTCTTTTCTGTGTTTTGGCCACTCTTATCTCTGTTGTATCTTTCCATCAAGCTTTTCCTGCTTTAAAATCAACTGGACTGAACCCTCTAAAACCTTCAGCTGAAATAAACCTCTCACCTTTAAAGTGTGGGTGTCAAGTATTTTTGTCTGAGCAATGGGAAGAGAACAATATAGCTCATGGAACTATTTGAAAGAACAAATTAGACAGTGTTTTTTACCAATAATTAAATACAAACATTTCTCTGCTTTTTTTTTTTTTTTTTTTGGCAGAACCACGGATTGAACTCGGGCCCTTGCACTTGCCAGGGAAGCGCGTATTCCACTGAGCCATCTCACCAGCCCCTCTCTATTTTTTTCTGATTTTAGAAACACACAAACAGTTCTGAGGTTTTTTCCATATCTACAATTAAAATTATTTTGGTAATTTTATAATTAAAATTAAATGTAACAATGAATGTAACTACTATGAAGACAACAATACACAATGTATTTATTACTGTAGCTCTCCTTCTAACCTGTTTTGAAATTGTTTTATAATTAAAATTAAATGTACAATTAATTGTATAATTAAAATATTGAAGTCTCTTTTAAGTCCTTCCGCTTCACAAGTAAATCCCATATAGAAGTACCTTTTTTCTTGATGTAGTGTTTTTTTAAAAATCTGCCTCAGAACTTATTGTTTTTCAAATTTTCCATTAATGACTTCATTTATACTTTTAAAATCAATTTCTGCATGTTTATATGATTGTGTTTTCACTGGATTATGTTGGTCTTTATAAAAAAAGATATAAGTCCTCTGACTGTTTCTCTAGCGTGATTTACTTCATAAATATATTGGCTTTTGTTACATAGTCATTAAATTCCAAGATTCTAATATAAATCACTCATCCTAGAGCTAGATATCATATTGAATTGTGAAACACATATCAACTGTACCATTTGACTTTCCTTCAATTTAAAATAAATGGTTGGGTGCAATTTAAGACCATGCTCATAAGTAAAATAAATTAGATCCATATGTGTACACATAGTATCATCTCACTAGTATGAGAAACTGATAGAGTAAATAAGAATAATAGATATTGTGAATTGGGAAGAAACTATTCAAAAGAAAAGACAAACCATAGTGGGAGAAAGGGGAAAGGAAAAAGGGAAAATAAAAATATAGATTTATATACACAATAGTTAAGATAGTTATATAGTTAATTTCTCTCAATTCGTTAAAAAGAAAGGCTTGTGCTAATATTGTGTGGACAAGATATCATGCTTATATCTTGTACTGTGCATAACTACTATGAAGACAACAATACATAATGTATTTATTACTGTAGCTCTCCTTCAAACCTGTTTTGAAATTGTTTTATTTTTATACTTTCTCTTTAAAAATAAAAAAAAAAATAAATGGGCATCTTTTTGTGTCAATCCAGTATTCTTCCTATTTACTGAAATTTTTCATTTAGCTATTTCTTATATTAAAATATTGGATAATCACTCTCTAGCTGAAAATGCTTTTTTCTTCAATTTTCTAATAATAATAGTGTAAACACAATAATGAAAAACAAGCATTGAGTGATGGTCAGAATGTCTAAGTTCTCACTCTACACTTACCATTGGCAAACTAGATTATATTTCACCATTGTTTGACTCCTTGTCTTTCTAACGAAGGGATGGAAGAGACAAAGTTTTAAGAACCCAGGGCCCCACTGCAGTAAAAAGTTGTATTTTAAAATTCAGACATTCATGAAATTATAAGGAAAAGAGAATAATAAACATCAAATGAATCCATGAGAATGAAAAAGATACCTGCAATTTCTTCTAACGTGTTAGCATGCATGTCCAGCAACACAGTTCCATTCAGAATACAACTTCTCAACTCAAATAAGCTGTGCAGTGAAAGAGTAGCTACATATGGCTTGCTCCACCTTTCCCCTCCATCTTCCACATCTTCTTCAAACTTCAACCACCTACACAAACAAATATTCTTATGAATACATTACATGCTATATTACAAAGGAGTGATCCTTAGAATAATGGAAGGTCCAGCTTTGAAGAAGCATTGTTAATAAAAATGTTTAACCAGCTGTCACCATGATTCTGTTGTAGACTAGAGAGAGAGAGAGAGAGAGAGAGAGAGAGAGAGAGAGAGAGAGAAATACTTTTTTATGAAAAGACAATAGTAACTGAAAATGAAAATTAAAGAATATTCCTTTCTGTTTAGGGGGAAGTTTTAAACTCAAGTATTTTAGTTCTTGGTAATTTTCCCGATGGTCTGGAAATGAACAGGAAACATCAGAAAGAACAGCTACACATGCCAAAACTTGGTATGATAAAAATAGATATGCCTATAGAAAATACTGAAGTTGGAACAACTTACATGCTGGCCCCAATCACTGACAGTATCCTTTTAAGGCTGGGAAATTTAAAAAAATAATATATATATTTAAATGTATTTAGTACAGGGTCTACAGGGTCTCACTATACATATCAGACTCATAGCAACCCTCCTGTTTTCAGCCTCCCAAGCGCTGGGATTACAGGAGCACACCACAGCCAGTCTCAATCGCTGTTTGAGCACGCTCTGGGGACAGGGACAGCACAGCTTGTGGTGCCAGGGATCAAACCCCAGCCCCTGAGTTCTAACCTAAGCAGGCAATTTAGTCCTCTGAGCTATCTAGCTGGCCCTAATAAAATAATATTAATGAACAGGAGTGTTCATACTATTTAATCTTCAAGTTTATCAACTGCTAACAGAGACATAACACTTCATGTGTCATGTGGTTCTTATAATTATTGTTGCTGAACCACAAATGGTTCTCCCCTTTTCTAATGAATTTAGGACCTTACCATTGGCTCCCTATTAAATTGGTCCATGTGACAAGACATTTTGGTCAACAAGGTCAAAGGAGAAATTATGTGCATGTCCCTTCCAGACTGGGACATTTAAATGTCAAGACAAACCCCCCTGAGCTCTTTTTCCATAACATGAAAACCAATAATTTTGGGGATGAAGGCCATACTATAAACCAATGTCTCAAGCTAACTACAATGTACAGATAAACAGAAGCTCCACTGATCTATGATATGAATGTTCAATGAACTATAAATAGATTACTATTTTTTAAGCCATTAAGATTATAAAATGTTTTATAGCATAATTCAGATCAATTGACACACAACTCTAATTTACCTACCCAGACAAACATAAAAGTCCTAATTGGAATTACTGGCAGATAGAATATAATCTTAACAAATGCAATAAATTGGTCTTTCTTGATAAGTATGTAAGTCCATGGACACATCATGAATGCCAGTATCACAACTGATCAACTTCTTGATGGACAATTTAAGATGGAGTACTATTGCCAATGGTGCCTTAGAGTAGTTGAAAATAAAAAGAAATCTACGTTTTGTCCATACTCTCCTGCTGAACCACCAAAAAACCTAGGGAAATTACTTCCCCTTCAAGGGGATACAGTTTTCTCATCTATTTAAAGATGAGGCAGGCCCACCAAATAGCTTAGAGGACTAAAACTTCTGCTTAGGCATGTGCAGGGGCTGGGGTTCGATCCCTAGTGAGCTGTGCTGGCCCCGTCCCCTAGTCATGCTGAGATAGAGATTGAGACTGGGCATGGTCGCACATCTGTAATCCTAGTGTTTAGGAGGCTGAAAACAGGAAGATCACTATGAGTCAGATATGTGCAGTGAGACCCTGTAGACACTGTACTAAAATACATTAAAAAAAAAAAGAAAAAAATTTCTCTCAAGCTTTCACAGAGAATAAATTGGTCAAGCAATGGACGTGACTCATCCAGATGGCTGACACTGACAAAAGATCTACAAGGTGCTGTCCATGGTTCCAGGGTAAATCCTGAGGAGATTTGACTGACCTTGTCAGACACAAAAATTACATTTTTAGTTATACAGGTCTTGCTTTAACTTGGTCTTAACCAACCAGCAGAAAAGTATAACCACAAGGTATAAAAAGTAATGCCAAACTAATATGCTGAGCTGTCAATAACTTAAAGGCTCAAGTCAATAACTTTTGACAATTGCCAGTTCTGCCATAACCCACTACTATTATGGACTATTGGCCTATATTGGGTTATTTTGCTGAATTCAAATACCTATAATCTTTAGACTGGTTTCAAGTATGAAAAGGTTCTTTAAAGACTTCCCCAAATATAACTTCTCTAACTGCAGTGAAACACCCATGTCTGACAAAACAAAATAGAAAAGGGGGATATTTTGGGAGCCACAAAGCTAGGAAATTGATCAAACATGTGTAGGTGAGACTTGACCCAGTACCTAAAGCAAACAAGTTACATCACTCCTGAGATGAACATCCTGTCTGGTTAAGGTTTGCTATCAGTTGCTAGGCAACCTACTGTCACACGTTAACTAACTTCATAAAAGTGTAAATAAAAGACAGTTTTATTGTGAAAAAAGGGGGGAAGAAAAATAAATATATATATGTATACACAAGAGAATTAGGATAAATATACAGCTGCTTTCTCTTAGTTCACTGAGAATAAAAGTTTGTACTAATATTGTTTAGACAAGATATCATGTCTGCATCTTGTCCTCTGAATAACTATTATGAAGACAATAATATGCAATGCATTAATTATTGTAAACATCCTACTAGTCTGTTTTGAAACTGTTTCATTGATACTTTATCTCTTTCTCTCATTAAAATGAATAAAAGTTGTGAAAAAGAAAAATATAAAGATAAATAAAGATGAGGCACACTCGGGACAGTAAATAACTTGTTCATGATAATCAGTTAGCCAAGTGACCCTCAAACTAGTATTAAACTAGTTGTTTTTAATTATGTTTTCCCCAAAATCCTGTCCCCATTTCCTGTGCTCGTGCTAAATTTATTACAGCCCTTTGCAGCTCAAAGATCTATCCAAATGGCTAGAGCAAAAACAAGAGATTTAACATTTAATTTTCACCCGTTTCTGAAACCAATTCCAAACTATATTCATCTTCTTCTCTTTATACTACTTATATTTTTCTTTAGTATCTACTGTGCTAGAAAAGATAGATGTTTTTTCTTGGTGAGTGAAGCACAAGCATCATATTTGGAAGGATGGGTTATAACAAAACTTTCCATGAAGTGCTCGGGGCTTGCACATGCAACTCTTACTAAATCTTCTGGCACCTTATATATTACTGATGTGATTTTTCAGACAAAAGGAACAAAACATATCAGTCCTTAAGCTAGTGATTTTTGATTAAAGAACCAAGTTATAATTCAATATAGTTTTCAATCTATGACTAGTAAAGAAGACAGGACTATACAAGGGTGTAATAGCATTTAAGAAAAAAATAGATGTTTTTCTTTGGAAAAAATATTTTTCATGTAAGATTTCTGGGTAATGTTTCAAAATTATGGACATTTAAGTTATTCACAGGTTTTGCTACTACAAATGAATCTGTTTTGCATAGTCATCCAGAGGTATTTGCCTGAATTAAAATTTTCATTTCTCTGGGACAAAGGTCCAAGAGAACAATTGTTAGGTCACAGAATATAGGTGTGTTTAGTTTTATATGTAACTGACAAACTATTTTCTACTATTTTATATTTAAACCAGCAATGTATGAAAGATAGTTTTTTCATATCCTTCCCAGTACTTATTATTACAGATCTTTTATAGCTGTTTTAGTTGGTGTGTGGTGATAAATCACAGCAATTTTAATTTACTATTCCCTAAATGTTAACACTGTTAAGTTTTTTGTGTGCAGTACTTATCATATAGCCTTCTTTTTTGGTGAAATATCTATCTTTGTCTTTAACACTTTTCAAATTGGTTTTTATAATCTTCAATTTTAAAAGTTATTTATATATTATTTAGGTATCACATTTGTTGAATAAATGACTTGCAAATATTTTCTCCCTGTTTGTACCTTGTCTTTTTGACTTCTGAATAGCCTCTTTTACAGTGCAAATTTTTAATTTTGACAAAGGTCTGTTTATGAATATTTTCTTTTATGGGTTGTGCTTTTTGTATTTGTGTGTGAAAACATCACCTAGCCTTATTTGCTTTTCTCCTGCATTTACTTTTAAAAGTTTTTAGGTTTGTTTTTTACATTAGTATTTATGATTTAACTTGAATTAGTTTTTGTTTTTCCATGAAGTTTAGATAAGGTTAAATTTCTTTTTATCTAGAAATAGCTAATTGAACCATTATTTGTTGAAAAGAAATGTTACCAAAATTTTGAAGTTTTTTCTCTTTGTCAAAATTAGCTAGACCATTTATGTTGTTCTGAAATGATACCTTAAAGATAAATTTAGGATGTGTATTGTTTTCTTTATATTTACTTCAAATATGGGAAGAGCCGGTTCTATTAGAAAAAATAGAGTCTCTGGAACTTTTAAGCAGTTTGGTATTTAAAATGACCAAATATAAGTTCCATGCATGGATGGTTTGATGTTACCACAGGTTTCGTGAATATTATAAGAGGAGACAGAAGGTACTTTCCATAAAAAGGAACGCACAAGTTACAAATATCAAGTTACTAAAGATACCAAACATTTCAGGATTCCATTCTTTATGCCAATTCTAGAATGATGCCAAAAGCATTAAGAGATATTTAAAATGAATGTTTTTAGAGACTACATTA
>NW_004524608.1:11072024-11095033 GCF_000260255.1 Octodon degus
TTTTCTGTTTTTGTCACTCATTTCATCTTTCAGAGAGAGAAATTAGCAGGTCTGGGAACACACTAGGTCTTACTTCAAGATTTTTTAGTCATTGAATATACTGGAAGTTGCAAAATGTCTGATCACAGTTAACGATCTAAAGGGCTGCAATGTGTTCCAGTTTTCAAGTAAACTTTGCTGAGATTTCTTTGAACAGCAAACCAAAACAAACAAGACTCGCAGAGTATGAGATGTAATGGATGATGAAAAATGAAATAAAAATTATAGGCCAAATACATGACATTTTCTATAAGGGGAGAGGGAGAAATAAAAGGCTGAGCATATTATTTTCATTTCCTCCTCTACGTCTGGATCTGTTTTTATCCACGATTAACTGACTGAAGTCTCTTTCTACTTAATATTATTTTAAATAAGAGTTTCATGAATTCGTGGCAAATTAAGTGGATGATAAACCGCTCTATAATACTCATAGTAAAACTGTACAAAAGAAAATTCTTTTGCCAGTTAAAAATAGATGTTTCCTAGAGAACTCAGTTCTTTCTTTGTATTCAATTACCACTAACTGAGTTTTCTAGGAATTTTTGTTCTCTAATTCTATCCCAACAGAAAGGAGCTCCTTTATTATCAAAATTTTCCATTTGTAACAGTAATGTAAGTTTCAAGGCAACATCCTTTTAGAGGAGATAGAGAAATGGCAGATGGAGGGATACACATGAATAAGAAGTCAAAGATTAACCTAGGTAAGAAGAGCAAACCTGTAGCTGGCTAAAGCAGAAGTAAAACATATCCAAACTCACTGTTTACAGACAACAGCTGTTCTTGATTAGTTAATTTTCCCACTTCACATTTCACTAATAAATCCAAATGGTTTGAACAATTACTAATTTTGATTATAAAATATCTTCACAGGCATTGTTGGATGCAATAATCCTTTTCCACATGCATTCCATATGTATCAGAGGCATAACTGCTACCTACTGCTTTACTTTTTATGAGCTACTTTGTAGCAAACATTTTTAAAGGGCAACAAAAGGATGAGTCAAACCAAAGTGAGTCAGACGTGTCTCCACCATTACACAGCTGTGGTAGCTTTGCTCATTTTTATATTAATAACATTATTTGTTATTTATAAGCAGAACATTTTGTGTTCACTTCATTAGCCTCTTCAGATGCTTCTTATAGTTTTAAAAAGTGAACAGCTGGTTTTTAAAACATTTATTAAATAATTATGATTGAAATTTTTAGCTTCAATGTCTAAAACTTTGCTTAAATTTTATTTGGCAACAACAGTAGTTATGAATTATTCAAGACGTCATATGTGACAGGTGCTGTGTGCTGATAAAATATCATTTTTATTTCTATAACTAGGGAAGATGATTATTAATCCCACCTGAATACTAACCAAAAATAAAAATAAAAAGAAAAATCATTCTTTAGGAGATAGCTCAGCAGCCTAAGTGCCTGCCTGACATGCGCAAGGACCTGTGTTCTATCCCCAGTAGTACAAGTCATGCCAGCCACTGAAACTGGCTGTGGTGGTGCACGCCTGTAATTTCAGAACTGGGGAGGATGAGACAGAAGAATCACTATGAGTCTGATCTGCATAGCAAGACTTTGTACCAAATAAATAAATAAATAAATAATTTTTTTAAAAAAGAAAAAACATTCTTCAAATTATTATGCTAATTATATATTAGAGTTAAATTGCATTTGGATAATCAAACAGATTCTTTTTTTTAAATGTATCTGATAATACGAATTACCTAAGATAATCACTTGGGTGTTTTATTGTTAAAATTCACTGTGACACTCTCTTAGCGTACATCATAGCTTAGAAAATGGCACATACCCATAACCCCTACTGGGTGGGGGAAGCTGAGGCACAAGGATTCCTGTGTCCACCTGGGCAGGTGTGGAGCTTCAGTAGCCCCTGGGGCATCTCTTAGGAGAGGTGGCCTCCCAGAGCCTCTGGAGAAAGGTGTCAAACAGATTCTTAAAAATTAACTCGGATTAGCCTTTTAGGACGAACAAAGGCAACATGAACAAAATTATTTCTGCTACTTTAGTGTATGTGCTGGTAAAGCAAGCATTCTTCTACTTTAAAAGCCACTCAATTTCTAGGTCCTCAATAAATTTATTCTGTTTTTTACTAAAATGTTGCATCTCAGCCAAAATTCATCTATCCTATTCAGTGTTTGTTACTAATTCGAGTGTTCATCAGATGTCTCCCTGAACCTCAAAGAGCTGTACCAGGCTAATGGCACATACCATTCCAAATGCATCGCTACAAATACAATTCCTTTCTAATATCATTACAGAAAGCCAATAATTAACTAAATCATCTCTTTCACTCTTCAGAAATGGTATGTTTAAATAGAACACATTATATTTAGAAAAATGTTTATTATATAAGCTTTTTACATAAATTAATACATTAGAGCATGATAACATCCTACCTGCCCAATTGTGATAACGTGAAAAATTCTGGATTCTAGTAAAGCTTTGGCCACCTTCTACCTATATAAGAGTGGGAAAGGTTTATGATTAAAAGAAATACCTGACTATTTGATCTGGAAGGTGAAAAGTCACCAGGCATTCTCAGAATAATGAAATTATGCATGCCCAAATATAAATTCCAATCTTAACTCTCTGTTCTATTATAAAGAATGAGAGTAAAGACAAGTACAAGGTCCTGAGTTCAATTCCAGAACTGTCAAAGAAAAAGAAAAAAAAAAAAAAACAGAAAAGAATCTAAAATAATGCTTCCAAAAAAACCTGCTTCTTTACAACAGATTAAAGAAACTAACCAGAGTTGTCTAGTTACCAAATCTTCTTCCTTAATCCAGAAAGGCCCATGTCCTGAAACAGATGGGGACAGGTACTCCTATCCTTAAACAATGAGATGTGCAGTCTAATTTCCTTATCAGTAACTTTTTTGTGTGGGGGAGGGGCTGGCTCAGCTGATCCTGGGGGCGGGGCTGGCACGGCATGTGGTGCGGGGGATCAAACCACAGTCGCTTGCCTAAGCAGGTGCTTTAGACTGCTGAGCTATCTCACCAGCCCCATCAATACTTTCTGATCATGAAAGAACAAAAGCTATTTCACTGGCGTGCAGGAAAGACGATCACACATTCTTACCTGTCACTAAATAAAGACTAACACTTATTATGTATTTGTAAAGTTCCCTTATAGCTATTTTATGCAGTTTGGGAAGAATTTAAGGTAAGAAGTTTTTAAATTTGAAATTGACTAGGTTATATAAAAACTTTTAAATTTAGTTTTATATTTAAAATAGTACAATGAAAAGCATTCTGAGTAACACTGTTTCATTTGTGTAAAACTTTTATTTCAAAAGATACTAAGTTCAGGTGCAGGGGCCAGGGGTCCAGTATCCAGCCTGTCCTGCCAGTCTCATGCCTGGGGTGCACTGAGACAGTGACTGAGACTGGGCATGGTGGTATGCGCCTGCACTCAGGAGGCTGTAAACAGGACAATCACTACAAGTCCGATCCAGTAGTGAGAGCCTGAACACCCTGTAGACCCTTCCCTAAAATACAAAATAAAAAAGATAATAAGTAATCACATATCACCAATTTAAAGTAATACAAGCACTCTTGGGAGCTGAACATGACTTAGCAGCACAGTAAAACTCATCTCAACAATTTTAAAAAGGAAAAAAATATAATTATCATTATTTGCAGATGATATGGTCATTTACGTAAAGAACTCAAAAAGTTCCACCAAAGGACTGCTGGATTTAATAATAAAATTCAGTCATGTAGCAGAATACAAAATCAAAACTCAAGAGCATTCATGTATACCAACAATGAAGTTACTGAGAAAGAAATTAGGAAACAACAATACTATTTTCAATTACATCAGTAAAAATTATTAACCAAGAAAGGAAATGAAAGATATCTACAATGAAAACCATACAATTCTAAAACAAGAAATTGAAGAAAGCATCAAAAAAATGGAAGGATATCCCCAGTTCCTCGACTGGAAGAACCAATATTATCAAAATGGCCATATTTCTAAAACCAATTTGCCAATTTAAAGCAATTGTGTTCAAAATTAAAATTACATTCCTCACAGATCTACAGAAATTAATCCTAAAATTCATCTGGAACAAAAAGAACTTTAGAATAGCAAAAGCAATCCTGGGCAACAAGGGCAAACTAGGAGGCATCGAAATCCCTAACTCAGGTTATTCTCAAAGCTACAGCGATAAATACAGCACAATATTGGCACAAATATAGACATGTGGAACAGAACAGAGGATGCAGCAACAGCCCCGTGTAGGTTTAGCCATCCGATCTGTGACAAAGGGACCACAAACATGCTAAAGGAAAAGTAGCCTCTTTTAGCAAATGGTGCTGGGAAAACTGATTATCCACATGCAGAAAATTAAAACTAGAGCCCTATCTCTCATCATGTACTAAATTAAAATCAAAACAGATAAGATATTTAATTATTCAAAAAGAGAAAAGAAATCCGCTGGAAGATAAAATAGGTACAATTCTTAAGTCATAGGCATAGGTGAGTACTTTCTGAACAGAACTCCAGTTGCACAAGAAACAGCAAGAGTTCAACAAAATGGTATTATATCAGATTAAAAAGCTTCTGCCCAGCAAAGGAAAAAACGAAGTAGAAAGACTTCCTACACAATGGGGAATAAGTTTTGCCAGTTTTTCCTCAGCAAAGGACTAACACCTTCTACATATATAGTTCAGAAAAGTCAGTCACTCCCCGCAATAAACACTCATTCAAAAAAAATGGGCAACTGGAATGAGTAGACACTTCTGAGAAGAAATAAAAATGGGAGTAAATACATGAAGAATATCATTGCTATTAGAGCAAGATAATTTTTTTTAAAACAAAGAATACATGGTACTCCAGAAAGAATGGCAATCAACAAGAAATCAAACAATAAATTCTCACAAGACTGAAATGTAAATGGAACCCTATTACAGGGCTGGCAGGAATGCTAACTAGTACAACCATTTTGGAAATTAGTATGGAGATTCCTCAAAAAAGTAGAAATAGAAATTTTAATCAACCCAGCTATTCTACTACTAGGTATCTTCCCAAAAATGTTAAACACATATTGCAGTAATATATACATAGCAATGTTTACAGCAGCACAATTTATAATGACTAAATCTTGGAAGTAGCTACATGCTCACCAACAGACAGATGGATTTTAAAAATGTGATATTATATATTGTGAGTACTACTCTGCTATAAAGAAGAAATTTGGGTGAACTGTAGGAATGAAAACATACTTGCCATGGTTTATGTCTGGGTATCTTCCAAAGCTTCATGAGCTCCAGAGGGTGGGCCTTTTGAAAGGCGACTGGATCACAGAGACATGACACTCCTCAGTGGATTAACCCTGCTTCCCTGGCCCCCCATAGCATGAGCAGTTGCTCTTTTTCCAGGCCCCTCTAGCATGCTTCAAGCCAGTGGACTACTGACTGACACCTGTACAAGCTGTGAGCTAAAATAAGCTTCTCTTCCTGCAAATTGTAGGTGTCAGTGATAAGAGACTAAGAAAATAATGTAAGTGAAATAAGAACAGACGTTGGTGGTGTGTGCCTGTAATCCCAGGCTGGGGAGGCTGAGACAGGAGGATCACTGCGAGTCTGAGATGCGTAGTGAGACCTTGTACCAAATACATAAAAAATTAAAAATACCAAATATAAGTAAAATAAACCAGACACCCAAGCTTAAATATCTTATGATTTCTCTCATATAAGAAATCCAAAGTATAAATAAAGAGTAAAATGAAAGATAGATGAAAGAAACAGAAATAAATATTTTGCAAATGGGAAGGGGACCAAAAGATGAAAGGGAAGGAGAAGAAAGGAATCTAAAATGTATATATTGTGTGCAGGTACCAGCTACCTACAGTGAATGCAATCATCATGTGTTGTAAACATAAACTGAAACAGAAGTTACTTTTAATTTTTAAGTGAGGCAGAGTTTTCTGGGAAAATGCATCTCAGAGTAAGGCCCTGTTATTGGTCCTCACTAAATATAGAAATAATATTCAAAAAGCTAAATGAATTTAAAATGATGGATTTTATATAAAACAATTTAAAAAAGGAAATTAGTTCACAAGAAAAATAAGAAAATAAAAAAAGATTTCAAACCTCACTAATGAAAGAAAACCAATTAAAATAATGAGATTTATGTAATACATGAAACAAAAACAAACACTTTAATAATTTAGTGCAGCAAAAATTGGGGGTAAGTACTCTCATCCACTGTTGATGGATGTAAAAATTACTAAAACAGTTTACAGAAGTAATTTGCAGAAGCTATAAGAATCTAAAATGTTTGCTTTCTCTGAGGCACGAGGATCGTTGCAAGTTCAAGACCAGCCTTGCTGCAAAGTGAGCTCAAGGCCAGCATGAACTGCATAGTGGGACCATGTTTCAAAAAAAAAAGTTTGCTTTCTTCGATACATAAAATTTCACTGTTATAAATGTATTTAACATATCTACCAACAACGCAAATAAATATATATGTATGTATATATATATATGATCATTACACTAATTGAATGAAAAAAATCAACCTAAATATCCAACAAGATTAACAAAATATATGAAGTTCATCCATATAAATCTTTAATAAGTGGTATACAACAATATTAAAATACATTATTAAATGTCAAAATGATACATGAACACTGTATATTATAGACTCCCTATTGTGTAAGTTGAGAAAGGAAAAATATTTACATATTGATCTTTGTATTAAAAATTTTGGAAATGTGGAAAAACAATGATGACTTTTGAAGAAAGGTATTTTCTAAAATTATTTATTTATTAATTTACTTACTTGGTACAGGGCCTTGCTACACAGCTCAGACCCACAGTGACCCTCCTGTCTCAGCTTCCAAAGCACTGAGATTAGAGGTATGTCCCACCACACTTGGTTTCAGTGGCTGGCACCGTGTGGGGCCAACACCGCATATGGTATTGGGGATCCGGCCTGGGTCTTTGTACTTGCCAGGTAGGCACTCAGACAGCTGAGCTAGCTCCCCAGCCCAAGGAAGGTCTTGTTAATAAAGACACAGGAATACTTTTTGCTTTTTATCGTGCTATATTTTAAAATTTTCAAATATTGATGCTTATTAGGATTTTCTTTTTAATGTTAACAAGGATAAACTAGATGATAGTCATTTTGTTTTTCACCTATCAACTTCTAGTGTTTTTAAAATAAAGAGGCTGTAAATGTCACTCAAACTATTTTTTATTACCTCCGCTCTTTTTTTAACTTTAAAAAAGGAATAAAATTTCAGAACAACATAAAAGGAAGATAACAATGGTTAACATGCTGCATATTATTATCTGTAAATTAGTTACTCAAACTACAAAAATATCAGATTTAGTTTTCCAAATAATATTAGCACAAACCTTTCTTTTAAGTGAACTAAGAGAGCTGGCCAAATAGCTCAGCAGATTAAAGGGCCTGCAAGCAGGCACAGGGGCTGGGAGTTCAATCCTCAGGCCTGCCGTGCCGGCCCCACTCCTGGGACGTGCTGTGGTGACCCGCCTGTTTACAGCCTCCCAAGTGCTGGGATTACAGGCACAGGCCACCATGCCCAGTCTCAATCACCATCTCAGGGAGCCCCAGGGCGGGGCTGGCCTGGCAGGCCCAACAATCAAACCCCAGGCCCCTGCACCTCCTTGCAGGCACTTTAATCCACGAGGTATTTGGCCGACCTTTCTTGATGATTTCTTTTGCTGTGAAAAAGGTTTTGAATAAGATGAGATTCCAGTTGCTGACTCTTTGTGATAGTTCCTGTATAATCATGGTTTTAGTCATAAAGTCTTTGCCTACACAAATGTCTTTAAGAGTTTTATACACTCTCTTCCAGCAGATTTACTGTTTCTGTTTTAATAGTTTGATCCATTTCAAATTTAGTTTAGTACATGGTGAAAGATGTGGGTTCAATTTTGATCTTCAGTATGTGCAGAGCCAGATTTTCCAGCACCATTTATTAAAGAGGTTATCTTTCTTCCAGTGAATTAGCTTTGCACCTTTGTCAAAGATAAGGTGTCTTTATTAATTCCAGGAGCTTCTTAGTGGAGTTTTTTGAGTCTTCCAAGTAGAATATCATCTCATCTGTGAATAGTAGTAGTTTAACTTCTTCTTTACCTATTTGTGGTCCTTTTATTTCTCTCTCTTATCTAATGGCTCTAGCTAATAATTCCAGAACTATACTGAATAAGAGTGGTGATAGAGGACATCCTCGAGTTGTACCTGATTTGAGAGAAAAAAGCTTTCAGTTTTTCTCCATTTAGAATTATTTTTGCTCTTGGTTTGTCATAGATGGCTTTTATCAGATTGAGGTACAGGCCATCTATTTCAATTTTCAGTAGGGCTTTGATCATGAATGAGTGTTGGACTTTGTTGAAAGCCTTTTCTGCATCTATTGAGATGATCATGTGGTTTTAGGTTTTGGATCTATTGATACAGTGTATTACTTTTTTTAGTATATTACATTTATAGATGTGCCTATGTTGAACCATCCTTTCATCCCTGGGATGAATCCTATCTGGTTGTGGTATATAATCTATCAAAATCATAGTTCTGCTGTATTCTATTTGCTATATTTTATTGAGGATTTTTGCATCTATGTTCATGAGGGAGATTGGCCTATAATTCTTTTTTGGTTGAATTTTTCTCTGGTTTTGGTATCCATATAATACTTGGTTCCAGGAATGATTTTAGGAATACTGCTTCCTTTTCAGTGCTGATATCTGCAATCTAAGCAACTACATCGAGGACAATGATGTATAATACAAAAACCATGGTTGAATACCTTTCATCTTGGCCTTCTACACGTGTACCATTTCTAATGTCTTATGAATTATTATTATACTCTCTTTAAAATAATTTTTAAAAAGTAGAAAAGTCAAGAAAAAAATTAAGGTTTATTGAAAGGAAGTGTTAATATTCAATTATTTGACCACTCTTGCATAATTATATCCGTTAAGCTCAGCAAGACATTTGACAATAAAAATATACAACAACCATTGTTAATTAGCTATTCTTGTTATGAAAATCTATAATGTATGTATTGTTGTATATTACCCTATTTCTGTCTTTGCTTCTGCCATTTGTTTTTGCTTTTGTTTTCATTCTTCAAAATTAAATTAAATTAAATTTTAAAAAAGATAAGATGGCTGAGTACCTCTAGAGTTGTTTATACATCTTCTAATTTGTTCCACTGATCTTCAAGACCAATCAAAATATAACAAAGAAGAATGAACTGAACTAGTATTATTCATAATATTTATTATCATAGTTGAACATATAATTGAACATTGACAATAGATGGATAAAGATAAAATTATAATTAAATGTGGCTATAAGTTTAATATGATCTTCATTCTATGATTTTCAGGAATGTAATCATTATGTGCACCAAACATGCACTAATAAAAAAGACTGAAGAAAGATTAACTTTCTTTAATATACTCAATTATAATTTGTCCAAAAAAGCTACTTTATTTTGAATAGCATAAAAGAGAATGTTCCACAGAATAAGTTTCTAACAATGAGAGTAGTCTGCCCATTGAAAGAACAGCATAACAAAACAGTAACCCCTATGTAAACATGTATTCCAGTGCAATATCACTCCCCTTCTCTGCCTTCAAGAGTTAACTGAGGAATCACCTCCCCCGGGGAGGCTAACCTTTCCCCCTCCCTTGTACCTTATACTTTAGAAACTAGCTACTCAAAGTTTGGTCCTTTAACTAAAGATACTTGACAGGACATCAATTGGGACCTTGGTAGAAATACAGAACCTGAGATTCTACATTTAGGCATGATTAAATGCATATTTTAATAAAACTCCTGGTGTTTTGTACTGACACAGATATTTAGAAAGTGGGTAAGTGGGGACATGGAAATGGCTCAGTGGAATATGCACCTCCCTGGCAAGCACAAAGGCCTGAGTTCAATCCCTGGTTCCATGAAAAAAAGAAAGAAAGTGGGTAAATGAAAGTATAAGGCAGTGGTTTTCAAATGATAGCACGTTTGCCACAGCATGCATGTCAGCGTGTGAGCCAAGTCCCTCCAGCAGCCAGCCGAGCATCAGATAACAGTTATTTTTTCTAAACTAAAACCTCAGTATTCAGGTTTAATTGCACTGTTCACACTGATAAACAAGTGGATTTTGGATTGCAGGCTGAGCACATAGTCTGCAAAAGGTCTGCCAACACTGGTTTAAGGTGTGCCCAGAGTTCCTTAAGTACACCTGTGTAAGAGCAATCATTATCTCCCATTTACAAATTCGGTGGCATATCTAAATGAGGCTGAAATTGTTAAATGAAAATCTAAGGTTTACTGTTGCTGTTCTCATTCTATATCCATTACATATAGCCAATAATGGATATTCCATAAATGTCTGTGAGCAAATGAACAGGAATGAATAAAAAATAAGCACACAATTTAATTCTTCTTTTCTAGGAACTTATAAATTATATGGCAGCCTAGAAATATTAATTACAAATGCTGAGTAATTTTTAGAAGATATGTAGCAACCCACTCTATTTAAATGTACTCATATCCTAGAAACATGTTATGGAATATTTTCCCTACCAAATAGTACATGAGATACAAAACTGTACCTTTTTTCTTTAAAGAATCCTACACTGAAATTATCACATATTATCAGCAGTTTGAGTGTAAGCTAGCAGCTGAAAAGATAGAAATAAATTACTTTTAGATTTCTATTGTTTTGTTGATGACATACAAATTACATTGCTATTTATCTTGAGGACTGCAGCTGCTGCTGGCTCTGCATCACTGTTTACTATAATTACTGCCTTCAGATTTCATCCTGACCCACATCCCATTAGAGGCTGTGCCCAGGCCAGATGAGCAGCTTCAAAAATCAGCAGCAAATATACTTGTTTGCAAAACTGTTGTATTGAGACTCTCTCTCTCTCTCTCTCTCTCTCTCTCTCTCTCTCTCTCTCTCTCTCTCTCTTTTCTAGCAACAAAAATTCTTTGAGTCTTCACCTTTCAACCAAAATCCTCACCTGGCTGTTTCTCGCCACTCAGCATCCTCTCCTTCACGCCAGCAAATCTCATCAAGTTCTGTGAAAAGGTCATGAGGGATGTGCTCTTCGTCCTCATCCTCAGTTCCGAGAATAAACTGTACCCGCTGCGATGGGGTGTCTGTGAAAATCAGAGACATGAAACATATCACCATGACTCCAAACCTAAAATATTCTAGTCACAGCCATCAATGTACCCCGAACTTAACATCTCCTTTATGCATACTGTCACACTAATCTAGTGCAGACTTGAGAATTAAAAGTAAATTTAACATCACATTAAGGGTAATATGATTTGAACTCATAGGGGAGGAAATAAAACTATCCATATTCACAGATGGAATGATTATCTATACAGAAAATCCCATGAAATCTAAAATAGAAATCCTAGAAGTGAGTTTAGCAAGATTGTGGGATACCAGATAACACAAAATTAATTATATTTATACATATATTAGAATTAAAAAATTAGAAATAACAAAAACACTGGGGCCAGGTAGATGGCTTAGTAGAATAAGTGCTTGCCTGGCAATTGTAAGGCCCTGAGTTCAATCCCTGGTTCCACCAAAAAAAAAAAGAAAAGAAAAGAAACAACAATTTAGGGGAGGAAACAATTTAGAATAGCTTCAATAAAAATCTAGTATAAATTTAACAAAATGTGGAAGATCTGTACTCCAAAAACTATAGTAAAACCTAATGATATAAAGAATTTAAAATCAAGAAAGACAAAATAAATGAAGATAAATACAGCATATTCACCTTTATAAATGTTTAGTTTCCATGGATTGGAAAAACATATTTCAGAAACTATCCCATCCAAATGGATCTGTAGTAATCTAATTTCAATTAAACTCCCAGAAGAATTTTTGTAGAGAAGGACAAAATAATTCTAAAATCTACACAGAAAGGGAAAGGAGTAGAATGGCCAACCAGTTTAAAAAAAAACAAAGTTGAGGGAAACCACACCATCTGATTTTAAGACTCACAGATGTTTCTTGAATTATGATGTCTTTGTAAACCCACTGTTATTGAAAATAGCCCAAAATGTACTTACTACATCTATCTTACTTAACATCAGAGTTTAACAACAGAATAGAATATGGATTGTTGTCTATGACCATACCACTCCGAACGCATCCAATCTTGTCTGATCTCAGAAGCTAAGCAGGGCCGGGCCATGTTATTACTTCGATGGGAGAATATGGATTGTTTACCATTGTGTTTGTGTGGTTCAGAGGGAACTATGGCTCACTGCCACTGCCCAGCATGGGCAGAACAGAGTATCTTATCTCTTTCAGAAAAGAGTACCATACTGCAGATTGCTAGACTAGGAAAAAATGAAAATTAAAGTAGGGTTTCTACTGAGTGTATATTGCTTTTGCACTATTGTAAAGGTGAAATCATATGTCAAAGTACAGTAAATTGGTATTCCTCTGTATTCTAAATCATAGAATCAAAAAAAATGTAGTTCTGGAAAAAGGGTAGACAATGCAAAGAACACAAGGTTTACACTGAAATTCTAATTTTCAGTATGATTACATAAAAGCTGGACTTTTAGGAGGAAATTAAACTATGAAAGGGAGGCCCTTAAAATAGAAATATAAAAATGGATGCCAGAGAAACCTTTTCTACTTTTCTATTGTGAGAAGACAGAAGGAGCAAATGAGTTTTCAACTGAGAAGGCCCTTGAAAGAACCTGCTATTGCCAGTACCTAATCTCCAAACTGTGAGGAATAAATTTCTGTGATTTATTTTCTCCTAAGACTATGGGACTTTGTTACAGCAGACTGAATTGTCTAAGAGACACCTACATCAGTGAAACAAGAGAGAGTATCCAGGAAAACAGTCCAAATAAATATGGGCAACCGATTTTTTGAAAAGATGTGCAAAGGCGAAGGTAGTAGAGGATATACATTATCTCTGCTTTTTCCATGTGTCTTTTTGACAAATGATCTGGAAGAACTGGCCATCCACATGTAAAGCAAGAGAACCTAGAATTAAGTTTCCTATCTTTTACTAAAATTAACTCAAAATGAATCATTTTAATATAAAATATAAAAGTAGAAAACTTTCAGAGTAAGAGCTAAAAGAAAAATTTCTGGCCTTTAAACATAAAGTTTTAAATTTGATACAAACATGTAATTCATAACAGCACAACAAATAAAAACATCAAAATTTAACACATTCAATGAAACTCACTGTTAAAGACATATAATAGTAAGTTATATAAGGGGAAGATATTTTAAATTGTATGTTTAACAGATTCCTATATCTAGAATATATAAATAGATCTCCAAACTGAATATTAAAGAAAAGCAGCTCAATTTTAAAAAATGGGTATATTTCCAGATACCTCAACAGAGAAAAATATGGGTTGCAAATAAGCATATGAAATATTGTCAAGGATTTACCATTACTTCAACAGGTAAACTGTCAAGATTTGCATCAAAGAAGGGTTCCATATGTACTTGGCTAGCTTCATGGCTGGTAGCAGAAGACATGAGACTCTTGGATGAGATCAAAGATGGTTTGTTACTAAGAACCGCAGCAGCCCTCAGAGCATCACCATCTGTGTTGGATCAAGTCACTTCTTAGAAAGATACACAAAAGGCAAGGAGATGATGCACACATAATCAGAAGTGTTATGGGAGAGGCCAATACCAGGAAACACATGCTATTCATAATGAAGTCTCCCTAATTTTTGCACCATAGGGAAATATTATCTTTATTTTACTGAATGGTAGGGAAACCTGTCATCTTCTCCACAACACTACGTCTATGTTCTTAGCGTGCTTATGATACACACATCATTGAAAGAGAGGCACAAAGGTGGTCAGCTGCTTCTGTTCACATGCAATCCATGTAGACTGTTGTCCGTGGTATGTAAGCAACATCTGAGGAGCTCTCTCCCCAAAACCATTGCCATATCTATTCTGATCACTCTCAAAAAATTTATCTTTACTTGAACTTAAAGCTTTTTGCTGAAATTTAAACTTATTTGTAAACATTAGCCACCTTTCTACTTCTATCTCCAATTCTTCAATCTCAAGATTTAAGCAAAAGAGAAAAACTCTTTGTGATTTTGTTATTACTATTTTCTCCTTCATTTACATTTGTTAAACATTATATGATTCTTTACCTAAAAGTGTTTTCTAAATTTCCAGGTATAAGATTAAAATACAGAAATCATATATTTCTATAAAATTATAAAAGGAATTAGAAATTTCACTAACAAAAAGTTCCATTTACTTGAGAAATAAAATAGATATCAAGAAATAAGCCCAACAAAATTACATAATACATTTGTGATACAAATTATAAAGCTTTACTGAATTATGTAAAAAAATCTAAATGAATAAATATATATTACTGAGAAGATTCAATAATGGTAAAAATCTTACACATTCAGTGTTACTCCAGTAAATATCTGTAACATTTTAAACACTTTTAAAACACAAGAGAATGAGTAAATCATTAAAAAGTATATGATTATTTACTATATTAAATATTTTACTATCTATAAATATTTTACTTATGAAAATGAGCTAAATAATAAATTGCTAATTAACTTCTAAGCTAATTAATAAGTTTACTTTATCCTAGTATTTACAATATCAGAGAATAAAGGTAAAAATATATATATAACTCTAAAAAGTATCATAACAATATAATTTATCTGTTTCTATGTAATTAAATATTTGAATTCAGATCTTACTCCTGCCTGCCTCATTATCCGCATCTTCTGTCACGCTTTCCCTTGCTACTGCATTCTGGGTTAATATAGCCTTCCTTGAGATTCTTAATAATATCATGTTCTTAGGGCCGGGGAGACGGCTCAGTGGAATAAGCACTTCCCTGGCAAGTGCAAGGGCCTGAGTTCAATCCCCGGTTCCGCAAAAAAATAAATAAATAAATAATACTAATAATAATACTAATAATAATATCATGTTCCTTCTCACTTCATGGTCTTTGAACATACATTTTCTTCTAGCTCTTCTATATCTCTTCCTGCTTTCTGCTTAAATGTTATATTTGTTGACACATCTACCTAATTACCCATGCAAAATACATGCATATCCACATGTACACATTCATGTACTATTATGTCAGGCTCCTATTATCCTAATTTAGATTTATCTTACATTTAAAATCTTAGATTTATTCACTTGTAATTACTTGTTACACTTAGCTCAATTGTAATTAAATATTTACTGTTTAGTTATTGATTTTATGCCTATCTCCTCTGCTAAATTATGGATTATAGGGACAGGGCCTAGATATGCATTATCCACTGCTACAGCCTCAGTGAATATCAATAGCTTAATAAGGTTTTACTTTTTAAGATAAAACCACTGTACATAGATTAATTAATTTTTTTCTTTTATTTTTATTTAATTGTTATAGGGTCTCTCTATGCAGCTTGGACTCATAGTTATTCTCCTATATCAGCCTCCCCTGCACTGGGATTACTGACATGCGCCACCACACGCTCCCAGTTTCAGTGGTTAGCACAGGGTGCCCAGAGTTCTGTGGTCAGCACGGCATTTATTACCCAGCATTGAACTCGGGTCCTTGCACTTGTGAGAAGGCACTTAGACCACCAAGCTAGCCCTACATTAATAATTTATAGCTAAGATATATTTTATACACTCAGAATTTCTTTGATCTCACTACATGAATTTTTTTTTTTTTTTGCGGAACCAGGGATTGTACATGAACTTTTTATATTGCTTCTGTGATGAAAATGTATCTGGGTAACATGCCTATTTTTGTTGGGGGGTCAGTTTTTGTACTGGTGGGAGTCAAACCCAAGATCTTGTGCATATGAGGTAAATACTCTACAACTGAGCTATGTATCCAAACCATTTGGTGTTTTGTTTTTTATCTTTTTTACAGGAGAATAACCTTTTTTTTTTCTTTTTGCATTTTAGGGAAGAGTCTACAAGGTGTTCAGGGTCTCACTACTACATCAGACTCTAGCGATCCACCTGTTTACAGCCTCCCAAGAGCTGAGGTTACAGGCGTGTACCACCACGCCTAGTCTCAACTGCTGTCTCAGTTTTCCCTGGGGGTGGGGCCACCAGGGCTGGTCCCTGTGCCTGCTTACAGGTGCTTTAATCCACTGAGCTATTTGGCCAGCCCTAAAAAGTCAGAAGGATTTTTTTTTTTTCCTTTGGCTGGCTCAGGCTGCCTTAAGGGCCGACCTGGTAAGACAGGTGGAGCTGGGGATCAAACTGAGGTCCCCTGTGCCTGACTGGGTTTGCCAGAACAAGTGCTTTTTTTTTTCCATAATTTTATTGATAAACAAATAGCAATGAGACAGTTTCAAACCAAATTGGTAGGGCAGTTTCAATAATTAACACATTGCATACATTCCTCCCATTGGTTAACTGCTGTACAAGATGCAGACATGATATCCTATCTACAAACACTATTAGAACAAATCACTCTATTCATTAAGAGAATGTAACTATATATCTATCCCAACCACCTTGAATACACAGATACAAAATGGACATTCATCTGTATCCCCTTTTTTTGTTAAGTTCCGTTATTTGAATATCATAGGTGTGTTAACTCAGCAAAATAATCCAAAAGAGTTCATTAGTCCATAATAGTATTGGGTCTTCCTCTTTACTGGCAATGTCAGAAATTGTTGACCTGAGTTCCCTACAGCTCAACATAACAGCATGGCTTTATTTCTTATATTTCATTTTCATACTTTTCTGCTGGGTGGTTAAGACCAAGGTAAAGCAGGACCTATGCAACAAGAGTTGTAGCTTTTGGGTCTGATAAGGTCAGTGAAATCCCCTCAGGATTTATCTTGAGATCCTGTACCTCAGATGTTTGTAAGTGTCAGCCATGTGGATGAGTCATGGCCAGGAGCTTAAACAACTGAGCTAACCCACAAGCCCCCTACAGGAGAATAACCTTGCCCTATTGTTTCCAAAGTCTTTTTCTGGCACATGTGATTTCAATAACACCCACAAATCTTAACTTGAGAGGTATCCAAAAATTAAGGGTAAATATTGTCAATATGAAAACAAACTTTTATCTATTAGAGTGAATATAATCTAGGCATTTATATAAATATCTAATTGGCTGGGGAGATAGCTTGGCCCTCTAAACAACTGCCTAGCAAGCGCAAGGACCCGGGTTTGATCTCTAGTACTGCACGCTGGGCAGGCCCCAGAACCTGAAGCATGCCATGCTGGTCACTGAAACAAGGTATGGTGGTGCACACTTGGAAACCCAGCACTGGGGAGGTTGAGATAGGAGGGTTACTAGAGTTTGAACTGCACAGCAAGACCCTGTGCCAAATAAATAAATAAATAAATAAACGATTTTTTTAAAAAAATTTAAAATATAAGGAGCTGTATTAACTATACTAATGTAGAAAACAAAAAAAATTAAGCAAGTTAGATAAGGGTACATATTCTTATTAAAATGAGGAGAAAAGTACCCTTAGCCTATCTCAATTTAAGTGCTCTGGATTTGTTGTTACTTTGTTTTATTTTGTTTTTATAAGATATTCCCTGGGGTGCATATATTTTTCAGAGCACTCAGCACATTTATGCCAATGTTTAATTACATGTTTTAAACATAGAAATATAGAAAACAGGCAAAATGTCCTTAATGCATTTTTACAACACGAATAAACATTTTCTTTATATTTTTCAAGTGCAGTATAACCAGGATAAATAGTATAAAAAACAAAATGAAATAATTTATATGAATGAGTTGTTGAGCTTTTATAAGGCTACATGACAATTTTACTATCTTATTAATCAAGAGGACCCTGTGACTAGGGAATTTATTAAACATTAGAAAGCAAAGAATTCAGAGTAAAACAAGAAAAGTAAGGTTTACGTATTAGATTTACTGAGTAAATAAAGTAGTGTCTTTATATTCTACTGTGCAGTCTGGTTGTGTTTTGACCAGTCAAACCACTGGTTGTAGATATTAAGTATTTATTTCAGTTCTTTTAAGTGTGACCACACAATTATTTCTCTTAAATTGTTTAAAATCTGTTTGTGATATGAGATGAATACATGATGGTAAATAACAAAAAGATGAGAATTAAGTACTACTTTATCTGGTACTTAACCTACAAGAATAGAGAACAGAAAAAAAAAGGTTACCATGGTAAGAGGGTGTTTTCACAGGAAGGGGCGGGAAGTAAGTCAAGTCACATTAGCATTAGGAACATAATTTTTACTGTAAAGTGAAGAAAAAGAAGCAAGATAACTAAAAACATTACCAATGTTTTAGTTTAGGCCATGGATTTACGAACAGTATAATTTTAAAAAACATTTCAGAAACTGAAGTTCAAGATATAGATCTGCAGTCAGCAAATAACTTGACAAGAGAGAAGGATCAGGTGAATTGTGAATGCTGTTTTCTAAGAACTAAATAAAGTTCAATACCAAGGATTAGCAGACCGTGTTGTACCAAATAATCCACCTAAGTCCAAATAAGCAATCCTTCTCAAGTAAATTGGTTCTGTAATAGTGAAATTGGAATAAAAATGAATATTTTACTAAGAAAAAACTTGGCTATATATGATAGAAAAGTAGTTACCAGAGAGAGGAAAGAACAACACTGGAGAGACAGGTTGAACTGCAAGAAATGTGGAAATTTAAAATCTGAAGAAGGCAGAATAGGAAAATAATAGTGCCATTAATTAAAAGAGAGTTGTCAGCATAAGGAGCTAGTATTGTAGGCTGAATATTCAAGAGACAACTTCTGCATACTCTGAGTTGGAGATAACCATGGGACAAATATGTGCAGGTCATGATGCAACTGAAGATTTGAGATTGGATTCTGGAAGAGGTCAGGGTCAAAAATAAACATACACTTGAAATTTAACCAAAGTACAAGTATTATACAAATTATAGATTCAGTATATAGATTATTATGATAACTTAAAACTGAAGAGCAGAGAGAAGATTAAACAATGGAGAAAAGATTAGGATTAAAATATAGGAAAAGAAACAGGAGCTAATAAAAGAATCAGGTAAGACACAGGGAGATATGTAAAAGAATCAATATTAAACATATCTCATGAGCACCTTCCTTTTGTCCGATACTGTTATAAGCAGTAAATAATACATATATAAACAAAAAAATCTCTGCTCTCATGGAGCTTACTCTTATTAGAACAGTCATATTGCAGAAAATAAGGCCAAAACGAATTTAAAAGAAAAAAAATAGTTATTAATGTCAGATGCTCTAGAAAACAGCCTAATCGGGTTAGGCTAATTGTAAGGGACAATGGAATTCCAAAAAACGTGTATCAGTCTTGTAATCATAAAATCATATTTCCTCTTAAAAAACAGACTATATTTTCAATGAATTGTAACAAAGATATACTTTAAATGATTATACTACTAGACAAATGCCAGTAGTAGAATTAAGAATGTAAAAGTTCTCAGTGAAACTTTTATCTTTGCACCATTAGTGATATTATTCATATCATTTTAATTATAATTAATAATTAATTAACTACAGTCTTAGATAGATTGCTTCAGGGAATATACTCTCCTTTATGCATACCCCTCTCCAAAAGCTCATATTTTTAGACCTTTTCTGTACAAGAGAAAGAAGTATGTTGATAAATATGTTTCTTATGTCAACATAATATAGTAAAACATGTAAACTGAGGAATTTCTACTTTAATATGGCATCTCGTTGTGAATTACACAATCTTCACATACTATGACATTTACCTTAAGAAAATGATTCACAAATGTTTATCACTGTCTTAGTTACAATGCTGAGATAAAATATCCAATGTCCCAAGTTAAAGCAGAAAAGGTTTATTTGTCTCCTGGGAGGCAGGGCAGAGAGACATTGCAGGATAGAAACAGTTCATGGCAGGCAGAATTCAGAAGGCAGCAAGGAGCAAGCAACAAGCGAGAATCCCTAGTTTTTTGAGAAATCACCATAATGATTTCCACAGTGGTTGTACCAGTCCACATTCCAACTGACAAAGAAAAGTGTTCTTTTCTCCCCACAGCCTCTCCACTATTTATTAGTTGATTTCTTTATGATAGCCATTCTTTCTAGGGTGAAATGGAACCTTAGTGTTGTTTTAATTTTCATTTCTTCAATGACCAATGATTTTTTTTTTCAGGAACGGGGATTGAATTCAGGCCCTTGCACTTGCCAGTCAAGTGCTTATTCTACTGAGTCATCTGCCCAGCCCCAATGTTGACCATTTTATCATATATTTACTTGCTATTTGTATTTTTCCATCTGACAAGTGCGTATTCATCTCAGATGCCCATTTTTGATTGAGTCTTTGAATTTTGGAAGGCTGTTTCCTTTTAATTCTTTATATATTCTAGAAGTTCTCTATCTGAGGGACTATTGGCTAAGATTTTTGCCCCCAATCTATAAGGATTTTTTTCCCACATTTTTGGCGATTTCTTTCTCTTTTTCTTTCTCTTTTTTTTTTTTTTTTTCATTTTCTTTTCTTTTTTCTGGTACCAGGGATTGAACTCAGGACCCTGCACTTGCCAGGCAAGTGCATATTCTGTTGAGATAACTCCCTGAACCCTGGTGATTTCTTTTGATGTACAAAAACTTTGCAACAGAATGAGATTCCAGTTGATGACTCTTGAAGTATTTCCTATGCAGTTTGGTTTTTGTTCAGAAATTCTCTGTGTACTCCTATGTCTTCAAGAAATCTACCTACTTTCTCTTCTAGGAGATTTAGTGTCTCTGTTTTTATATTTAGATCTTTAATCCATTTTTACTCTAATTTAATGCATAGTAATAGACATAGATCTAGTATTAATTTCTGGCATATGAAAAGCCAGTTTTTCCAGCATTTGTAAAAGAGGCTGTCTTTCTTCCAGTGAACATATTTGGCTCCTTTGTCAAAGATAAGATGGCTAAGTGCGTGTGTCTTTGGGGGGAGGGGAACTGCATTTATTTTTTAAATTTTTTTCCATATTTTTACAGAGAAATAAATGTCAATGGGACAGTTTCAAATCAAATTGGTAGGGCACTTCCAATAATTAAAACGTTGCATACAGCCTTCCTAGTGGTAGTTTGTTGTACAAGATGCAGACATGATATCCTATTTACACAAAGTATTACAATTCCTTCTATTCCCTGAATTAAGAGAATGTAGCTATATATCTACCATAACCATTTGGAATACACAGATACAAAATGGACATTCATCTATATACGTTTTTTTGTTTAGTTCCATCATTTAAATAGTATAGGAGTTTGAACTCAGCAAAACATTGCAAAATAGTCCAGCAGTCCATAATAGTATTGGGTCTGCTGCTTGACTGGCAATGTCAGAAGTTGTTGACCTGACCCCTACAGCTCAACATAACAAATGGCTTTATTTCTTATAATTCATTTTTAACTTTTCTGGTAGATGGTTAAGACCAAGATAAACACAGACCTATGCAACAAGAATTGTAGCTTTAGGATCTCATAAGGTCAGTCAAAACCCCTCAGGCTTTATTCTGAGATCTTGTACCTCAGATTGTAGATCCTATGTCAGTGTCAGCCATGTGGATGAGTAAGGGGCCATTGCTTGGCCAATTTGCTCTCTGTGAAAGCCTGAAAGAATATTTTCTCTCCATGTGACTCTCCTTAGGCACACTTTACATCATTGATCACTTTCCTCTTTGGCCCCATAATGTCCTTGATCAGAAAATTTGGTACACAACTGAATTACATGATGTTACACTACAAGTTCTCATATGTCCTGAGTCTTAATTGACCTTGGAAGGCTAGGGCCAAAATGTTGGTTTTCCTTGCAGCCCTCCTTTTTCTCTAAGTTTTGTTCTGCAAACTGAGGTTGTTAACCCTCCAGAAGAGAAGCTTATTATTATTGCCATATAACCTAGACTGTTGAGCTTAAAATCACTATCTGTCTGAATGTCAAACATCTTGGGCATAACATGGAACAGGTATTTTTCATCAACTACAGATATGTTGAACTTTAAGTCCCTACAGAATATGACAAAAAAAATTTAAAAATTAAAATATATTTAAAACAGGAGTAAAGAATTCTATATGTTTACATATAAGTCCAGAAATCTAACCATATACAACACTCTTGCAGGACAGTCCCGCAACATTCCTCTTCCTGTCTCCTGCCTTCATTCGCCATCCCTTTCTTCTTAAAAAAATCATCTACCTGAGAGACAGCATGGCAGTAACCGCTGTATCATGACAAGAAGCACGTATTCAGAAGACCAGAATGACAGGCACTATAAGCATGATCCTACTATTACAAATTGCCATCTTCAGTGCAGTTGCTTATTTCACAGTTGGCAGTATATATAGGGAGTCAGGGTGAGAATCCTTCCAATTAACTCCTACATTCAAAAATCTTCTGAAGATTCTCAGGATCATTGCCATAGCCATCTTGTACATATAACTCTACAGCTTGGATCTGTCATGTTTCCTAGCTCTTCTTATTGCTCTCTCTTCATTGTCTAGTCCTCAAGTTCTCACTTTTAAATGTATTATACCTTTTATTTGTATTTCTTCTTTGAGTTCTTATACTAGGAAAACTATATGATATTTACACATGTGGGTCTGTTTATTTCACTTATGAGTATATCTTCAAGTGGCATCCACTTCAATATAAAAGCTTCGAGTTTATCATTCTTTATAGCTGAGTAATACTCCATTGTATAAAAATGCCACATCTTTTTCAACCATTCTTCAGGTGATGGGCATCTTGGTTGTTTCCAACATTTGGCTACCACAAATTTTGCTCCTATAAACGTAGGCACACATATATCCCTATGATACGATGTTTTCAGATCCTCCAGGAAAATTTCCAGTAGAGGAATAGCTGGTTTAAATGGGATTTCCAGTCCAACTTTTCTAAAGAGTCTCCACACTGATTTCCATAACGGTTGCACCAGTCTACATTCCCACCAG
>NW_004524608.1:11096351-11097808 GCF_000260255.1 Octodon degus
TATGCTACTGAATTTCTGTATTAATTCTAGTAGCTTCTTGGTGGAGTTTTTTGGGTCTTCCAAGTAAAGTATCATGTCATCAGCAAATAATGATACTTTACCTTCTTCTTTATCTATTCTTATCCCTTTTATTTCTTTCCTTTGTCTAATGGCTCTAGTTAATGATTCCAAAACTATATTGAATAGGAGTGGTGAAATGGATATACTTGTCTTGTACCAGATCTGAGAGTAAAAGATTTCAGTTTTTCCCCATTTAGAATTATGTTAGCCATTTGGGTTTTCATAAATGGCTTTACCAGATTCAAGTAGAGGCCATCTATTCCTATTTTTGTAGGACTTTGAACATGAATGAGTGTTGGACTTTGTCAAAAGCCTTTTCTGCATGAATTGAGATGATTATGTCTTTAGTTTTTGCTCTATTGATATAGTGTATTACATTTATAGATTTTTGAATATTGAACCATTCTTGCATCCCTGGGATGATCCTACCTGGTCATGGTGTATGATCTTCTTGATGATTTCATATATTCTATTTGCTAGGATTTTATTGAGGATTTTTGTTTGTTTGTTTGTTTGTTTTTGTTTGGTTGGTTTTTGTTTTTTGGTTTTTGGTTTTTGGGGTTTTTTTTTGGCGGAACCAGGGATTGAACTCAGATACTTGCGTTTCCCAGTCAAGGGCTTATCCTACTGAGCCATTTCCCCAGCCCCTTATTGAGGATTTTTGCATCTATGTTCATGAGGGAGACTGTCATGAATAGTCTTAGTTGCATCTTTCCCAGGTTTTGGTATCAGTATAATACTTGCATCCAGGAATGATTTTGGGAGGATTACTTCCTTTTCAATTTCGTTGAAGAGTTTGAGGAGTATAGGGACTACATCTTCTGTAAATGTCTTGGAGAATTCAGCTGTGAATCCATCTGAACCTGGACTTTTCTTTGTCGGTAGGTTTTTTGTTGTTGTTGTTGTTGTTGTTGTTGTTGTTGTTGTTGTTGTTTTAATCACATCTCATATTTCGTTGGCTGTTATTGGGCTATTGAATTGAAAGTGTTTATATCTTGTTGATTCATTTTTGGTAATTTGTAATTTTCTAGGAATCTGTCCATTTCATTTGTGACTTCTATTCTGTGAGAGTAAAGATTCTCAAAGTAGCTATTGATAATCTTCTAAATTTCCACTGGATCTGTGATAATTACTCCCTTTTCATTCCTTATTGTTTGTATTTGAATTTTTTCTTTCCTCTTTCTGATGAGGTTAGCTAGGGGCTTAACAGTTTTATTTAATCTTTCAAAGAACCAGCTTTTTGATTCTTTAATTCTTTGAACTGTTTTCTTCATCTCAATTGAATTAATTTCTCCTCTAATCTTTATAATTTCTTCCCATCTTTGGGCTCTGGGTTTGGTTTGCTCTTTCTTTTCTAGTTGTCGGAGGTGCAGCATTAGGGTGTTTATTTGTTCCCA
>NW_004524608.1:11098153-11114429 GCF_000260255.1 Octodon degus
TTTGGGTGGAACACTCTGTATATGTCCACCAAGTCCATTTGTTTCAAACTCTGGTTCAGTTCTGTTATTTCTTTGCTAAGTTTTTGTCTGGTTGAACTATCTTTTGCAGATAAAGGGGTGTTAAGGTCTCCTGTTAAAATTGTGGTATTGGATATTAGATTTTTCATGTCCATTAAGATTTGCTTTATATAGATGGGTGCTTCCATATTTGTTGCATACATATTTATGAGTATTATCTCTTCCTCTTGAATTTTTCCTCTAATCAGTATATAGTGGCCTTCTTTATTTCACTTGATCATTGTTGGTTTGAAGTTGAGACTATCTGAGAATAGGATTGCTACACCTGCTTTTTTCTGAGTTGCTGGGGCATGTGGTATTTTTTTTCCATCCTTTGACTTTCAGACTATGAATGTCTTTAAGAGTTAAATGTGCTTCTTGTATACAGCATATTGTTGGATTTTGTTTCCTAATCCACTGTGCCAGTCTATTTTTCTTAATTGGTGAATTGAGTCCTTTTACATTGATGGTTAGATCTGAGACATATTGACTTACAATTGACATGTTATTTACCTGTTTTAGTTTACTCCTTTTTCTCCGTGTTTAAGTGCTTGCCCTATTTAGTTGGTTGCTTCTGATCTCATCCGTGGAGTTCTGATCATTTTGGTCCTGCTCTAGAACATCTTTCAGTAGCCTGTGTAGGGTTGGCTGTGTCATCATGAAATTCTTTAGCTGTTCTTTGTCATGAAAGTATTTCACTTCTCCATCAAACTTAGAAGAGAGTTTTTCAGGTACATTAGTCTGGGCTGGATTTTGTTTTCATAAAAGACTTGAAGTACTCTGCTCCATGCTCTTCTTGCCTTCATGGTTTGTGCAGAGAAGTTGGCCATAATTCTGATGGGTTTTCCTTTGAATGTGCTCTGCTTCTTTTCTCTATCGGCTTTCAGTATATTATTCTTGTGCTTAATTTGTTGGATCTTGACTATTATATGTCTCAGTGTGTTTTTCATTGTTTTGAGCTTACTTGGCATTCTGTATGCTTCGGTTACCTGAATGTCAGATTGTTTCCTCATATTTGGGAAATTTTCTGCTATTACTTCTGCCCATATTTTTTGTCATTTATATTGACTCCTTCTTTCTCATTGATGCCTATTAGTCTCACATTGTTCATCTTTGCATCGTCTTACAGGTGATGGAGTATCTTTTCCTGCATCCAGTTATTTTTAAGAGATCCTTTCTTACCTTTTCCACTAACTGCACTAGCATCTTCAAGATCTGAAACTCTGTCTTCACTTTCACTTAATTGGTTTTGCAAGCTTGTGATTGAGATTTTAAGTTCCTCTATATCTCTTTGACTCTGCTTCATGTGATCTATTTCTTTCCTGTATTGCTCATTCAAGGAATCCATCATTTTTCTAATCTCTTCTATTTTTTTTTATCAATGTCTTCTTTAGAAGCAGTTATTAATTCTTTTACTGCAGTGTTTTCTTCAGATTGGGTTTCCTCCCTTTGTTTCTGTAGTTGATCCTTTACTTCAGATGCTATGAGTTCCAAGAATTCTTTTTTTATTTCAGAAAAAAATTCCACTCTGAGTTACCCTATAACTTCATGCTGTTGCTTATTTACTTTTGACACTATTAATTCATACATTTGAGCTGAGCTAGTGTCCTCTGCACTTGTTTAGGTGGGCATTGGGTTTCCTCCATATGTTTCTGCATTTGATTCTTTACTCCAGATGCTATTAATTCAGGGATTTCTTTTTTCATTTCCAATCTGAGTTCCTCTATATCTTGCTGCAGCTGTTTCTTTATTTCAGAAGCCGTTGATTCATTGATTTCAGCTGTGTGATTCCCAATTTGTTCTGTGTTAGTGTCCTCTGCACTTGTTATGGGTGGGCTTGGGGTCTGAGATTGCATTTTGCTCCTTCTCATCATTTTGTGTAGCACTGTCTTCCAACCTTTGTTGTAGAGCTTTGGTGCAGTTATAACCTTAGTACCTATTGAAATTCAGGTGTAGATCTATCCTACTGTGCCTGGCTTGGGTCTAGTGCTATGCTCAGCTCCATCTTTTTCAGCCCTTGGGAGTGAACCTGTTGTGTCCCTGTGGCAAGATGTTCTGCTCCTGGACTAGCTGGGTGGTTCTGTCCCCTACTCTCTCTGCAGGGAATGCAGCTGCAGAATTTCACCCCTGAGCTGAGTCTCAAGGAGACAAGGGGAAGAGAGGAAAGTCTCCCACACACTCACTGGGCCTGGGCTAGGGCTGGATTTGATGGTCCTGAGAATGTGACAGAAGTTCTCACTCACTCGGCGAGCGGGGGGGGGGGTGCTGCGGAGTGGTGGTGGAGGGTCCTAAGGGCACAGATGAGGGTCTCACTTACGCTGTGCCTGAGTTTGGAATGAACAGGTCCCGCGGGCACAGGATAGCAGGAAGCTCTCCCACACACTCACCAGGCCTGGGCTAGGGCTGGATCTGTGGGTCCTGAGAGCACGGCAGAAGCTCTCACTCATGGGAGGGTCTGGGTGTGGACTGCATAGTGGTGGTGGGTATCCCAAGGGGGTGGAAGAGGGTCTCAACCATGCTGTACATGGTCTTGGACTGGACTTCTCCTCTAATTTTGAAGGATACTTTTTAGAGTACATCAATCTGGGTTTGAAGTTGTTTTCTTCAGGACTTGAAACACTATACTCCGAGCTCTTCTTGACTTTAAAGTTTGTGTTGAGAAATCTGCTGTGAGTCTGATGGGCTTTCCTTCATAGATTATCTGTTTGCTTTTTGTAACAGCTTTTTTCTTTCTTTTCTTTTCTTTTTTTTTTTTTTGTTTTGTTTTTTGTTTTTTTGTGTGTGTGTTTTTTTGTGGAACTGGAGATTGAACTCAGTCCTTTGTGCTTGCCAAGGAAGCACTTATGCTACTGAGCCACCTCCCTGGCCCCTCTAACAGCTTTTAATACAGAACACATTTTTAAAATGTATTTAGTACAGTGTCTACAAGGTCTCACTACACAGATCAGACTTGCTGTTTTTCAGCCTCCAAAGCACTGGGGTTACAGGCACGCAACACCATCCCCTGTCTCAACATCAGTGTGAAACAGGGGCGGGGCCAGCATTGCAGGCCCAGGATCCAACCCCTGGCCTCTGCATATGCCTAAGCAGGTGCTTTAATCTGCTGAGCTATCTGGCCAGCCTTCAAAACACATTTTTAAGTGTACTAATTTCTTTATGGGTCAGGTGCTTAAGTAAATATATACTTTATTTCTTCACTGTGTCACAATAACCTGGTCAAAATGTTACTAATAGTAATTAGCCTTAAATATAATACAAATATTGAAGAAGTTTTAAAAATTAGACATCTCAACTTCTGTTTGATTTAGTTTGGTTTTGATTTGAACTTATTATATAGCTCATATTGGGCTAAAACTCATGATCCTCCTGCCTCAGCAAGTGTTGGAATGACAAGCATGTGTCACCATATCCAGCTTGACACCTCAATTTTCAAGTGTTAATTTCTTTCTACTGTGTAACACTGCATTTTATATGGTCATTTATTTTTAATTTCATTGAAAGTTGAAAATAAATTCATTTATATGGCATATTTGTCTTGTGTATCAGTAAGATTTCCTTTTACAGAAGGTTAATATTATAAAACTTAGTATTACTACAAAATATTCTAAGCCAATTTATTAAACTAAATTTTGCAGCATGATAAACAGTAATTGAGTCAAAAGCTAAGTCTCATAGGTTACTATTTCTTCACAGGAGAATGCCAAATTTTAGTGGATGAAAGTGATTATTTTTGAAATCAATCTGAGGAATTCATAAAACTTTAGATGTACTTAAAATCCATGGTATATTAGTTTAGCAGGTTTTTATTTTTAATGGGAAATTGTTTGCAATAGAAAGGAGAATTTATTATACTTTATCCAGCATTTTATGGAAAATCTTGCATTGATTAATTAGAGTATCAAACCGGAATTATTTTTAGGTTTTATGTCAGATCCAATTTATCTAAAATAATCAGCTGGCACTGTTTTATCCTAAAAGTGCTCTATGTGGGTGATGATGATCTAATGATTTTTAACATTTGAGCTCATCAAAAAAATTATTTCTAGTCAGCCTGTAATTTGTGCCTAGAAAAAAGACAGTACTTTGTATAACCATTAAAATTATCATAAATTTTAATTTTACAGTTACTCAAAAAAATTAATACCACCTCTTTGCTGGATTTACCTAGTGCAGATAATAGAGCTGCTAATGGGGTGTGATACAGCCTGTCCTAACTTTCTCATCACTTATCAGAAGCCACACCTTATGGAAGCCATACCTTAACACTGGTATTATAGTGCTCATGTGTCTGAGACAGTTTTCTTATCACTATTGCCAATGAGTTATTTGACTTTGACTTATATGAATTTAGATGTCTATAACACAATGCAGCCAGACCCCAAAACTTAATTATCGCATATGTGAGATTTTGCCATAGGGCTTATTAGTGTTTCCCCTTATAATCCATGAGGATTATTCCCTACACATCTTTAAAACACTAGTCATAAAATAAACTCGAGGAAAAACACCTTCACAATAATGCACAAATAACACTTTCACTTTCTTAAAAGTATATGATATAGCTCAACAGACTAAGCACCTGCTTAGGCAAGTGCAGGAACTGGGGTTGGACTCCCAGCACCACATGCTGTGCTGGCCCCATCCCCAGGCATGCTCAGCCCGCCACTGAGACCAGTAGTGGTGGCACATACCTATAATCCCAGTGCTGGGGAAGCTGAAAACAGGAGGATCACTATGAATCTGAGTTGCATAGTGAGACCCTGTACCAAATATGTTAAAGTGTACAATATAGTACAAGGCAGAAAATGACTTGTCTAAGACACAATAATAACAGCAATGGCACAGGAAATGATTATCTATTAAAGTAATAAAAAGTGATTATTTCTTTGAAATGTATCTGAGGAATTCTTAAAACTTCAGATGTACTTAAGAAAATTCATACTATATTAGTTTTTATCAGCGTTCTTTAATGGGAAATTGTTTTCAATAGAAAGGAGAACTTAATCAATTATAGGAGGTGTTATACTTGAGTTCAAAATCACATATAGTACCTTGTCCCTGGATTTTTTTATTCTTTAAAATAGAAACAACTTCATTGATATTAACCTATGTTAATAAAAAATCTACTCATAATCCTATTAATATTTTAAACAGAGACTTAGATTATATTTCAACATAGCCAATTAATATTATCCCATGCATATTTTCCTATCTATTAAAACCTAACTCTTTAAAATATTACGACATATACCAAGTAAATTGTAGTACTGTCCAAATCAGAAAGAAGTATGCACATTAATATGAGTATTACTCCTATATTGTGGGCCGGGGAGATGGCTCAGTGGAATAAGCATTTCCCTGGCAAGTGCAAGGGCCTGAGTTCAATCCCCGGTACCACCAAAAAAGAAAAAAAAAAATTACTCCTATATTGATAGGTATGCTTTTGTGATAGTAACAGAAATCACATCATGAAGATATGATAGATTAAGACATATGTCTCCTGCTATATTTACTAAAACATACAGTGGAAATAAAAAGCAATAACATAGAGAAATTTGCCCACAGAATAAAGATCTAGCCTTTTATCCATCTTTTCTTTAATCTTCAGACACATCAAACTGATCTTAAAGAAAGTAAGAACATTAGCCACAACTATAAAAGAATGTATGGGCAAGGTAAAACCAACAAATGACTTATATCCATAATAATATTAAAAACTGCTATATATTCGTAAGAAAAAGTCCAATAAAAAAAACCAACTTTGATATGTATTTTACAGAAAAGGATACCAAAATGATCAAAAAGTACATGCAATGTTGATCATGCTTACAGGTAACCAAGAAATATAAATTAAAAATAATGAGATATTATGATATACCTTAACAGATAACTAACATTAAAAAGCCATTATGTTTCTACAAACAAATATAAAATTATCAACTGTTAGTAAAGATGTAAAACAACTTTACATAAGCTCTAATGCCATCTCAATGTTTTCCAGTTTTGGAAAACTAGATTATCTACTAATGTTGAAAATACGCATACTCTATGAGTCTATAAGTAATTTTATTCCTACGTATAATAAGTGTGTATGGGGACCAAAAAGACATAAAAATGTTCACAGTAGGCTTATTTGTAATAGCTCCAAACTATGTATGTTCTAAATTTCATGCAATGTCTATAGCACATTACCCTACTGTACAACAATGAGAATGAATAAAGCTGTATCTAAAAATATTGGTGAATTCAAAAAATAAGATATATAGCAATGAATGTCTCTTGGATGGTTTCATCTACACAAAGCTCAAAACAAAAAGATCCACCCGTGTAATAAGATCAACCAGAGATCTTTTTGAGGAGGAGGAAAAATAGTGACCGAGGGTAAGCAGAGAAAGAGATTCTGGAGCGCTACCCAGGTAGTGGTTGCACAGATGTTTCTGAGTCATAATTTAGTGCATTGTATGTTTATGTTTCTATGTTTTAACACTTGTGTGTACTAATCTTACACTGTACAATAAAATAAATTTAAGTAAAACATTTTGGCATTCTTACATATCACCAGATCGGGAATTAAAATAGGAACAAAAAGCTATTTCCTACAAAAAAAAAAAAATTGCTCTTTTCCATATTGCTTCATTTCTGCTGAAGTACGTGCACAAGTTAGTATCTAAGTCTAAAACCAATGTCTAATTCAAGGTTTGTGCCATAGTGCAGTACCTTTGGTCATATTTTAAACACCAGTTTGACACAGACAGTGCTTTTTAGATTCATTTTACTATTTGTAGATTAACTAATTGTACTTGGTATAATCCTATTATCTTTCTTGTTACACTCTCTGCTGGGAGAGTGAACAAAATTATCAACACTAAGTTGTTCTGAATTTTACTGATTATCTCTACTTTCACTGACTTCAGGATCATGCTTCAGTATGATCATTTTTTAAAAGCTAATTTATGTTCCGACTTGAAAATGCAATTTCAAAGAAGGTAAATTAAAAATGACATTAAAAATAACAAGATGTGAAGTCTTAGCAGTTTTATGTTACTGGGAAATTGTTTGCAATAGAAAGGAGAATTAACTATCCTTCATCCAGTTGTTTATGCAAGCCTGTGTATTTATTAATTAGAGTACTAAACTGGACTTTTTATTTCATTTTATTTTATTTTATTTTTTGTGGAACCAGGGATTGAACTCAGGCCTTTGTGCTTGTGGACTTACTTTTAGGTTTCAAAAATTTTATATAATCAAAACATCACCACCACCACCACTACCCAACCAAAGGGCTGGGTCTATCTTTGAACGCGCCTAGAAATCACATTTCAGCTACTGGATCTGGTGAACTGGAACCAGTCATTCCATAACTGTGACACAAACATAAGCTCTTTTGCCTAAGAAAGCCTTTTCTTTTGCTTAAGCCTAGCACTAACAAAACCAGCCTCCTACCAGTACTGTATTACATGATTGGGTCATATAACAAAGTAGGATTCTGAAGATATTGTTCACATATTGTCTTTATACATGACCCAATGACTTTTTAAGAGTCTCAATATGCAAACATTTCTTCAAAGGCTTTTTGTTAAAATTGATGTCTACTTCACAAATTTGTGCCCAAATTATCCCATGTTTTCATAGACATACACCACCCCAATCTATAACATAAAAGCCTAACTTCTCAGCAGAAGGACATGAGGCTCCCAAGAACTCTCCTCTCTCTGTATCTCTTTGGAAGTTGAATTCTTAAATATTTACACACAATGGCAAGATCTTCAAAAGATATTTTTTAGAATCTTTCCATGTAGAGTAAGTATTTATCAAGAGTACAGATATTATTCTCAGTATAGAACTCTCACAATCCTCATGCAGGATATAAAATCCAAAATCAACAGGGATAATGTATTGGTAGCTTTTATCGCTAGAACCAAATACCCAACATAGACAACTTAAAAGAGAAAGAGGTTATTTTTGCTCACAGTGTCAGGGGATTCAGGCCGTTTTGGCCATCCCCAAGGTAAGAACATCATGGTGGAAGGATGTAGTGAAGCAAAGCAGCTTAGCACATGGTGCTGAGAAGTAATGCAGGGAAACAGTGCCAGAGAAAAGAGGCCAGAGATCAGGAATAGTACCAGAGGTCACACTTCCATGACCTACCCAAACATCCTAAACTATGCTTTACTGGTCTCCTGGGAGGCTACCAAGATAATCAAATTGACAAGATTACCTATCACAGATGACATATAAAATTTGGTTTCAGTCTCAGAATATGAATGAGAATTTGACTATCACAGCAACTGAAATAACTATAGGATAAGGATTAAGGCAAATGATTGCCCTAAAGATAATGAAGCATGAAGTGTTTTTCATACTGCCAAAGTATGCTGTTGCCAAAGAGTTGTCCCTGATAAAACAGATCTTAAATCTAACATCAACAAAGACACTTAGAGTATAATAGATTACAGGTACTTAGAAGGTAAAGGAGGTTTTTGGTATCTAAAAATAGTGGCTAACACATTAAAGGGTAGAATCTGGGACACTTATTTCCAACTTTCACAAAAAGAAGAGTGAAAATTTTTTAAGAACCAATGGTCCTTGACATTAAAACTATCTTGGACTATTAGTTTAAATGCTATTCCCTAGGGAAATACTCAAGATGTACTAAATAGAAGTCTTTGAAGATAGGACCCAGCATCAATCTCTTTATTTAAAGCTCCTTGGCATAGCCTAATGTGGATCATGGTTTGAAAAATACTGTTCTAGAGCATTGCTTGCCAAATTTTAACACAAAAATACATATCTATATAATCTAAGAACATTATTAATATGCAGATTCTGATTCGAGCTCTGTTTCGAGGCCTGAAATTCTGTATTTATCACAAGCTCAAATGTGGTACTAGTATTTCTGTTTCACGGACCATACAATGAATAGTTAAGTTTCTAGAAGAGTAAATCTCAACCATACTGCACAATAGAATCACCTGGTATACTTCTTTTTCTAAATACCCATGTTTAGGGGCCAGGGATGCAGCTCAGTAACACAGTATCTGCTTGGCAAATGACAGGTCCTGAGTTCAATTCCAGGTACCAAATAACAACAATAATTAAAACAATAATAATAATAATAACAATAATAATAAATATCCATGTTTGGGCTGTATGCACAGAGATTGGATTATCATGGGATTTGGGCATTAATATGACTTTAGAATTCTCAAGTAGACTCAGTACCTAGAATGACTGATCTAGAAAATTCTCAGCAGAATTAGTCACTTTTCTTCAATCTAGAACACAATACCAAATACCTACAACCTAGAAGTGAAAAAGTTCAGGCTGGTGAGATAGCTCAGTAGTCTAAGTGTCTGCTTGGCTAGCACAGGGACCCACGTTTAATCCTTGACACATCTGGCCCCGTCCTGGTGGCATATGCCTATAATCCCAGTGCTGGGGAGGCTGAAAACAGGAGGATCACTATGAGTCACAGCTGTGTAAAAGTTCATTTTGGCTCACAGTTAGTCTGTGGTCTCCTGGCTCCAAGACAGAATGGAACAGCCAAGAGGAATAAGGGAGGACATTTGTTCACCTTATTGTGGCCAGAAAGCAAAACAGGAATAGAGGAGTGAGAGAAATACACAATTCCAAGTATATCATGGTCCCAGTGACCTACCTTGTCAGACTAAGCTTCACCTTAATCAGCAAGTCAGCTATATTCATCCCCAGGACTCAATTACCTTCCAAAAGAGCCACCTGTGAGGGTATGAAGCCTGTGGGGGACATTCTTGATCAAAAGCATAGCACTGACATAGCATCTGGCCTCAGAAACAAAAGGAAAAGAAGGTAGAGGCAGAGGTAATGAGAAAACTATAAACATAACTTGCTCACAAAACAAATGTGAGATAATATTAATATATTTTATCAAACACAGAAATGATGAAGAGTTACCATTAAACCTTAACGCAAAAGTAAATCACTCTTAGAGTTTTAACAGGTAACCTTTACTAATTATATTGAAATGGAACTTTACTAAGAAAAAATTCTTCCTATCTACTTGTTATGGTTTGTGTATAGGTATCCCCCCAAAGCTCCATGCAGTCATCGGGCAGCTTCTGGAGTTTGTGACTGATTACTGTGGCTGTGAATGTTGCACCTGCACTATGGCAAATAATTAGCATTACAATGTAAGGAGGGGAGAGAGGCTGGGTTAGCTACCTGAGCTGCTGCCACTCCCTTTGCTAACTGCTCTTTGCCCCTGTCATGGAAGGTTGCTCTCTGTCATGTGCCACTCTGCTTTGGAGCAGCTGAGTATGGACTGAAACCTCTACTAACTGTGAGCTAAATAAACTTTTCCTTCCTTCGTTTTGGGTGCCAGGTATTTGTCCTAGCAACTACAGAAGAATAACTGTGACACAATACTGCAAACTCAGCAGTAGATTTTACCTCATAAGCAGAAAATACCTGATGATGTATTTGCCCAATGACTCACAGAAAACTGTCCTTTTATCACACTTGGCCAGGATAGCTAAAGTACTGTCTTCCATTTGCTCCTCCAACAATCATTCTGCCCCTGGCAGAAGTACATGTATGTGGAGAATTTGGTATCAATAACTCTAGACAATAATGAACACAAAGAACTTACTGACAGCAGCTGCTAGGGCAACCTTTAGATATAGTTGGATAAATACAGCACAGATACACCTTGAATGGTTTAAAATTAAGCATAGGGGCTTAGGAGATAGCTCAGCAGCATAAACGTTTGCCCGGCAAGTGCAAAGTTCTGAATTCAATCCCCAGTACAAGAAGAGAGAGTAAAACTAAGTAAAAACAAATATATCAAGAATCTATAAAAAATAAAAATCAATGGAGGGTAAAAATAACCTTGTCAGACCAAAGAGAGATCATAGATCTGAAAGTTATTTATTTCAGTAGAGAAGGGAGATGTGCAGAAATATCTGGGCATCCTCAGTAAACTGTAAAACATAGATCCTATCAAATAGAAAAACACAAATTAATTAATAAAAGACAGGAGGACATGTAAGAAAAATAAGAAAAGTAAGAAATTCAAGAACTAAAAATATAGCAACAAAATTAAAACCTATCATAGATGTTATAAACTGTAGAACAGATACTACAGTGACTAACTTCAATAGAGGAAAAGTTCAAGTCCAAAATATAGATTACAATATTCTCAGTGAAGAGATCAAGAAATGAAATAGAATCAGACATAATGGGAAAATTTTCCCTAAGTGAAAAAATATCAAAGTGTGCAGACTGGGAATGATTTTAGTACACCTACCATTAAATCTATCTCAGTAAGTTATTTAAGAGGACACAGAAAGAAATGCCTAAGCATTCGGATTTAAAAAGCATAAATCTAAAAGAAAAAATATATGTTAGATTTTTCTGTGACAATAAAAATAGATATTGAATTTTATTTATTTTTTTAACTTTCTCTTACAATCCTTTATTAGACTGGGGATTGCGAGAATGCACGTGCAGCATATGTGGTTACACTTTTTTCTTTTTCTTTTTTTGTGATACCAGGGATTTAACTCAGGGTCCTGTGCTTGCCAGGCAAGCACTTATTCTACTGAGTTATCTCCTCAGCCTCTTAGATATTGAATTTTAAAGATATATAAAATTTTAAAAGTCATAGGGGCTGGGGAGATGGCTCAGTGGAATAAGCGCTTCCCTGGCAAGCACAAAGGCCTGAGTTCAATCCCCAGTTCCGCAAAAAACAAACAAACAAACAACAAAAAAAAAACCCAAAATATAAAAGTCATATTGTTACTCGATCCATTAACTTGCATATGTATTTAAGTTACTTCATACTAAATGACTAAAAGGAAGAAAAAATAGAGGATTTTTGGCATATAGGCCTATAGACATATATTACCAGGAGGAAAGTCACATGAGTTCTTTTGGATGACATATTTTCTCTTCTAGAAGAAGGCAGGATAGTCTACTAAGTGATAGCAAAAAAAAAAAAAAAAAAAAAAGGATTTCAGAGAATGGTGAATAAAGTTGAAAAAAATCACATAAAAACCAAGGAAATGCAGTAAAACTGGAAGGTGGTGTTGAGATTCACTTGGCTGATGAATTTATAATGATTACACTCTGTCTGATGAATGCCTGTTTTCCGCACATTGCCTACTTGACAAGGCAAAAACAAAGCACTGACATAAAGGAACCCCAATTTAAGTATTTTATTTTTAAGGGATAAATAAAACTAAAGAGAGACCTTATGGTACTTAAAATATTGGCAAAGTACTGATGAAATGACTACCTGTGAAATAAGAATAGTAGAAAAAGAAACGATCGTTTATTTTGAAAAAATGAAAAGCCAAGTGGTCACATAAGAAACCAAGGGGAGAAGCTACAGTCAAGAGAGCTAGATGAGCAGATTAGTGACCCAAGGTAGAGATGAGGAGATAAACCAAGTCCAGTAACTGAGATTTTTCTCTATATTGTGTGTAGGGGTTCTCATGGTATTCAGAAATCATTAAAAACAACAAAAAACATATTTTGGTATTACATATAAACTTTCAAAGAACACTCACATTAGAGCATTCAAAATCCAGGTGAAATTTTGACAGTCGTAGCAAAAGTTAGTGTAAATGAGAACTAAATAAAGAAATTTTTCCTTGGATTTTTTAAACTACTGAAGGCAAAGACCACTGTTTATTTAAATTATCAAAAGCATGTAACTAAACTTTACAACTTAACTGTACTACCCATATCGTAAAATTAAATCGATTTTCAATTTTGCAAAGCAAGTTCTAAACGAAAAACAAAACTTAAACTTTCTTTCTCTTCTCCCCATCTGCCAAAAAGCTTCAAATTTTATGAATATCAGTTATCACTAATAATTATGGATTATAGAAGTATGTTATGACAATCATAAATTTAATAAAAACAAGAAAAATGAGCTTACCAAAAGAAGGTGACTCTCTTCCATCCTCTAACCCTGAATCTCTTTCTCGGTCTCTCTTTCTGTGTTTATGACCACGATGCCTGTGACGTCGATGGCTTTTTCTTCCTCCCAAGGGTACATGAACTCCAATAAATAGTGTTCGATGACCTTCATCAGGAAGTAAATGTATACATTAAACTTCATACTATTCCAGCTTATAGAAGATGATGATTTACATGTTTTTGGTTTTTTTTAATACTTTTACTTACAAACAAATACCAATGAAACAGTTTCACAAACAATTACAGGCACAGTTTCAATAATTAATACACTGAATATTGTTGTCTTAGTGGTTATTCATTCTACAAGATGCAGACATGATATCCTGTCTCAAACACTATTATAACAAACCTCTCTATTCATTGAATTGAGAGAATGGAGCTATCTATCCTAAATATTTTGAATATATAGATACAAAAGGTTCATTCATTTCTCCTTTTTTCCATAATTTTATTGAGAAACAAACAGCAATGAGACAGTTTCAAACCAAATTGGTAGGACAGTTTCAATAATTAACACACTGTATACATTCTTCCTAGTGGTTAATTGCAGTACAAGATGCAGACATATCCTATTTACAAACACTATTAGAACAAATCCCTGTATACATTAAGGGGTCGTTCATTTCTATCCCACTTTTTTGGTTAGTTTGTCAGAGATGGGCATTCCATTCTCATTGAAATATTGTAGGTGCTTATTTTCAGCAGAATTTCCCAGCATAGTCCAGTAGTCCATAATGATAGTGAGTTTTCCATAACTGGCAATGTCCAAAGTTGTTGACTTGAGCTTTTACAGTTCAGCATATTAATGTGGCTTTACTTTTTAAAATTCGTTTTTATACTTTTATGCTAGATGGTTAAGACCAAGATAAAGCAAGACCTATATAACAAGAAATGTAACTTTTGTATCTGATAAGTTCACTCAAATCCCCTCAGGATATAACCTGAAACCCTATACTGTAGTTTGTAGATCCTTTGTGAGTGTCAGCCATGTGGATGAGTCATGGCCATTGCTTGGCCAATTTGCTCTCTGTGAAAGCTTGAGAGAATGTTTTCTCTCCATGTGACTCGCCTTAGGCACACTCTACATCATTGATCACATTCTTCTGTGGCCCCATAATCTCCTTGACCAGAAAATTCGGGACACAACTGAGTTACATGATGTTACAGTATAGATTCACCTATGTCCTGAGTCCTCACTGACCTTGAAAGGCTAGGGCCAAAATCTTGGCTATCCTTGCAGCTCCTCTTTTTCTCTAAGTTTTGGTCTGCAAATTAGGTTGTTAACCCTCCAGAAGAGAAGCTTATTATTACCCTACAACATATGCAGTTGGGTTTAACCTATCTATCTGAATATCAAACATCTTAGGCATAACATGGAACAGATATTTTCCATCAAGTATTATATGTTAAACTTTAAGTCCCTGCAGAATGAGGACAAAATTTAAAAAATAAAAATGTTTGAAAAAATATGAATAAACAATTACTTAATTTTACACAGAAATTTAGAAATCTAACCATATAGAGCACTGTAGCAGGACTATCCTGTGATATTTTTTCCAGTCTCTTGTTTTCACTTATTGCCCTTTTTAAAAAAAAAAAAACAAAAAAAAACATTTACTTGAGCGACTGTATGGCAGTAATTGGTATGTCATTACAAGCAGTACATATTTAGAAGACCGGAAAGGCAGGCATTTTAAGCATGACTCTACCATTACACACTGCTATCTTCAGTGCAGCTGCTTAGTTCACAAGTATCAGCCTACGTAGTTTGTCAGGGTGAGAATCCTACCAACTAACTGCTAGTTTCAAAAACATGCTGCAGATTCCCAGGATCCTTGCCTTACCCATCTTGTGCATATAATTGTATGGCCTTGCCCCTGTCATGTTTCCCAGCTTTTCTCCTTGCCCTCTCCTCATTGTCCCACCCTCAAGTTCTTGCTTTCCTTTTAATTGTGTTGTACCTTACTATTTTTATTTCCTCTTTTGAGTTCTTATACTAGGGAACTATCCGATATTTACACATGTGGGTCTGGTTTATTTCACTTATAAGTATATCTTCAAGTGGCATCCACTTAAATATAAAGGCTTTGAGTTTATCATTCTTTATAGCTGAGTAATATTCCATTATATAAAAATACCACATCTTTTTCATCCATTTCTCAGGTGACAGGCATCTTGGTTATTTCCAAGATTTGGCTATCACAAATTGTGCTCCTATAAACATACGTACACATATATCATTATGATATGACGGTTTAAGTTCCTCTGGGAAAATTCCCAGTAGGGGGAATAGCTGGTTTGAATGGGATTTCCAGTCCTAATTTTTTAAGGATTCTCCACACTGATTTCCATGTTAATGAAAACAAGTCAATCCGGCAAATTGTTTCTCAGTGTTTTGTTAGGACATGTAAATCTTAGGACCTGGCACCATATTTTACCATGACATCAAAGTATATCACAAATCTAACACAAACATTTCTAACCCTAATATTTCACTCTGTATTTTAAAATCATTAATTTATTAACTGTCTTAATCATTTCTATGCCCCATACTTTAACTATATTCTTTTCATTAAAAAAATTGCTTTGCCTTCTTTCTATGTTCAGCTATGTTGTCTCACCAATTCTCTTCCCTTCAAAGTCAAGACTATAAAAAATCAATATTTCTAGTAAAACAGATTTATGATGACTGCCATGCCAAATCTCACTCCATGTGTGGGTATGATCTCACTGACAACTTTCCCTTACTTGCTCTGCTCATTGTCCTCTTCAGCCTTTGTTTAATTCACATACAATTTTTTGTGCTGAGTTTTATTCTGTTTATCTGAAGAATTCTGTCATTGGTGCAAGCTCTAGGATCTACACCCTCATGCCAGAATTCACATGTAGAATGCCAGCTTACATTTCACTTAAGTAATGGATATATTCACCGAGACATTCTTCCTACAGGCAAGTCACGTCCAGCGTGTCTCTGGCACTCTGCCATTCCTTTCTACTCCAAGTATCAACTACACATCAAATCTCACAAATATACCATGCAGCCACCCCCCCATAGCCCATGTAATTTATCACTACACTCTGACTTCCACATATCTGGGGGAAGCCTTTTCATTTCTTTCTCTCTCTCTCTCTCTCTCTCTCTCTCTCTCTCTCTCTCTCTCTGTTTTCTCTTTTTTTTTTTTTTTTGGTGGAGGGAGCCTTTTCTATGGGTACTGTCCCAATTCACATGCTCATCTTCTCTCCACAGGACTATTAA
>NW_004524608.1:11118659-11119878 GCF_000260255.1 Octodon degus
ATTCTGTTAGGCTTCCACAGAGAGCAAGTTGGCCAAGCAATGGCCATGACTCATCCACATGGCTGACACTGACAAAGGATCTACAATCTGAGGTACAGGGTCTCAGGATAAATCCTGAGGGGATTTCACTCACCTTATAAGATACAAAAAGCTACAATTCTTGTTATATAGAGCTTGCTTTATCTTGGTCTTAACCATCCAGCAGAAAAGTATAAAAACAAAGTATAAGAAGTAAAGCCATGTTGTTATGTTGGGCTGTAGAGGACTCAAGTCAACAAATTCTGACATTGCCAGTCAAGCAGAAGACCCAATACTATTATGCACTACTGGACTATTTTGGAATATTTTGCTGAATTCACACAGCTATAATATTTAAATGACAGGACTAAAGAAAAAAGGGCATACAGATGAATAACCATTTTGTATCTGTGCATTCAAAATGGTTATGATTATATAGCTATATTCTCTTAATTCAATGAATAGAGGGATTTGTTGTAATAGTGTTTGTAAATAAGATATCATGTCTGCATCTCGTACAACAAGTGGGTAAGTTTTATAGAAATAAAAGAGACAGAAAATATGGAAACAATGATTTATAAGTGACACCTTTATTTTACCAGAGAAAAAGGTAGTAAATTTCATTATTTTTATATGACATTTAATATATGTAAAATTGCAAGCTAGTAAAAATAATGTTTGTTCTTCTGTTTCTTCCCAAATATTGAAACCCTTCCTGTGAGCCAAAAAAAATATGCTCTCCCACTGTTCCCTATGGTGTTCTTATTCAAACAAAAACCTCTTTCTCTGAAGGAGAAACTGCTTCTCTTCCAGCCGCCCCGTGATGGCTGCTTCTCTTCATGTTCTCATGCAAAGAAACACATGTCACTCTTTTCCTACTGTCACTGGTTGAATGACTTGAATAGGTATGGTCTTCCTGTGTTTCACTCTAATATTTTCAGACTGCTCCTATCCATTGTCAGATTTAAATCTCATGGTAGAGTCTACTGCTCACTATATTTTGTTTCATAGTTGCTCGTATCTATTAAGATCCAGATACTTGCCACTTGTGAAAGATTTGAGCTCCCCTTGAGTCATTCTGTCCAGTATTTTTCCTGCCGAAATTTGAGAGTTTTCCAAGCACATATAATGATTCTTGAGATGCTCTGCCTTTCAGTGCCTTGAATATTTATCTTACAATGGTCTTGTCACCCTAGGCCTT
>NW_004524608.1:11121188-11121697 GCF_000260255.1 Octodon degus
GGGCTACCCTGCACCAGTGGGACGTATTACTGGTCCCAGCCCAGGCGCAGCATGGGTGAGACCCTCTTCCACCCACTTGGGACGCTCCCCACCGCTCCGCAAAACCTCCTCCACCACGCCCACCAAGTAGGAATTTCTGCCCTGATCCTGGAATCCCCAGACCCAGTCCTACCCCAGGCCCAGTGAGTGTGTGGGAGAGCTGCCTCTACCCCCTACTCCACCTTGTCCCCTCCAGGCTCAGCTCAGGCCTGCCATACAGGCCTGGGGTGAAACCGTGCAGCTGCAATCCCTGCACAGAGTGTAGAGGATAGAATCACCCAGCTAGTCCAGGAGGAGAAAATCTTACCAGAGGGGAAAAACAGGTTCACCCTCAAGGGCAGCAGCAGGAAGGAGCTAAGCACAGCAGCAGACCCAAGCCAGGCACAGCTGGATAAATCCATTCTTTGTAGATCTGCACCTGAACTTCAGTATGTGCTAAGTTTATAACTACAACGAAGATCTACAACAAA
>NW_004524608.1:11131127-11135234 GCF_000260255.1 Octodon degus
TGCATAGGTCCTGCTTTACCTTGGTCTTAACCATCCAGCAGAAAAGTATAAAAACGAAATATAAGAAGTAAAGCCATGCTGTTATGTTGAGCTCTAGGCGACTCAGGTCAACAATTTCTGACACTGCCAGTCAAGTGGAAGACCCAATACTATTATGGGCTCCTGGACTCTTTTAGAATATTTTGCTGAGTTTACACACCTATAATATTCAAATAACGGAGCTTAACAAAAAAAGGGGATACAGATGAATGTCCATTTTGTATCTGTGTATTCAAGGTGGTTGAGATAGATATATAGTTACATTCTCTTCATGAATAGAGTGATTTGTTCCAATGGTGTTAGGATATCATGTTCGCATCTTGTACAGCAATTAACCACGGGGAAGAATGTATGCAATGTGTTAATTATTGAAACTGTCCTACCAATTTGATTTGCAACTGTGTGATTGTTATTTGTTTATCAATAAAATTATGGGAAATAAATAATATAAATTAAAATATTAATCTAATTTTTAAAAAAATAAAAAAAATTCAATCTCTCATAAGAGAAAAAGGCTATGGTATTTTCCATATTTTAACATAATAATATTATAAAATCATTAGTACAAGAGGTTACAATGTAGGGAAAAGGGTATTACATTGATATGAGCCTTGTAGTTAATTGAAGATACATAGTTTTTCAAATTTTGTGATCTTGTACTATTTATCAGTTTCCAAATAAGTGCTTATTTTAATTTTTTCTCATTTTAAATATTCACCTCTATACCTGATATATATTCCAATTTTGAATTCATTTTCTTATAGGAAACCTTAAAATTATACAAGCCTAGGCTCCACCAAAACTTGAATGATCTCCAATTCAATGCACATATGGACCACTCCTCTCTTCCATCTCTAGCTCTAAGCTGTCTCTCACACTCCAACATATATAATTATCTACTAAACTGTGTGCTTAACAGGTATCTCAACTTCAGTGTGTGCAAGACTACACTCCTATCCCTCACCACCTTTGATGCTTACTATTAACTGGTATACTATGAGAAAACATTTTCCTAGTTACTTAGACAAAAAATCTTGAATCACTTTAGGGCCCTCCCTTTAATCAAAAACCAAGAAATGTGTTCAGATAAATTTTAGCCCTTATTCAGAGAGGAGTAGCTGCAGCCTATTTCACTACAGCACTGTGTCAAGGGACACATTCTACTTTACTGCATAAGCCTCCTAAAAGTTCTTCATGAGTCTACCCTTCACTTACAGAGACACAGCACTAGCCAGTCATCCTCTTTCTTTTTTTAAAATGTATTTTAGTACAGAGTCTACAGGGTCTCACTACACAGATCGGACTCCTAGAGATCCTCCTGTTTTCAGCAACCCAAGCTCCAGGACTACAAGCACATGCCACCCCACCTGGTGTCAGCTGCCATCTCAGCGTGCCACAGGGTGGGGCCAGCACAGCACCCTGGGGATCAATCCCTGGTCTCTATGCTTGCCTAAGAAGGAGCTTTAGTCTGCTGGGCTATCTAGCTGGTCTTGTAGTCATCCTCTTACAATGCAAATTAGACCATGTGATTCCTCTGCTAAACCCTCTAATGCCACCCAATTTAATTCAGAAATGTAGCCAAAGTTTTTCTAAAGCTATACCAGTTTCTCCACGATCTGCAAGCCCCTACCCCTTTTAGTTTTTTCTCTCCTGTCTTGTAAATTTCCCTTCACTCCAATCACAATACTAGCCTCATTATTCTCATTACACTTTAAGAAATTTCCAGAATTTTATTCCATTTCAAATTTTCTTCTCACTTGACTAATTCCTCACCTCCTGCAATCTTAGCTCATATCTGCTCTCAGTGAAACCTGTCCTGAACATCTATTTGCATCCCATCTCTCTGAACCCTTATTGACCCTCATTCTCCTATGCTTTTTTTGTATAAATATCCTGTAAGTGAAATATCATATAATTTACTGTGTTAGTATTTAATTTCTAATTTCAAATGGAAAGTTTGTAAATTTAAGAGGCCAAAGTCTGATTTGTTCACTAATGTATTTACAGTACCTATACTAGGTCTTTATAATTTTTGATACTCAATAGATATTAAATAAGTAAAACTTGATTCAGAAGGTGATTGTAAAGCAAATCATTCTGATAACAGACATACTACTACATTTTGCTATTAAACACATTAAGAACAGGTGGAAATAAAGTTAATGGCCACAAATTTCAACAAATAACAACAGTACTAAAACTGCCAGGATTCACAGCTATGTAACTGTAAAGAAAATGTTTTCATGTTTCTGCAAGATATCTAAAAACAAGAAAAACTGGAATCTGTGTTAAAAGTTGACTTGATTAAATAGAGAGGCCCAAAAAGAACTAGGTGTTTCCATTTCAATGCACCACAGGATCCCAGAGTACTAGTTTCCATTAGACTGGTTTTAAACTGGGACCAATCATGTCCTGCACAAATACCTCCAACAAAGGAAGATAAGCTCCCCTCTCCCACCTCAGGAGAAGCCTGCTACATAGCAGTTCATATAGAAACTCCATTCCCTTGTGTTGGGGACCCTTTCCTGTGTGCATAACTGTGGATTCCTTCCCAGACAAAGAATGGTACTTGGAATACTACATGCCCCAGCACCCCCCAAAAAAGCAGAGGCAGCAATCTGGTTCACAGACAGTCTCAACTTCAAACCAAGAATGATCAAACAAAATAAAGAAGGCCACTACATACTGCTTAGGGGAAAAACACAAGGGGAAGAGATAACAGTCACAAATATGTACACACTAATCAAGGGAGCACCCAACTATATAAGACAAATGTTAATGGACATGAAAAATCTAATATCCAACTCCACAATCTTAACAGGAGAGACTGGGGAGATAGCTCAGTAGAATAAGTGCTTGCCTGAGAAGTGCAAGAGCCTGAGTTCAGTCTCCGGTTCAAAAAAAAAAAAAATCTCTACAGGAAGCCTTAACACTTCCTTACCCCAGAAACATAGGTCAAGCAGACAAAAATTAGCAAAGCAGTAATAAAACTGAACCAGAACTTGGAACAAATGGACTTGGTGGACATATACACAGGGTTTCACTCAACCACATCTGAATTTTTTTTCAGCTGCGCATGGGAAATTTTCTAAAACAGACCACATCCTAATCCATAGATCATGCTTAAGTATATGCAAGAAAACAGAAATTATCCCATGCATATTATCTGACCACAGTGCAATGAAACTGGAAATAAATGACAAAAGAAACCACAAAAAAACAATAAATACATGGAAATGAAACAACACCTTCTTTAGCAACCAGTGGGTAACAGACAAAATTAAGCAAGAGATTAAACAATACCTACAAGTCAAAGAAAATTCAAGCACAATTTATCAGAATTTATGAGATGCACTGAAAGCAGTTCTCAGAGGGAAATTTATAACTATAAACTCACACCTTAGGAAAACAGAACAGCAACAAAATGTTACTGTTGCTGTTGTTAGTGTTGTCACCATAATGTTACACGTCAAAGATCTAGAAAAAGAAAAGCAAAGCAAATCCAAAGCTGAAATATGGGAGGAAATTATAAAGATTAGAACAGAAATTACTGCAATTCAGACAAAGAAAACAATTCAAAGAATTAGTGAATCAAAAAACTAGTTCTTTAAAGATTAAATAAAATCGATAAGCCTATAGCTAACCTCATCAAAAAGAGGAAAGGAAAACTCAAACTTAAGCAATAAGGAAAGAAAAGGATGAAACTACCACAGACAATGTGGAAATTCAGAGGATCATCAATAACTATTTTGAGAATTTTATTCTCACAGAACAGAAGACACAGAAGAAATGGAAAGATTCTTAGAAAGGTACAAATTTACAAAACTGAATCAAAAAGATATAAGAACTCTCAATAATGCATTAATAGCCAATGAAATTCAAAATGTAATTTAAAAAAAAAAAAAAAAACCTACTGACAAAGAAAAATCCAGGTCCTGATGGATTCACAACTGAATTCTATAAGAAATTTACAGAAAATATAATCCCAATACTCCACAAAATCTTCAATGAAATTAAAAAGGAAATAATTGAACAGACCCAGAGCGCAGGCCCGGCGAGTGAGTGAGA
>NW_004524608.1:11137300-11144039 GCF_000260255.1 Octodon degus
TTATTTGCTTATTATTTCTTGCCTATGTCTTATAAAATGAGAAATTACTTTGGCAATAACAACACACAATGTACTAACCATTGTTACTCTCCTAAAATCTTGTTTTGAGATTTTGTACCACTGTTTTTATTTTTTTTCTTTCTTTAAAATAAAAATAACTGATGTCAAAAAATTAAAAAAAATAAAAAATAAAAATAAAATAAAAAAAAGGAAATAATTCTCCCAAAATCATACCTGGAGGCAAGCATTATACTGATACCAAAACCAGAGAAAGATGCAACTAAAAAAGAGAAGCAAAGGCTAATCTCCCTCATGAACACAGAGGTTAAAATCCTAGTAAACAGAATACAACAAATCATTAAGAAGATTATACACCATGACCGGGTAGGATTCATCACAGAGATGCAAGGATGGTTCAACATACACAAATCTATAAATGTAATACACTGTATCAATAGAGCCAAATCCAAAAACCACATGATCATCTCAGTTGATGCAGAAAAGGCTTTTGAAAAAGTCCAACACTCATTCATTTTCAAAGTCCTATAGAAAATTAGAATACATGGCCTTTATCTCAATCTGATAAAAGCCATCTAGGACAATCCAACTGCTAACATAATTCTAAATAGGGAAAAATTGAAATCTTTTACTATCAGATCAGATACAAGACAAGGATGTCCTCTATTAATCCTATTCAATATAGTTTTGGAATCATTAGCTAGAGCCATTAGACAAGAGAAAGAAAAAAAAGGAACAAGGATAGGTAATGAAGAAGTGCAACTATCACTATTTGCAGATGACATGATCCTCTACTTGGAAGACCTAAAAATCTCTACCAAGAAGCTACTAGAATTAATACACAAATTCAGTAGCATAGCAGGATACAAAGTCAATACGCAAAAATTAATAGCAATCCTCCACACAGATAAAAAACACACTGAGAAAGAAAATAGAGAAACAATATCTTTCACAATAGCACCATGGAAAATGAAATACCTTGGAATTCATCTAACTAAAGAAGTTAAAGATCTTTTCAAGGAAAATTGCAGTACCCTGAAAAAAGAGATGATAGAGGATTTCAGAAAATGGAAAAAATATTCCCTGCTCCTGAATAGGAAGAACCAACATTGTGAAGATGGCCATACTCCCAAAATTGTTATACAGGTTTAATACAATCCCTATCAAAATACCACCAACATACCTCCAGACCTACAGAAATTGTTCCTAAAACTTATTTAGAACCAGAAAAGACCTAGAATAGCAAAGGCAATCTTGGGTAACAAAGGAAAGGCAGGAGGCATTACAATCTCTGACTTGAAATAATATTACAAAACTACTGTGACAAAATCAGCATGGTATTGGCAAAAAATAGACCTAAGGATCAGTGGAATAGATTAGAAGATGCAGATGCAACTACAAACATACTCAGCCATCTTATCTTCAACAAAGGGGCCAAACATGCTTACTGGAAGAAAGATAGCCTCTTTAACAAATAGTGCTGGAAAAACTGGCTCTCTACATGCTGAAAACTAAAACTTGATGCGGGTCTTTCACCATGCACTAAGCTAAAGTGAAAATGCATTAAATATCTGAACATTAAAACAAAAACATTAAGTCTCCTAGAAGTGAAAATAGGTGGAAATCTTGAAGACATAGGAGTAGGCAAACATTTCATGAACAAAAATCAAACTTCATGCAAAATATTTGAAAGATTAACAACTGGGACCTCTTCTTATTGACAAGTTTCTGTATGTCAAAAGACATTATTGACAGAGTGAAAAGACAACCCACAACTTTGGAAAAATTCTTAATAAGCACTCAGGCAAAAGTCTTTGACATAGAATGTATGAAGAACTAAAAAACATTAGGGCCCCTAAATTTAAAGACCCAATATAAAAATGGGCATCTGAGATGAAAACACACTTCTCAGAGTAAGAAATACAAGAAGCAAATAAATACATGAAAAAATTCTCCACATCACTAGCCATTCATGAAAATGCAAATTAAAACAACACTGAGATACCAATGGCTATCACAAAGAAATCAACCAACAGCAAATGTTGGAGAGGTTGTGGGGAAAAGGAACCCTTCTCCACTGCTAGTGGGAATATACACTGGTGCAACCATTATGGAAATCAGTGTGGAGACTTCTCAAAAAACTAAGACTGGAAATCTTATTCAATCCAGCTATCCCTCTTCTGCAAATTTTCCTAAAAGAACTGAAAACATCATATCATAGTGATATATGTGCATCTATATTAATAACAAAATTGAAAGGTGTAACACAGTTAAATAAAAAAAGAGAACTTTGGGATTAAATAATGGAGACAGAGAAAGGAAAGAAGTTAGGAAATATGGTAGGGGAAAAACATACATTTATATAAACAGGATGGTTAAGGCAATGGTCCTTAGAATTTCCATCAGATTTTTGAAAATAGCAGTTAATGGGTAGAATTCTCACCTTGACTAACTCGATATGCTGATATTTGTGAACTGAACAACTACAGTGAGGACAGCAATGTGTAGTGCTAAAACCACTCTTGAAATACTTGTCATTTTGGTCTTCTAAATACATACTGCTTCTAATGTCATAACAATTACTGCTACACTCTTTCTAAAGTAAATGTTTGTTTTAAAAAGGGGTAATAAAAGAAAATGAGAGACAAGGAAAAAATGTCATAGGATTTTTCTGCTACAATGTTGTATATGGTTTGATTTCTAAATTTCTGTGTAAAAATGTATAATTTTTTAACATTCTACAGGGATTTAAATTTTAAATATTGGTTTAAGGGTAAATCCAGAGGGGATCTGACAGACCTTGTCAGATAGCAAAAGTTACATTTTAGTTACATAGGTCTTGCTTTAACTTGGTTTTAACCATCCAGCAGACAAGTGTAACCACAAGGTATAAAAAATAAAACTATATTAGTACGCTGAGCTATAAAAGACTCAAGTCAACAACTCCTGACAAGTGCCAGCTGTGCTGATAACTTACTACTATTGGGGACTATTAGTCCATATTGGGTTATTTTGCTGAACTCAAGTACCTATATTCTTTGGACTGGCTTCAAATATGAAAAGGTCCTTTAAAGACTTCTCCAAATACAGCCTCTCTAACTTTAATGGAACACCCATCTCTGACAAAACAAAACAAAACAAAAAAAAAGGTGGCTATGTTGTGAGCCATGGAAGGTAGGAAATCATTCAAATGTGTGTAGGCGGGACTAGGCCTCAGGGTCTAAAGCAAAGAAGCTACCTCAGCCCTGAGATAAACATCCTGTCTGGGTTAAAGTCAGCTATTAGTCACTAGGAAACCTTGTGTCAAGTGTTACTAACTTTACAAAAGTATAAATAAAATGCAGCTTTATTGTAAAAAAATGTATGTGTGTGTGTGTGTGTGTGTATATATATATATATACACACACACACATATGTATATACAACATAGTTAGGATAGATACTCAGCTACTTTCCCTTAGTTTATTGAGAAGAAAGGTTTGTACTAATATTGTTTAAACAAGATATTATGTCTACATCTTGTTCTCTGAATAACTACTATGAAGACAATTTTTAATGTATTAATTATTGTAACTGTCTAATAACCTAATCTGAAACTGTTTCATTGCTCTTTTATCTTTTTTTCTCATTAAAATGAATAAAAAGTAAAAAACAAAATGGTACCTGGATAGCCAGTGTGGTTATTACTGTATGTAATAATAATAGCTCATCTCTGACCCAAAAACACTAAAAAAACTTTTAAAAGAAAATATATAGAGATATTTAAAACAGTGGAGAGTGCAGTCCTGGCATGTGAGTGAGACCACCCAGGGCCCATCGGATCCTCATTCCATCCACAGCCCCGGCCCAGCATGTGAGTGAGACCGCCTAATGTCACCGGATCCTGATTCGACCCAGAGCGCAGGCCCAGCCTGTGAGGGAGACTACCCAGGGCCAGGGGATCCTCATTTGCCCCACAGGGCAGGCCCGACAAGGAACCCTTCAGCAGAATTCCTTGCAAAGAGGCTATAGGCAAGACCCACTCAGCTGATCCAGGAGCAGAACATCTTGCCAGAGTGGCACAGAGGGTTAAGCTCCAAGTGCTGCAGCAAGAAGAAGTGGAGCAGAGCACCCAGACCCAAGCCACACCCACCTGAAGAAGTCTGAACTTCGTAGATTCAGACCTGGTGCTAAGATAATAACTCTAAGATCTACACCAAAAGTAAGAAGATAGTGGCATACAAAATGACAAAGAGAAGGAACAAAATGCAGCCTCGGGCCCTGGATCCACCCAGAACAAATGCAGAAGACACTAACATAGATAAAACTGGAAATCACATACCTGAAATATCTGAACTTAAAGTTCAACATATCAATACTTGATGAAAAATACCTGTTCCATATTATGCCTAAGATGTTTGATATTCAGACAGATAGTGAGGTTAAGCTTAACAGCCTAGGTTGTATGGTAATAACAATAATCTTGTATTCTGAATGGTTAACAACCTAAGTTTACAGACCAAAATTAGAGAAAAAGCAGGGCTGCAAGGAAAGCCAACATTTTGACCCTAGCCTTCCAAGGTCAATTAGGACTCAGGACATATGAGAACTTGTACTATAACATCATGTAACTCGGTAGTGTCCCACATATTCTGATCAAGGAGATTATGGGGCCAAAGAGTAAAGTGATTGATGATGTAGTATGTGCCTAAGGAGAGTCATATTGAGAGAAAACATTCTCTCAGGCTTTCACAGAGAGCACATTGGCCAAGCAATGGCCGTGACACATCCACATGGCTGAAATTGACGAAAGTTCTACAATCTGAGGTACAGGATCTCAGGATGAATCCTGAGGGGATTTCACTGACCTTATCAGACCCAAAAGCTACAACTCTTGTTGCATAGGTCCTGCTTACCTTGGTCTTAACCATCCAGCAGAAAAGTATAAAAACGAAGTATAAGAAGTAAAGCCATGCTGTTATGTTGAGCTATAGGCGACTCAGGTCAACAATTTCTGACACTGCCAGTCAAGTGGAAGACCCAATACTATTATGGACTACTGGACTCTTTTAGAATATTTTGTTAAGTTTACACACCTATCATATTCAAATTACGGAACTTAACAAAAAAAGGGGATACAGATGAATATCCATTTTGTATCTGTGTATTCAAAGTGGTTAGGATAGATATATAGTTACATTTTCTTAATGAATAGAGGGATTTGTTCTAATGGTTTTGTAAATAGGATATCAAGACCACATCTGGTGCAACAATTAAACACTAGGAAGAATGTATGCAATGTGTTAATTATTGAAACTGTCCTACCAATTTGGTTTAAAACTGTCTCCTTGCTATTTGTTTCTCAATAAAATTATGGAAAAAATAAAATAAAATAAATAATAATAGCATTGGAAATAAAGAAACAACTGCAGAAACATATGAAAGAAATCAGATCAGAAATAATTTCTGAAGTAAAAAAGAAATGATAACTATAATCAAAAAAGTAGTAAGTGCTTCTAAAAAAGACACTGTTAAAAAAAGTAGAGCAGAATATACAAATGACGGAATCCTTGAATAAGCAATATTGGAAAGAAATAGAATGCATGAAGCAGATTCAAAGTGATATACAGGAAATTAAAACCTCAATCACAAGCTGGCAAAATCATTTGAATGAAAGTAAAATAGACTTTCAGACCTCAAAGACAGCATTTCAGCTAGTGAAAAAGTAAGAAAAAAATCTCTTAAAAACAACTAGGAGACAGGAAAAAATAATTCAATAACTGCAAGACGATGCAAAGATGAACAATGTGAGACTAATAGGCATCAATGAGAAGGAAGGATTCAATACAAATGATATAAAAAGAATATGGGCAGAAGTAATAGCAGAAAACTTCCCAAATATGGGGCAACTATCTGAAATTCAGGTAACTGAAGCATATAGAACTCCACATAATATCAACCCAATTAAAACCACACCCAGATATATAATAATCAAGATCCCAGAAAATCAGCACAGAGACAGTATACTAAAAGCTGCTAAAGAAAAGAGACAGGTCAAATTTAGAGGAAAACCCATCAGAATAATGGCAGATTTCTCTTCACAAACCATCAAGTCGAGAAGAGCATGGAGCAAAGTAATACAAGTCTTGCAAGAAAACAAATTCCAACCAAGACTGATATACCCTGCAAAACTCTCCTTCAAATATAATGGAGAATTGAAATATTTCCCTGACAAAGAACAACTTAAGAATTTCATGATGACAAAGCCAAGCCTACACAGACTACTAAATGATGTTCTAGAGAGGGAGAAAAATGATCACAACTCCATGAATGAGAATGGAAATAACCCACCAAATAGGGCAAACAATTGAACACAGGAGAATAAGATGTATACAAAAGTAGTCTTTCATTTATTCTTTTGTGTACAGCAGCAAAATATTTCCACCAGCAAACTCTACCAATAGACTTCTTCTGCACCCTATGGATCATGATTCCACCTGGGTCTACAGGGTAGATTTCAAAGAAATAGCAGTAGCTCAGTCCAACAAGTGACACTTGGCCACCAGTAAGTGTCATGGACATTATCCATGTCCACAACACACCAGAACTTTGTGTGATATCCTAGCCCCAAATTAGAAGTGCTGGTCATTTATTTGCCATTCAAGTATTTATCTTATGTTTTATTCTTAGTACTTCTTTACTATCATGATAACTTTTTCTTAGTTCAATTGTTTTGAAACAC
>NW_004524608.1:11144303-11167065 GCF_000260255.1 Octodon degus
AAAAAAATTGGTACTGTTTCATAGAAATCTTTAATGACCTTTTAAATAAATGTTCATCTAATATTTTATATAGTCCTGTATAACTATCATTTTGAGAGCTCTTTATTGTTCATCCAGGAGCATACTGCAACTTGCCTTTTGAATTATGCTCTTTGTTATTTCCTATATGCTATGTCTGGAAGTATTAGAATATTTCAAATTTGTATAACTGGAAAATATTTTACTTTTAGTTTTCAAAGATATGTTTGCTAAGTATAAAATTCAAAGAGGACAGATTTTTTTTCTTTCTTTCAGTCCTTTAATTAGTCTAGTTTCTTACACACTTGGTCTTTCTTTTTTCTTTCTAATGTGGAATAAGATGGTATTTAATTTTGTTCTTCTATAGCTGATATTTTTATGCATATGCTTTAATGATTTTTTCTTTACCATAAGTTTTGGACAATTAAAAAATAAATTAAATAAAACTCATTAGTGGACTTAGAGACTTCCTACAAAGATTATGAGGTATTATAATAGATATAAAATATTGAACAGAATACCTGTTAAATAGTAGACACAAATGCATGTCAGTTCATTTGCTCCTGCACAGTGTGAAACTTCAGTAGTTTTTTATAATAAGGGAAAAATAAATTTTTCTAGGGCCAGCCAGATAGCTCAGGAGATTAGAGAGCCTGCTTAGGCAGATGCAGGGACCAAGGTTCTATCCCCAGTGTGCCATGCCCACCCTGCCCCAGGGCACACTGAGACAGCAATTGAGACTGGGCGTGGTGGTGCAGGCCTGTAATCCTAGCTTTGGGAAGCTGAGAACAGGAAAATCAGTATGAGTCTGATCTGTGTAGTGAGAAACTGTAGACCCTGTACTAAATACATAATATAATATGTAATTAATAAATAAATAGTTTGTCTCCCATTGCATTGTTTTCCTGCTCTTCTCAATATTACAAAGTGTTCTATTATAACTAGTAGAAGAAATTACAGAATCATCTCAGACACTGAAAAATAACATATGTACCACATTTCTAGATAATATTGCTATCAATGTTTCCGGCCATATTGTGGCCAAAATTGAATTTTTCATCATACTATGTATTACTTAAGAAAACAAATAATTCAAGAAGCTAATGATGTTATTGTTCTGAAATGATCTGACAATTATTGATCCTAACCTGAATTAATTTTCAAGATTATTTAAAGGATAATTATTATTTTAGAAATAAAGGCTAAAATTTTAGTTAAAAGAGGTAATACTTTCAAATGAACTTATCTTAAGTTGACTAAATCTTTAACAAGAACTGATTTTATGTCACATGTTAAAAATTTAAATGCAATATTGTCATTTACATATGAGCATACTTAAAAAATATTAGCATAAAAAGTGCTATGAGAGAAAGTATATTTGTGATATTTATAGAACATTAGACTATATTAAGGATTTATATGCTGTTTTAAAATTCTTACAATTTAGACTCAAACTAAAAGTGAGATTATTCTTTTCTTTTATCTTGTAAAATCTTATTTAAAGTGCTTAATTCAAGTAAGCCTTTGAACTCTTAATCAAAAATTTTCCTTTCAATGTTTCTGTTGGATTTCATTTTCTGGAAGCTTAAATGGAATTTATAATGAATTCTGAGAAAAATAAAAGCAGCTAAAATACAGCCATGCATAACAAAAGTGTTCCCTGAAAAACTCCAACATTTTTTTTCTCTTATGTTAAAGACATACATATTAGTTGAAAGAAAATAAAATTTCTATATAAAGAAAACAGGGTTTATTACAGGTAATAATTGCTTTCTGAGCACAAATCTTATTAACAAATCTTAAAGTTTTGACACTTAAGTTACATGGACACAATCCTATTAAGTATATTTATAATTACTGTAAATATTTTAATTATATATAAGTCTCAGAGCTGAAACAATTCTTGATATGTGAAGAATGTCTACAAAATGCAGTAGGGAAAGAGATGCATTTGGTGAGCATGATTAATAATAATGCTTAGGAACTGCTGTCCTTTATTTTAGCTAGGTGAAAGAGGGTCAATTACTCTTGAAGGAAACCATGTTGCTTCTATGAAATGAATATAACATAACAGGTCCATAATAACTGAATTGCTACAACAATTATTTAGACATGTCAATCATAGGGAAAGATCAAGTACATTAAGCTGAATAAGCATGTGGCCATTAATTCCCTGGAGACCCTAACAGGCAGAGAACACAAGATACAAGACATCTTTTATCATAATATATCAAAGAATTCTAAGTTCAACATAAATTTTCTCCTGAGGGAAAGCATTAGGGGAAAAAAAGAGAGAGAATAAAGAAGTTTGAGTGACTGTCTACATAGCAAAAGGATAATACTAGACTAAGGGACTGTTGGTCCTCGTGTTGTTTTCCTAAAAACAGAAGTAGTGTTAAACCCTGTTGATCACATTTACCTGGCCCTAGGGTCAGATTTGTAATCATTACAAAATAAAAGACCCTATTTACTGATGATTCTAGGTAGAAAGTAGAAATCTTAAAAGCCCTAAAGTTTCTCATCAAAACAGAATAACTACAGTAATATACTTGGTTAAAAAGCAGTGTGCCACATTTTTAGAAATACTATTTCTTACAAGTTTATTGCATTCTCTTAAGCAAAATGCAGCAAATAATTTTGTATCTTGATTTTTTTTAATAATTTTGTATCTTGAGATATTTATTTTTAATGTTGAAACATACAAGCTTCAAACATTTCTTCAATGCATCAATAAACCCTCATAATAAGTATTTTCTAATAAAAAATGATTTGAAAAAATTTCAGTATTGGAAAGTTGCAAAGCAGCTCAATGTTGACTATTTATAGTGCTCAGAGAGTATAGAGTTTCACTAAGTAAAAAAAGAAATGGATAGCAAGGAATACTTACAGAGCAAACTCTTGCACTGAAAAGAGATAACCATCTACTTATTGAAGAATCAGTTCTGACAATGAAAACACTGTCTATGATATGCATTCTTTTTTAAAATAAATATAGAATGCTTCATGAATTTATGTGTCATCCTTCTGCAGAGGCCATGCTAATCTTCTCTATATTGTTTCAATTTAGCACATGTGCTGCCGCAGAGAGCACTAATATACATTCAAGTACAAGTAAAAAGAATTAAATTTACAAATGTATAATAAAAGAAATGATTTTTGGGGCAAGCTTGATAGGTCAGTGGACTAAAATGCCTGCTTAGGCAGAGACCAGTGGCCAGTGAACAATCCCCAGCGTGTTGTGCCGGCCCTGCCCCCAGGGCACACTGAGATGAAGCCTGAGACAGAACGTGGTGGCACGTGCCTGTAATCCCAGCACTTGGGAGGCTGTAAACAGGAGAATCACTATGAGTCCAGTTTATATAGTGAGACCCTGTAGACCCTGCAGACCTGTAGATCCTGCCCTAAAATACAGGGAAAAAAATGATTTTATGTGGTATCAACTATTAAATGCTGCATAAATTCATAATAATGTAAATCAAGATAACTATGGCAATCAGGAAAAGTCTACTTTGTTTCATGTTTGTTTTTGGTAATAAGGTGCATTTCAGTTTGTCATTAATAATAAATGGCATTTAGATCAATAAGAAGAATACAAAGTTTAGAAGAAGGAGAAAATAAGAGGAAAAATAGAAGAAAAATTTGGGAGTTCATGTGAAGTTCATGTAATTACTTGTAAACTGTTGACTATTTCCCCCAATATATAAATGGCAGAATTAAAATTAAAAACAACTTGCTCATAAATAAGTTATGGCGACTTATTAGGCAAAACTATCCTATAGCATTTAAGAATGTCTATTTAAATATTCTAAGAAGATAGATTTCATATTGATTCTTAATACACATGTGCACACACACATATCTAATATAGAAGTGATAAAGAGGATGAAACACTTGAGTCACTAGGTTTAACATCTAAGGCTCAAGATTTTGTTACTTGTGTGTATCGGATGAAGTTATTTGTCTGAGTAGGCAAACGCTACAGAGATAAACTATACAAGGCCTTAGTAGATAAGGCATTACACCATAAGGCACACAATACTTAACTGCTGGCAACTTGTACCATTCCAACTGCTCTGTGTACAAACCTCTACTTAGTGGTAGAAGAAACAGACAAATTGTTCAGAGTGTCCCACATTAAACGTTTGTCTAGATTAAACTTCAAGCTAATGTGTAGTACATACACTCCAGATTTTCATCTGTTTTATTTACTAAATAACTGGCACCCAATAGAAAGGTGTAGGAATAAATGGATGACTCAATAAATCGATCTGAATTTCCACTCATCCTTACAGGACAAGTCACAGACATTAAAAACTGATTCAATCCTTTATTCTTAATCTAGAGAATTTTGGGAGAAGTATCCCAGAGTACTCTTACAGAACATACAGGCAAATTATTATGTTTTTAATATTAACTAAATATGACCTAATTTTAACTCAAGATGCTGATACCAGATATAACTTTCTATAAGAAATTCTTTGTGGTATTTTTCCACAAGTACTCTCACTGAAATTGCTTTCCTCCTGAAGAAAGGTACAAAACCTATTTCTGTGGATTTTATAAGCATAAGCAACTTGTAGAATATTTTTTAATCCACTCTTCTATCCATACAGCTTAAGATCCTTTGCAAATTTAAAACAAATTCCTGTTTTCAGTGAATGTGTGAATTAAAAACCTTCAAAGCATTTAAACATCAAAGTTAATGAGGAATTATCCTTTATTCACTAAAGTATATTATATAAGCTTACTTAAAGATGAGAGAATTTTTTCAAAAAATATCTAAGGAAGATTAAAATGGGCATTCCTTTCAGGGAGGGACATATCCCATGGTGACATTTCCTCTCCAATGTCCTAAACAACAATAAAAGCAAATAAACACACACACACACACACACACACACACACACACAGAGAGAGAGAGAGAGAGAGAGAGAGAGAGAGAGAGAGAGAGAGAGGAAGAAAGAGAAAAAATAGAAAAAAATGGAGAAGAGGTCATAGAACTTAGAGCTAAGAAATGCCGTAGAAATAATCTAGTTGGAAGAATGTACGCAATGTGTTAATTATTGAAACTGTCCTACCAATTTGGTTTGAAACTGTCTCATTGCTATTTGTTTCTCAATAAAATTATGGGGGAAAAAAAGAAATAACCTAGTTGAAACCTCTCATTTTAACATGTTAAACTGGAACTGAAAAGAGTTAACTCGAGATTTCTAAAACTAAACATTGCTAAGTAGTCTCTTCCATTATTGGACAATTTTAATAATTAAATAGCCCTTATTTTTGTCTTACATGGAATACTGTATTTTTACGTGGAACTCTAATTCTGCTTAACACATGAAGGAATACCATCTTGGACAGTACTTGAAAAATTTTAAGTTAGCAGTCATACTCTAAGTATTTCCTTAGCATTTTCCTCAGCTAATATTTATATTGGTGGTTTTAGACCCCTCCTGCAATCGTAGCATCCAGTTCTCCAGTGTGTCTCCTTAGATTCACTCAGTACGTAAAGGGCTACAGGGCATACCTGGAGCACTTTGGTTATGCATATATGTCCTCCATAGCACTTTGGGGTGAAAACAGCATTCCAGGAAATGAGTCATACAGGGATGGCATGAAGAAGAAAAATTTTCAAAAATCAAAGGCAAATGTGAAGAGAAACTAACATTTAGCAGTTAGAAGTTTTAAAGGTTTAAAAAATATAGAGCCTCAAAAAATAAATAAATAAATAAAATAAAAAAATATAGAGCCTCACATAAGGTTGACAGGAGAGTATGTGGGTATAATTATTCAGGAAGAAGGTATAAACACATCAAAATTTTAACTGTATAATATTTTGATTGCTTAATTCTCCAAACTTACATCAAAGGATCATGAAGCACAAGAGGCCCATATATAATATTCATAGCAACTTTCTTTAACAGACAAAAATGAGAAATAATCAAAATGTCCACTAGTAAGATACTGGTTAAGAAAGTAATGTACAAGTGTGAAATGAAATGCTATGTAATAACTAAAATAGATGATGACTCCATTATTAATATAGAAGAATACTGCTCTTTTTTAATTGAAAAGAGAGTAGTTCAAATGATTAAACATGTGCTATAATTCCATCTATATATAACTTTGCTATAATTATGTATTTGTTTCTGACATATAATTAAATTAGTATTCTGTTTATATTACTAAATTTATTATTACCAGTATTTGTTCAGAATATTAAAAGCAATCACTTCTGGGTGCCAGGATTTTAAGGTTGTTGTTTCATTTAGTTTGCATTTTTATATTTCTGTATATTTCCTTCATTTTTCTAATTGAATTTATATTATTTTCATAATTTTCAGAATAAAGAAACTGTTTCAACTTCAAAAAATACAGAAACTTTTGAAAGACAAACCAGTGGATAAAACAGGAAAAAAATAATTACCAAGGAAGACAAGGTCTGAGACAAGAGGAAGTCGAGGAAAGAGAAGAGAGATCTGAAAACGAAGGCATAGTCAAAATTTTAAAAGCAACAGAGAATTTAAAACAGTTGGAGACAGAGGGCTGTGTAATTTACTGTTAAGAGCACTATTTGGTTGTTTTGTTTTGTTTTTTCTGTATTTCAGGGTCTCACTGCTAGATCGGACTCATAGTGATCCACCCGTTTACAGCTTCCCAATAGCTGGGATTACACGTAGGCACCACCATGCCCAGTCTCAATTGCTGTTTCTGTGTGCCCTGGGGGTGGGGCCGGCATGGCAGACGCAGCGATTGAACCCCCAGTCCCTGCACCTGCTTGCAGGTGCTTTAATCCACTGAGCTATGTGGCCAGCCAAGAGCACTATTTGAATAGAGACATAAATACATATTGATAAACTATAAAAGGAAAACTTATGAGATATGACAGAAATAAGTCACTGACATCTAAACTATGTCTTGATTCTGTAAATATAATTTTTGTGCTCGTGATCAATACTGCAATTAGTTTTATTGGTGTTAATACTACATTTTTGGCTTAATCACTGTGATGTCTTGAAATCCACTCTTTTTATATCAGCATCTAATTGAATCATGGTAAGTCATTATTGCAAATTGAGCTATGGAAAGGAAAAGAGGGGGGTACTTTTAAATAATTTAGATGAAAATTAGAAATTCTTTTGTCAATAAGCATGTACAACTTTCAGTACAAATGTATTTGAGGTAATTTTGTGTTTTGGGGATCTTTTCTGCCCAAAATCAAACTCATGACCTCATGTTTGCAAAGCAGGCACACTGTGACTGAGCTGTATCCCCAGTTCTCACCTGAGGTAATTTGACGGTAATAAAAAGAACAGTCATAATATTTCTTGTCCTAGAGGCCAGACAACTTATTTCATCAGTAGAAAATTAGAATTTTACATTTTTGTACTTATAATTTCAATCATTTTTGTTTCCTTTATTATTGCTCTACCTAAATTTCATTGAGAGGTAGATGTGAGAGGAAAAGAAAGAGAATCTGGTATTATCATTGTGTCTCCAACACTTCTGATATACTATAGGTAGTAAGAACACTAAGGTGACTAAGAAAATGACAGAATGAAGGAAAAAAAAAACACATAAAACCAGAAACTAGAATGGCGATTACCACAAGCTGGCATGGTTGGCACAGGAATATGTTCAAGAGATTTATTACATAGCATGTATATAATGTTAAAAAGAGTTAAGAAGGTATGGGTTAATTTTTCATTTCTCTCACTAAAAAAAAATAGTAATTATATAAAATAAAGCTTGTACCAATTAGACATATTTAGCTATTCTATAAATGAAGTATACTTAGTTCAAAGCACCATGTGATGGCAACAAGACAACGACATCCATTATCACCACTGCTATTTAATGTAGTTCTAGAAACATTAGCCAGAGCAATTACAGAAGAGAAACAAAAGGAATAAAGATAGGAAAGGTATAAGTTAAATTATCATTATTTGCAGATGAAATGGTACTCTATAAAGAAGACCCCAAAAACTCCACCAAAAAGTATAGGTTTAATAACCCAATTCAGTAGTATAACAATACAAAGTCAACACTCAACAGCATTTCTATGCACAAGAAACAGACTCAAAGAGAGAAAAACTAGGGAAAGCACACCCTTCACAAGAACACATAAAACTGAAATACTTAGAAATCAATTTATCAAAGAATGTAAAAGATCTACACACTGAAAATTACAGCACCCTATAAAAGTAGACCTAAGGGGATATCACAAAATGAAATGATATTCCTTGCTCTTGGATAGGAAGAACCAACATAGTGAAAAATGCCTGTACTCCCAAAAATATTACACAGATTTAATACAATCCCAATCAAAATACCATTAACATAACTCAGAGCTAAAGAAAACATTCCTAAAATTCATTTGGAATCTGAAGAGACCTAGACTATCAAAGGCAATCATGGGCAACAAAGTTTAGACAGGAGGCATCACATTCCCTGACTTGAATTATATTACAAAGCTACTGTGACAAAAACAGCATGATATTGACAAAAGAAACAGGCCTCAAGCTGGGGAGATGGCTCAGTGGAATAAGCACTTCCCTGGCAAGTGCAAGGGCCCTAGTTCAACCCCCAGTTCTGGAAAAAAAAAAAAAGATAAAACTAAGAAACAGGCCTCAAGATCAATGAAATAGAATAAAAGATGCAGATGCAACTCCAAAAAACACAGCCACTTTATCTTTAACAAAGGAGCCAAACATGTTCACTGAAAGAAAGACAGACTCATTAATAAACAATGCTAGAAAAACTGGCTCTTCACATATGAAACTAAAACTAGACCCATGTCTCTGTGCCAATTAAACGAAAATAGATCAAAAATCTAAATATTAAATATAAACATGAAATTTACAAGAAGTGAAAATATTAAAAATCTCAAACATTTAAGCATAGGCAGAGACTTCATGAACAAAATCCAGACTATAAGAGAAATACCACAAAGAATCAACAAATTGGATCTCACCCTATTAAAAAGCTTTTGTAAATCAAAGAAATCACCAACAGAATGCAAAGAGAACTCACAGAGTGGAAAAAAATATTAGCCAATTGTCCTTCAGACAAAGGACTTAGATCTAGAACACATAAAGAAATTTTAAAAAATCAGGCCCCCCAAATTCAAAGACTCAATCCAAGTTTAATCTTTTAAAAATGGGTGAAGAAACAAGTTCATTGTGAGAAAATATACATAGAGCATGCAGAATAGCAATCTAAGATACTAGACCTAAAATGGCATTAATCTTATTAAGGTTTCCCTGATTCAATTGTTGTTAAAATTATGGGAATATATTATCCAAATTTAAAAGCATTATTTTCAATTATTATTTATTACTTGTTCATTATTATCTGAATTAAAAACCAATTGATATTTTCCATTGTAATTATTTAAGGGCAAAGTGGCATACTAATAATTTTTTCAAATAGCATCCAATAGTATTTAAAACAAAAATGTCAATTGACAGCATTAGTGTCTAAACCTCCTTGGGGAATAAAATACAAATTGGGCTCAGTGCCTTCAGAGTGTGGCTGACTATCCCATTAGCACTTTAATTAATACTTGTGAATATTGCTGACATCCCTCTGAAAATTCCTAATTAACTGGGCACTACCCCGTCCATATTATGAGAGGTCCCTGTAAAATACAATAACCTGTAGAGGCAATGCATCAAATACAGCCAAAGAGCTTAAGGGGGACAATTAACAGCTAACAAGAAATTTGAGAATTTAATCAATTTAATCATGTCATCTTCATACTACTCTTCCCATGCTGTTAAACTGTATAACTACGTAATAAATACACTGAAGTCCTGGGTGTCTGGAAAACTCAAAACCAAAGTAGTGTTAACATAAATCTATGTAATAAATATTAAGAGGCTTTTGTCATTTGCTGTTTACCTTCAAAATATTAAATATTTTTCAAAAAAATATGTAAAGATTAACAGAAAAAATTATTTGCTATAAAATTCTCTTTTAATATTTATAGGAAGATAATTACTGTGAAAAAGAGGATATTTCACCTATTTCACCTACTGTATCTCTGAAATGGTTGTTAATTGAAAAATAATATATATACATCCACACACAAACACACAGTTCTCATTCACAAACAACATAGCATATGTTCCATTAAAATATCCTCAATATTACATATTGAGGCAGGCAAAGAATAGTACTAAACAGAACACGGTTTATAAGGAACTATATCCTGTTCGAAAGTCAGCTGTTTACAAGGATTTTTTTTTGGCCAGCTCAAGATGCCTTAAGGGCATGTCTGATAAGGCCTGGGGATCTAGGGAGTGAACCATAGAATCCTGAACCTGACTGCTTTGCTTAAGCAGGCACTTAAACAACTGAGCTAATGGGCAGGCCCCAAGTCAGCTGTTTATAAAGTAATATTCTAAGAAAAAGATATAAAATGTGTTACCAGGACCCCTGGATGATTAAAGCATGTTTGTAGGATTTCTTAGCCACATATACACATGTGAATATAAGCTACTTTTCCCATGTTAATGTATGCTTGTATCTAGAAATAATCTAATAAACCATAATCAGATGTAGAAAAATACTTTTGATTCTTCAAATTTATCTGGAAATGTAATGCACTGAAGAAACAGAATATAGATAACTACCAAGTTATCTCTTACTCCAAATAAGCAAAATATCAGGAATAAATTATAAATCAAAATGAACTGATGAGAGTCACACACACAAATGATGTGAAATCAAAAAAGGAACATGTGCGTGTCTCAGCTAACAGTTAACTGTAGGACTAAAGTGAATTGCATTTTTAAAGAATAAAGGAATGAAATTTACTACTGGCTATCATTTGCTGAATCATTTGGTATTAGTAGTTTACCTACCTAATTTTTATCCTGAAATAGCCAACATAGTTTTTTAGGCAAAATGTACAATTTGAAGTGAATCATGTGTAATTAATTACATTAATTATTACCAAATACCACTTACAATAGATCCAACAATTAACACTGATCTGTCAACATCACTAAATTGCACACAAGTTAATCAACCAGAAATAGTAGTAGAAAATGATTTCCTCTTTCAAATAAATGACAATTATACTATGGGAAATGAATTAATTTTATAGTACAGGAAAAAAATTTAAAATAAGAGACATGATAAAACTAGTCTCCAATGGGAAAGTGGCTTTCCTATTTGTGGAACTGAATCCCAGTCCACTGTGTTTTTGACATCTATAAAACTTCTTAAATTTTTGCAAAATCATTTTAAAAATTATTGACATGTATACTTACTAAGTGCCAAATTCCTTATTGTTGGGAGCCATGGAAGCTAGAAAGTTGGCCAAATGTATGTAGGTAGGACTAGGCCTCAGGTGCCTATAGCAAAAAGGTATCTCAGATCCAAGAAGCATCCTGACTGGTTAATGTTGGCTATCAGTCACTAGGCAACCTTGTGTCATGTGTTACTAACTTTACTAAAGTATAAATGTCTGGGAGCCTGTGAGATAGCTCAGAAGACTAAAGCACCTGCTTAGGCAAACTTAGACAAGCACAGGGACCATGGTTCTGTCCACAGCACCACATGCCACACCAGCCCTGCCCCCAGGCACGCTGAGCCAGCCAGAGTCTAAAGACTAAAACCAGTTCTTTGAGTGACCCCAGAAAAGATGACTTGTGTTCTATTCTCTCATCTCTTTCCATTCCCAGGGGGAGTTGTGTTCTACACTTTATTATTTGCTTGCACCATGCTGAGCAGTGGGTGAGGCTACGCTAACTACCAAACCAAAGTCCTTTCTCCGTTTTCACTTGCTCCCAGGCAGCTAGACTGCTCCAGGTCTTATCAGCAGGTTGAGACAGGAAGTACTGAAGCCAGTCCTTTGGATAGCCAAAGGAAAGTTGGACACTGAAAGGGTCAAATCTTTCCCCCCACAGGAAGAATTTGGAAGATGAGAATATTTTATGAAAAAAAAAAGAATATTTTCTGTTCATTCAATATTGTGCTAGATAATTACCAGTTCAACCATCTCTGTTCTCCTCAGGGGCTAGATTTTTGCCAGATACACTAGCACTCTGAGGTAGACAAATCAGAAACCAGTCCTTTGAGTAATCCCTATAGAAGTAGGAGCACATACCATATAGACCTCCTCTTTCTCACCAATAGAAAGACCTAGGAGATAAAAGATCTTTGATTGCATGGTGCTGTGCCAAAGGTATAAATCTAGCAAGTATCTGTGCTGAATGTCTTTATCAACTTCCATGAGTTTTGCTTTGTATTCCAAAAGAGAGCACAAAAGTCTTTTAATTTGTTGCTGAATTTCTTTGCAAGAGAATTGTTCTGTGAATTGTTCCTAATTTATATGCTTGTGGAGGAGAAGAAAATTCATGACTTCTTCCTCTGACAAATTGCTGACATGAGCCTTCAGCTTTACTTTTTAACTGACTATTTATGTTGTTCCTGGTATCCCTAAGTCTTTAAGGAACTCTCCTTACCAAAGCATTAGTAGTATTTAGCAAGTTTGCTTTCCTATGGTGCATTTCTCTGCTCCTGTAATCAAACATGATTTCACTATGGCAAACAGCTTTCAGATTTTCTTAACAACTCAGCCATCCAGAAACATACTTTAGTTGCAGCCTCACTGTCATTTTTAATTTTGTAAGAAATTCCACCATAAAGTATTTCATTTCAAATTTTTTAATCTTTCTGATTATTACCTTCTCCTGAGTCAGAAATATTGTGGTGAATGATTACTCTGGTTATGCTGATATATTCTGTTCATATAGTATATCTAGGCCTCATTATGTAACAACATTTGTCATAACTGAATAATAAATCTGCACTCCAATGTATCATAAGAGTATGAAATTCAGTCTCCTTTTTCTCTTGTTTTCTTGTTCTGAAATAACGGGTGTGAACCACTAATAAAAGAAACTCAAATTATAAATAAAGATAAAAATAAAAGGGGTAATAAGAAGTAGGGAGGAAAGAATTTCCTCACTTGGGAAGGGAAGCAAGAGGTAGAAAAAGGGATAAGGGAGGGGATCAAAAGGGGTTGAGTGAAAGGAATTAAGATGTGTTACGTACAGGTACCAACTCCACACAAAAAAAATCAATATTATATCCTGTACCAACAGAATAAGTAAACCTAGCTTTATGGTACAATGACACAGATAACACTCAAAACCACTGCGATTTATAGAGCATGGAGAACTATTGTGTTCCATTCTTTTTTTTTTTTTTTTTTTTTTTTAGATATTTAGTGACAAACCCTTGAAGTTATATCAGAATACCATTTTAGTAATCTTTATTAAAAGATAAAGAATGTAATGGTTGAAAAGAGGAAATTTGGGGGCTACTACCATTGATAGAACTATGTTACACTGCAGTTTTGTACTAGGTGTTCTACTTATATTATCTTTGGACTTTCTCTTAATAGGTAGCCCCAAAAGAAAATAAGCTGTTAAAAAAATCCCCAAAATGTAATGAGAAAATAATATGGATATAATTTTCTTTCTTAAATCCTTGACTAAGAAAGTATTTTGATCTGGGTGTGGTAGCACAAACCTATAATCCCAGCATTCAGAAGGCTGAAGCAGAAGGACTGCTGTGCGTTTGAAGCCAAAGAGGCTACGTAAAAAGGCACGGTTTCAAAAATTAAGGGGTTTTTTTGTTCTGTTTTGTTTTTTCTTTTGTCTTTTTGAGACAGTTTCCCTTTGCATTTTATGCAGGCCTTAAATTCACTTTATAGCTGAGGCTGATCGCAAACTCACAGCTATCCTCCTGCCTCAGCCTCCCAAATTCTGGGATTACAAGTGTGTTCTATTATGCCCAGCCAATAAAGATGTATTAGCATCTGCTAAAAAGCAAAAAAGTTTAAAGAAAAATATATTTATTTAATTAACAGAGCAAAATATGGTAATTATTTTCCCTTTCCATCATAGTTTTAAAGTACTTTAATATCATATTAACATGTAAGTAGGAAAACAAACAAAATGTAACTAGATTATCTAGGCTTGGAGGCACATGCCTGCTGTCTCATCTACTTGGGAGGCTGAGGCAAGAAGACACCTTCTGCCCATAAATCCAAGACCAACCTGGGCAACATAGCAAGATCCCATATAAAAATAACAATGATAAGTAAAAGTAAATGCAATAACATTTATTTTGGAATAGTGCAATGTAATTAGAAAGCCTTGTATTTATATGTTTGTTGTTTGAAAAGAAAACTATTTGATAAACATTAGTTATATTCCTAAGCATTACAAATTTAAGTTGTTGCATAACTAATATGCATTTATATAAAATTCGATGTAATAGATTTTAACACCTATATACTTCAGATATAAAAGAAATATATGTAAGAAAAAATGTACCACTCATAGAGCTTATCAAGGAAAAATTATATAATAAAAATATACAAATACATATAACATAATAATAAAAGAAAAGCTATAAACTCAGGAGAGGAATTTTGAGAAAAAAGGCAATTCTCTTAATGAGGGCTCAGGCATTGCTAAAGAACAGACACAGTGAGCATCTCATATCTGTGTAGAGAAAGAAGTTGCAAACAGAAATGAGAAAGTACAGATTTGTTATGGGGCAACATAACGAATTTTTTTTAACATGAAGCCTTTAGCAATATTGAAGGTTTTATCGGTTCTTCTATGTATTCTATTCAGCTTTAGAAAATAACAAAGATTATGCTATAAGTGCTTGATAAAAACATGAGAAATAACATTACTTTTCTCTAAGTGGGTTTTCTATGTATCAATAATTTGAGGAAAAACTAAACTGCATTTAGAAGTCTAGATGTAACATGTATAATAATAAAAAATAAAATATTCTCTTTGGTCTTGCTCTGGAGCAGGCACCTTTTACTATCTACAAATATGAAGTCAAAATGGATCAAACAAAAACCTAAGTATAAAATCCTAAACTAAAAAACTCTTTGAAGGAAACATACAGAAAAGCATTATGATATACATTTTCAAAGATTTCTAGGATCAATACCAAAAGCACAAAAAATAGGAATGAAGTGTACAAATTGAACTACACTGAAAACATCTGTGCATCAAAGGACAAAATGAGTAGAGTGATACAGCAACACAGAATGAAAAAACATATTTATAAATCATATATCTTATAAAGTGGTTTGCATTGAGAATACATAAACTACTACTCAACAACAATAAAACAACCATATTAATGCCTATGTATTCAATTTTTTAATAATGTTAAATGTCTATTCAAGTTTTTTGCCTATACATAGAGTAGTCTTTCACAGACATTTCTCAAAATTGACATGCAAATGGGCAACAAGCACAAGAAAAGACACATTATTAGTTTCCTGGAAATGTAAATCAAAATCACAATGAACTATTATCCTACATCTAGTGAAAAAGCTACTGTAAAAATAACAGAAGATAACAATAACAACTGTCAGTAAGGATGAGAAGCAGTCGGGACTTTTGTGCCTTGTTGGAGAGAATGTAAAATAACGTGGCTGCTAATGAAAACAGTGAGGCAGTTTCTCCAAAAATAAAATGAAACTACCACATGACCTAACAATTCTACTTTACATTTGCTTGCAAAAGAATTGAAAAGGATTTCAGAGATATTTACACTCCTATATTCATAGCATCATTATTCACTACTGAACTTTATACCCCAAATGGTTAAATAGGTAAACTGTTCATTATGTGTTTTACTGCTAGAAAAAAATTTTAATTAAACTAAAACAATACAGTTGTCTGACAGTGTTGCATTGATTTGAAATTGAATAATTCAGTAAAAATGGCCAATAATATTTCATGTCACATTCACCATTGAATTTTCTTCTCTTTATGATCATCTAATTAGCTAACAGGACACACTATCTTTATGAATACTTCATTAACATACCCTTATTCCTACAGAAGATTTAGCAATGGTCATGTCTGAAAAATAAAATGTTTAAAATATTTTTCAAGTGCAGGCATCCATTCCAAGAAAAACTGGACAAAACAAGAGTATGTGAGGAAGACAAAATTAGAGAATAACTGAAGAGATAAACAGAGCCCCAGGAAAAGACCATAAATGTAGTCTGTTGTACAAGGACCATTCACTACTTCTGTTAGTCCTTGTTGATAGTAATAGAAAAAGACATATTTTTTAGGTCGACAGCTGAAGCTATGTCAACCTATTCTGGAAAGACATCCACAATTGATACAGCAGTTATAGTTGGTATTTGGTTGAGTATATTTCCACTATCATACTATAGTGTTTAATGATTCCCTATTTTGATCACATGTGTGCATATTGATGTTTTCCATATAATGAAATACTGATTTTCATTTACTATGATGGTCAAGGCAAGTAGTTTCAAGGCTCTCTAACATATTACAATAGTTCTTAAACTCATGGGCTAAAAAATCTATGGTTATGTGAAAGTCCTGTCAACTACCAACTGCTGCACAGCTATTAGTACTACTCATATACTAAGCAAATGACAATGGGAAGATTGAGTTTCCAGAAACAGACTCTGAGACAGAGATTTGTATTCAAGGAGTTTGTTGAAGAGACCTGTCACAAAGAACATTGTGAGATATATGGAAAGCAGGATATAATACAGAGAAAAGCTAAGTTAGGCTGCAATTGCACTAAAGACCTCAATGTATTTCACAGAGAACTCTCAAGCAGAGACAGACCATTAGAGTTGTCCCCTAATGAGGCAAGGGCTCCAAGGTTTTGCATTCCTTTATTGATCATGCATGAGTTTCAGTATGGCATAAGGCAACCTGCTTCAACACACTTCACACAGCTGTTTTCAGCTCAAAGAAATACCTGGAAAGAACTTAGATGGTCGCCATCAGCAATCAACCCTATTGTCCACTGAGGAAAGGAGTGCCTCCATTCGTAAGGGTCATCCTAACATCTACTGTGAGGGTCTCCAGATTTAGCAAATGAAATGCAACAAATAAAAATACCACATAGTAAATACCCATTTCTGTTCTTTATTTTAAAATATTATCTATCATTTATGTAAAATTCATTTTTTTATTTTATTGAGAAACAAATAGCAATGAGGTAGTTTCAAAACTGATTAATAGGACAGTTTAAATAATTAATACATTGTACATTGTTACCTTCTTAGTGGTTACCCATAGTACAAGAAGCAGACAGGACATCCTGTCCAAACACTGTTACAAATCTTTCTTCTCATTGAATTAAGCAAAAGTAGCTGCATATCTATCCTAACTATTCTGTACATACAGACACAAAATGGTCTTCTTTTGTATACCTTTATTTTGTTTAGTCCTGTCAGGTAAAATTCAAATTTATCTGAGCATCCTTAGTTTAAATCTGGCCACACTCTAGTATACTAGTATTCGAGTATAACTAGAAGAAAGAATTATAAGAGCATTAAAGCATCTTTCCTTTTGAAGTCTTATACTTTTAGAGAGTACTAATTCCACACTGACATGGGAGATTAGAAATAAAAATTGATTAACCTCAACAATTTTTGCTTTATTTGGAATCCTGAAGTTATCTAATTATAGTTTCAATATCCTTCACTAGTTTTTACCACAGGATCTGATGTTGGCTTAGAAAGAACACTGAAATCATTAAGGAGACCCTGACTGTGGGACAGATACAAACAGAGAGAGAAATGGAGCAACAGCAGTGGGAATGAAAAGAAAGTAGGGAATCTGACACCACTATAATAGATTCAAAGAATTTACTGACAGCATGATGAATAAAAATAGAAGTGAACAAAATCTAATAAAACTGCATTCTACATAATAGGAAGAGAAGGGATAAAAGTGGTATAAGATATATGTCAGACAAAAAAGAAATATATTTTGAAGGGGGCCGGGGAGATGGCTCAGTGGAATAAGTGCTTCACTGGTAAGAGCAAGGGCCTGAGTTCAATCCCCAGTTATAGAAGGAGAAAAATTATACATTTGGCATACCATTTATCAGGATATGTAATATGTGTGAATAAGTTAACTAATCTCTTGCACCAAGCTGTTGTTATTTAGCAGGTGATCATTTTCTGCTAAATATATTGCACCTGAGATTTTGTAGATATTTTTAACCACCTGGCATTTCTACAAGATGCATTCAAGATGTTAAATAATACTACTAATTCTATTAGCTAAGAATATGCATGTAAATTCTGAGAAACAAAAAAATTTCAAACTTAACCTCTTAACTAAAAGAATATCTTATATTTATAACAGTGTTCATCTACAAAAGCAATTCTCTCCTCTATTTCATTGAAAATATGTACTTCGCTTTACCTACATTACTGTAAAACACCCTTTAAAAGTAAGAGTTCCAGCACTTGCCTGACAAACACAGGGTCCTGAGTTCAATCCCCGGTTCCACAAAAAAAAAAGGAAGAGTTCCAATAACATATTTACTTGCCTTTGTATAAGGTTATGCCAAAATAAGAAATTTTCATGTTTCCTAAACATGTACTAAAAAAACTAACAAAACAACAAAGTAGCCTTGAAATATACTCAGTATCAGTTAAAAGCCATTTGCCATTAAGTAGTGTGATGGATAATCCATGCATAGATGATCCATGCATAGATAATCTATAGAAGATAATTAACAGTTAATAATTTATAAATAATTATGGTGTTACATGGAATGAGTCTTTGGGATAGAAAAAGTATAAAATAAGATTGATTAAGGTGTTTTAATTAGCATAACTATATATTTTACATGCATTTTCTTTTGTGGGGTATACATAGGTAGGGAATGCACATGACAGTAGAATATAATGTTTTAAGTAATTTTTGAAGAAGGGGAAAAGGCACTCTGCCAAAGTGAAGATCACAGAAATTGGGATCTGGATTCCTTATTTACATATACAACACTCACAGCAGGCCTTCCAGAAGATTCCTTTGTTTCAGCTTTAGCCCACATTGCCACAGACTGGTACATGCTGTGTAAGCAGCACAACTCAGCTACTCCTGGAGTAATGTATAGGTCCCTCCTGTGTACTGACCCACTTGCAGCAACACAGGCTCTATTAAAATAAAAACTTGCTTTGGTGGTCTTGGAAAAAAAGAGGTTTTTAATTGATAACATCATAATTAGATAGCCCAAACTTTGTTCTGTTCACTAATGCCTTAAGTACGTATTTTGACCCCATACTTACTTATATTGACTTTCTAAAATTTTTCTGTCTCCTATAAATATAGTACTTGAGGATGTTATAAAGGGTCTACTGTGATGCACATACATATAATATACATCTTCATGATTTTGATCAATCACTAAGAATAGAAAATAATGTATGGATGAGGAGAAGTATATCATGATTTAGTGATGATCAACTATCAGCATATCATAAAATGACTAGGAAAACTCATGTGAGAAAAATAGTAATATTATCATTGGAAAAAAATAGTACTTCAAAGCAAAAGAGTACCAAGGTCCAGCCTCAACTTCGAGGGAACAACAACCCAAAGAAAGAGGAAAATGGACAGCAAAGAGGAAAGACTCAGAAAAACAGTACAGTTTGGAGGGAAGAAGTCTCTTCCACTCAGAGAAAAATCAGTAGCCTTATTTATACATGAGTGATTACATAAGCTTTCTTTATGAAAAGATTAACAGATGTGACTTTTCATCTAAAAGGAAGAAACAATGAAGTTTTGATTAATATGAGTACACAGTATAAACAAGTAGTCATGGAACTTAATCAACCATTGTTCTTTCAGTTCTATTTCTTCCCTACTGAAACAGCCCTCAGGGGGTACTTTCTCATTGCCTCAAGATCATGACTCTAAACTTCCGTGTTATTGTTGAATATTCTTGGCTTAGGCTTGTCCCTTTCTGCAGGTTTACAAGGTAGGGGGCAAGGAGTCAATCTCTGAAAGAACTTTATGCACTTAATTATGTTATGCCAAAAACCCAAGTGATTAATTGTGTGCTTTCCTTCATGTGAATCATAAGCCTAAGAATCTCCAGCAGGGTTGTAGAGACATCCATGTGAGGCTCTGCTTTGTTGATTCCAAGCTCAAGGTGACTTTGTCAGGGGTCAAGTTATGGATGGCTGTCCACAAAAGAGAAATCATTTTTATATTATCCTTTACTAATCTTGACTTTTCAAATTTTCTTTCCCTTTTATATAATAACTGGAGATGGTACAGTAATGAGTAGGCTAATCCAAACACTTTCTTGGATCTCAGTATTTTCTGTATACCAAATAAATGTCAGGCACAGAGTAAATATAATTATCTAAAAGTGTTGTTAAATAACATATTGTTTCCAATTATGTAATCATTGAAATTAAAGAATAGGTACAACGACTCTAACTTAATGATCATATTGCAGTGCTTAAATGAAAAACATTTTACTAGGGCCTGCCAAATAGCTCAACGGATTAAAGCACCTGCAAGCAGGCACAGGGGCCAGGGGTTCCATCCCTGGGCCTGCCGTGCCGGCCCCACCCCCAGGGCGCACTAAGACCACAATTGAGACTGGGCATGGTGGCACACTCCTATAATCCCAGCTCTTGAGTGGCTGTAAACAGGAGAATCTCTACGAGTCCAATCGAGTAGTGAGACCCTGAACACCCTGAAGACCCTTCCCTAAAATACAAAAAAAGAAAGGAAGAAAAACAGTTCTCCCTCACTAAATTTATCTGCCCTTATTCCTACTGAATAGAATGCCCACAATATTATCTCTACCTCTCTCTTAAACATGTGAGGAAAACTAAAATAGCAATTCTTCTTAACTCTTCCAGTGACAGCCTATCCTACCAATAGGCTGAGTTAGACTTTCCTCTTGCACTATATTCACCTCTTACACTACTACCTCTTATGTTTATCTATCATTTTTTATTTTCATCCTCCAACTGATAGTAACTCATTAAAGCAAGGACTATCTAAATATTGGCATAACATCACAGTTCCTGGAATGTACTATAGGATTAGTAAATGCCTGTTGAATAAATGAAAGTGTCTCATTGATACTAGTGTACCTGTTGGCATTCTGCCCTGCACTAAAACAATTACACTTACTCACTCAAAATGCACCATCAGTACTTTAATGTTAAATTGAGTAATTCTCTATGATATAACTTCACATTTTTCTTTAAAAGACTTTAGGAAAGAACACTAATAGCTGTCCTAAGAAAAACATCTTACCTTCTAAATCTTCTTTCTCAAAATGTGTTTTGAGAATAGAACGAGTTCCACCTCTATCCACAACTGCTTCTTCATCATTTCTCTGCAGAATAAGAAGAAAAAATTAAATACAAATGGAAGTATTATTTCAATTTCAAAAAGGAACTTTAATATGATCTGATATTTACATGTTTCATTTAATCATTTTAATCTATTTGTATGTAACTATTCTATCTGATTATCAAGTATTGGTTTACCAAGGATACTAAAATAAATTTGAACCTGGCATGGTGGCACATGCTTGCAATCTCAGTGCTTGGACGTCTCAAGCAGGAGGATCACTATGAGTTCAAGGCCAGCCTGGACTATACAGTGAGTTCCAGTCTCAAAAATAAACAAATAAATGAAACTTGATTACATATTCAAAGAAGGAATGTTATTTGATTTTCCGTATTGACAGTAATCAACCATTCCTATTGGCATCATTTGTTAGTGAGATGAAAAATAGAAAACAGATGCTATCCAGGCACTGCAGTAATGGGCATCTATATCCCTGATAAAGACTTTTCTTCACGAGATCACAGTGGGAACTATACAAGGGAAATATGAAAATCTTTAGTATTAACACCAGTAAAGCTATGATGGGGTGAAATTCCACTGCCATTGAAAATCGATCTAATCCCTTGAAAGCAGTAAGTAGGTAATTATTAGATAATGACAACTCAGATTTGCTTTAATATAATGCATTTATTCAGACTAAATGGTAAATTATGATTATGGGCATTAAAATTTCATTCAATTTCCATATGAATTTTAACAATTTAGAATAGCTGGGCAAATCTGATATCTTCTGAACATTGTAACACATGTTCAAAACAATACACTCACTAATTTAGTACTCAATAAATTCATGAATAAAGCATTCAGTATAATCAGTTTGACCAGATAGGAGTAAGCAACATGTAAATTACTAAATGAGATAAACTATAAACTAATTCTGACTGTTATCTGGTTGTAAACACACACGTAAAAAATCACTTAAAAATGAACACTGAGCACAACAGAGGTTAAAAATATAAACTAAAGTTGAAAAAAGCTATTTCTAAGCCTAATTATAGTCTATTATTATTTAAAAAGAGGTCAAACTTTTTCTTCTTTGAAAGTTAAAGAGGGTGCCAAAGGAGGGGGAACTCCAACCTTTATTTCTATCCACCAACTCCTGTGGTAGATCAGATACTGTAGACATAACATTCTTTCTTTGACTAACTGCCATAATGCACACCAGTGAACACAACAATCATGATATTCCAGAAAAGAAAAAAATCACTATCATTAAGATTATGGAGACGCAGTCCTAGCCCAGGTCCGGTGAGTGTGTGGAGAGCTTCCTGCTACCCTGCGCCCGCGGGACCAGTCCCAGCCCAGGCGCAGAGTGGGCCGGACCCTCTCCCAGCCCCTTGGGCCGCCGCCCACCATTCCGCAGTGCCTCCCCCACCCCGCCCTCCAAGTAGGAATTTTTGCCCCGTCCCAGAGGCCCCAGACCCAGGACTAGCCCAGGTCTCCTGAGTGTGTGCAGAGAGCTTCCTCTTCCTCCTACTTCACCTTGCCCCCTCCAGGCTCAGCTCAGGCCTGGCATACAC
>NW_004524608.1:11172552-11176687 GCF_000260255.1 Octodon degus
TCTTAATGAATAGAATGATTTGTTCTAATGGTGTTTGTAAATAGGATCACAAGTCCACTTCTTGTACAGCAATTAACCACTAAGATGAATATATGCAGTGTATTTGTTGAAACTGTACTTCCGATTTGATTTGAAACTGTCTCATTGCTATCTGTTTATCAATAAAACTTTGAAAAAAAATAAAATAAAATGCAAAAAAAGATTATGAACAGAATAAAGGAAAAAAGACCAATGTTGCAAATATAGGGGAATTCTTATCAAAAGAACACATAAATGGGGTAACTAGAGTAAAAAGAAGAGATTTGCCCAACTAAATATATTTTTAAAAATGATGCCCAATTACTTTGCAGTGTTTTTGCACCTAGACAATGGGAACATCACTAACCTTGATAAGGGGAACTTAAAGGAAAATGTCAAAGTCAAAACTCAGTGCAGCAATCTACTGATACAATCTAAGGTAAAGAAATAGGCGTAAAAGATACAGCTTTTGCCTTTTAAGCTGCCTGCTGATTCTCTAAAACTGAACCTCTTTGTTTCTACAACTATACAGAGATTTAAGTCCTAGTACATTCCAAAAGGTTAGACATGAAACATGACCTACGAAGAGCAGAGCTATTCCCCAAAATAACATCAAGACTTTTCCAATTTTCATGCATAAATCCACAGAACATATGTGGAAATAACTAGTAAGAGTGTGGATTAATGGTAGAGGGACTACAGTTGGCTCAGGTGGAATCTGTTGTTATTCTCCACCTGACAGAGATTAGAGATTAAATGTTATACTTCAGTCAATTAGAAAGGCCTTCTACTGTTTGGTTGGTTGTCGGAAAGATGGGCCAAAAGATAGGTTAAGCTAAGTAAACTTGAAATACTTGCATATACTACTTACAAAAGTAATTAATCAGCTTTTTCATTGGTCAGCTACAATAACCAACATGTACAATATAAGGGAGGAAAGTTTTAATTTGGCTCACAGTTAAGAGGATTCTCTACAGTGGATTGGCTCCCAGGCAGAATCATGAGTAACATGAGATGGGAAAGCAAATCTACCCAGTTAATCCTAGCTGGGAAGCAGAGTGGGCAATACTGCCACAAAGGAAGAAGAACAGACCACACATAGGCCCCTAGGCCATATATATCCATCACCTATCCAACCACATTGAGAAGCATGTTCCTCCAACCCTCCTGGTAATCCCAAAACTAATCAGGTTGATATTCCACCCAATCACAACAGTTGCCAAAGACTTAGTGAGATTGAACTTTTATAATAGACTTATAAGACATTCTCTCATGTATCTTTTATCATGACCTTGAAAAATAAATTTGTGAGAGGAACTCCAGCATACCTGAGGAACATCTCTTTCTGTAGGGCAGGAATTTTCATGAGAACCCTGTGTATGAGGCTGTACCCCTGGAAACCAAATAGAGCCATGCCTTTGGTCCCTGACCAACTCTGTTCCTATGGATTATATGCCATGGCAGTGGCCACTTCCTAATTCCTAGTAATCTCTGCATTTTATTTCTCTTTGTATGGCAGAGCAGAGGTGCTACTCAATTGACTGGGCTGCTCATGGACAAAGCCAACAACCAGGGACAGGAGCAAAGACTATCTAGTAAGTCCCAAACTGACTTCAATCATCCACTGGCTCCAAGCTGGCTATATCTCTTGCTTCATCTTGGCACAGGGCAGCAGGGTATAGACTAATCAATTGGTCTGATCCTGAATGAGGATAGGGTCCCTCAGAGTAAAAAGGCAAGGAGAACCAGAAGACCCAGAGGAAGTATAGATGTGGGCAGCAGCTTCAGGGATTCCAGTGTTACCTTCCAAAAAGACCATATGAGAGACAACCATGAGAGACTGCCATGGAGAAGGTGCAGGTTGAACATAAACTCCCTGAGAATTTCAATCCTAGGGCTGGAAGAACACAGGCCCAGAACTCTGTAGTGAAAATCGCTTTTGTGTCATTAACAATACCACAGCCCAGGAGACAGCTCACGCGTCTGGAAGACCCCACAGTTAGGACTTTTCTTAGCACACCTGAGACTGCCTGTGGTGGCTCTGCAACTGTCATCATGCCACAGAATGAATATATTGAATTACACCATAAATGCAATGGTTACCGCTTGGATTACCATGAGAAAAAGAGAAAGAAAGAAAGTCAACAGGCTCGTGAACATTCAAAGAAGGAAAAAAAAAAAAAGACTGGCCTGAAGGCTAAGCTCCACCACAAACAGTGCCATGCAGAGAAAACACAAATGAAGAAGACTATCAAGACACATGAAAAGAGAAACATCAAACAAAAAAACGATGAAAAAACTCCACAAGGGCACTGGGGAGATAGCTCAGTAGAATAAGCATTTGCCTGGCAAGCCAAGGGCCTGAGTTCAATCCCTGGTTCTGCGAAAAGAAAGAAAAACAAACACCAGGAGCAGTACATGCCTATCTGTTGGACAGAGAGGGACAGTTTTGAGTAAAAGTACTTTCCAACATGATTAAACAAAATGAAAAGAAAAGACTAAAATGAAAAGAAAAGATCAAAATGAAAAGAAAAGGCAGGAAAATGGGAAGTTCCTCTGCCCAAAGTTCATGCCCAAAGAGAAACAGAACTATTAAAAGTTATTCAAACTGGAAAGAGAAAAAAAAAGACATTGAAGAAGATGGTTACTAAAGTCTGCTTTGTTGGAGATGGCTTTACAAGAAAACCACCTAAATATGAAAGATTCATTAGGCCAATGGCAATGGGCTTACGTTTTAAGAAGGCCCATGTAACACATACTGAAGTGAAAGCCACCTTTTGCCTGCCAATACCTGGTGTGAAAAAGAATCTTCATCACCACTGTGTACAACTTTAGGTGTGATTACCAAAGGAACAGTGATTGAGGTGAACATGAGTAAGTTGGGCCTTGCGACACAAGGAGGCAAGGTTATTTGGGGTAAATATGCCCAGGTAACCAACAGTCCTGAGAATGATGGATGTATCAATGCAGTCTTACGAGTTTGACAGGTGTTTCATACAATAACTTCTTACACTTATAGAAAACTACAGACCAATCAAGAAAACCGTAACTTGAATACTGCTGAACAACTGTCATGACTACATGCATCAAGAAAACTATTTATTAAATTGTGAAGACATTAAAATGGCCCAGTTTTACAAACTGATCTTTTATTAGGGGTCTGCTAAGGGCTTACTTAGTGAGATTGAACCTTTTGAAAAAGTAAACATTAGTCTTTGCATTAAAGAGTGTGTACTCAGCAACACAGATCTCTCATTTCTAAAAAGCCACCAGTATTTAGTCAGTGCAAACACAATCTAGGGGTCTAGGGCTAGGAAATCCACTGAAGTCTATTTTACCTCATCACTTATCATTAGTCCAAAAAAGTAATGTTTAAGTCTATTCTTAATATAGTTTATTTATAATACTTTAAGAATGACAATAGAAGTTTATTTAGATAATTCCAACTTAGTTACACTGATACCCTGAAAAGAAACTTTTTAGTAGTTAAATAATATAAGAAGGTTGTATGTTAGGTGTGCATCCTAAGTTTTGTGATCTGAATTAAATGGTCATAGCTTGAAAAAAAAAAAACAAAAAGTAATACCAGAGCCCATTTCCAGGCTGGGGTGAATGGACAGAGCAATGCGTACTGGGCCAAATATGCTACAGACCACACCCCAAATAAACACAGGTGACTGAATCCTGGGACAGAGGCACAAGCCAATAATTAGTCCCACCCAGTTGGCATCACTGAAAAGCAGACATTATCTAGAGAAATTTCCAAACCAGAATCAAAGCATCCCACTATAATCAACCCACAAGCTTCAGAACAAAACATAGAAACATGAGCAGACAAGGCAACAAAATGCCTCCAACAAGCTGATCCATGGGCCACTGAAAAGGAGTAAATCAAAAGTCACATGGCCAAATTATTAAAGCGATTATAGAGGAAATAACAAAACAAATCAGTGAGTTACCTGGCAAGCTCAAAGAAGATATAGCTAAACAGATAATGGGCCTAGTAAATGAAATGATGAGCAGACATCAATGAACATCTAGCTGAACTAAATAAAATAATATAAAATATAAATGACAAGCACAGAAAAGAAATAGAGTAAAAAAAGGGATGAAATAT
>NW_004524608.1:11176787-11191706 GCF_000260255.1 Octodon degus
TATATATATAGTGTGTGTGTGTGTGTGTGTGTGTGTGTGTGTGTGTGTGTGGTACCGGGGATTAAACTCAGAAGCCTGTACTCGCCAGGCTGAAATAAAATTTAGATTTAAAAAACTATCAAAAGAACAGGCAGCAAAACTGGTCAGTGTGAGGCTGGATTCTAACAACCAGAAGACAAGGTAGTGTCAGAAACTAGTTAATGAGAGATGCCTTAAAAGCAACAAGAGAACATAAAAAAGTGTCCAACAGTTCCAAGATGACCAAATGAGGACTAACTAAACATTAACTGAAATTAGTGAAAAATCAGAAGATGGTACAAATGGTATAAAAAAAAAAAACATATTTACTGAAGTAATAGCATAAATATCTCCAAAACTAGGAGAAATTTATCATACATACAAGAGAAAGTATAGAACCCCAAAGAGTTAATGTTAGAAAAGAACCTCTCCACAAAACATATAGGCCCCTTTGTTAAAGATGAAATAGTTCAATGTACCCAAGGTTGTTTCTGCATCCTTTATTCTGTTCCAATGATCTACAAGTCTGTGATGTATATTTTTTATTTGTTGCATTCTGTTAGCCAATACCTTGTTGATCCACAAAGCAGCCAAAACATATGCTGGTAGAAAGATAGTTTGTTCAATAAATGGTGCTTGGAAAAGTGTATCTACAGATCTGCCGAAGACTGAATCAGGACTCCTATTTCTTACCATAAACTACACTAAAATCAAAATGGGTAAATATTTTTTTTATTAATTTTATTGAGAAACAAATAGCAATGAGACAGTTTCAAAATAGGTTAGTAAGACAGTTGCAATAATTAATACATTGCATATTGTTGTCTTGGTAGTGGTTATTCATAGCACAAGATGCAGACATGATATCCTGTCCACAAACACTATTAGTACAAATCTTTCTTCTCACTGAATTAAGAGAAGGTAGCTGTATATCCTATTTTGTATATAAAGATACAAAATGAACATTCATTTATATCCCCTTTTTTATTTAGTTTTGTCAGAGATGGGTATTATATTGTCACTTAAATAGTATTATATTGTCACTTAAATATTGCAGGTGCATGAATTCAGCAAAATAATCCAATATAGTCCAGTAGTCCATCATAGTAGTGGCTTATCCATAGGACTGGCAATGCCAGAAGTTGTTGACTCAAGCCTTTTATAGCTCAGCATATTAGTATGGCTTTACTTTTTATACCTCATTTTTATACTTTTCTGCTGGATAGTTAATAATAAATGTTTGAGAGGCTAGAAAGAAAATGAACCTTTTAATATTATTAGTGGAAATGTAAAGTAGTAGAACTACTATGAGAATGGATATTCCTCAAAAAACTAAAACTTGAAATTCATTTGACCCAATTATTTCCTGTCTAGCTATCTTCCCAAAGAGTTAAAGATATTATATTACCGCATATGTGCATTCTTATGTATACAGTATCACAATTCCTAATAGCTAAATCTTGGAAGCAGTATAATTTTCCAACAACAGATGAGTGGATAGAGAAAATGTACACACCATGGGGTACTACTTTGCTATAAATAAGGACAAACTTGAGTCATTTGTAGGAATAGATGTACCTTGAGACACACAGTTTAAATATCATATGGGTTCTCTTATAAGAAAACCCAAAGTACTAATAAAGAGCAAAATAAATGATAATAGGAAGTAGGGAGATAGATTTTTATAGATGGAAGAGGATCAGATGAAGGAAGGAGGAGGTAAAGCAGTGAGAGGGGATGAAAAAAATAAGCTCTCTTGTGTGCACGTGCAACTACCCATGAGAAATGGAATCATTACGTACAGCAAACCTGTACTAATAAAATGTATCTTAAAAGGAAATGCAATGAAAGGACTGCTGTCATAAAGTTGTGGTCCTCAACTGCAGTGGGATAATTCAATTGGAGTAGAAGACAATGGCTAAGTGACAGCACTAGGTCATCAAAGATACAATGGGTATGTTTGCCAAATGGGCAGCAGAGTCAAAACAGTAATAAAATTGCCTGACTCACAGAGCTCTATAACACCACCTATAAAATCAAGATGTATCTAGAAGTGAAGCAGGTATATGTCTATTAAATTCTATTTGTCCTATATAAACAACAAAAGTTGTAAGTGTACAGAAGTCTAACTTGAATCATCAAAATAGATTCATGAAATATCAGTCAATTCCTATGCTTGGGCCAATTTATAAACCCAGAACCCCTGGAATAAGGGGGAAAAACAGATCATTTGAGAACACAGCCTATACACTGATGAAAATTTATAGTCTTTTTCAGAGTCTTCCACAAATGGACTGCTAAGGTTTGTGTGTATTTGTCCCTTCAAAGCCTCATGCAGTCACTGAGGTGCAGTTCTACAGTATCTGATTAATTCATGATCCAAGGGTGGGATTATGGGTCTGAGTACAGCTGGGATTATGGTTGTGAGTGCTACACCCATTCAGGTGGATAGCCTGAATGTAACATGAGAGAGAGAGAAACAGACTTGCTCTCTGTAGCTGTTGTTGCTGCTACTCCTCCCATTTGCTCTTGCTGTTTTGCTGGCTTCCACCACCATCAACTGCTGCCTTCTGCCTTGTGTCAGTCTGCCTTGGAGCCAGCTGAACATGGACTGAAACCTCCAGTAACTGGAGCTAAAAAAATCCCTTTTCTTCCTTCACGTTGAATGTCAGGTATTTGTCCCAGCAATGAGAGAAGAGTAACTGAGACATGGACTTACCACCTTTGACCAAAATGCACTGAGAAAAATAAAATAATCAGATTTTTTGTGGTGCTTATGGATACTGGCTCTGAACTGACACTAATCCCAATAAACTGAAGATGTCACTTTGGCCTACCACCCAAAGTAGGGCCTCATCAATAGACTACAGGTAATTAATGTAGTGTTTTGTTAGGGTAAGTCCATCAGACTGTGGGTTCAGTGGATTTCTTAACACAGCTTGTGATTATGTCTTCAGTTTAATAACTGATAATTGAAAGGGAATACATTGTAGTCAGAGACTTTCAAAATTAGAATAATGGTTTTCTTTACAAATCAGTTAGACTTTCACATATCTGAAGACTAAAACATAGGTGCCAATACAAAAGAGCATTAAGATGCTAGGAAGCAAGTGAAAAAAATCCCCCTTGTGCCAAGTGAAAAAGAAAAAAATGGTACCTGTCTAAGGACAGAGCAATTACTATTAGAGATAGTAGTTCATGTGCCTGGGAGCTGATAGCTCAGTGACATAAGCGCCTGTCTGGAAAGTGCAAGGACACAAGTTCAATCCCTGGTACCACTAAAAAGAAATAAAATTAATAATAATAGGGATTTATTTTTCCTAGTTTAGAGGGAAGATCAAGAAAGTTATTAAAGAGTTGGAGTTACTATGAAAAAACAAAGAGAATGGGAAAGATGGGAAGGCATTATTTTTTGAGAGAAACTGAAATGTAATAGCATTTTTCAATATTGCTAGAGTATATGGAGGAACTGTGCTATTGAGAAGAGTAAACATTTCAAATCTCTTATAAAAAACTTATCAGACATTATAAGATATCTCATTAAAATGTACATGTTTTATGTATCATTTAATTTTTTAATTATAAAGCAAAGAGTATTTAAAATCTCTTTTAGAATATTTTAGTTGATATTAGGATTTTTTCATAGATAATAAGAATACATAATTGTTTCTATTTACTCCAAGTTGAGATGGTGAAGGCAAAGGACTTTAAAAGAAAAAAAAATTTGCATTACTTTCCACTTCCTTTACTGTAAGAACAGACTATAGTACATTATACTACTCACACATGTGTAATACATTTCCAGTGAGCTTTTCTGGTTAATTTGCTGATCTCCTACAAATGTCTTCAGGAAATTAGGTATCAAACTGCTAATAAAAATAAGAGGCATACAGTCCACTGTTTCCCTACTTGTTTTTAAGGATAAAATGAGTATCAGTGTTAAAACACTGAAGAGAAGTTATAGTCAGCTGTCTAAAGTGAGGAACATTTTTCTAACACATATTCTATTTTATACCAAATAAAGTTTAAAAATATTCTCATGTCTGTGAACAAAACTTGAATTTAAATGCTTTTAATTCTAGAACAGAAGCTTCTCTCCTTTACAAATATAATTTCAAATGTATTTAAACTTAGGAAGATCAGTTCACATATGCTTCACACAGAAAAATATACACTGACAGGATGGGCATGCTTCTTATGATGAGATCCTATATCTTTCTGAGATTCCCTGATACAGGTCAGAGCACAGTGTTAGAAATCAGAGTGAAATACTTTCACAACATGAAAGATACAAAATTATAAAAATAGCCGGCCAGATAGCTCAGCAGACCAAAGTGCCTGCTTAGGCAGAACACAGAGGCTGGGGTTTGGTCCCCCACATGCTGGGCCAGCCCCGCCCCCAGGGGGATTGAGACTGGGCCTGATAGCCCATGCCCATAATCCCAGTGATTGGGAGGCTGAAAACAGGAGAATCACTATGAATCTGATCTATGTAGTGAGACTCTGTAGACTCTGCAGACCCTGTACCAAATGTATTTTTTAAAAAATTATAAAAATAAAGATAGAATACATTGCTCTGCTCCTGGCAAAGTTTTTCAATTCTATTGGTTTCTGAAATAAAAGAAATGGAAAAAAAAACTAATGATGGGATTTATATAATTTTCCAGAACCAGATAAAAGCAAGTTTCAGCTAAGAGTCTGTTACTGATACATCTAGAAATGAATCTATAACCTGTGCAAGATATATTCAAATATGCGTTACACTTGGCGTGGTCTGCTTCTCCTTCTCAGACCTTGATACATTTTTAGGAAGAATGCTAAAGATTAAGTCATAATTCAGGTTCAAAACTCAGGACTAGTCACTATTCCAGTATATCTTACAATGGTATTCCGTTAGAAATGTTTCCAAAACGTGAAGATGTATATGTAAGACAGACGTTCTCCTTTGTATAATAAAGAATTTAATTTTATTTCAAGAACCTGAAAGAAATAATGTATAGCTAAAACAAAATATTATTTTACATTATTTGCATATACTAGGTCTTCTACCCTCAAAAGATAATTTCATCTAAAAGCCAATTAAAAATTACTGATGTGAAGTGAAATTTTGCACAAGTAATATACAATCTAATGCTTTTAAAAGTAGTTGATTACTTAACTGCTATACGAGCTTTAAAAATAGAAATGAGTTAGTTTAATCTGTGTGTGTTGTTGTTGTTGTTGTGTTGTTATTGTTGGAGATCAAACCCAGACCTTGTGGATGCTAGAGAAGTGCTCAACCATTAAAATATACTTCAGCTCCTGAGTGACCAGAAATCAAAAGCAAAACATATTATGAGATAGAAACTGATGAAATTCAATGTAACTGTGTTATTCTGAGTCATCTTATACATAATTCTTTATTCACTAGATGTTCCACAGAGACATCAAACTATCTTTTAGGCTGAAATTTTCTAAGAAACATATTGGTACTAGCAGATAGTCGTTTTCTTTTCACTTCCATTCCTTTCTCCCTTCACCCTTCAGCCTCCTTTCTGTGTTTGTACTACCATCCTGTGACCCTCATTAAATGTAACTACTTCCTATACAGACAATATTAATATATACTTCCAGCCCTGCAGTTTTGGTTATGGACTAAATGTCAGTATTACTGACTTCTAATAAAGCATTACTTTGCCCTCTTGTTACCAAGAGCGAATTAAACATTAATAGAATGCAAGGAATGCAGAGGAACTGGGTACTTTGGGATTGGGTACTTTATGGCTCCACCCTAATAGGAATGTAAGATAAATTTTTGTATCATCTTACATGGAGTTGCTCCCTTTAGATTTTCTGAACATAAAATACCTTAATGCTCCCTAATTTCTACATATATTTACCCATTTAGAATAGTTCTAGCATTGTGTACAGCAGAGAACACAAGGACTCTGCCCTTCTGCACACTTTTTACCTATGCTATGCCACTCGGTAAACATTCACAATACAACAGATTCCAGTAAGAAAAATAAAACGCTGTTTAAAATGTTTCAGACATGATTCATACTGACAAATAAATTTCATATTCCAAAAGTCATATTCATATATATGTAATAAAAACAAGTTTCACAATCTAATTTTTACCCTTTCTAAAAGGAATGCGGTCATAAATATTCTATACTGGGTATTTTATTTCAATGAAAGGGAAAGAAACTTACAGGGAAAAGAGAAGAAAGAATGAAGTCAAAAATTATATATATTTATATATATATATATGCTAAAATAATGGTACTACTAACTCCTATTGGCTTACTGAAAAGAACAGTTAATGCACAATTTTTTAATCTGATCATGTAAAACATGCTTATTGCTGGTAATCTGAACAACTACTTTGAAGATAACAATCTGCAATATAACAACCATTGTTGATTTCCTATCATCTTGTTTTGAAATTCTGCATCATTTTTAATGCTTTTTCTTATTTTCATTCTTTATAAAATAAATAAATAAAAATAAAAAATGTATACATCAGTCATTATTCATTAAATTTCAGGCCTTAATAAAGCCTGTGACATGCAATTTGAGAAACATTGTCACAGAACATGGCCCTGCAACAGAGTAACTTAATCTGCGCAGAAATCACATCTTAAATCCATGCTGATAGGCTTCTATCCAAATAAGAAATATGTGATTTGTCATTTTTCAATACTTTCCAAATTTTAGTTTTACTCATGTTAAGTTTAGGAATATAGTTTGTAGCCAAAAGAATCGTATATCTTTTGCTGAATTTTTTGAATTTTTTCCTGTCCACGAGGAAGGTAATGGATTGCTCTTCCTTTTCCTCTAAAGAATATCTTCCCCATATCTCCTGAAGGAAGAATAAAGAGTATTATCTATATCCCTGTTCCAATTAAACCCTCCTTCTAACTAAAATTTGTACTTAACTCCTTTAACAGCACAGTGCATCTAATTTGTGTAATTGTAAAATGTATTATATAATTTTCTGCAATTTGATGCTTCTAAATAGTACAGCATTTATGTTTTGAATCAAAATGTATATAAATTAAACTATACCTCCAAAACTTCGGAATCACGTGTACCTCCAAAACCATTTTATTTTATATTGTTTTTTATGTATTTGGTTGTTGTAGGGTCTCACTATGCAGCTCAGACTCATGGTAATCCTCCTGCTTTCACTCTCCACAGCACTGAGATTACAGGCATGTACCTCTATGCCCAGACTCTGGCCGGCTCAGCCCACCCTAGCATGGCATGTAGTGCCAGGGATTGAATCATGGTTCCTGCACTTACCTAAGCTTGCCTAAGCAGGCGCTCTAGTCTGCTGAGCTATCTCGCCAGCCCCAAAAACACTTTAAAGGGAAGAGTTTTGTCATTGTTTTATAATAATAACAATATCCAAAGGAATACTAGAATATAATAGGGGGAAAAAAGACATACGGCTCAGTTTTCACATTTGAAGTATCCTCGAGCCAGGGTACTTTCTTATGAAAGAACTAATATTAGCTACCATATTAAATCACTCATATTTTCGGATAAAAAATGAACAACTTCTTTTGAAATTTTTTGAACATCAAAGACACATTGTTTTAATTTACTATACTTCTTATCAATGGGTCTCCATGAAATATGAGCTTTCAACTTTTACAAAATAAAGCATCACATAAATTAATTCAGACTTAACTAAGCAATTTTAAAATAGTCAATCATATTACATATTTCCTGTAAATATATACAATTCAAGTTAATAAAACTTATAATATTGATAAAGTTCATTTATAAAACTTATTTGTAAACATTTTGAATAAAAACATTAATATTAAAAAAGTTCTTTTTATTCTTCAAAATAAAAGAAAATTATAAGAAAAATAAATATGTGAAGTTTTTAAATTAATTTCTATTATTTGGTTTAAAATGTTTACTTATCTTATGATTATAATAATTAAATGGGCATTTTTATCGAAAGATGTTATTCAGTATCAAGTATTTGGTTAATTTGCCTGGTAATGATTCATTTGAGAATTGTAAAATTTCTGGTCTTGGACTGAGTAAGATTCTCTCTTTTTGATCCACCTGTATAAATATTCCATTGGCAATGCAAATACATTTTTGATATAATGTGTTTTAGTAATATACTAGCTAATTAAATGGTGTGCATAATTTTTAAAAGTAAAATTATCAGTAAAACCATGATCAAGAAAATTTAATGTTTTTACATACATCCTTCAATAATTCTATCTGTCCTTCCATCATTTTATTTTCTTTCTCCCATTTTTATTAATTTTTGGTTTCTCCTTCTATTAATACTACTTTGTATTATAAGCAAATATGGTTATAACACTATGCAATCGTAGTTGTAAAAATAAGTTTGCTCCTGTCTTTCTTACTTACTATATCCTGGAAATTACTTTATCTAGTAATATGGAGATATTTTTCATTCATTGTTATAGTTAAATAATATCCCATTTTATGGATGCACTGTAATTCATTCAAAACAGTTCCTATTGATGTATATTTGGGTAACTTCCCTTCTCTTCCTATTACAGTTAATGGCAATGGATGTCTCAAAACATTCCATTTTATATTTCTGCCAGTTTAATTTTTCAGGCAGATTCCTAGAATTGGTATGTAATACTCCACCAAAATGAAACAAGTTTGCCATTCTCCAGGTGGTCCAAATTCCCCTCCATAAGTGTTGCAGAACCCTGAATTATTTTTCATGGCAATTTTCGTAAAATAATCAGTTTTTTCTCTCTTTTACTTGGTTATTAGGCAAGTATAATAAGTTTAATAAGGATTTTATTAACATTCCTTGACGTCCTTTATTCTATAGCTATCGCACGATTTTTAAAATAGCTCCCTCACTAAAATCACCCCTTCTAAGTGACCATCATGTCCTACTGTGACTCTGACCTGCATATGTGTCATGTTTATCGTAGTGACCAGAATGCCACAACCTGAGTGTAGAAACTGACATATAATCAAAATGGCAACCTACATAAATGATTTTGACTTAAAAATATTTATTTTTTATTGAGAAATAAATATGAATGAGACAGTTTCACTGCTGATTAATAGGACAGTTTTGATAGTCAATACACTGTACATTGTTATCTTCTTAGTGGTTATCCATAGTACAAGAAGCAGACAGGATATTCTGTCCAAACACTGTTAGTATACCTCTTTCTTCTCATTGAGTTAAGCGAAAGTAGCTGTAAATTTATCTTATTTTGTATATATAAATACAAAATGATCTTTCCTTTGTATTTTTTTAATTTTAATTTTTTGTCCTGTCAGAGGTGAATATTCTATTGGCATCTAAATACTATAAGTGTTTGAATTCAATTAAACAATCTAACACTGTCTAGCAGTCTATAATATTAGTAGGTTATCCTCAGAAGTTATTGACTGGAGCCTTTTACAGTTCATTGTTATTAATATGGATTTACTTTATATACCTTGTTTTTATACTTTTCTGCTGGATGGTTAAGACCAAGATATAGCAAGACCTATATACCCAGAAATGTAACTTTTGTATCTGATAAGGTCAACTAAGTACTCTCAGGATTTATCCTGTAGCCCTGTACCACCTTTTGTATATCCTTTTATCAGTGTCTGACATGAGGATGAGTCATGGCCATTGCTTGACCAATTTGCTCTCTGTGAAAGCTTGAGAAAATGTTTTTTCTCTCCATGTGACTCTTCCCAGGCTCACTTTAGATCATCGAACCCATTTCTCTGTGGCTTCATAATCTTCTTGATCAGAAAATTTGGAGCACAACTGAGTTACATGTTGTTACAGTACAGGTTCTCCTATGTCCCTAGTCTTCACTGACCTTGAAAGGCTAGGGCCAAAATGTTGGCTAACCATGCAGCCCTTCCTTTTCTCCAATTTTGATCTGCTAACTTAGGTTGTTAACCCTCCAGAAGAGAAGCTAATTATTAACCTGCAATATATGCGGTTCGGTTTACCCTATCTGTCGAAATATCAAACATTTTGGCATATCCTGGAACAAGTATAGAAATATCTATCTTAAAAATACTGTCAAATGGAGTGCAGAATAAAAAATAATGAAGAGAATCGAGGGCATCAATGAACTCTTAACAGAATGACTTACTCAAAAGCACTTAATTCCTATCACAAATGAAAAAGAAGGTACAGAAAAACTTCTGGAAGTGAGCAACAGCAACTAATAAAATGTAAGTATGAAGCATTTTCAAAGAAGAGCCTCTGTCACTCATGGTCTCTCACAGCCTACAAAACAGTATCTTGGTTGAAATGAATAAAACATTTCAGAATTAATTTCAAGAGTAACAGAAATATATGGACACATTTATTTTATAAGTATAACCACAGGGCTAGTTTTTAAATTGTTTATTCTATCTAAAGGGTCTTATAAATTCTTGTTAACCTTAAGATGCTCCATAAAAAATTAAGGTCAATATTGGTCATTCAACTATGACAAAATGTATACTTTTTGCAGACATGTAACATCTCACACTTTTATACTCATGTTTAATAATGTTTTGCTGCTGTCTCAAAAAACCACATCCCAGATTTTATATTCTTGGCTTCCTTAACTATATTATTACTTGTCAACTGTGAAATTATGGGAATTTAGATTCTGTTTTCTTTAATTTTATATTTAAATTCAATTTTAATATTCAGCATGTTAACTCATTATTTGTTAATCTATTTTTCTCATTACTATGTAAGTAAAAATATAATACAAAAATCAAAGCCTCAGCAGATTTACCTCTAATTGTATCAACTGTCTTGAACAGAACAGTGTTTGTGAAAAACATCAGCTCGGTGATTGACACGTGTAAATACTAGCTGAACTGGAATCAAAGGACAAATTAAGTCTTTTGATTTCATTGAACATATTATGGTGCTAGAAAACAAATAAGCTCAGTGCTTTTCACTAATATATCATTTGAAATTAGGTTTTTAAATTTCTGATTTCTACTTCATAACATAAACTGTATTCCTCCATGATAATACAAGTTAAATCCAATCTCATATACAAACATGATTTAACCATAAAAACAATTCTTCTAAAGTAGACCAAAATATCACTGTCAACAAATTCTATTAAAGTTATTTGAGTTCCCTTATAAAATACCTGAGAAGACAGCATAGAAATATTAGATTCCATTTACTTACGTAGAGTAAATGTGTTTTCTCTTTATACATAAAAGGAAAAAACAGAAGCGAAGCTAGAAAATGGAGGGCAAAATCTTCTGCTGAAAAGTAGTGTTATGAAGACTAAATCATGTAAAATTTCAACATGTTTCTCATTTCATTTGCCTGACAAATTCCAGCCATTAAAAACTTAAAAGATCAGCTAGAAGACAAGACAGGCCAGGCAGGTTCTGGTCCACTGAAATGAAATAGTCCAGAGTCAAGAAGAAACATTAAGAAATAAAATTTTCTAATTCTGATATTTCTGCTTCAACATGAATTTCACCACAGTTTTATACTTATGGCTGCCTAAAATAATACAGCTTTGACCTAAAATAACATTCTCTTGTTGTGGATATATCACCTAACAGCTTAGTGCTAATGAAGTAAGAACTACTTTTAATTAGTCAAAAGTACTTGAAGGATTAAGATGCTCGCAGTGTTTGCTTACCAGGCTTGTTTGTTTCAAATTCTGGACTTGATTCATGACTTGTTCTTGAGTCTTTCTGGAGACTTAGTTCTGCCTATGAATCCAATTTGTGCCCAGATCATGATATTAACTGCTGCTACATTTCCCTTTCTCTGATTCAGGCTGTCTTCACTGGCTTTGCCTGCTTGCTTGTAAATGCCCTTCCACAGTGCTCCAACTGCATTGTAGGCCTTACTTTATTTGTGCTTCTGTGTCTTTCTCTGAGTACCAGCTACATGCCCCATGAGTTTGGTTCCCAAGTCTTTCCCGGGATAACCTATACTTCTGTGGTTTCTTTTCCCATTCTGGAGGTTATCAAAAGAGTAGTGCGAGACAGTTGGCAATTTTGTATGTGGGGAAATTTATCAGCTCAACTCAGGTCTTGTATCAATGAATCCCTCACCGTGTGGCTTTGGGGACTTAAATAACTTATTAACACATTTTATGTAATTTCTCTCTCTTACATAGATTACCAATACATACAAAATTCAAGAATTTGGCCATCATAGGTAAATTATTAAAATGTTATTGTTTACATTATCATTTGTATTTTGAAAGTTGCAAAAAACAGTAAGATTGGCTCAAAGGCATTAAAGACTTCATGTAAATACCCAGCTATGCTACAGTGAAACAAATGCATGTACATAACATGTACAGTGAAACAAATGCATGTACATAACAGCTGCCCAGATACATAACAGTTATTTTTATCCAAGAAAGTCTGTGACAGGGAGATAATCTCTTTTCAAAGATAAGAGTCTTTGCTAAGCTGACAAAGGCATAAAGTAGGAGTTTAGATACAAATAGCAAAATAAGAGAGAGCCTAGTTATTTGAACAAGGATGAAATACATGAGTACACTCAGAGCAAGACTGGCGTGTTACTAATGTGCAGGAGGACTGATTTGGTTCTCCTTATTGTACCAATCCCTAAGGGGAAAAATCCTTGGAAAACCTGGTAAGTATTGGGTAAGAATTGATAACGAACTGTGGAATATATCTATATTTATATGGAGAGAGAAAGAGACAGAGAGATAGATAATGGGGGGTAAACAGATAAAAAGGTAGATGGAAAAGGAGAGAAACAGACAGACACTTAGCTTGTGACAATATGGATAAATCTGGAGTACATTATGCTAAATGCTTCATGCAAAAAACAGCAGAACATTAAAAAATTGTGTGTATATGTGCGAAATTTTAAAATTAGAACTACATGTGTAGGTAAAACAATCAACTGGACTGATGATACAAAAAATAAGGGAACAGTAAAATGATCTCAGAAATTATACAGAATGATAAGAATATAAAAAATTAATAATTGAAAATATAGGGGATAATACAAGAGATATCTAGGGTTTCCTAATTGGAATTCTGGAAAGTAAGAGGAATGAAGGAAAAGTACTACTTAAAAGACAAGTGAAAATTTCATTATTGATGCAAAGCATAACTCCTCAGGTTTAGGAACTATAGTGAATTGCAAACATAACAATTAATAGAAAAACGTGTGCCCACATTTGTGAAAATGCTGAATGATTTTAATGCAGAAAATAAAAAAAACAATTACCATAAAAATTACAAATTAACAAAAATAAAAGACAGAGCCAATTAATAATAGCCAACAGAAAAAAAAATAATAGCCAACAGGTATTCTCCACTAGTCACTGGAGAAATGTGGATCATGTGTATGTCATATCAACTTGTACCTGTTGAGATGGCTATTATCAAAAGACCAGTGATCACAAGTGTTGATAAGCATATGGAAATACAAACACTAGGTACTCTTTGTAAAGTAAACTGACACCGTTGTTACGAAAAACATAGATTTTCCTTTAAAAAGCTAAAAACAGATCTACTATATGACGAAACAATCACTTTACTGTATATATAACCAAAAAGAATAATATCAGTATGTCTAGCATTATTCACAATAGCCAAACCATGAAAACAAAATAAATGCCAATCAACAAATAAATGGATAAAAGAATTGATAAACCATTGTGGGATATAGCTATTTATATAGAGAGAAACAAAGAGAAAAAGAGACAAAGAGATAAAAAACAGAAGGGGGAAGAGACACAGGGAAAGGGAGGGAGACAGAAACGGAAACAGAGACAGACAGACAGAGGGCACACAGTTTGTGACAATATGGATAAATCTGGAGTACATTATGCTAACTGAAAGCCAGACATAGAAAGACAAATACTGCATAATCTCACTTTTATATGAAATCTAAAAAAGAAAGGCAAATTCATAAATACAAAGTAGAATGGTGGCTAGGGTTGGGGAAAGAAATAGGGTAAAGTAGGTATAAAGGTACAGATTATAATTCCATAGAATAAATAAATCTAGCTAATAATCTAACACATAGAATGAGGACTTTGTTTAATAATACTCTATTATATTTTGAAAATTTGTTAAGAGCATGGATTCCATACATGTTTACCACACAAAAAATAGTAACTATAGAAGGTAGTAAATATGTTCATCTGTTTGGCTATGTGTATAAATATGTAAAACATTACATTGTAAACTCTAAACATATAAAATGAACGAATGAATAAAAAACAGAACATCAAATTTTGGACACTTTATACTGAATATATATATATATATATATATATGATGTAGAACTATTATCAAGGAATTTTGAGAAAAAAATGGCTTATAGTGAATCAATCACTAAAATATGAGGCAAAAATTTTAAGCCATGAATAGTCTAATTCACAAAAATCTACACAGAAGAAACAAATTATTGGCCTGATTCATCCTCCTTGCCACATTAGATCTCTTGAGTCCTGTTCATTAAAATTCATTTTCTCTAAGATACGTTAAACAGCATTTCTTTAAGATCAAAGTTATAAGCATTCATACCTGACTTTATTTCTCTGTCTCTATTTTTGTCAGATATATAAGAATATAAGCAAAAAGCAACTAGTTCTACATAGTAACTATGAAGAAATCTTACCACAAAGTTCTTCCTCCCTAAAACTATTTTCCATAATTGCAACTGATTTTTAAAATTTACCTGAACAACATTAAATATCCTATTTTTCAAATCCAACTAGCTTATGAATTTTAAGTGACAATTTTTTCTCTACATACGGCTGTATCAGCATTATAAGTTTTTTATCAAATGTAACATTATAAGGAACATTTTAAGAAATAGAAAAAAAAGATTGATTTAAAAGATTGTTACACTGAACCCATGTAGTCAAATTCAACTACCCTATATATTTTTGTGAAGATGGATATCCC
>NW_004524608.1:11191836-11196081 GCF_000260255.1 Octodon degus
TTATAAATGATACAGAATTTCACTAAACAGAATAAGATTTAAACAACCGTTAATTTATTGCATATTGTTGTTAGTTGTTCAGATTACCAGATATAAGCATGCAAAATTGGTCCAAATTTATAAAAAGTTAAAAAGAATAAAGAAAAAATTTTAAGCATTAACTGCTCCGTGTGTGTGTGTGTGTGTGTGTGTGTGTGTGTGTATTTTTTAGGAAAAGGTCTACATGGTCTCCTATGTAGATCTGATTCATAGTGGTCTGCCTGCATTCAGCCTCCCAAGAGCTGGGATTACAGGTATGTGCCACCACGCTCAGTCTCAGTCTCCAACTCAGCATGCCCCAGGGGTAGTGGGGCCTGCAGGGCATGCTGGGATCTGCTGAGCTATTTGGCCGGTCCTGCTTCTTTCAATAGACCAGCAGAAATCAGCAGTACAATTATCCAAGCTATTCTGTGTATAAACATGTATATTTCTTTTTCTCTTCCTTGTTTCTTTTCTCCTTCCCTCATCCCAGTTGTTCCTTCTCTTGGACAGTTTTTTTTTTCCACTTCCACAGTATCTATTATACATTTCAGAACTTACTATTTCAGATTCTTACACTGGAGAGACAACACAATGTTTATATATGCGGGTCTGATTTATTTCATTTATGAGTATGGTCTCTAATCGCATCAATTTACCTATAAAAAACCCCGAGTTTATCTTTCTTTATGGCTGAGTATTACTCCATTGTATAAAAATACATCCTCTTTATCCATTCCTCAGTTGATGAACATTATGGTATTGCCAAGATTTAGCTATGAAAAACTGCACTGCTATAAACATGGATGTACATATATCACTGCATGGATTGTCTTTAAAAATTGATACTAATTTATCAAAAATTCATATACTATCATTTATTCAGGGAATACTATGTACCAGGACTTTAAGTTTTAAGAGAAAAATAATGTTTCAATTTTAATGAAGTCAGTGTTGACTTGATCAACAAACATAATTTCAATTAATAAATGTCTATGACTAGAAGAGTACATCTTGGTGACTGAACAATTTTTGTTGAATTTAGAATTCTATTGTTATTTATCTGTAAGAATTATACATGAATATCATAACAGTATGTCACTTATTTCTCACAAGGAAACCTTTATACTTCGTCTATTGTGATGAATAAAGTTCAAAATAAGGGTAAAAGTATACTAGATTATCTATAAAAAACTAAAGTATTCCTTGAGGTGTGATTCTCCATTTGAATATTCCAATTTTATGCCTTCCAGGCATATTCTTAAAGGTTGGTTAATCCAGTGTCTGACTATGTCTGACTTGTACTGAGCATGTGCAGGAAGGAAGAGGTAACTGTTTCAAAAAGAAACCCATTCTACATTTGGAAAGGCATCATCTTTAGAGGTATTGTAAGGCTACTTTTGGGTTCTCAGGATTTATCACAATGAAGATAGAGACAGATGATGAGCAAATGAATTGATGAACAACATCTGAATCTGCCTCCCTATGATTTCAACCCATGTATTTTCCTACTTTGAAGTTATATGGATGTTTCTAATTATTGTATTTTATATTTTAAATATTTAAAAATAATTGATACCCTTATTCTTATGGTTTTTTTCACTAAAAAAAGAGATAAAAGAGAGATAAAAGCGAAAGATAGTAATCAACTTACCAGCCAATATTAATTCATGAATATATTTTTCTAGTGAATATAGCTTAGACTTAAGGATGAAATAATCTCTTCACTCTTTCTTTCATATGGAGACATAACAATCTACATGCTAGGATTTTTGGATCGTCACAGTACTTAGTAACCCAGTCTACCTTAGGTTAGCCTGCTTTATATTTCAGCAAACCTAATTTGCAGTTGGGCAACCACATCAATTGAGTGCCTTATATAAATTAAGACCAGTAAAGACAAATTCTCATGGTCATACCAATTATTTCCATTTCTCACCATACAGAAAAGACCTACTGAACAGTGATTAGATGACAACTGCTTTCTACTACTAGTTCTTAATATGAAATGTGTTCTTGATCTTTTGTTACCTACATCTTTTTTTTTCAAAGTTTTATTGATAAACAGATAGCAATGAGACAGTTTCAAATCCAATCGGAAGTACAGTTTCAACAAATAATACACTGCATATATTCTTCTTAGTGGTTAATTGCTGTACAAGAAGTGGACTTGTGATCCTATTTACAAACACCATTAGAACAAATCATTCTATTCATTAAGATAATGCAACTATATATCTATCCTAACCACTTGGAATACACAAATACAAAATGGACATTCATCGGTATACCCCATTTTTTCTAAGTTCCGTTACTGAATATTATAGGTGTGTAAACTCAGCGAAATAATCTAAAAGAGTCCAGTAGCCCATAATAGCATTGGGTCTTCTTATCTAGTTATCTTTTTTAAAATGTAAGACAATCTGAGCTAATTTTTCAGGTTGTGGATATTTATCAATATTTCACTTTATCTCATAACTCAGTTTTGATTCAACTTTAAGGAATTAAGTGTTATTTCCTCTTGTGAAAATCTCCTATATCCCTTAATTCCACTAAAGTTTATATTGACACTTTTCATCAGTTATTAAAAATCAGTAGCCATAAAGACAGAGGCCAGTAACTTCTTATCCATCTCTATACCAAGCCTTAAATCAGTTCTCCAACATACTGTTTGTATTGTAGTAAAACAGCATAAAATTTATTATTTTATCTATTTTAAGTGTTCAAGACAGCAGTATTAGGAGATAGATAGATAGATAGATAGATAGATAGATAGATAGATAGATAGATAGATAGACAGACAGATAGAATACAGATGTAGATATAGATATAGGTATATAGACATTGTGCAATGGATCTCTAGGAGTTTTTATTATTGAAAACTTGAAATCGCATATCCATTGAAAAGCAGCTCCCCTTGTGCATCTCCAAGTAGCCACCATTGCATTCTTGCAGTCACCATTCCATTTTCTAAAAGTCTGAACCTCTTTGGGTCACTCATTTCAGTGGGCTCTTGTACTGCTTGGCTTTTTTTAACTAGCTTACTTCATCTGGTGTAATTCCTTCAGAGTTGAACCATATCTTATCAAGTATCAAATTTTCTCTCTTGGGCTGGTGAGATGGCTCAGTGGTCTGGAGCAACTACTTAGAACAAGCTTAGCAAAGCACAGGGACTGCAGTTCAATCCCCCAGCACCACATGCCAGCCAGCCCTGCCCCCTGGTGGGCTGAGCTGGCCACACACACACACACACACACACAGATAAATAAATAAAATTAAAAAAAATTTTTCTTTCGTTTAAAGACCAAATAATACTCTATTGCATTACATAATGCCTTTTCTTTGTCCCATTCATCCATTTAGGAACACTGGTTACTTCCACCTCTTGGTTAATATACATAGTATTGCTATGATAGTAAGTGTGCAAATATTTCGAGACCTTATTTCCAATTTGAGGAGACGAGGATTATAGCTAGAAGTGAGATTCATAGATCACAAGGAAATTCTTTTTTAAACATATTACACAGTGTATTTTTGTAAATTATTTTAAAACTCATGGTGATGGTTGTGGGCATTTATTATTATTATACTTTATCTTATAAATCATAGTACTCTACTGTAATACCTTTTTAAATATTTTAGTATATAGTTAAGTTTTTATCACATGCATTCTTTCCTGTAGTCACCATCACAATCAAGATACAAATTAATGCAATTACTCCAGGAAATCCCTTCATGTTATCTACCTCTTTAAGCCTGAGGGAGACATTTCACATGTTTATATGTTTATGTCTGTTTTCACCTTCTATTTAGAATCCTTACTAAACTTTTTTTTTTTTTTCGGAACTGGGGATTGAACTCAGGCCCTTGCACTTGTCAGGGAAGCACTTATACTACTGAGCCATCTTCCCGGCCCCTAAACTAGTTTTATGAAGTTTGTTCACTTGTTTTATAGATTCCTTGCAATTATATACATAAACAATTACAAATATGGAAAGTTTTGGCTGGAGAAATAGTTCAGCGGTCTAAGCACCTGCCTGGCAAGTGCAAGGACCCAGGTTCGTCCCCGTCATACCATGCCATGCTAGCCCCAGAATTCATGGCACACCGTGCCTATAAACCCAGCACTGGAGAGGCTGGGACAGGAGAATCATTTCTAGGAGTCTGAGCTGTGTAGTGAGAGGCTATACCAAATGCATAAATAAATTATATGCATATAATATATAT
>NW_004524608.1:11196731-11204283 GCF_000260255.1 Octodon degus
AACAAAACATGACAGAGAAGTACACGATGAAGATCATGATTCAGATGAGGAAGAAAACAGTAATGTAAATAAACATTTGGCTCATCAAAATGCTATCAAATGGTGTACCTGAACAATTCAACGTTAGGTCAAAAAATATTATTAGGTTCTTGGCAAGGATGAAACCTATGAATAGGAGGCTCTTGGTCCCTTATGGCATAATTGATATCTATCTATCTATCTATCTATCTATCTATCTATCTATCTATCTATCTATACTTTATTGGGCCAGATAATACCAAGTGTCTTATCCCCTCTGGAGATATGTAGGCCTGGTCATTCTAGCTTTATCTTGAGACCCAGCCTCCAACAGATGCACTTCTAACCACAGCTGTAATGTGTTCTCATCTTCTTCACTGACACCCTTGATGGCCCAGCCCTGTCTGACTGCTTATAATATTTCTACATAACCTAGTTATCTATAATAGTTGGTAACAAAACCACCCATCAAGAAAGAAAACAATCTGATAATCTGGCTTCAATCTGCTCATTGTTTAAGAGCTTTGTGTCACACCATCTGAATAAATGAGTAATGATGAACAAAAAAAAAAAAAAAAGATTCTAAGAGCACTCACATCTGTCTCCTTTCTTAATATTTTTAAACTATTATGGATTATTTTTTCCTCTTTCCCTTCTTTCTCTTTCTAGAGATGCTATGTCAGATATTGGGCCTTATGTTTTCTAACATTCTTCCTGTCCTATTTTCCTGTTTGTGCTTGTTTTGCAAACCATCACACCTACACTTTGTGCTTAGCTTTTCATTTGAACTATCATTCTATTTCTAAGAGCTTTTTGTTCTCTCAGTGCTTCCACATAAGAGCCCTCTACTGTTAAGTAGATGCCCTTATTTCTGCAAGGGTTTTAATGAAAGAACTTGGAAAGCTTCTTCCTCCACTCCACCATACTTTCTGTACCCAACATATTTATTTCTTTCTATTTGTTATCTTCTTTCGTGTTAGAGCTTTTCTTCAGAAGTCTCATGATCTGTGCTTGTCTGCTCATATTGAAGAGTATAAAACAGCGTGTGTGGTAGTTTGTCAACTTCGACCATACTGTAAGGCGATTTAGCTTGGTAATTTCTTTGTCAATGTGTGTGTGGGTTTCCTCTTGAGCTAATTAGATGGCAGAAAGAAAGATCCTCTAGTATTCTGCCTGGTAGTTGAAAGGCGAGCTGATAGCATCTAGGAACAAAATAAAGGGAATGAGTTGGGATCACATAATTCTCTCTGAATCCTGCTATCTTTATATGGTGTTTTCTGACTTCATCCATACCTGAGTCACCTAGTTCAGTGAGTTTCTTTTTCACTCTCTCTAGAAAATACAGCTCATCTTTTGCTGGAATAGGGGTGATATTTGCAATCTGAAGTGATGGAAGAAAATGATCAGGGAATGTAGTTGACTTTTAAACCAAGTTTTACCTCAGCAAACTCCGTCTTTCAGAGATATCTGGTGTCTTTTTAGGAAACTTAGTGTACACTGGATTGGTTCTTACTGTTTGCCATTGCCAGCTTACAATTCTACCTTCTCAGTAGACCAATATACTTCTACTTGCCATCTACTATTCTGCTCACCAAATATTGTCACTTTTTTTCCCTCACCTATTCTTACCACACCCATTTACTCCTAGGAGTGAGAAAGTTCTAAATAATCCTTTTCATTTAATAATAATTTTGGAGAAATAGAAAAACAATGGGTGTTATATTTTTAATTTTACCTAAAGTCTCATAATTTTATACCATCTTTAATTCTAGTACAATTTCCAAGCAACATATCGAATGGTATGCTATTTATTCTTTTCACTGTTGTTCTATTATTAATATTTGGCTACTATTATCATTCACGATGATTGCTAACACATATTTTAAATCCCCAGTTCAAAGTAAATAATCCCTGAATGAACTTCAGAAATTTAATTTTGGATTGGTGTATAGCTCAGTGACACAGTACCTACCTGGCAAGCACAAGGTCCTGAGTTTGAATTCCATACAAAAAAACATGTAAAAAGAAATATAATTTTTGTAGCCCTATGGCAAATTGTAGTATTCTTAAGTTTATTAAACATAATCTTTTAGTTGTCTCAGCATTTATTAATCATTAAATATGTGCCAGAATGTGTATACAATTTTTAAAATATAATGACCTCCTAAGGTTTTACATTCTGAGAGAGAATGCATATAAGTACATAGACTTTTTTATTCTTTTAATGTATCAGTTATTCTCCCTGGCCCCATCAGTTATTTAATCAGGTTCTTAGTAAAAAATTTAGAACACTGATTCATGAGGATAAATTCCATTTGTTAGACCACAAACTGATCACAGGTATCCCCAGAGCTGAGGAACAGCTTTGATTTTTGCTAAAGTCTGTGAGTCCACTGCTTTCTCATTCACCTTGCACTGCTCTGAAATCTGGTATCTGTCTTTCTCAGTGTCGAAGATCTCACCTTCCGGGTGTCTGGGTTTCCGCAGCTTCTTCTTCTTGAAGTAAACATCAGTGAGGCGTTTGGGGATTTTCATTTTGCTGATATCAATTTTTGTAGAGGTAGCAATAACAAATTTCTGGTGTGTTCTTTGTAGAGGAACATGATTAAGGCCAAGAGGTGTAGTCACAAGTAGCAAGCCACTGGCCAACTGCTTCAGGAAGACCACTCTCTTGCCTCTGTGACACTCGGTGAGGATGATCAAGATGGTGTCAGGTGTGATGCTAGCTCAAAGTTTCTGCACATGCTGACTGAAGGATTTCTTGCCATGGCTTAAGGACTTCCAGGGCACATCTTCAGTAGGGTAATATCTAGGCAGTTTTCAAAGCTTAACAACCACCCAGGTACCTCTGTTCTTGTCCCCACTGACCAGTTTTGTGCTTGTAACAAGAACTTTTTCCTTCTTTTTCTTCTCAATCTTTGATTTAGCAGCTGTGTACTTTCTCTTGTACAAAGACTTTCTGCAATACATGGCAGATCTGGAATATCTACCCATTCCTCTAACCAGAACAGGATTTCAGCTGCAATGGAGCTGCCCCTTCTTGGACGTTTTTGCCTTCACCTTACCCTTTCTACCAGTACCACTGGCAGAAGCCTTCTTGGCTTCAGGTTTCTTCTCCTTAGTGTCTGGCTTCTCAGTTTTTTCACCTGTCATCTTGCAAGATGGGAAAAACAGCACATAGACTTTTAAATAGTATTAATGTTGAGCATTGTACCAGATGTACACTTAGTATTCCAAGACAAATAGGACTATCAGAATGAGTAAGACAATTCCAGACAGACAGTGCAGCTAGTACAAAAGCATGAAAGCGAGGTAACAGAGCAGGGAATAGCGCCACAGAGGAAAGAGAAGGTACCATACACAATACCCAGTGTCACTCCTCCATCATCCAACTAGAAACTCTCTGAAACATACCTCCCTACTCTGTTATAGGTTTCTTAATCCAGTGAAACTGACATCAGGATTAACAGTCACAATTAAACTCTTGTCAACCTTACACCTAACACATCTCTTAAAACTATACTTAATGTTCAAATGAAGACAAAAGCTTCTAATTTCATGTAGCATGATGAAATAACTGGAGATGCAATAATCCTGTCCCTAAAGACTTAACAGTTCCAGTATTGTTCAAAAGTGTAAGTCCAATTCTCTTCTGACATTCAAAGCAAATTCTTAGCTGTGAACCTCTGTTAAAAAAAATTAAAGAGTTACATAATCCCAAGGTACAATGGCAAAGGGTAAATATTCCCATTATAAAAATAGAAGAATGGAGGACAGGAAAGAATTAGACAAAAGATTTTTTTTAAAAAGGTAAATATTAAATCCTGTAGCTCCACATGAGCATACAGGGCACATGCTGACAAAACATAAATTTCAGAGGACCTGAATAGCCCCACCCCTATGGCTTTGCTGGTTGCACTCCACAAGGCCTCCCTCTTGGGCTGGCCCCATTCATCCACTGTCTTCAGGTTTCCACAGCAGACATTCCACTAGCCTGATATCTCCAAAGCCATGCAGTCTCTATTGCACATCTGGCTTCTAAGTTTCATGTAAAAATCCTTTTAGGGGCTCCTTTCTTTGCATACAAGGTTTTCCTTTGAAATCTGAGTGTAAATCTCCCTGACTCCACAAATACTGTATTCCGCATGTTGGTAAAAACCATCAGCATGTGGAAAACACTATGGTTTGCTGTCAGCAGAAGCAGTAGCCAGGTCCCCTGTGACCATGGCTGCAACAACCTCTGAGTGCCTGCTTGGTTAAGCCTGGTGAAATGAATCCCAAGGAACAATTTCTCTAACAGGGCACTCTTGAGCAGGTATCCTTGGGACTCTCTTCTCAAATGAAAGGTTGACATTTTTGCACCATTAACCCTGCCATTGGTGGGGTCCTGTGATTCCTGAAATGCCTTCAAAGTGTCTTTCTTCTTGTCCCTGTACAAAGTATTTTCTTTTATTTTAATGACATCAGTCTCTTCATCAGTCATAACTCCTCCTGCCTCTATTTTAAAGGTAGGAGGTTCCTTCTAGACAAAAACTTAAGATTTCAAACTGCTCTGCTCTTCCTTTTATCACTTATTCTTACTATCAATCTGGATAAAATTATCCAGTAATAGCCACATCACAACCTAAATGCTGAGCTGTCTTGAAATTTCCTTCACCAGATTAATTAGTATACTGCCTTTAATCCCAGGCCCCTACAGAGTCTCAGGATATATACAAAAAGTATACAAGTTTTGGCCAGAGTGTGACAACATGCCTTCTAGTTCAATAGCCAATTATGAATTAAGTGAAATTCTGTATCACTTGTAATTTTTTGTTTTAATTCTAATTTGTACTCTCTTTAACAATAAAATAAAATAAATTTAAATATCCAAAGATGTCCTTGGTCCTATCTTAAACCTCTAAGCCTGTTTTTTACTGCCTATACTCCTATCAGCATCATGGCTTTCATTAAATTCTATTTATAACATTTTACAGACTTTTTAGCCAGCTTCTCCAAACCTCTCCAAACTTTCTCCATGAGCCATTCCCAGAGGCTTCTAAATAACATGACCAGGTAAATCCCAACAACAATCCCACTTCTTTAATACCAATTTTCTGCCTTACTCAACTTTCCAATTGCTAGACATAATACCCAACACTCATAACTTAAAGGAGAAAGTTTAATTTGGCTCATGGTTTCACAAGATTCCAGTACACAGTCAGCAAGGGCATGGTACAGCTAAGCTGTTTGGTTCAAGTGAGAGTCAGAGCAGAGAATCAGTGTCACAGAGGTACAAGAAGGGACCATATATACTACCCAAGGCCATGCTACCTCGACTTCCACAGACACACTCAGAAGCATGCTTGAGTAATCTGCTAGGTGTGTCTTCATACAATGAAGTTTAGATATCAGAACTAATGGTCACACTGAGAACATTTCCCTGGGACACTCAGCTATATAAGACATTTTATTTATGTTTTTCAAATAATAGGTTTCACCCTTGTGTTGAACTTGAGGGAAAAGATTATGATAATCAATAACCACCACATTTTATTGAGAACTAATAGTAAGTAATGTGCTACTGATGTTTACATATATTATTTCTGCTGGAAGAAAACCAGAAACAACGACTGTAATGAAATCAATAAATATCAAGACACATACTTTGCAGGAAGTCTCTTATGGCCTTTCAATTTACCTTCATGTCTCTTGTTTCAAAGAGGCATTTAGAATATGCCAATTGACACATGACTGTCTAATTCCAGTGAATATAATCTGAAGAACTATAATACAGTGATTAAGAGCAAACAGCTCTAAAGTTAGACTTCCTGGTTTCAATCCCCTATCATCCTTATTCATGGACAGTGTTGATTATAGGCAAGTTGCCTTCTTTTCTACTGAACTGTGTATACTTAAAGTAGAATTCATACGAATATTTGCATACATACTAACTATATACAGTATTCTTTAAATATATGTGCATATATGCATACACAGACATACTATAGCTTTATCCTGAACCTTACTTAGTTCAATGGAGATAATTATAACAAATATTGATTACGCATAGGAAAGCACTGTATCAAGCCCTTTGGCAATGTTTCAATCAAAGTTTAAAGTGTTCCTTAATTCTCTTTATTCTTTCTAGAACTGTAGAGATTACCATATTAACATTCCCATTGTGCAGATGAAAGCAGTAAGGAAAAATCAGATAACTTTCCAAAGATTAAAAAAAAAAAAACCTATATCAGTAAAATGGAAGACAGAGATTTGAAACAAGGAAGCCTAACTTTAGAAGGATTCTTTTTTTTTTTTTTTTCTATTGGCTGGTTAGGCTTGCCTTAAGGTTGAGTATGGTGTGTGGTATGTGGTGCTGGGGATCAAACTGCAGTCCCCTGCAGCTGACTGAGTATGCCTAGGCAGGTGCTTTAGACAAATAAGCTATCCCGCCAGCCCCCTAGGAAGCCTAACTTTAGAAACCTAATTTCTTATTATTGTGCTATACTTTCTCCAGCTATACTATACAGACAGTTGCATATATTCTTAGGATTTTGAAATGAATTTGAAAAAAAAATAAGTAAAAATAATAAAATATTTATATGCAGCACATTTTCCAATATACATCATTAGATCTAGTCTTTATCATTCTTAGGAAAGGGAGTTTGATAAAGAAATTTAGTCATTTTGTAACTGGTTTTTATTAATATTCTTATAGTATTTTTAAAGGTCTGAGATAAAAATAGGATTTTTCTCCCTATATACTGTTTTCTGATTTTTGAGAATGCAAATGATCGGTAGATTATAGTAAACTTTTAAAATTGTTAAAACATAATGATCTTACTTCTCCTAGAATGGGTCTATATTTTTTTTCTTTTTTTTTTTCTTTTTTTTTTTGTTGTTGTTACTACAGGGTCCACAGGGTCTCACTACACAGATCAGACTCCTAGTGATCCCTCTGTTTTCAGCCTCCCAAGTTCTGGGATACAGGTGCGTGCTACCATGTGTAGTCTCATTCACAATCTCAGTGTGCTCTTGGGTAGGGGCAAGCATGGCATGCAAGGGATCAAACCCAGTCCCTGAATCTGCCTAAGCAGGTGCTTTAATCTGCTGAGCTATTTGGCCAACCCCAGGTCTATAATTCTAAAACAAATTCTGAAAATGTGCTAGACCCATACCATATATATGGTTGCTTTCTCAATGACGTGAAGTTACAAGGATTAATAAGAACTCAAATGGATTCTGGAAAATAGGATTTATAAATAATACAGAATACTAAAGGTAGAAATAGTATTGTCAATCTGTAGATTAGCTGTAATTCTAAAATTAGGGATAGCAGAACACCTATGTCTATTTTATATTAACTCCTATAAATTCCACAAGTTTCACTTCTGCATATTTGCTGTTACTATATTAAAATGAACACTAAATTCTAATTTTTTGGCCCCCCACCCCTCCCGCCGAGTAGGAATTTCTGCCGACTTCCGGGAACCCCCAGACCCAGTCCTAGCCCAGGTCCGGTGAGTATGTGGAGAGCTTCCTGCTACCCTGCGCC
>NW_004524608.1:11211968-11213971 GCF_000260255.1 Octodon degus
TAACCACTAAGAAGAATATATGTAGTGTATTATTTGTTGAAAAAAAATATGTATAAATGCACGAATTGTGATATTGCGGAAACACAGATATGTGAATGATCAATAAAGTTTGCAATGTAAAAAAAAAAACACAACAACAACAACAACAAAAATAAGTATATACACAAAAGAACAAATGAAAGTTCAGATTTCCAGCATCTGCAAAAAAAAATAAAAAAATTCTAATTTTTTTCATAATGACAGAAATGATGCTTTTGGGGTATGATAACAAAGGTCCCATCCCAGATGTCATGTATAAAGTAAATCTGCTATTGGGTTTTTCTCAGCTTCTTTATTATCCTCAGACAACACTTAAAGTTCTCTGGTGTGTATAACAACATTTAAAGGTAAAATTGAAAGCATTAGCAATAATGATTTATTTGATCATTTCAAAATGAATGAAAAGCAAAGTTTAATTACCCAGTGGCTTCTATGATTAGAAATAATTTTTATTTCCAATTTTCTCTAAGACAAAGTCTCTTTTAACCAAATATTCACTAAAATAATAAGAGTACTCATTGTATTAAAACGATCCCACTAGATTGTCTTTGGTCTAGAAAATGCCAAAAACAAAAGCAAAGCTAAATCAGATTACCTACCCATAAAACATAGTTTACATCAGCGACAAGCAGGAGGTCTCTTAGAATCTGAAATCTAGGACTTTTGAGTGCTTGTGGATAGGCGTAGAAATGCACTCATGCACAATTTTGATCAAGAATTTTATTAAAATCCTTCATTTTGTTTTTACCCCCTACCTTGTCCACTAACTAGTAAATCTACTCAAGAATTTAATTTTCATTTTCATTCTCAAGAGGGTTAGAGCTCTTAAAATGACTTCATAAAATGGGGACTGCTCCCCCTCACAAGTAATAAGTAAATCACACACACTAAAAAAGCTTTCAATTTGGAAATCATAATCTAACATTTAAGACTACATTATCTGAGCCCGACAAACCTTCTGTGTGATAGTCTTAAGTACCCTACTAGGCAATAGCCAAGAGGACTATTGTGTTTTACCCAAGGATACTATTTGCCTGCCACCTACCCCTTTCCTGTGCCACATCTTTCTGGATCACTCTTCAACACCCATCTTTTCCATGATTCTAACTCCTTTGAGCACTCTCCCCATTCAGCCCACTAAACTACAGAAGGGGGGAAAAAACTACCTACTTTATCTCTCTTTTGAATTCTTACAGCACTCTACAATCCAAATTCTGTTATATTTACTGGTCTTAATGCTTATAACTTACCATCTCAGACTTCCTGAGTCTTTCTATCTTTCCCCAGTGTTGTGCTTACTATAACATTGGGAGATTTTGCATGTTTAATTTAACAAATTGCATTAATCTGAGATTCATTTGACCCTATGCCAATTATTGGAAAATTGCTGCACACTGAAGAAATTGCTAGAGAAGGAAGCTGAAATTCAGTGAAATATAACATTTAAATATGTAAATTCATTCAATATCAAACTAATAATTTACAAGTAGTTTACTGGCCATTTTTTAAAGTTCTCTGTACTGCTTTATTTTATAATTATTATTATTATTACTACTACTATTATCATCATTATTATTTTAATGTATTTGGTACAGGGTCTCACTACGCAGCTCAGACTTGTGATCCTTCTGTCTTCAGCCCCTCCAGCAATGGGACTACAGGCATGCGACACCAAGCCTGGCCTCCGTGGCCAGCTCAGCATTCCTGGGGTTGGGTCCAGCACATGTGGTGTCGTGGATCAAAGCCAGGTCACCGCACTTGTCTAAGCAGGCTCCTACTCTGCTAAGAAGTCTCCCTGGCCCTACTTTTTATTTTTGAAAAATATTTATTTGTATATATTTGTGATACCTAAATAGTGAATATTTTACATTGTAAATTTAAAAATATACTCTGTCTGGAAATTCAAAATATAATCTATCAAATAGGAAGTTCAATTATTTTGTTCATATATACGAACAAATATA
>NW_004524608.1:11214351-11217516 GCF_000260255.1 Octodon degus
AGGCTCTTGCTCTATGCTGCCACCATGAAATGTTGCCCTCTGCCATATGCCGTTCTGCCTTGGAGCCAGCGGAATATGGACTGAAACCTCCAGTAATTGTGAGCTAAATAAACCTTTCCTTTCTTCATTTTGGGTGTCAGGTATTCGTCCCAGCAATGAGAGAAGAGGAAGACAGAATTTGGTACCACAGGAGTAGGGTTGCTACTGTAGATAAACCTGACCATGTGAATTATAAGGTTTTGGGATTGGCTTATGGGAAGAGATACAAAATGTTCAGAGATGTTGCCCACTTGTGAAGAGGTGCAACAGCTTCAGCTCTTCTGTAGGGGAGATTCTGGTCAAAGCTCAGAAGACCAGAAGGCTGATGGAAAGCCAGCCTGTAAAGACTAGGCTGGGGAGGTTTCTGCTGGGGAGGTTTCTACCGATCCAGAGTCCAACTGCATTGGCTGTTGGACTCTGGATCATTTGTGTTTTGATTTGGCAGAAAAGTTATCTGTATTTTGCTTGTGCCCAGAGACTGCTGAGAGTGAGTTGAAGCATGGCGGACTGATTAATCTTTCAGAAGATATTTCAAAGCAACCAAATATTGGGGCACTGGTCTGGTTGTTGCTGGGGGCTTTTAGCCAGATTTATGTTGAGAATGAAAAGCAAGGAACCCAGCAGGATGGTTCAAAATGTTGTGAGTTTGGCTAGAAAAAAATACTGTCAATAAAGCTGTGGACTGCAGATACAGCTGAGAGGTTTTCCATTGCCGGGAGAAACAAGAGAATGGAAAGGATGGCCTGAGGACATCACAGAAGGTGGCAGATCTCCACTCTATGCAGCCTCAGAACTGCAAAGGTTTGGGACTTTGCCTTGAGGGGAAAGCCGCTGAGCCCCATGTTCCAGAATGGTGGTAGCGGCTGCACCAGGTTCTAGAATGGCACCAGCATGGAGAATTCGTTTCTGGGAATCAGGGTCAGAGTGCTCAGCGATCCAGGCACTGAACCCCTACAGCCAAGAGAAGGAAGCCCTGCTGCTGCTCTAGCTGACAGCAGACCTTCATGTTATCCACATGGTGTTGGTTTTAGGTGCATTCACAATGCAGGAGTTCTGAGGTTAAGAAGGCTTCCACCTCGATTTCAGAAGAAGGCCTGGGAGGCCAAGCAGTGCACCCCCAAGAGGGCAGTGTGTGAAGCTGTGAGTGAGAAGCCTATTCAGTTGAAACCCCAGAAGTTTGGAAAAGTTGGGTACATGGATCATCTAAGGCAAACTGCAAGGAGGGAGCAAAGCCAGCCTAAGAGAGATGCCATGGGAGCTACAACAAATGCTGTAGGGATGGAGCCATGTAAGGCCTTTGGAGCTCACAACTCATCACAGATTGCTTTGGATGTCCCACATGGAACAGCAGGACTTAATTTTTGCCCTGCTGGATTTTGCACTTGTGTTGGTTCCAATACTGGGTACCCTGCTGTGTGTACCTTTTGGAATGGCAGTGTTTATCTTCTGCCTTTGAATGTTGCAGGTGTTTAAGTTTTCATTTGTACAGGGGCTCACAGTTGAGAGTTTGCCTTGGATCTTGGCAGACACTTGGGACTTGGACTTTTCAGCAATGCTGAAACTGTTGGGACTTTGGCAACTCTTAGAGATGGACTAGAATGGCTTTTGCATAAAGGGATGAGCATGAGTCTTTGGGTGCAGGGGTGGAATGTTATGGTTTGTGTATAATTGTTCCCCCAAAGCCTCCTGCAGTCTTGGGGCAGCTTCTGGAGTTTGATTGATTATGGTGGATGTGGATGCTGCACCTGCCCTGGGGCAGGGAATTTGCATTACAATGTAAGGAGGGAAGAGAAGCTAGCTGCTTGAGCTGCTGCTACTCCTCCTTTTGTGCTCTTGCACTTTGCCGCCATCTCTGCCTTACAGCCAGCTAAATATGGACTGAAACCTCCAGTAACTGTGAGCTAAATAAACCTTTCCTTCCCTAATTTGAGTGTCAGGTATTTATCCCAGCAATGAGAGAAGAGTAACCAAGACACCATAAAAAGTTTTGCATAGAGACCTTGAGTGTAATTTCACTGGATTTGTATTCGTTCTTTGATAATATACATTTCAATATAATGTACATGTTGGTCATCCTCACAGACAGAAAGTGGGACAATGCTAAAGTAATTACACTAATTGACAACAGTGATAATGATACTCACTAGAGTCACTCATTATTTTTTGTTGTTGTTGTTTTTGTTTTTTTCCACCTCAATTTCAGAAGAAGGCCTGGGAGGGCCTGGGCAGATGGCCTTGTTTGATTTTTTTTTTTTTTAGGGAAGGACCTACATGGTGCTCAGGGTCTCACTACTAGATCCGACTCATAGTGATCTGCCTGTTTACAGCCTCCCAAGAGCTGGGATTACAGGCAGGCACCATCATGCCTTGTTTCAGTGAGTCCCAGGGATGGGGCCAGCAAACTTTCAGTCCCTGTGCCTGCTTGCAGGTGCTTTAATCTGCTGAGCTATTTGGCCCACCTAGTCAGTCACTACTGTAAAGGGACTATAGGTTTCTTTACAATTCATAATTTTATTTTATTTATTTATTTATTTATTTATTTATTTATTTTGGCGGAACCGGGGATTGAACTCAGGCCCTTGCACTTGCCAGAGAAGCGCTTATTCCACTGAGCCATCTCCCCAGCTCCATTTTTTTTTTCTTTAGAGATACTGTTTTTATTTTATTTATTTATTTTTTTGGCAGGACCGGGGATTGAATTCAGGCCCTTGTGCTTGCCAGGGAAGCACTTATTTTTTCAACATGCAATAACATGTAATTAACGTATTAATAACATTTTGCAATAACATTCAGGATCAGGATGCAGTCTCTTATTCCTGTCCTTCAGCCACTCAATTCCCTTCCCCAGTAAGCATCAAAAGTTTCTTGTGTGTTCTCAAGATATGTTGTGTACACACAGCAAATATGTGCACCGTTGCCTCTTCTTTACATCCTATACTATACTTTGCCCACTTAATAATTCCATATGAATAAACAATATCCATATTTTTATAACAGTCACATAGTATTCTTTTTTTTTCAAAGTTTTATCGATAAACAGATAGCAATGAGACAGTTTCAAATCAAATCGGAAGTACAGTTTCAACAAATAATACACTGCATATATTCTTCTTAGTGGTTAATTGC
>NW_004524608.1:11219048-11220868 GCF_000260255.1 Octodon degus
TTTTGTATGTAAACTTATCTTCTTGTAATCACTATTACAAGGCTATGTAAGTGACAGGAAATTATAAATTAAAATTCACAATGCTTTTATCTTTAAAAGTTTTCACTCTTAAAAAATGGTAATGACTATAGATTGACAATTGAGCCAGATTCTTCTAGTATATTTAAGTGAGTAGGCATCTAAAGTTCAGTGGGGACAGATAGTCTAAGGTGATATTTTAGTGTTCCTGCCGAACACAAGACATTCTGTGGAGTTTTGGATGTGTCAACTCACTTGTTTACAGTGACTGTTCCACAGTATACATGTATGTAAAACATCAATCTGTACACCTTAAGTATATATGTGTGTGTATTCTCAATTAAATTTAATAAAGCTGAAAAATTAAAGTATTTTTAAAAATGGTAATGATTCTTTCAGTGGAATTTTCTAAAGATCTAGCTACCAATAAAATACAGTCTTAACAATGCTACTATAGCCTCCAGCTAATCTACAGGCGATACATTTCACGACCCTCAGTGGATGTTCAAAAACAGATAATACTAAACTGCAAGCATACTATTTTTCTCCTATATATATGTACCTGCAATAAAAGTAATGTGAATGTTGTTCCTCTGTTTATTTCAAAAATTTCTGTATAATGTTTTTAGGTCAAATATGATCATGAGTAAAGCCACAAAAAGCAAAAACATAGATAACAGACAAAAGTACTATATTAAAATTGTATTAAAGTGGTAGTTTTAGAAAACTAAAGACAGGGTTGTCTTTTTAAAATTCTAGCATAGGGTTGTGGGTCATAAGTAAACATGATTTTTAAAGGCAAAAAAAGCACTGTTAGGACAAAGACCTCAGAATATACCCTTCGTTTCTCAAAAGGACTCATAGGTCTATAGTTAAAAGTATAGTATGGAAATATGGAAGCAGAATATAGAGTTCAAATTCTAGGTTTTTCCTTGAGATGTGAATGTATTGTATTGATATTTGCTTCCTTACATTAAAAATGATAACCTTAGTAGGATTGTTGCAGATTAAATGTGATAATACATGGGAAAGAGATAATGCAGTGCTTATAACAGAGTAACTATTAAATAAATGTCTGCTATCCTCATTCTAAAAAAGTTAATTTATTATAGTATCACAGAGAAAAGGAAAAAATACAAGTATAAAATAAAACTTATGGAGACCCAGTCCTAGCCCAGGTCCGGTGAGTGTGGAGAGCTTCCTGCTACCCTGCGCCTGCGGGACCAGTCCCAGCCCAGGCGTAGCGTGGGCCGGACCCTCTCCCAGCCACTTGGGCCACCCCCCACCACTCCGCAGTGCCTCCCCCACCCCGCCCGCAGAGTAGGATTTTCTGCCGAGTTCCGGGAGCCCCCAGACCCAGTGCTAGCCCAGGTACTGTGAGTGTGTGCAGAGAGCTTCCTCTTCCTCCTACTTCACCTTGCCCCCTCCAGGCACAGCTCAGGCCTGGCATACACTCTGAGGTGTAATCTTGCAGCTGCAATCCCTGCAGGAGAGAGTGTAGAGGATAGATCCAACCAGCAAGTCCAGGAGCATAACATCTCACCACAGGGGCACAACAGGTTCACCCCTAAGGGCAGCAGTGGGAAGGATTGAGCACAGCAGCCAGACCCAAGCCAGACACAGCTGGATAACTCCAAACTTTGAAGAGCTGCACCTGAACTTCAGTACATGTGAAGGTTATAACTACAGCAAAGATCTACAACAAAGGTCAGAAGACAGTGCTCCACAAAATGACGAGAAGGAACAAAATGCAACCTCAGAACCCAAGCCCACCTGTAACAAGTACAGAGGACACTAACACA
>NW_004524608.1:11220968-11231321 GCF_000260255.1 Octodon degus
AAGATGCGGACTTGTGATCCTATTTACAAACACCATTAGAACAAATCATTCTATTCATTAAGAGAATGCAACTATATATCTATCCCAACCACTTCAAATACCCAGATACAAAATGGACATTCATAGGTATACCCCATTTTTTCTAAGTTCCGTTATTGAATATTATAGGTGAGTCACATAGTATTCTTATGTAACTATAATTTATAGAATGGCATAGTAATACCATCATTTATTTAGTTTTATCGGTAAGTCTCCAAGTAGTTTATGATTTTGACACTTCCCTCAAAATAAATAACTCATATATAAGCACATGTGGCATTTCAGTTGAGTTGTGGTTTATTAATTCCCTTTTAAAAATGTTGTTGTTTTTATTTTGTGCATATACTAATGACTAGAAGCCTGTAAATGTTGTACATATTGTTTAGCAAAAGAAAAAGAAGAAGATTTACACACATAACATACCAGTCACCATTACAATGGCATATATGCTGTAAGACTCCCAGTGGATACCTAAAACTGTGGATTGTACTAATTCCTATATATGTCATGTTTTTCCCTACATATTCATCTCAACCTTAAATTAACTTTATGTTATATACATTTAGAGATTAACATCAATGACTAACAATAAAATAATTATAACAATTTAGAATAATAAAAATTACTTAATACTTATGAATTGTTTATTCCTGGAGTTTTCCATTCTGTATTTTCAGAATGTAGATGAGGGAGAAATACATTAGAGTTAAATCTACCTAACAAGTAGATACAATAAAACTTAAAATAAAATATTTTTATCAATTCCTATTGTTAGAAAATGTCAGAATTTAATAAGATGCAACACATTCTTTGTATCTTTAGAACCATCTTTATTTTACTACAGCAAATGTTTTGGGCCCAATTTTATATTAAATAATGTAAGTAGGGGATAGTACAATTAATGTTACAAAGGCCTGCCAACAGCCTATTATAGATCATATAAGGTTTGTGTTTGTTCCATGCTACATAGTATTAAAATGTTTTATAGGATATTAGCTCAATTAATCCTCACAATTTTTAAAGATATGTACCACTACCATCTAATGTTACAAATAAAGAAACAGATCCACGGTCATACAGCCAGTACATAGTATACTAAGTTTGAACCCAAAGAACATGGCAGTCTAAATAATTAACCCTTACACCATGCAATCTCTTACTGCAGCCAGCTGTTACAAACCAAAGAATTTGCAAATCAACTCTAAATTGCTCTAATACAAGAAATCAGGCACTTTGGAGACATGTTAGGCATCATGCCAAATTTGGGATCATGGAGAAATGAATTTGCATCTGTTCTACTCATCTCCTTGCTACACAGACGTATGAAAGAGAAGAGTAACGCTCAGCTGTCCACCAGCCAGCAGCTAAACTTATTTCCATTCTAGATTTTCTCAATCCCCTTTCTCCAAGCTTAGATTGACATATCCTGGCGCTTTTCAACACATGATCATTATATGATTTTCAATAGGGTACCTCCTTTCAGATCTGCCTTATTTGTAAGTCTCCCCAAGAATCTTAGTTAGCAGTAAATGCATTGCTAATATTTCTTTCTAAAATTTAAATTCTGAAAGTCAAAGCCCTCTTCTATAATATCCATACTTACTTAATTACATATACCTAACCTCAAAGTAGAGGGGCTTGCTGACAGCCCTACCTAGGTTGATTCTTGGAGTTTCTGCTTCTGTGTCCTGCCAGTGGGCAAGGTCTACCTTCAACATTTAATCTAAAAACAAATCAGTAACAGTGGCTTACAAAAAACATGTTATTTTATTCATTGTTTATTACATCCTGATATAACAAATTATGCATTCTAAAGAATCTAATGAAATTATCAATAAATTTATAGAATTTGTGATTGTGCAGTATGACCCAACTATTTATTTCTAATATCAAGAAATGTATGTTGGAATAAAAAGAGTAATATGTAAATCATCCTAGGATTAAACAATTACAAATTAAATTAAAATTGATTGCCACATACCACCTTAAAAAGTCAATTCAAATGTGAATATAATTAATTTTATATATTTTCTAATAATCTTAAAAGAAATGACTTATTGTTTTTATATCAAATATATTATCATGCAAATAATCAGTTTCCTCATAATCTTCATCAAATTGAAACTTTCCAGTCATTTATAAACCATTTATCTTTGAAAACTTATAAAATACTATAAACAAAGGCAACCTTTTAAGGGAAAAAAAAAAGATCAATTCCTATTAGGAAGGTTTACAATGAATTTCACCATTCAAAAGGTCAAAATCATCTTGCACAGGAAGAAAGGGTAGGACAGCATTAAAATGTCTGGTACAGTCAAAACAATCTTTATAATGCAATGGAGAGAATTTGCTCTGATTTTTAAAAGAAATGGAAATTTTAAAACAGTAACTTTTTCATCTGGAAAACTATTGAGATATCCTTATTTAAATATCACTAAAAGAAATAACCAAAACTCTTCATGGTTTGGTCCTTTTGAAAGGTCAGAACTACAGTGAAAAATAGCAGAATGCTATGAAACCAGTGCCTAGAGGAATCCCAAAGCACTGCCAAGAAACAGAATGTACTCATGGTGACTAATACATGCAAATACTGGAAATAAATTCTAACAGATTACAAAGGTTTTGTAGCAACTAAAGGTATATTTAAATCATTCCAAAATTAATCAAGCTTAAGCATGTGGCAGTCTTCTCTGCTAATAAGAATATAAGCTGGTTAAGTTGCCTGGCTAACATAAATTATAGCTAAAATCAGTTGGTAGAATTTTTTTCAATGTTTTTAATTAAAAGGGAGAAATGTAGCCCATAATGGATTCAATCCACTGTTTCAGACTTTGTTAAGTGTGTTCATTTTTAATATATGTCATTTCACTCTGATGAAGCATTAAGTAATAATCAGGCTACAGAATCATGAAAGCAGCAGCATCTTTCTACTGGGAAGTCCTAAAATCAGATATGTCCCTTACTTATTTACTGAGGCATATCTGGTAAGTTCTCTAACACTGAACAAGAAAGATGTGATATAAAAAGACAAATAAAATATAGGGTTTTTTTTCAAAATCTTAATGTCAATCACAGGTAGTTTCTTACAAAATTCGGAGACGTTTCTAGTCTTTATACTTAACAAATTTAATGAAATAACATCTTTTTAGTTTGAAAATGAAAGTAAGTGTGAATCTCTCTGGATCATATAAAAAAAATCTTCGGACATCCTTACATGTTACAAGCTTTCTTTGTGAAACCCAGATTTACAGTCTGCCTTCAGCTGTAAGTAATAGTTTAGCATAGATCTATCTTAAAATCACAAAAAGCATCAATAGCTCTGAGACGTTATTAAAGCCGTAGGTCTTTATAAACACTTGAAATATTATGAGGAAATTAGCTTGTATCTCAGATGTTGATAAGCATGATTTTACTTAGCAAACTTTTTTGCTGTGTGCAGCACTATAATGATAACAGCACCAATCTTTATGCTTAAGAAATTCTGGACAACAAAAATTTTGTAATATATCACTATCTGTAAATAGCCATAGTAATATATTTTTATCAGTTTGATCAAATTGTTATTTTATCACTTGAAACTAAAGATGTACTTTGACAAATTGGGCTTAATCTGGAAAACATAAAGAGCCCCAAACTTTGTATTAATCATACGAAGAATTTCTTCCTTTACTCATTTCCCAAAACAACTAAAGTAAACATAAAGCCCCCCGACAAACACACACACATTTCTAAAATTCATAAAATTTAACTGCTGTCCATTACTATAAGTATTACTTTTCCAAATATCCAAAGGAAAATATGATAGTAAACAATTACATTAATTAATGATATATAACAAACTACTAAAAATAGCAAAAGCAGCAATCCTACATTCTAATAATATCATCGAATTCACAAGGTCATACCTGATGACTTAGAGATTGAAAAGGCTCACAGGATCCAGACTGCATGACCTTTCTATTTCCAGAAATCCCTAGAGATTGCGTTTCCTATCTTACAAAAGATAGGCACAGCCATCTCTATCTCTCAGCATCTTCAGAGCTAGTGAAGAAATTATCAAGCAGCAAACCTGTGCATCAGTATCTGTTTAAACATCATCAAGATATCAGACCTCATGCACTGTTTATGATTTTGCCTGTGCAGTTACAAACACCCGTACTAGCAGAGGCTGACACAGTTGTATTTGCTGATGCTGCTAGTGCTGTCTGACAACAGTGAGCTTACTGCTTAAAGCAATTCTGCATCATCCAAACAGAATCAGCCACATCCTTTATATTACCTTCTTCTTCTACTACAGAGATTTCATTTGCCAAGAAGACTTTTGATCTTTTTAATACGTCCTTTAAAAATGAGTGATACCCTATTTAAATAGTTAAAATGTCTGTGGCAAATTCCATATTAAAATGTTAATTCTCAATGTATTAGAATGCCTTCTCCATACATTACTAAGTTTCAGCATAATAACAAGCAATACAGTACTCTCTTGTAAAGGACTCTTTCCTCAAAACCATGTGTATCATTTCTTTCCAATGTATCAAAATTAGGAGTGCATAAAAATGAATATTTATTCTGACAATCTTTCATAATCATGTATAAAAGTAAATAGGCAAATATTTATTCACTTTTTAAAGTTTAGAACCGTATTTTCATTTCATATTTATCAAGTCAACATCCTCCAAGTAAAAATATCTTTTATATTTTTATTTAAATCTTGTTCTGAAGTTTGAAATGCAAAATAATACATGCTATTATTAAATTTGAAGATTGAAATATTAATTCTATAATGAAACTTATGAAAAAAATATCAGCAATTATGAATTATCAATGGATCATATTCACAAAAGTTCTAGCTATTTCTTTTACCATGAGACAGTAGAACAAAAAGTCTTTTTTAATGCATTTGAAGAAAATTTTTAAGATTAGTAACATAATCTGAATTAAAGAACTCAAATCATAATTGAAAAGCTTTCTAAATATGTTATATTTTGCCAATAAAACCAAAATAGACTAAAATTATAGTTAATTAATTAGCTAATTCAAAATTGGGGCTAAAAACCCTAATTTTACATTATAACCACTCTCACATTTAGATAGATCCTAAATTAGTAATTCTCTGAATGCTTTATTTATATGCTTGTAAAATAAACTAATTGAGCTTTCATGATAGCTAAAGTCCTGTACAGGAAATACTTGAGCTAAAAGTAGACAAAATAAGTAACTCTTCTCCCACTCACATTTGATGAGCATAATATGCATTATCATTTAGGCCAGTCATAACAAGTCTTAAGAAATTATGCTTCTTTAGTAGTATGATCCCACTGTCTTTTTAGAGAAACTACTGCCTTTAATTGCAGAAGTGCAGACATAGGACTTGGTATTTTAGCTATATGTATACCTATAGCACAACTAAGCAAAAAGATGACAGGTAGACAAACATAATTCAACTATATAGGATTTACCTTCATTTTTTAATCAAAGTAAGTATTCATCTTTCAAGATCTGTCTTCTCAGTAAATACTTCCTAAGCTGAGCTACATCATCTCTCTTTCTGTTTTCATTCTTTCCTACAGAAAATAACAAGCATCTTCAACCTGTTCGATACTGTGTAGGTGCTATAGACTCCTTGACAAACAACCAACCCTCCCTTCAATAAAGGAGATAAATGACTATGTTTTGTTACTGACAGAATATGAGAACTCCCTCAATAAATATATTCTGCTTATTAAAAAAAGAATATGAGAACCATAACAGACATTGTACCATGGTCTAGAGATTAAAAGAATCTCCTTGCAAAACCTGAAAAGATTCCAAACAAGTCACAGTCAAACAATGGAAAATACTATATACTGTTAGACTGTAAAGTATAAAAACAGATGTGGGGGATGAGAAGCTATTGACCTATCATGGAAAGACGAGTCTGGAGGACAGTACATAATTTTGGTCAAGGAATGAAGGCCTGAACCAAAAAGGTTGCAGAAGGCATGAAGAGGAGTGAATAGATTCCAAATATAAATCTTACTGAACAGGGAAGAATTTGAAGACTTATATGAGAAATGAGGGAGAAATGTCAAGGTTTATTTCTAACTTCCTGTATCAATTTTGATCTCATTTAATATTATTCATCACGTACTATGGTATTTTTCATTTATCAATTCCATGGCATAGGTTTCATTTTTAGAAATTAGCTGGAAAGTCTTGAGAGGGAATATTTGGTTTATATTCCTTCTTGTTCTTTATGGAAAAAAGGTAAACAAAATTTTATAACAAAATGATAGAATAACAATAGTTAATACATTGCATATTATTATCTGTAGTTACTCAGAATACAAGATACAGGCATAAAAAATTCTTAAACCAATGTTTTCCTTTCTTATGAATTAAGACACATGAATACAATAACTGGCCTAAATTTTTTCTCTTTTCCCTTCCTTACCCATCCTAATTCCTTTTTTTTTTTTTTTTTTGAAAATTTCTTTTCATTTCACAAAATCTACTGCACATTTTAGACTTTATTTACTCTTTCAGTTTCTCATACCAGGCAATCAATATGATGTTTACACACGTGAGTCCAATTTATTTCATTAATGAGGATGGTCTCAATTTGTATCCATGTACCTATAAAAGTCTCAAGTTTATCATTCTTTGTGGTTGAGTAATACTCCACTGTATGAAGTACCATATCTTTTTCATCCAAATATTGATGGACATTTGGGTTATTTCTAAGATTTAGCTATGACAAATGTGCTTCTATAAACACAGGCGCATATATATCACTGTGATATGTTTTCAGCTCTTCTGGGAAGATACCTAGAAGGGGAATAGCTGGGTCAAATGGAACTAGTAGTCCTAGATTTTTGAGGAATCTCCATACTATTTCCACAATGGTCATAGCAGTCCGAGCTCCTACCAACAGTGAAAAAAGGTTTTTTATCTCAGCCCTTCCAGCATTTGTTATTGGTTAATATCTTGATTACAGCTATTATTTCTGGAGTAAAATGCTATCTCAGTGTTGTCTTACTTTCCATGTTTCAAATGACCAATGATACAGAATATTTTATCATATATTTGTTTACCATTTGCAATTTGTCTTCTGAGAAGTGTGTATTCATCTCAGATGCCCATCTGAGATGTTGATTCTTTGAAGAATTTCCCATGCAGTCCCTGACAGAGATACCACATCTTTCATAATAGCATACAGAAAGAAAGAAAGAAAGAAAGAAAGAAAGAAAGAAAGAAAGAAAGAAAGAAAGAAAGATCAACCTAAAAAAAAAGCAAAAGATCTATACATTAAAAATTACAGTACTCTGAAAAAGGATATCAGAAAATAGAAAGACTTCTTCGTTCCTGGATAGGAAGAAAAATCAGTGAAAAATGCCTACACTCCCAAAAGTGTTATACAGATTTAATGTAATTCTGATCAAAATATAAATATCATCAACATACCTCACAGAACTAATGAAAACATTCCTAAAATTCATTTGGAACTTAAAAAGAATAACAAAGACAATCTTGGACAACAGAGGCAAGGCAGGAGGCATCACAATCCTGGCTTGAAACTATATTACAAAGCTACTGTGACAAAAACAGCATGATATTGACAAAAGAAACAGGCCTGTAGATCAGTGGAACAGAATAGAAGATGCAGATGCAACACCACATACATCCAGCCTCCTTATCTTTGACAAAGTGGCCAGACATGTTCACTGGAAGAAAGATAGGCTCTTTAATAGATGGTGATAGGGAAACTGATTCTTTTTATGCCAAAGACTAAAATTAGATCCATGTTTATAACCATGCACTAAACTAAACTAAAAATGGATCAGGGATTTAAATATTAAAACAGATGCCCTCAACCTACTAGAATGGAAAGTAGGTAGAAATCTTAAAGATAGAGCTGTAAGCAGAGAGTTTATGAACAAAACTTAAACTTTTTTGGGGTTTTCTTTGCAGGGGGAGATTTGTGTTTTCTTTTTCCTTTTTGATCTATATTTCTTCTCTAAATTCCCCCTAATGTGCACAACATGAGTGAAGTTATTAAATCAATAAATAAGCTTGAAATAAGAAAATTGTAATTTTATATATTTTTTTGCAGAGCCAGGGATTGAACTCAGACCTTGAGCTGTCTCCTTGTCCCCCTCCCTACATATTTTGATAAAGCACAGATACAAACTTTGCTTTTAGCAATTTCCTTTATGCTAATTAGTATATATTATCTGGTTTTCCTGAGTGTTTTCTTGCCAATATGTTTGACATTGGTAATAAAGCTACAAAGCTGAAATACATAGCTGTTATGTGCATATGTCTAAGAATCGCAACTTTGTGCTACAAAAATGTATTTTCATCATAAAGCATTTACAAAATGCTAAAGTATTCTAATTTCATAGAATACTTTAAGATAAGCAAATTATTTTATGTACTCATTCTTTAAAAAGTATAAATTAATGTAATTTTTTGGAAGGAAGTTGACTAATCTAGTAAGTTCTTTTAAAAGTACTCGATAATTTATCTGAACTCCAGTTTGGAAATTTTGTCCTAAGGTAGTAGTGCAGATTAAGGTTTATACACAAAAATGTTTGGTGCTATATTATTCAGAAGAGAAAAATAGAAATACTAAGAGAATGATTGTTTAACTTGGGTTATACCAAAAGTTTGATGTCAAATACCCACTGAATCTTATGAATAAAAGATACTAATAACAAAGGAAAATACGTGTTATAATAAAATATTAAATGAAAAACAGGGTCTCAATATATTTATGGAGTATAAACTCTGTTACATAAAATCTACAATGAGAAAATAGATGAAATATTGAATTTCTAAAGTATAACCTCAATGACTTATCTTATAAATATACACCTATGGACTTTATGTTTTTCTATAAAATAGGAACTCATTTCTGATACGTATTCTCATGTCCTAAATACTCGTTTGTCACCAGGGGTATAGCTCAGTGGCAAGGTTCCAAGTTTGTTCCCTGGGACAGAAAAAAAAATTATTTAACCAATCCTCTATTCTTAGTCATTTTTTCCATTCTCAATAGTATGAGTAACAATTCATTATTTTTAATGTATTTGTGCACAGTTTTATACGTATCTCCTAGTTTCTTTGGATAAATTCTAATAAGTGAACTACTGAAACAAACAATACAATCTCTCTCTCTCTCTAATTATTTTTTTCACTTGTAGGGTGAAATGAACATTTTTAGGGAATTTAGACACAAGTTATAAAATTTATCTCCAGCAAGGTATATCTATCTGCACTCAAAGAAAGTATGTTTGGCCTCACTGGCTTCATTAGGTTCACACAGTTTTTACGTAGAATAACAATCTCAAAACATAAAATGAAAATTAAAGAAAATTGGTCATACTTTAAAACAAAAGCTTTGGAATAGACCCAGAGGGTAGGCCCGGCGAGTGATTGAGACGACCCAGGGCCCTCCAGATCCTGAATAGACCCAGAGGGCAGGCCCGGTGAGTGAGTGAGACAGGGCCCGTGGATCCTGAATAGACCCAGAGCCCAGGCCCTGCAAGTGAGTGAGACCACCTGAGGCCCAGGCCCGGCATGTGAGTGAGACCACCCAGGGCCCGTGGATCTTCACTGGACACAGAGTGCAAGCCCAGCAAGGAGCCCTTCAGCAGAACTCCCTGCAAAGAGGCTAGAGGCAAGATCCACCCAGCTGATTCAGGAGAAGAACATCTTGCCAGAGAGATACAAAGGGTTCAACTCTAACGGCTGCAGCAGAAAAAAGTGGAGCACAGCAATCAGATCCAAACAACACCCTCCTGGAGGAATCTGAACTTCGTAGATCTGGACCTGGTGCTAAGGTAATAACTCTATCTAAGCTCTACATCAAAGGTCAGAAGACAGTGGCATAAAAAATGACAAAGAGAAGGAACAAAATGCAGTCTCAGGCCCCGAGTCCACCCAGTACAACTGCAGAAGACACTAGCACTGAGGAAACTGGAAATCACACACCAGATATCTCTGAAATAATAGCATTGGCAGTAAAGAAACAACTGCAGAAAGGTATAGAAGAAATCAGATCACAAATAATTTCGGAACTAAAAAATGTAGTGATAACTATAATCAAAGAAGTACTAAATGCTTCTAAAGAATACACTGATTAAAAAAATAGAGCAGAATATAAAAATAATGGAACCCCTGAATAAGCAATTTAGGAAAGAAATAGAATATATGAAACAGGTTCAAAGTGATATATAGGAAATTAAATCACAAGCTGGCAAAACCGTTTGAGGGAAAGTGAAAATAGACTTTCTGACCTTAAAGACACCATTGCAGCTAGTGAAAAAGTAA
>NW_004524608.1:11240326-11247528 GCF_000260255.1 Octodon degus
TAAATAAATAAATAAAAATAAAACTTATGAACTAATCATAGGTATATGCATGATTGACCAAGAGTTTCTAAGATTGAGAATAGCAATGCAGAGGGAATGTTGACACTCCAGATCTAGGGGAAGAGGCTATGTTTAAAAAAAAGTCAGCATTATAATAAAAGCTTGATATTATAATGGCTGTGAGTGAGACAAACATTAACTAAATCTTGGATCCACCAATTAGTAACGATGAATAAGATGCTAAAATCCTAAGCCTCTTCATTTCTAAAGCACAGTTATTATTATCAGTCACTTCATAAAGATTTTTTGAACATTAAATAAAATATACATACAGCATGATATATGTAAAGCACATATAAATTCCTAAAATTATAAGCACTACTAATTTTCACCTCTATGATTGCAAACAGAATCAGTGAATCTTTAACACTCTGATAAGGTATAAGTAGAGGAGAAAGTACATAAAGAAATGTGAGCAGGTCGCACCCTCCTACGTTCAATGATCACTCCTGCCCTCATCATTCTCCACATTCCTGCATTACCCTCACACTGCTGGCACAGAAAAATGATTAAATTAATGTGGACTGAATTAATGACCACCACCTAACCACAAAAATTAAAACCATTTTTTAAATATTATTATTTTCAAACTACCTGAAACTCTTCTGCTACAGCCCAGTCAAAAAAAGAAGAAAAAATCCATATGAATGTCCCATGCTACTATTTGACAATTACCTCCATGGCTAACTCTGAAAAAGCTTTCCAGCTCATTAGCTCCTATCTTTATTTATCCAATATTTCACCCAAATCCAGTAGCTGGCTAGTCTCAATAATATTTTAATTATTTAGGCCTCTACATTTGTTCCTATTGATATACCTATTTTGGTGCTATTTATTAATTCAGACATTTTACAAGTTTTAACAAACCTCTATAGAGTTCAGTTTCTTACCAATACAATAGAGATAGCAATACCTAGGTACATAATGTTCCCTGAGGATTAGATGAATGAAAAACACAAAGTAGGGGACTGTGACAATTAGGCTAACCAATGAGACAAAAAATCAACAAAGAAATATCAGTACTGAACCAAACCTGGACTTGGTAGATATCTAGAGTGTTCCATCCAATAATGCATATCCTTCTGAACAGCACATGGAAATTGCTCCAAAATAGATTATATACCAGTTCACAGAACATTCTTAAGTAAATGCAAATGAATTGAAATTATCACATGCATATTATCATATCATAGGGCAATAAACCTGGAAATAAATGGTAAAAGAAAGTTCAGAAGTACATAAACAAATGGAAATTAGATAATACCCTCTTGAGCAATCACTGATGAAATTAAAAAAGAAGTTAGACAGTTGCTATGATAGAATGATAGTGCCAATATGATATACTGGAAGTTATGTGACACAATGAAAGCAGTTCTACAAAGGAAGTTTATCTCAGCAAATTCCCACATCAGCAAAACAGAGCAACCTCAAATAAATGACCAAATGTTCAACCACCAGCATCTAGAACAAGAAGAATAAGTTAAACTCAAAGCATATGCAATGAGGAGATTATATAAACATTAGAGCAAAAATTAATGCAACTGAGACTTAAAAATAATACAAAGAATCAATGAATCAAGGTTCTGATTCTTTGAAATATTAAATAAAATAGACAAATGCTCAGGCAAACTTATTTTTTAAAAAAAGACCAAAATCCATGAAGTCAGAAATGCAAATGGTAAAATCAAAATGGATCCTGCAGAAATCCAAATCATCAGCACCTAGTTTGAAGCCTTGTACTCTAGTAAGATGAAAAAGATAGATTTCTAAATATATATGAATTATCAAAGCTGAATCAAGAAGATATAAAAATTCTAAACAATCCAGTATCAATCAATGAAATTGAAGGGCCAGCCAAATAGCTCTGCGGATTAAAGTATGTGCTTAGCCACAGGGGCCAGGAGTTCAATCCCTGGGCCTGCCATGCTGGCTCCAGCCCTGGGGTACGCTGAGCCAGCAATTGAGACTGGGCATGGTGGCGCATGCCTGCAATACCAGTTCTTGTGAGGTAGTCAACAGGTGAATCACTAGGAGCCCGATCTAATAGTGAGACCCTGAACACCTTGTAGACCCTTCCCTAAAATACAAAAAAAAAAATTCAATGAAATTGAAGAAGTAACTTTAAAAAAAAAAAAACAACAGGTCCTGATGGATGTACTGCTGGATACTACAAGAAAATCCAATGCCATTATTCATCAAACTCTTTGATGAAACTGGAAGAAAATAAATACTCCTAAAGTCATTCCTGGAAGCAAGTACTACTCTCATATTCAAAGCAGAGAAAGCTTTATCCAAAAAGAACTAGAGGCCATAAAAAGACTAATGACCATAGACACAACAATCCTCCATAAGATACTGGCAAACAAGACACAGTCAATCATCAAAAAGATTACATACAAACCAAGTAGGCTTCATCAGCAATGTAAGAACTGTTCAACATACTCAGATCAATAAATGTAATATATTACATTAAAAGAACCAAAAGCAAAATCACATGGTCAACCCAATAGATGCAGAAAAAAGAATTTGATGAAGTCCAACACACATTCATGACAAAAAACCCTACATAAGAAGATTCAAGAAACTTATCAAAAGACTCCTAGATTTAGTAACAAATTTGGTAGCACAACAAGATACAAAGTCAACACTCAAAATCCTAGGGTATTTCTGTACACAAAGAACGACCTCACTGACAGAGAAATTAGGGAAACAACATTTTTCACAATAGCTTTAAGAAAAGTGAGATATTTATGAATCAATCTAACGTGAAAGACCTTTACATTGAATAGTACTTTGAAAAAGGAAATAGAAGAGGATATCACAAAAGTGAAAGACATCTCCTGCTCTTGGATAGGCAGAAGCTAAATAATGAAAATAGCCATTCTTTTAAAACCTTTATACAGATAGCATACCTCAGAGATCTAGAAAAAAAATTCAAAACTTCATATGGAACCAGAGGAGACCTAGAATAGCAAAAGCAATTCTGGACAACAAAGGCAAAGCAGGGGGTATTACAATTTCTGATTTGAAGTTATCTATAAAGCTACTATGATGAAACAAACACAAAAACTTCAGCCATGTATTGGGGAAAAATAAACCAGACCTGAGGATCAATGAAACAGATTAAAAGATGCACAAACAATTCCAAGTATATTCAGCTACCTTATCTACGATAAAAAGGCCAAAAAACCTTTCCTGAAACAAAGATGGCCTTCTTCATAAACAGTACTGGAAAAACTAGTTTTCTACATGATAAAAATTGAACCTAGACACATTATCATTCACTGTACACTCAGATAAAATTGAAATAAATCAAAGATCTAAATATAAAGACAAAAACAATCTGCCGGAAGATAGACTAGGGGGAACTCTTGAATACATAGTTGTAGAAAAAGACTTTAGGAACAAAAACCAATAGCACAATGAATACTACAAGGAATCAACAACTGGAATCACACCAAATTTAAAAACTTTTACACAGAAAAAGAAACCATTAACAGACTAAGGAGACAACCCACAGAATGGCAAAATGTTTTTATCAGCTACTTCTCAGACAAGGATTAATATTTAGAATATAGGGGCTGGGGAGATGGCTCAGCAAAATAAGCACTTCCCTGGCAAGTGCAAGGGTCTGAGTTCAATCCCCAGTTCCTCCAAAAAAAAACTAAATAATAATAATAATATTTAGAATATATAAAAAACTCAAAAATTTAGACCCCCCATTTAAAGATCCAATACAAAAATGGGCATCTATAATGAATAGTGGCTTTTTAGAAGTACAAATGGAAATTTAATATATGAAAAAGTGTCCAATATCACTTATCATTCAAGAAATCCAAATTAAAACACTAAGACTCTATGTCACTCTAGAAGGATATCATCAAAAAATTATCCAATAATAAATGCTAGTGAGCCGGTGAGGAAAAAGAAGCACTACTCCCTTGTTGGTGGGAGTGTAAACTGATATAACTATTACAGCAATCTATATGGAGATTCCTCATAAAACTAGAATTTCCATTTGACCCAGCTATTTCCCTTTTAGGTTTCTTCACAAAAGAGTTAAAATCATCATATCAAGCAATACACGCACACCAATGTTTTTAGTAGCATAATTTCTAATAGCTACACCTTGGAAACAGCCTACATGCCTATCAAGGGATGAATACTACTTCTCTGTCATTAAGAAGGATAAACTTGAGACATTCTAAAGTAAATGGATATACTTTGAGGTTGTAATTTTAAGTAAAATAAATTGGACATACATATTTAAATATCACAATTTGTCTTGTGTGAGAAACCCAAAGGGTAAATGAGCAAAATGGAAGATAGATATTGAGAAGTAACAAGAACATGTTCAAATGGGAAGCAGAACAAGGGAGAAAGTAGGGAATGAGAAAGAAAGATATAGGGATTTTTTTAAATGGAATTAAAAAAGAAAACAGGTTTTGTAAATCAGAAGGTGGAGAAGGGCTGAAAGGAAGGGAGGAAAAGGGAGAAAAAATAATTAAAATACATTATGTATAAATACAAATTACTTATGATGAATGTGATTATTATTTATGGCAAACACATACCAATAAAAATTAGTAAAAATAATATAAAGTGTTTAGAAACTACAAGTACTGCACAAATGTTGTTGCTGCAGCTACTGTAACTACTACATGTCTTTTTCCTTCATCTCCACAGGTCTAAATCCTGTCTACCCATCAAACTCTAACAGAACACATCTTTCATGAAACTACCCATGCTTATATGCTTTTAATCCTAACTCCCTCTCTCAAAGCACTTTCATCTGCACTTTAACTCCCTGACATTTCCGAAACACCTGTACTTTCTTCTACTTTATCTTACCTTTCATCTTCAATTATTAAAATCCTTAAGACAAAATCTGTGTATAACTCATTTCATATTCCCCTATTAGCCCTTCATACAGTTCCCTGAATTTCATATGTAAATTAAAACATGCATTGAATCAGTAAAAGAATGAATGGTCTTTTCAGGTCATAAAAACAGACCTTGATATGTTGTAATGGTTGTTTCAAAACTAATATTTTCGGGCCAGGGAGAAGCGCTTGACTGGCAAATGCAAGAATCTGAGTTCAATTCCCAGTTCAAAAAAAAAAAAAAAACTAATATTCTCTTGGTCCCTCATGCTGTGCTGGCCTGGCCCCTGAGTCCCGCTGAGCTGGCGACCAAGTCCTGGTGTGGTGGTGCATACCTGTAACCCCAGGGCTGGGGAGGCTGAAAACAGGGGGATCACTATGAGTCCGAGCTGCATAGTGAGACCCTGTACCAAATACATTAAAAATAAACATTTTTTAAAAAGCCATTCTGGTTAAAACCAAAGTGACAGTTTAGAAACTAGTACTCTGATAGCAAGTGGAAGAGATGATTGAACAATGATGCAAACAAGGAAAATGACTGTCAAGTAGGCATTAATTTTTTAAAAAAAAATTTATTTGATATAGGGTCTTGCTACACAGTTCAGACTTAGAGTGATCCTCCTGGTTCAGCATCCCCGGTGCTGGGATTATAGACATGAAAAACCACACCTAGTTTCAGTGGTCAGCATAGTGCTCCATGAGTTCCAGGGCCAGCATAGCATGCAGTACTGGGAATCAAACTTAGGACTTTGCACTTGCCAGGCAGACACTTAGACCACTGAGCTCCAAGCAGCCATCAAGTTCTATCGCCAAATGCTTGTCCTATTGCATTCCAGTTCTCTTTAATGCTTAGGATCATAGAATACAGGAAGTAGCCTGTTAAAAAAAGCTCTTGAATTTAATGAAAGATTGCTTCTGAATATAATTATAAATATTCACATAATAATTTTAAACATCCAGGATGTATTCTTATAAAAGTAACAAAAGGAATAAGAGCACAAGATAAAAGAATAATATTTATAGCAATAGTATTTATAACAATAACATACTAGAAATTTTCTAAATGTTAAACATAAATGATGATAAGGAACCAAAAATAATAGTTGACATTACTGGGATTTTAGATGAGGGGATGGCCATGGAAAGTTGGTCTCCAAACTTGTGCCTCATTGAGAATGAAATGAAATAAAATGAAATAGAAGATATCAAGCAACACTAATTAAAAAGTCACAAAAATCACTTTTCTCTTTCTTTCCAAAAATAGACAGTATTAAAATATAAGAAGAAATTAAGTAGTATAAATGAAACACCAGCAACAAAAGTCAATTTTCAAATAACAACCAAAATAAATATTACATATATGCTAAAAATTAGTCTCGAGCCATGATATGAGACAGAAAACATTCGAAACTCAGAAAGTAAAAAAGTAATCTTTTCTCTGTTCAAATAACCTTACCATTCTCAATTTCTTTGTATTTTAAAGTGATAATATTTATTTAATCTCCATTTTACTGAACTGCAGATATCTCCTTGTTATTACTTTGAGGACAAAAAGCACTTAGTATATCATATTAACACAGACAAATATTTTAGCTAAGTTACAATTTCACACTTAGTCTTTATTATTTATAGATACATGAAGAATTAAATTATTAAAATGTAGCCTAAAATCATAACTTTGACTACTGACAAAGATATAAAATTATTCAATTTTAACCTATTAAGACTTTTTAAATAGCGCAACTCAAATATCATTCACATCCAGCAGTAATTTTAAACCAAAACAATAATCAGAAGATGATGTGTGGAAAGTCCTTCCAAAGACAATTTCTTCTTGTGTTGGTTAATGGTTACCTTTAAATTTGAAGGTGTGGGTTAACGTTTACATTCTGCTTCAAATTAATTTACTGAAATATGAAACATGGTAAATGTTTCTTTAAAGAACGCTAATCAAGCAAGAATCTATATTCTTACCCTTAGCCTAAGACAAAATAGTCTATCATCCTTCCACATTTCTGTACTACAGCCTTGATCATTACCAAGATCTTTTTTTATTTTAAAGAGAGAAAGAAAAACAAAAATAACAATAACAATAAAACAGAGTCTCAAAACAGGTTAGAAGGACAGTAACAATATTTAATACATTGCATATGGTTATCTTCATAATAATTATTCAGAGTTCAAGATATAGGCAAGAAATAGTGCCCAAACAATATTAGGACAAACTTTTCTTTTCAATGAACTAAGAAAATAGCTGTA
>NW_004524608.1:11255889-11260011 GCF_000260255.1 Octodon degus
AAAGAAAGAAAGAAAAGAAAAAGGCTGAAGCTAGGATGAACTACATTGATGTGTTAAATTATTGTAATTAATTCAATTAAAATAATCAAAATACAAGAAATTTCCTGAATTGGCTCATATAATCATTCCAGTTAGAAATCCAGTACTTAATGCTAATATTCTGTTTATGTTTCCTAATGCTCAAAATAATGCTTGTTTATTATAGTAAACAGGAACAGAAAACAAGGAAAACTCACTTGTGGTTTTAACACATTGAAAAAGGCACATATATATTTTGATATATGATCCTACAATATTTATTTATTGTAATTTTTAAGCAATGCTTATTTTCCTTCTACATCCACAAAGGTGTTAACGGTATATTTTCAAATTTCTTCTCTCAATCCCATTCAAAATGATTTAATTTTACAAAAGCAGATTATATAGTCTGAAATATGGATCATTTAGCTACCAGATATGCTGCAAATATTTTTCAAAGTTTCTCATTTGGTTTTTAATTTCATTTATTGGTTTTTAATCAGGTCCCCTTTGAACCACAGGCAACTCAGCTTCAACTTGATTCTCTCTTCTCTAGTTTTCCTTTCCCCACCTCCCTGTTGGGAGTTAATGTCACTCACTGGCTCCAAGAACTTCTATTTTGTCTAGTCTTATCAGTATTCTGTGACTTCTTTCAAGGCAAGAACTATGTCTTTCTCCAAACCCTAAACTTTAGTCTTTCTAGTAGATGTCTGATATTTAATGACTGAATGAAAAAATATGCCTTTCCTCTAGCACAATTTCCAGAGGATAACTTTTTAATAACAGTGATATTACTTTTAAAATACAGTATTTAATGACTTTGTGACATTCTCTCTAGGCTTACTTTCAACATCTTTGATCTTGATTCATCTACTGTACATTACCTCTTTCATGAAAAACTTTGGAAGTTCTTTAAATTTATTTTCCTCTTCTAAGAGAAAAGTTAACCCTTAGTGATTTTCTTCTTTTAACCTTTCTATCACAAGTTTCAATCTTAGTAACAAGTAACATCTTCATAAATTCTGTGTAAATATATTTGGAATTAAGTCTAGCAATCATGAGGCTAGTTATCAGAACATGAAAAAAGGAAAAATTATCATTGCATAGTTAAAGCTCAGCTAAGTTTAAGTGTTTGAGCTCAAATACCAACTTTACCACTAACCAGCTGCCAAGATTAAAACTTTTTCATCCTAAATCTCCATTGCTTCATCTTTAAAATGAGATTAATAATAATACATAACCCAAAAGGAGAAGGAAGACTATATAAAATGGAAACGTGACACACTTAGCTGAGAGTCTGAAACATAGTAAGCAATAAAAGGTAGCTAGTATTCATTTTAAAATAAATTATCCAACATTGCTGAGAATCATTAGCCATAAAAGAGTCAACAAAACTCACCAGTATTCACCCTGAAACCAGAAAAACTGATTTTCCCAAATAAGCAGCTCAACTGTAAATTAATGCCTATCATTAGTCTGTCAGGCTTTATGCCTTTCTATAGGGTCCATATCTAAGCCTGTCTTTTTTTTTTTTTTTTTTTTTTTTTTGTCTTTCTCCTCCCATAACACCTTAACATGCATGATCTTGAATGACAGTTATCAGGACATGAAAAAAAGAAAAATGGATCCCTCAAGCTGGCCTCCTTCTTTACCTCAGAATCAGTATCTCTGCAGGATGTCTGCTGCTTTCACTAAGACCATCCCCTACCCCCGGAATGGTTCCGCCATAACTTGTATTTTAAGTTATGTGATTCCAAACATTGAAACTACTTTTGTGAAAATTCATCAGCCATTTTTACAAAGAAGAAAAAGGATATACAGAGATGTTTTGTTTTATATGTTAACCTCCTGTGAGCTAAAACATTTTAATCTCTATAATAAACTTGTAGAATCCGGATTATTGCTATATTTTACAGCTAAAGAAAATGAAATACAAATAGACCAAGAACATTGCTCCAAGTCACAAATGTTTAAGTGGCAAGATTCTTTCCTTTTCTTTGCTTAAACACCCTATCTCCAGATAAATAAATCCTCTATCAGTTCTTTGCTCTCCTACAGACATGAGAAAGGAAAGGGTCTGTTTTCCACTCATAAATGGGAATGTGTCTTTCAGTGACACCTACAAGGCATGTCTCCAGAAATTTTCTGAATGAGCAGAAGTAGAAAACGCAATATGGGTAATTTAAATGTGCTGTAAGAAGAGAAGAGCAATGCAAAATCACTGTGAGCATAGAGGGAAAATTGATCACAATCAACCAAAAGCTGGAATCAATCCAAATGTCTATTAATGAATCAATAAACCAAAAGTGATATATTTATACAATGGAATATTACTCAGCCTTTAAAAGAATTCTGGGGGTCAGGGAGATGGCTGGGGCCAGGGAGATGGCTCAGTAGAATAAGCACTTGCCTGGCAAGCACAAGGGCCTGAGTTCAATCCCCAGTTCCGCCAAAAAAGGAAAAAAAAAAAATTCTGATTCATGCTATAAACCAACAAAATGATAAATATTAGATGATTTAACTTTGTAAAAGAAAGAAAATAAAATGGGAAGTATCAGGAACTAGGGAAAAGGAATGACTGTAGAGTTGCTGTTTTTTTTTCCTTTTTTTTTTTTTTTTTTTTTTTTTTTTTTTTTGGGGTACTAGGGATCAAACTCAGGACCTGGCATTTGCCAAGCAAGCACTTACTCCACTGAGCTATCTCCCCATGCCCCCCCTTTTTTGTGGCTGCATCAGCCTGCCCTGGGAGCAGGGCTGGTACTGCATGTGGTGCCAGGGATCAAACCATGGTCCCTGAGCTTTGCCTGTTTGCCTAAGCAAGCGCTTTAGGCCACTGAGCTATCTTGTCGGCCCCTGGAGTTGCTGTTGAATAAGTTCGGAATTCAATATAGAATAATGAAAAAATTTTGGAAATGAATTGTGGTGGTTGTTACAAAACACTGTGAATGTGTCATGCTTTGAATTATACACTGTAAACAATTTTTTAATACTTAAATATTTATTTTTATTAATTTTATTGACAAATAGCAATGAGACAGTTTCAAAACCAATTAGTAGGACATTTTCAATAATTAATACATTGCATATTGTTGTCTTCATAGTGGTTATTCATAGTAAAAGATGCAGACATAATACCCTGTCCAAACACTATTTGTACAAATCTTTCTTCTCATTCAATTAAGAGAAAGTAGCTGTATTTCTATCCTATTTTGAATATGCAGATACAAAATGGTCCTTCATTTATATCTCCTTTTTTTGTTTAGCTTTGTCAGAAATGGGTATTCCATTGCCATTTAAATATTTTAGGTGCGTGAATTCATCAAAATAATCCAATATAGTCCAGTAGTCCATAATAGTAGTGGATTATCCATAGGACTGACAATGTCAGAAGTTATTGACTTGAGCCTTTTACAGCTCAGCATATTGATATGGCTTTACTTTTTATACCTCACTGTAAAGGATTAAAAGTGATAAATTTAATCATTATTTTCTCACAACAGTAAAACAGGGTATAATTTCCAGTTCTGATAATAACTTTTAGAGTTTATTTATTTTTCTGATTTTACCAATTTTATTTTGTTTTTATTTCTCCTGGATATTGTTTTCTTGTCTCTTTGGGGTAGTGTGTTTGTTTTTGTCTTTTTTGTCTGTTTCCTACTTGAGGATTATTTTTTAGTTTTGGTGCTCAGGACCAAACCCTGGGCTTAAAGCTTACTAGGCAACCATTCTACCATTGAGCTAAATCCAACCCCTCTCCTGGATACTGTTGAAGACTTATAGAATAAGCTTTTATAAGAATTTTTTTGAACCAGGATATCACTATGCAATGGAGGTTGGCCTTAAACTAACTTTGTAGCCTAGGCTGTCCTCAAAGTCATGGCAATCCTCCTGCTTAGATTCCTGACTGCTAAGATTACAGGCATATGCCCCCATGCCCAGCAATAAAAATATTTAAAGTACTATGTATTATTACTCTTTTAGCCTAATTATCATAACATAGATTCACCAGAGTCAATATACTTTATTTTTTTTTAAATTATAGAAATACATTTTATTTTTAATTTTTAGAAGTATAAAAGTTATAACACTTTATACAAATGGTTA
>NW_004524608.1:11260111-11261207 GCF_000260255.1 Octodon degus
CTTTTGCCTTTCCCTCATCACAGTTTCTCTTTTCTTTTGCATAGTTTCTTCCCAATTTACAGTATATAGTGTACCTTTTGAATCTTATTTACTCATTCAGCTTCTCATACTAAAGACAAAATGATGTTTACACATGAGTCTGATTTATTTAACATGAGTATGCTTTTGCATGCATTTATTTTATAAGAAGTCTCAAGTTTATCTTTCTTTATGACTGAATAGTACTCTATTGTGTAAAAAGACCACTTTTTTTTATCTATTCCTCTGTTAATGGGCATTCAGATTGTTTCCAGGATTTAGCTATGACAAATTATCTGCTATAAACATGAGTGCAAATATACCACTGTGGCAAAATATTTTTTAATTCTTTTGAGAAGACAGCAAGAAGATGAATAGCTGGGTTGGATAGAACCTCTAATCCTAGCTTTTTGAAGAATCTCCACACTGATTTCCACAGTGGTTGCACCAGTGTACAGTTCCATCAAAAGTGGAAAAGGGTTCCTTTATCACCACAGACCCCCCTCACATGTGTAACTGGTTGATTTCTTGATGATAAACATTCTTTGTGGAGTGAGATGAAATCTCAGTGTTGTCTTAATTTGTATCTGTCAAATGGCCAATGATGTTGAAATTTTTTCATGTATCTATTTTCCATTTGTATTTTGTCATATAAGAAAATCATCTCAGATGCCCATTTATGGATTGGGTCTTTGAGTTCGGGATGCCTGATTATTTTCAATTCTTTATATATTCTAGATATAAATTCTTTGTCTAAGAGACATCTGGATAAAATTTTTTCCCACTCTGTGGGTTGTGTTTTCATTCTGTTGGTAATGTCTTTTGTAGTGCAAAAGCTTTTTAGAAAGGAAAGATCCAATTTGTGAACTGTCATATTTTCAGTGTGTTTTTTCCCCAAGATTTGCTTCTGTTGCAAAGAATTCTTCTAATGCAAATTTCTTTCTTCAGTGAAATATACACAGAAATCAAAGGGCTCAGTTCAATTTTTTTTTTCTGTTCTTTAGTTTTTTGGCAGAACCGGGGATTGAACTCAGACCCTTGCGCTTGCCAGGCAAGCACTTATTCTACTGAGCCATCT
>NW_004524608.1:11261307-11265147 GCF_000260255.1 Octodon degus
TGACTGGCTTGAGTTGTGGGGATCGAACCACAGCAATCTGAGCCTGACCACTTTGTTGAAGCAGCCATTTAAAGAACTGAGCTAAGGGGCAGGCGCCCTCAGTTCAATTTTTAAATGTTTTAATTTCTGAATTATATTCAACAATTTTATGGTGTTTCTGTCTTCCCACTACAGTCTCTGACGTTAAACAACTTGAGTAAACTGGGGTGGGGGAAGAACTTGTGCATAAATACCAGCACAAACACAGGAGGTGTAGAAGTTTCATGAAAGTTAAGAGGTCCGATCCCTTGTGGACACCTTCCATGATCAATTTCTATATTCAAATAATTTGTTTTTCTGACCCCACAATATTATTTACACTGAACAGCCATTATAACAGGTCAGATATAATAAATAGTAAAAATCACACACGTTCTCAATGAAATTACTGGAAAATATAGCTACCTAAAATCAGAAATAAACTTAAAGAAACTGTCAGCTGAAGTCATTTGTTTCCTGTGACATCTCAAAAATTAGCACAAATTCTCCTAAACTTGCACCCTAAGAAAGAAAATTTTGGTATGGATATAGCTCAGTGGCTTAAATGCCTGCTTGGCACTCATGAGGTCCTGAGTTTGATCCAGTACCAAAAAAAAAAGAAAGAAAGAGAAAGAAAAACAAACAAACAAAAAAAATCCCTGGCATCTTTACTCCAATGTTCCTTTCATCATTGCTCACAATAGCTAACACATAGTGGATATATAAATAGAAAAAGGAAATGAGGTATACACAACCGATGGTACATTATCCATAGAAAGAAAGAAATACTGCCATTTGCAATAACATGTGTGAAACTTGAGGGCATCTTGTTAAGCTGAATAAGCCAGAAAGAGCAAAATACTGAATGGTACCACTTACATGTAGAATATAAAAGAAAATCAGGCTAAAATAAACAGAGGCCAAAATGAGGCTTGAGTAGAACTGAAGAATGGGAGAAACAGACGATGCTGGCCAAAGGTTACATATTTTCAGTTATTAGACGAATAAGTCCTGGTAAGCTAATGTTTAGTGTGGAGAAAATAGTCAATATGCTATACTATACACTTGAAATTTGCTTAGAGACAAAGAAAGATAATTATATGGGATAACGGTTATGTACACTGGGTTTTGGTGTTCTGCATTTTGCATCAAGTCATCTCACTACACACAATTTTATCTGTACTTTAAACTAAAAAGAGACAGTTAAAGCATATATGGTGTAAAAATCATAATGGATGTCAAGAGAAATAATACACTTCTAACTTACCTTCTGTGATAGAACAATCATTTTCATTTTTATGATTCCCCATTAATAAAAGCATATCACTAAATTACAGTAACTATAAGGGTGTTTTTATTTGTAAGTAGAAGACTGAAGAATATATAAAAAGTTATCAAAATAGATACGTTTTTCTCACCTTAAAAAAAGTTATTTTCCTCAATTTGAAAGAATTAGTTCTAAAAACATCTGTTCTTTGAGATATAATTTGGATTATAAAACAGTTTTACCTAATAAATCTATAGAAAAAAACAAGTAAAAAATGATGTAATAGTTGTGGTTATAACTACAGGGAATACCACTGCGTCTCATGCTTTATACAAGAGATGCACTTAGAGAGTCCAAATGGAGTCTAGTGACTGCATTAGATGTTTTTCACAATAGTATACCAAAATACATGCAGGAAATATTCTTTCTTTAAGGCTATAAACTTACAACATCATAAGAGATAACAAGAATGCCTTAAGTCAAATAATTCTGCCTCAGTGAAGATTAATACTTAACTTTTTTAAAACCAATGTTTTTGCTATCCTATTTTTATACAACATACAGAAAGGAGTCTTTCCCTAGTAACACTAGTTAGTGTTTACTTTGAAAATAAAACTTAAAATGTCTTCATTTCTAAGTAAATCTCATCATTGAATAAAATATAATTACACTATAATTTATGTATAAAAAATAGGGGTGGGGAGATAGCTCAGTGGTCTAACTGCCTGCTTAGCAAGTGCAAGGAACCAGAGTTCAATCCCCCATACCACACAACATGTCGGCTCTGGAACCCTGGGCATACCATGTGATACCCTGTATCTAAAAATTTTTTAAATATTAAAAATTAAAAAATAAAAAGAACTGCATGGACAAAAAGATAAATACTGCCTTCCATATAACTGTAGAGATTTCTCTTTTTTTTTTTTTTTTTTTGCTTTGTTTGCAAAAATACCTTAACTTTTATTGGTTATTTACATTAAATTTCTCTTAAAACAACAAAAATGATGATGACAACAACAAACTCTCCAATAGTGGTGTACAAAGCTGTATTAGCAGAGGAACTCAGCAGCAATAATTTACTGCTGAACATCACACCCCAAGCTGGGGCTCAGCAGCAGGTCCTTCTCATCGTGCTTTCACATGCCTACCACTCGGTCACAGAAGCACCTGTTTAACATCTCCAACACACCAAATGATCATTCTATAAACCTCTTCTATATTATTGCTTTTGTTTTTGTCTTTAGAAGTCTAAGAAACTGCTAGGATGAAAGCAGGCATTGCTGATCAGTTGGCGAGGATGGAGTTGGGTCTGGGGAAGCAGGCAGAGTGGAATCCATGCTGAGTGGCTCCCAGGACTGACCTAGACTATTTAAACATTCTTTAAGCCTCCCAGCAAATATAGGATACAAATATAATTGCTTTTAATTTGCCAGTGACAAGCAGTGAGCACAAAGATTAGTCACTGCTTCCATCAGAAAGCCTACGCATGGGTCCACCAGTCTCATGGTGCTTGAGCTGAGTGGAATACAGGCTGAAGAAATCTTTCACTGGATGAAATTAAAGAAGCGATAAATATATGAAAAATTCTCCACATCACTAGCCATCCGTGAAATGCAAATTAAAACAATATTGAGATATCATCTCACCCCAGAGGAGAATGGCCATCATAAAGAAAACACCCAACAACAAATGTTGGAGAGGCTGTGAGGAAAAAGGAAACCTTCTCCACTGCTGGTGGGAATGTAGACTGGTACAACCATTATGGAAATTAGTGTGGAGACTCCTTAGAAAAGTTGGATTAGAAATCCCTTTAAACCAGCTATTCCTCTACTGGGAATTTTCCCAGAGTATCTGAAAACAACATATCATAGGGATATATGTGTGCCTATGTTTATAGCAACACAATTTGTGATAGCCAAATCTTGGAAACAACCAAGATGCCCATCACCTGAGGAATGGTTGAAAAAGATGTGGTATTTTTACATAATGGAGTATTATTTAGCTATTAAGAATGATAAACTGCAAGCCTTTATATTGAAGTGGATGCCACTTAACATATACTCATAAGTGAAATAAACCAAACACACCACATGTGTAAATATCATATAGTCTCCCTAGTATAAGAACTCAAAAGAAGAAGTAGAAATAGAAAGACATAATACAAGTAAAAGGAAAGCAGAATCTCAAGGACTACCTAATCAAGAGAGGGAAAGGAAAGAGCTAGGAAACATCACAATGTCAAACCATACAGTTATATGTAAAAGATGAGCAAGGCAATGATCCTGAGAATCTTCAGAAAATTTTTTAATCTACCAGTTAATTGGAAAGATTTTCATCCTGACTAACTACATATACTGATACCTATGAACTAAGCTACTGCACTGCAGATGGTAATTTGTAATAGCAGTTTCACGTTTGGAGTGCCTGTCATTCTGATATTCTGAATATGGGCTGTTTGTCATGACATGCCAGTTGCTGCTATGATGTCTCTCAGGTAGGTGGATGTTCAAGAAGAAGGGGGTGGTGAATGAAAGCAAGAGACAGGAAAAGGAATA
>NW_004524608.1:11274657-11278116 GCF_000260255.1 Octodon degus
TTTTTCACCAATGAGGTTGAGACGTAAGGCCTTTTCATTCTTCAATTTTTCCTTTTTTTCTTGTTTGTGGGCCTCTCTTCTAATCTGACCCGCTTTTCTACTGTATGGATGGACAATTTTTTTTTCTCGTCCTGTGCTTTTTCCTTTTGGTGCCTTAGGCATGGTGCCGTCCCAGAGGCCGCCGAGGACCCCACGCCCCAGACCCCGCAAGCCCGCGACTCAATATACTTTAAAGTGCCTAAAGGAATAAAATTTGGCTACAGACTTAAAAACTAGATAAATCTCGAAAAGCATTTCAAACAAAGAAAATAAGACAGAATAAAGAATGACAGATATAACCTAAAGGAATGCTAATAAAATGCTATAGGCTTTTCTGCCTATTCCCCTTGAATTTTCTGCTACAATAAACACTGTTATCCACTACCTTATCCTTTGAAACTCTCCCTTTGGCTGGTTCTCTGTTTCCTAAATACCTCTCTCTACGAATCATTTCTAAAGGAAGGATCAGCACTTAACCCTCTACTCTTCTCTTTATATGAATTCACTTATTACGCAAAAGTTTACTGAATTTCTCCTAAGTCCTTGGTACTGTGCTAAGGGCTAGGAATACAGCAATAACCAAATAAAGTCTTTGTATCAATGTTCTGGTGTGGAAAACAGATGTTTTCCTAAATAGGAAAATTTTAAATTCTTCCTCAAGCTGAGCTAATGTTCAATTCTATGTGCAACAGCGCTGTAGCAGCCTGCTGCATGGTAGCCTCCGATCACTTATGACCCTGTATTGAAAACCCCAGCAGTGCTCTCACAAGAATCTGAGTTAGACCTTTGTTTGCTTATTTTTAAGCATTTTTCTCAAAAGACAGAAAAACCAGATTTTTTATACATGAATATTATTCTTCAGTGAAATGTGGGAAAAAATAGGATATATCAACTCAAAGTAGAAATTGGAATGAATACAAAAATATTAAGAACCAACAGCATGAAATTGTAGAGGCTCACATTAGTATTATTTCATAATTTTTTCCCTGAATAAGATCTGAAATTCTAGAAACAAAAACATAAAACAAGAGACTGTGATTATAACAAAAGATTAAAATATGAGGAAGCTTATTATAGTAGTAATGAATATATAAAAAGAGCTATAAATGCGTTGTAGGCCAAGCAAAGAGATATCTATGTCCAGACATTCAACAGACTAAAGTGGGTTCTGAATACAGTAGTTCCTAAAATAAGGAGATTGTTTAAAGAACACAGAAAAGCTAAGAAAAAATTTACTGGTTTTGATGTAAGAAAATATTAATAATAAATTTTTAAAAAGAAAATGAATAATGATCTTGAACACAGAAATTCAACATTATAAGACACACTATGGAAAGAATATTAGACTAAAATTGAGAAGACCTTAAACCAAATAGTTATGTTGTACTAGATATGCTCCTTAATATTTCTGGCTTAGAGTCACATCTCTAATGTGAATATAAACTCTATATTTTCTTCTGGCTTCAGGATTCTGTGAACCTCTGATTCTAGGTATATTAATGTCAGATGATAATTAAATCTTTAATGCAAAGTAGGGACAAGGAGGGATTATATGACTCATGAGCACGAATGTTGGCAGCAAACTGCAGGGAAAGGAAGACTGTGAGTCTGTTACATTTTCTATGATGTTAAAAATGGACTGAGGTAAAGAGTAAGTGATAACAAGGATTTAAAATAAGTGGCATTCATTTCAAATAATAAGAAGAAAGCTGTAATTTAACATTCTTTAAGAAACACTGGGTAAGCGAATACTCCTGGATTCTTAATGAACCGAGGAGTGGAAACTATGCCCAGTATATTCCTGAATCATGTTAGTTTAATCTTGAAATATCACTTTTATGTTTCTTCTTCTGTATCTGTGCTGCCACGACCACTATGGAAATTCTCATCATCTCACCTCAGGAGTCATGACAGCCTTCTATTTTGTTTCACTGGTTCTCATCTTTCCTTGAAAATCCATTCCACAGTCTGTTATAAAAAATATTCCCTTCCCATTTCACAATGTAAACATACATATATCTAAAAAGCACTTTACACACCAAAATACGTGTTAATTATATGTCAAAAAAGCACACATAAATAAGACAACTTTTATTAAAACTTGCTTTTATATCTCCTGGCTCAGAAACATTGTATACTCCCTCCCTTCTCTACAAAGCCTTGATAATTTGACTTCACCCCACCTTTACAGCCTTCATTTCCCTATCTTTAGCATAAACGAGCCATTTCAGTCAAGTACTTCCAACACAGGCCATCCTTCCATACAACTTCCCCTCAGCTCATTTATCTTTCATATTACTGTTATACAATGCAATTCCCATGGCCATGCTTTTCATAAATGTTCTACCTGTTAAAAATATTTTACCCTTTTGTTCATCTATGCAGGGTGCCTGCCCATTAGCTCATCTGCTTAAGTGCCTGCTTAATTAAGTAAAGCAGTCAGGCTCAGGATGCTGTGGTTCAATCCCCAGATCCTTATGCCTTACAGACCTGCCCTTAAGGCATCCTGAGCCAACCCTGCTCCCCAAAAAAAGCATTTTGCTCATCTATGCAAATCAAATGCATATACCAACAGATAGCTAAAATCCTGGCTAATACTGGCTGCCTACTAAGAATGAATGAGTGACCACCCTTAAAAAAAACCCAACCACTACAGAAAAAAGGAACAGCCAACAATTATAGCAATTAGCAGAAGGCACAGGTTTCTGTGACAGCATAGAAGAGCCATTTAAACTAGACATAGGGAGGCAAAAAAAAAAAAAAAGATAGAAAGGAAAGTGGACACAAAAAGTGCTGTATGCTGGCATGGAAATGTTACAGTAAAACCCATTAATTTGTACAATTAATATGATTGCTAATTACATGTCTGTAATTAACATTATTATTACATGTCTGTAATCCCAGTTATCCAAGGGGCTCAAGCAGTAAGACCACAAGTTCAAGATCATCCTGGGCGGCAGGAAGCTTGTGAGTACAGCTGGGGCAACTTTGAGCTGGGGTCTTGTTTTGTGTCAGGCTGGCATCAGATTTGTGATCCTCATGTCTCCATTTCCCAAGTGTTGTAAGGTAGCTCATCTTGGGCAGTCTGAACCAATATCCCCTATCTCAAAATATAAAGGGTTGAGTGTGTAACTCAGTTGTAGAGTGCTTTCCCAGGATGACAAGGCCCGGATTTGATTCCCAGGACCTCAAAAAAAAAAAAACTTTTACCTCTTAGAAACCAACTCACATTAGACTAAGGACTGAGAATTCTTTATGGTTAGTACAGAAACCATTAATGTACTGCTTCCTACCTTTCTTGAGCATAGAAATCTTAGCTTCTGCTTGAAGACCCATCAACACATTTTGGATGACTTCTATAGAATGCCAGTTTGGAAATCATCAAGCTGTTTTCATTAAAGTACTGTAGAATTTTTTTTT
>NW_004524608.1:11278216-11279440 GCF_000260255.1 Octodon degus
GTCCCAATTTTTTCTGATCAAGGAGATTATGGGGCCAAAGAGGAAAGTGATCGATGACGTAGAGTGTGCCTAAGGAGAGTCACATGGGGAGAAGACACTCTCTCAAGCTTTCACAGAAAGCACATTGGCCAAGCAATGGCCATGACTCATCCACATGGCTGACACTGACAAAGGTTCTACAATCTGAGGTATAGGATCTCAAGATAAATACTGACGGGATATCACTGACCTTCTCAGACCCAAAAGCTACAACTCTTGTTGCATAGGTCCTGCTTTATCTTGGTCTTAACCATCCAACAGAAAAATATAAAAACAAAGTAGAAGAAGTAAAGCTGGGCCAGGGAGATGGCTCAGTGGAATAAGCGCTTGTCTGGCAAGCACAAGGGCCTGAGTTCAATCCCTGGTTCTGCATAAATAAATAAATAAATAAATAATCAGTCCATAAATATGGCTTGTGTTTTTAAAGCTGGACTCTTTTAGAATATTTTGCTGAGTTTACACACCTATAACATTCAATAACGGAACTTAGAAAGAATGGGCTATACCGATGAATATCCATTTTGTATCTGTGTATTCAAAGTGGTTATGATAGATATATAGTTGCATTCTCTGAATGAATAGAATGATTTTCTCTAATGGTGTTTGTAAATAGGATCTCAAGTCTGCATCTTGTATAGCTATTAACCACTAAGAAGAATGTATGCAGTGTGTTATTTGTGGAAACTGTACTTCCAATTTGATTTGAAACTGTCTCATTGCTATCTGTTTATCAATAAAATTTGGAAAAAAAAAAAAAGAGGAAGAAGTAAAGCCATGCCATTATGTTGAGCTGTAGGGGACTCAGGTCAAAAATTTCTGACATTGCCAGGCAAGCGGAAGACCCAATACTATTATGGACTACTTGACTCTTTTAGAATATTTTGCTGAGTTTACATACCTATAATATTCAAATAACAGAACTTAACAAAAAAAAAAGGGGGATACAGATGAATGTCCATTTTATATCTGTGTATTCAAAGTGGTTAGGTTAGATATATAGTTACATTCTCTTAATGAATAGAGGGATTTGTTCTAATGGTATTTGTAAATAGGATATCATGTCCGCATCTTGTACATAATTAACCACTAGGAAGAATGTATGCAATGTGTTAATTATTGAAATTGTCCTACCAATTTGGTTTGAAACTGTCTCACTGCTATTTGTTTCTCAATAAAATTATGGGG
>NW_004524608.1:11279540-11282422 GCF_000260255.1 Octodon degus
TTTTTTTTTTTTTTATTGTATTTTAGGGAAGGGTGTACAGGGTGTTCAGGGTCTCACTACTAGATGGTACTCCTAGTGATCCTCCTGTTTACAGCCTCCCAAGGGCTAGGATTACAGGCTTGCAACACCACACCCAGACTCCATTGCCTTCTCAGTGCACTCCGGGGGTGGGGTGGGGCCAGCACAGCAGGCCTGGGGATCAAAACTGAACCCTGTGCCTGCTTGCAGGTGCCTTAATCCACTGAGCTATTTGGCTGGCCCTCAACAGCTTTCATCTAACATTTTAAACCAAAGAAACAGAGAAGAAAACACCATTTGCAAATGCATGAAATACCATAGTAGGTTCAGAGAAATGATAGTACAGGGTATGTGGTAAATTGTATGTATACCTGTGAAAAGTGGCAAGATATGAAACCAAAACTATAAGCTAGCAGTAGGTTACATGCTAAAGGGTTTTGATTTTTGACCCAAAACACAATAAAAAACAATTGAAGAATTTTAAGTAAGAAAGTGACTTCAAGTAAAGAGATACAGCTTTTATGAAGAACATTTTGATAGAAGAATTAGTAAATCAAGATTTAAAATGAAGCCTTTTGTCTCGGCCGCTGACCTGCCCTCCAGACAAGGAAGACCCGGAAGCTTCGGGGCCATGTGAGCCATGGCCATGGCTGTATTGGCAAGCACCAGAAGCACTCCGGAGACCGGGGTAATGCTGGTGGCATGCATCATCACAGGATCAACTTAGACAAATATCACCCAGGTTACTTTGGGAAGGCTGGCATGAGGCCTTATATGACTACTTAAAGAGAAACCAGAGCTTCTGCCCAACTGCCAACCTTGATAAATTGTGGACAGTGGTCAGTGAGCAGACACGAGTAAATGCTGCCAAAGGTGAGACTGGAGCAGCTCCCATCACTGATGTATTGCAATTGGGCTACTACAAAGTTCTTGGGAAGGGAAAGCTCCCAAAGCAACCTGTCATGTGAAGACCAAATTCTTCAGAAGAGCTGAGAAGATTAAGGGTGTTGGGGGTGCCTGTGTCCTGGTAGCTTGAAGCTACTGGACAGAGGGCTCATTAAAATGCTAACAAATGTTAGCATGGTTTTCATGTTTTGGTCTGAGTATAGGATCTTTATATGTATACATCTCTTACCTCTATGTTGGGAACCCATCTGACAAGTTCCAAGAATAATTAGGGGCACTGGCCCTCAAAGTATATCCAAGAGACAGCACCAATGGAATCTTTTCACTTGGTGGGAGTAATTGCTGGTGGCGGTTGAAATACATACCAAAAAGCCTGTTGGTGTTGTTCTGGGTTTCATAGCAAGTAGGAGAATGTCCCCATAACTGTTCTGTGGGGCTAGAAAGGGAAAATTTAGTCATCTTGGACTGAACCATCTCATTACAACCAGAAGATGCCAAGTTGAGACCTTTGACACATAGCCTCCTAAAGTGAAATTTAAACCTCAAAAGGTTTTACAGCTCTTTCTGAAATTTTAAATTTGTTTTGACCCATAGGAGTCTGGTATCCTGAGAAAAGAAATAACTAAGGTGTCACATAATGGGTTTCAGTTGGAGGGTGGGCTGGAACCATGACTTTTGGGACAAGCCTATTGTAAGAGCTTTTACCTTTTAAAAGGATGCTGATCCTCAAGTATAGGGTAGAGAATTGAATTGGCTTGGGTCAGAGTAGAGCTTCAAGAAAGGAAAACTATCCAGTTGGAAAGTCTGGACCCTTCTGGTTTGCCTCTTTATGATAGTTTAATGAAAGGTTAAAAAAAAAAAAAAAGAAGAAAAAAGAAAAAAACAAGGGCACTCCACTGAGATTTGTGTTACACGGTACCGAGGGTTAACCCAGTGCCTCGACGTGCTGCTTCTGCAGTCCCTAGTCTTAGTAAATTCCAAGGCTGGGCTTTGCTTGTGATCCTCCTGCTTCAGATTTGAGTGCTGCTGTACAGATAGGCCTCAGCACCTCCAGCTCTCCCTTCACTTTGTGATGCACTGAATCCAGATTCACTGGCATTTTTTGGCTCACTGCTGTATCTTCAGGGTTATAACTCAAAAGTTAGGCCCTCCCAAGTGGAGGGAGACCTACAGAAGACGGGCTTCCAGCTTTTATACATACACCTTTAAAAAACAATTGCAAGAGAAGCAAGATAGCTCACCAACTAAGGGCCTGCTTAGGCAAGCACAGGGACCAGGGTTCCAGACCCACCAAGTCGGCATGGCACACAACTGTAATCAGCACTTAGTAGGCTGAAAAAACGATCCAAGCTGCGTAAAAAAAGTTCCGTAACAACCAAATACATTAAATTTGTGAAAATGGAAGAAAAAAAAGATTAAAAGTGAAGACAAGGAGACTATATAGGGCATTTTCATACACTGAACACACACATGTACACACATGCATACACACACTCACACTAACCTACAGTTGTAGTAGTGAAACCAAAGAGATTCTATAAAATCAGAAAGCAGAAATTTGAGCACAGTGATTGATAAAATGTGGGAAACTGAGTGAGAAATGAGCCACCTAAACGTCACCAGAGGAACACCAACAGCGATTTCTTCTTCCTGTGCTACTCACATGATCCAGAACCTGCCCAACAGCATACTGTTCTGGATTACTATTTTCTACACATCATTTTTACCTCCAAACAGATCATCCAATCATTAGGGCAAGAAGTAGATTTCTACTTCTACTTCTTGCAGTCTTCCATCACTATTCAGTACTTAGTAGTGTTAGTAAATATTTATTAAAATAAAATATTGCATGATCCATTTAGCAAACATAATTTGCTGCTTTAGATCATTAGCCTGAATTAAGTGCATCTGAGAATACTGAACAAATAAGATTGAAATAAAGGTCTTTTAAACTAAAA
>NW_004524608.1:11288552-11289295 GCF_000260255.1 Octodon degus
AGTGATTTACAGAATGTCAAATGTCATTCATCTCACTAAACCTTAGTTTGTATTTTGGAAAATAAAGTTTTTTTCATACAAAAAAACATACTTATATTTTGGATATTCATTAAATGTCCAATAATCAGGCAATGTAGTATACTGAAACATTTTGGAATATGGCTTTAAACAGGTCCAAATTTACAAGACAATTCTATTACTCTTAAAGGTGATATTTCAGGAAAATACCTTAACCTCTTTAAAACTCAGTCTCTTTACCTGTAAAATAGGTTCCCCAGCCTCCCACTTCAGAGCATTGCGAAGATTATTAGTGAATTCAATATGACACATATTAGGCACTAAATGAATGATACAGTACAGCAGATTGAATAGTTATTAGCTATTATAACTATTTTCACTGTTGTTGCTAAACAGTATGCTAGTAATTTAAAATACATATCCTTCTACATAAGAGTTTCCTTTCTTTCCTTTGTAATGAAAGTAGTGACATCTAATTGATTACACGAAATTATATCACAAAGTTTTTCATGATATGATGGGAAATAGATGGGACTGGAGTTAAGCAAAGGAATATATACAATGTCTACTTATATTTATCCTGGTTTAGAAAGAAGAATCATCTTCCTTCTCCTCTACAAATATATAAGTACTGCCATGGAGATGGTTCAGTGCAATAAGCGCTTGCCTGGCAAATACAGGGGCCTGAGTTCAATCCCCAATTCTGAAAAAGAAAATATATAAAT
>NW_004524608.1:11289573-11290172 GCF_000260255.1 Octodon degus
AAAAAAAAAAAAAAAAAAAAAAACAAGCTATAGTACATAAGTCTAAATTCTGCCTTGTGTGTAAAATGCCTGTCTCTAAACACTGAACAAAATGAATAAAATCTCTAGAATAACAATATCAAGGGTTAGTCAAGGGTTACCAAGTGGGTGGAACAAATAGAACCCTCACATAATAATCAGAAGAAAGTAAACCAATGAAGCCACTTCGAAAACCTGTTGGACAATAGGTAATAAATTAAAACTATTTTTATCCTATGATCCAACAGCTCCATTCTGAGTTATATATCAAAAAAAATTTCATATGTCTATGATAAAAAGACATAAATATCCAAGAATGTCCATGTAAGTTTTATTCATGATAGCCAAGAACTGGATGTAATGTGGTGTCCGTTAATAGTAAAATTACACAGAAAGCACATTGGCCAAGCAATGACCATGACTCATCCACCTGGCTGACACTGACAAAGGTTCTACAATCTGAGATACAGGATCTCAGGATAAATTCTGAGGGGATTTCACTGACCTTATCAGACCCAAAAGCTATAACTCTTGTTGCATAGGTCCTGCTTTACCTTGGTCTTAACCATCCAGCAGAAAAG
>NW_004524608.1:11302902-11306867 GCF_000260255.1 Octodon degus
TACCTATCTCAATATACTGTTCTGTGTATGGCTTGAGAGCATACCAGAGTGTTAGCAAGATTCTTGCTATTAAAGAGTTAATAATCCAGTAATACAGACAGAACTAAAGAAACTAATTTTGTTAAGTTCATTAAAACACTTTTTAAAAACAAAACCAAAAACCTTTAGGCATGCATGACATTTCTCAAAATGGGCAAGCATCAAGAACTTGTTTCTTTCCAAGATATAGGAGCTTAATGGGATTTTAATAAAATCTTAACATAGCAGATCTACCCCATTTCAATTATCTTAAGAAAATAAAATCCACTTCAAGATTATAATTGTAAAGTTGCAATGAGGCCAGCTCACCGTAGCCATAATTAATTTTGTGTGACATAGAACTGTAAGGCCAGGGCCTAGCTTATGTGATAAACGGGCAACTCCTAGTTGGCCACTGACTTAACTGTGCCTCTGAGCCCTCTTGAAGCCTCATGAGTTTCCTACAACTCTATTTTCATATTTTATGATACAGATGACCTTGATCACACTGATTCTTTCTGGTGGAGGGAGCATGGTCCTAACTCATGCACAGTGATGGCCTAGAGGAGAGGCTGAGGGTTTCAATAGGTCAGGAATGGAACCCAGGATTCTCAGAATCCATGAATTGCCCTGTAACCTTTTTTCAAATATTTTTCCCCAAAAATCAAAAAGAAAACTTCACTGCTGCTTCACAGTTTAGAATGCTATGAATAAAGATATAAAAGTAAATAAACCATACATGCAATACTTGCTACCTGTGTGACTTTATGAAAGTGTTTAACCACTTTGGGGGTCTTTTTTTAACTAATATTACCCAATTAGATTTCTTCTAAGCTCCTTTTTAAATCATCAAGAATGCTACATTTTTATAATAACATGGACTCCTTTCAGGTATTTTTAAATGATTTCTATATTCTATTTAATTATAAAGGTAATTGTCTAAATACAAAATAGCTATTTTTCTGCACTTTTACAGAAAAATATTTCAAGGATATTGTTTCCCTAAAATTCATTTTAAAACAAGAATTATACATCTTGCTTTTGGTCTTCTATAGCTATTTCTTATTCTTCCATCACAAGTAAATGAAGTCCTCAGTGAAGTGTCTCTTATTTTTTATTCAAATTAGAATCTTGATGTTTCAGTTAAGCAGGTTTAGGAAAAAAAACCTTATTCTAAACTTCTAGAACAGATCCTGGAAATCAGTCTATTGTTAGATTTTAAAGATATCATGAGTCACTTAAAATTGCAGGACTAACACTTGTAGACTTGGCTATACCTTATATAGTTGTATGAGTAAAGAACTATCATGAGGTTATTAAAGAAATCCATAATTTGCCAAAAATTAAGAAATACTTTTACATCAGTCAAATTGGCTAAAAAACTTTTTTATAAGCAGCCCTTGTAGCCATTCATATAAGAAGGGATGATGATATATGGGAATGATTAGCTGAGTACCTTCTCAGAAAAGTGTGGACTTTGTGATAGACCATGAATGCAAATGCTGAAACACCTTTTAAAATAATTCAGACTTGTATCACCTTTTTTGCTAGTCTTTTGTTGTTAGACTTTATTTTAATTATCATATCTTAAAATGTATTAATAAAATAACATTAAATAAAATGCAGTACAGCCTAAATGATGATCAATGGCCTTGAATATTAAAGAAATATTTTATGTACCATTTTAATGAAACAGAGAAGCAAAGGTACATTGCTGAATCTGTTTGTCAAATTGAATCATATTCAGTGATATAAGGATAATTGCATCAGGTTGTACCTTTTATAGAATCACAAAAAAATATTCTGCTTCTCTTTTTCATTTTTCTTTTCAAAATTAATTTTAATTTCTCTTTTTAAAAATACTATTAACATTAGGAATCATTATTATAAATTCACTAAGCTATTTCACAATACACTTTGACCTGATTAAAATAACCCTCACAACAAATATATCACCAGCTGGAATTAAGCAACACACTTGTGGTTTTCTTTTAAAACATGGAAACTAAAACACTAAAGTCACAGAGTAAGTTAGAAATTCAGGCAAAACCCTAGATGCTTTGATGCCCTATATAAGAAATGTAGCTAGTTCCATTCTTAGTTGTTCCACTACTTCTTCAAATACCAGCTGGAAAGTTTATCCTATCAGTGTGCAATGTGCCTTCATATCATAGTGTACAAGCCAGGTCCCTGGTCACAGCAGTTTCCTTGTCTAATAATACTACATTCACATACTAACAATGATATAAGCATTGACTTGACACTCAAAAAGCACAAAAATGTTTTAACCTTTGTTTGATTATCTAAAACAACTGGCCTTGTTCTTTTCTGGCTGGAATCATGGAGAGTGTAGAAGAGAAGAAAAAGAAGGTTCCTGCTGTGCCACAAACCCTTAAGAAAAAACAGACATTTCTCAGAGTTGAAGATAAAGCGCCTGAGAAAGAAGTTTGCCCAGAAGACACTTTGCAAGGCAAGAAGCGAGCTCAGCTATGAAAAAGCCAGGCACTACCATAAGGAGTACAGACAGATGTACAGAACTGAGATTCAAATGGTCAGGATAGTGAGAAAAGATGGTAACTTCTATGTCCCTGCAGCATCCAAACTGGCATTTGTCATCTGGATCAGGGGCATCAATGGCGTGAGCCCAAAAGTCCACAAAGTGTTGTACCTTCTTCGCCTTCGCCAAATCTTCAATGGTACCTTCATTAAGCTCAACAAGACTTAAATTAACATGCTGAGAATTGTGGAGCCATGCATTGCATGGGAGGTACCAAAACCTGAAGTCAGTGAATAAACTAATATACAAGCATGGCTATGGCAAAATCAATATAAGTGAATTGCCTTGACAGATAATTCATTGATTGCTCGATCTCTTGGCAATCTGTATAGAGGATCTGATGCATGAGATCTATACTGTTGGAAAATGTTTCAAGTTATCATCTCCAGGAGGTGGAATAAAGAAAAACAGCACCCATTTTGTGGAAGGCAGAGATGCTAGAAATAGGGAAGACCAGATCAACAGGCTTATTAGAAGGATGAACTAAGGTGTTATTATGATCTGGTCAATTAATGAAGTATCTGATTCCAAATTGAAAACAATAAAAATAAAATAACTGGCCTCATTTTCAGAATGGACCATTTCAAAATGTTTTTCTTTTCTCTTGAACCTTTGAAGATATATTTTTAAAAATCACAATAACTACATTTCAAGTAAAAACAAACATATATTCATAATATTCTTTACATTTGAGGAAGTATAAAATTAGGTATCAGTTTTTAGATTTAATATTGACTTAAAATTACCAATAATTTGGATCATTAAGTTAATATTCAGGGCCAGCCAATTAGCTCAGCAGATTAAAGCACCAGCAAGCAGGCGCGGGGGCTGAGGGTTCAATCTCCGGGCCTGTTGTGCCAGCCTCACACCCAGGGCACACTGAGGGGGGCGATTAAGACTGGATGTGGTAGCACACGCCTATAATCCCAGCACTTGGGAGGCTATAAACAAGAGAATCACTACGAGTCCGATATAGTAGTGAGACCCTGAACACCCTGTAGACCCTTTCCTAAAATACAAAGAAAAAAAGAAAAAGAAAAAAGAAAAAAAAGCTAATATTCATTATATATGTTGCTAAAATATGTACTTATTTATATGTGATTTTAACAGGAAAAATTTACATGCAAAAAACTAAATCCTACTGCCTAAATTTTTATGTTTCTACCACTCCCAAAATTGGATACAGAAAATCAGTAAGACAAAGAAAGAAAGAAGTCAGTTGATCAGAAAGCTATGCTATCGAATCTGAAAAACAGGGAGGGAATAATTTGCTAATCATTCTTTACTAGAAATCTTATCCCCTAAATGTATACATATGAGCACTCTAGATATTTCTCAATAAAAATATATAAAGCAGAAAGACTGGCTATTATAAAATTAAAGTTTCATT
>NW_004524608.1:11306967-11309656 GCF_000260255.1 Octodon degus
TTGTATCTGTGTGTTCAAAGTGGTTAGGATAGATATATAATTACATTCTCTTAATGGATTTGTTCTAATGGTGTTTGTAAATAGGATATCAAGTCCGCATCTTGTACAGCAATTAACCACTAGGAAGAATTTATGCAATGTGTTAATTATTGTAACTGTCCTACCAATTTGGTTTGAAACTGTCTCATTGCTATTTGTTTCTCAAAAATAGTAAAGTTAATAAATAAATTCTGGCATTTTCATACCCTACAATGCTGCACTGAAAAAGAGTAAGTTGGTACTCCATCCAAGAACACAGATGAATCCCACAGAGAGACTGATGAAAGAAGTCAGGTATTATGATTATAAACTGTATAATTTTTTTTAACAGTTAAAATGAGAAGTTTATTTTTAAAGTGCTACATTTATATATGCAAGGTTGGCAGTATAAACTAAGGGAGTTGTAGAATTTCCGAAGAGGGAGACAGCATTGTGGGCAGCAGCATCCATGTTCTACCTGGGTTCTGCGTCTTCCTAGAATGTTTTCCACAAAAAAAGCAGAAGGCCCCCAGGGCAGCTGCTCATGTTGAGGGCTCACCAGCCCTTTCACTGCTGTACACTCTCTGCCGCTTCTCTGGACAGATCAGACTGCCCAGGCTTTCTCAAGCCAGTGAAGTCCAGGAGGTCAGGGAAGCTGCAGGCAAGTGTGGGGCCACGGATCGTGTCTCGGTTACTTTTCTTCCATTGCTGGGACAAGTTCCCAACATCCAAAATGAAGGAAGGAAAAGTTTATTTAGCTCACAGTTACTGGAGGTTCCAGTCTGGACTCAGCTGGTTCCCACGCAAAGTGGCACATGGTGTATAATTTTAATGTACATGAAGTTCTACAAAAGGCAAAACTAATGTATGATGGCAACATTAGAATACAGTTACTACTGATAAGAGAGAAAATGAACTATAAAAAGTATATACTTTTTTGGGTGATAAACTCACAGGTGAGCATTCATTTATTGTATACCTGAGTAAAATACTTTATGTGTGCATAACTCAATATTTTTAAATATTTGTGTTCCTCCTTATTTTGGCATTAATACGAACAACTTTTCCTGGATTTAAAGTCATTTTTGAGGGGAGCAGATGAACATCCAGCTTCAGACATACGGTAATTCTGAGTAAAGTTTTAAGTAGGAAAAGCATGTTCTCCATCTCTTAGAAAATATTCAGAAGTTTTCAGAACACAAATGTAGTATTCTAACCTATTTTGTAGTACTTTATCTTTGCACAATTCTCCAGACTTATGGTCTAAGTTATATTCATATGAACTTACTTAGGGCAACCACATAGCACACATCTGAGGCACCATTTATAGAAGACTATAGACAATAATGCAGGTCATGGCAGCCTTGCATTTTCCAAATATAGTTGGGTATTTTTCTGTGAAGCAATTAGAGTTACAAGTCAACCTCAGAAATTTTGAATTAAGGTCAATATCTGATATGAATATGTTCAACATATATAAAAACTAAAATCTCCAAAATAAGACAGCTCATTATACTTTGTAATAGTTAGTAAGAAGATATGCCAATATAGTTCTTAAAAGTTAAATGCCTTATGTGGCTGGGAGGAATCTTTTACACTGCTGGATGCAAAAGTAAACCAGTACAGCCACTATGAGAATAAGTAAGGAGATTCCTTAAAAACTACAACTAGCATTTCAATTTGACATGATTATTCCTCTTCTAAGTATCTTCCCAAAACAGTTAAAGACATCATATCCCAATGATACACACATATTCACCATGTTTCTAGTAGCACAACTCAAAATAGCTAAAACTTGGATGGAACCATTATGTCCATCAATAGATGAATGGATAAAGAAAATATGGTGTTTATAGATAAGAGAGTGCAACTTTACCATAAAGAAGGAAAGCGAGTCATTTTTAAGAAAATGGATGCACCTTGAGACTATAATTCCAAGTAAAATAAATTAGACGTACAAGCTTAAAAACTGCACGGTTTCTCTTAAATGAGAAACTCAAAGTATAAATAAATCAAAGAACAAAATAAAATACAATAGGAAACAGAGAGATAAATATTTTTCAAATGGGAATATGACCAAGAATGATGAAGAGGAGTAGAGAAGGGGAAGTGGAAAAAGCTAAGATGTATTATGTACATGCACCAACTACTCACAAAGAAAAAAATCATTATATACTGCAAACATATACTAATAAAAATAGAAATTCAAGATATTCATCAGGATCAGAGATAACAAATGAAGAAAATGTTTTAAATATTTTAAAAATAGATTTTTCAATAGTATTATCACATTTATTATCAGCTGAAATTGTTTAAAACATATTACCAAGTCCTACCCAGGTCCGGGGCACAACATATTCACCCTCAAAGGCAGCAGAGGGAAGGAGCTGAGCACAGCAGCCAGACCTAAGACAGACAAAGCTAGATAAGTCCAAACTTTGTAGAGTGGCACCAGAACTTCAGTACGTGCGAAGGTTATAACAACAGCAAAGATCAAAAACGAAGGTCAGAAGACAGTGCTCCACAAAATGAAGAAAAGAAACAAAATGCAAACTCAGAAGCCAAGCACACCCGTAACAGTGCAGAGGACACTAACACAGAACAAATTGGAAATCACACACCTGAAAGCAATGGATCAACAGCTTCTGAAATAAAGAAACAGTTGCAGAAA
>NW_004524608.1:11311118-11311605 GCF_000260255.1 Octodon degus
CTATTCTCAGACAGTCTCAACTTCAAACCAACAATGATCAAGTGAAATAAAGAAGGCCAATATATACTAGTTAGGGGAAAAATTCATGAGGAAGAGGTAACACTCATAAATATGTATGCACCAAACACGGAAGCACCCAACTATATGAAGCAAATATAATGGGACATGAAAGATCTAATATCCAATACCACAATTTTAACAGAAGACCTTAACATACCCTTATCTCCAGAAGATAGGTCAACCAGACAAAAACTTAGCAATGAAATAACAGAACTAAAGCAGAGTTTGAAACAAATGAACTTGATGGACATATACAGAGTGGTCCACCCAAGCACAGCTTAGTACACATTTTTCTCTGCTGCACATGGGTCATTTTCTAAAATTGACCAGACACTGTTCCATAGGTCATGCTTAAGTATATGCAAGAAAACAGAAATTATCCCATGCACATTATCTGACCACAGTGCAATGAAACTGGAAATAAATG
>NW_004524608.1:11321005-11329176 GCF_000260255.1 Octodon degus
GGAACCAGGGATTGAACTCAGCCTCTTGTGCTTGCCAGGCAAGAGCTTATTCTACTGAGCTATCTCCCCGGCCCCCTAATGAGGCTAAATGGGTATCATGCTTCAACAGTCTGAATAAGCTTTAGTTTTAAAAAGATATCAGATGTTTAATGAACTGACCCCAAACTACTTTAGCAAATCAGGTTTCCCAGTGGGGAAATGTCACAGCATTCCCATTGTGACAGCTTCCCACAGTCTCATTCACTTTTTTCAAGATTCTTGCCAAGAATCAAAACTCAGCTCAAATGCCATTTTCTCAATGAAGCAGTCCCTGACATATCCAATCAAAATTAAATGTATTTTCCCCAAAACACTGTCTCAATTGTAAATGCCTTGAAATAGAATATAGTTTTTAGATATCCACATATTATCCTAGTGGCTAGCACTATGACCATAATTAAATGCTATAAATTTCCTACACTTTTGAATTCTATGAAAATATTTAACATAATTATTTTCAGATAATTTTTAAATTTACATGATATTTAAAATATATGATAGCAATGCTCCTTGTGTCAAAAAATCAAGTCAGCTGATTGCCTCAGTATACTAGTGTTGTTATAACAAAATATATATGGCTGGGAAATTTATAAACAAAATAATTTCATTTCCCATAGCCTTGGAGCCTAGAAAGTCTAAGATCAAGCTGTGGCAGATTCAGTGACTAGTCACCTTGGTGCTACTGCCTCTGAAAGTGAAGAATGTTATGTCTTCATAGGATGGGTCAAAAGGGATTGAAACTCTTCCTTTTATAAACTCATTCCATTGAAACTCAAGCCCTTTTATAGGGGCTCTTATTCCATGTATAAAGGTTATACCCTCATGGCTTAATTATTCTCCAAGGCTCCATCTTTGAATACTATCATATTGGCAGTTAGATTTCAATATATGAATTTTGGGGAACACATTCAGATCAAAGCACTGATATTTACCAGAGATATAGTATTATTGTACCTGCCCATTGCTAAATTCTGGGAAGAATGAAACAAAGAAATATTAAAATGCTACTTGCATAAAAGGAAATAGTAAAGACTTTATATGTGATTCAAAATAAAGGACTCATGGATAGGAGACTTTTTGCCCTTTCCCTGGTCAGAGAAGCCTCTGCAGATAGCAAACTTTGATCTGGATCCTGGAGCATTTGATTTCTTAACTATAGCTACTCCCCCTTCCCTGAAATAAGGACCTATCTGAAACAAGGTATGGAAGCAGACATGCTCACATGAAATGAAACAGGTAAATCTTTACAGAACTAAAAAAGATACAGTGGGTTGAACCAAACCATTAAACATTGACAGACAGTTAATCTTCTGATCTCAGTTAACATCTGAAAATAAGATTACCAGGGGAGTACATTATTCAAACATGAGTTAAAACTGGAAAGAGCAGAAAGAACTCAAAATCTAAAAGACTGTAAGAGCTTAAGGATCAACAATTTTAATATCTTTGCCACATTCATTCTGTAATAGCTAAAACACTCAAAGCAAGTTGCCTTCTAGACAAGTACATTTTCTTAATGAACTAGGTTAATAAGCATTTCCTTCCCTTTCTAATCAATGCCTAAAGCATGATAAGTGGTCAATACATGCTACAAACAGAAGAAAGGAAAGAAGAGGAAGAGTAAGAGGGAGGACAAGGCAGCTTCAATAGTAACAATTTAAAAGCCTTTTTCTCAGAAAACTAGATAGTGTGAAAGACTGTAGAGACTAAGGTAATAATGATCACATTATTTATTACTGTGCACCAAGTACTGTTACAAGCACTGCATATTAACTCATTTAATCCTCACACTCAAATAGGTATAACTATTAAGAATGTACAGAAACAAAAACTGAAAATCAGAGAGACAGCAAGACAAACATAGACAGTAAGCAATGGAACAGGATTTTAACAGATCATTTGACTTTAGACAGTGTACATGCAAACTTGAAAATGAGATAATATTTTTTTTCAGCTTTTGAAAAATACCTCATACCGTGGCTTCATAATGAGTCTCAACATTTTCACTGAGTCATCCAGCTGTAGGCCTACATTATGATCTAAGTTATGATTCAAGTCACTAATGACAGCAACAATAAACCTCATCTTTAAAATAAATATGAATACAGTAATATACTTTCATACTCTAATGAATAGTGTAAATTAATCATATGTTGAAATACCAATGATGTTTTATCATTACATATCACATGATATGATTACAATTTAATATTTCAAAATATTGCCCATCACCATAAAATGATCTCTAAACCTCAATATGGTGACAGTATTGTATGCCAAATTAATTGCACCAAAAGTATTCGTGATACGTTTAATAAATTAACCTGCTTAGATTAAGAAGGCAACCCAAGTAAACACTAATACTGACCAAAGACAAGCTTCAATAAGAAGCAAATAAAAAGAACTCTTTTAAAGGAATCCATATACCTACATATAATTTTTAGCATAAAGCATGAAAAGCTAAAACTTGACAGAATGACAATGTGCACAGGTACTGGTGAATTAAGATGTCTTGTAGAACATTCAAAATGAAATAAATTGAAAGGTAAAACTACAGCTTTGGTACTCTCTACAAAAATTAAATGTACTAAACCCAAATGAGGATAAATTAATTCACTTAGAAATCTTCTAAAAAAGACTCCTTTACAAAGAGAAAACTTGTACATATCCATATTCTCTGAGAATTAAAAACACAAAATTCAGAATGTGTTCCAAAGACTGTATCATAACTTGGATATATTCCAACATACAGCATTCAAACATATGTAAAGACAGTTATGCATGTCTTACAGAAGTAAAATTTATTTTAGAAATAAAAATTTTCAGATGTAATAGAATTATAGGGTTGATAAAAATACTCATATAATATTTGAATTCCCTTCTCAGTGCAATGAAGATCACATCTTAACTACTGAGTACTTAATAGTGATAAGGAATTCACTGCTTTGTAAGCTGCTTGTATCTATTCTGTAACAAACTGTTTTTTCTTATTCTCTATCTGGCTGTAGTTTTGTCCTCTTGCAACATAAAAGTAAGCCTAATTCTCCTACATGAAAGTCCTCCAGATAATTTCAAATAACTAACATATCTTTCAGAATTGTCTCTTTTACCAGCTGACGTTTTTGCTTCCTTCACCAGTTCCTTGGGGACATATTCACTTTTCTTTCCCATCTCTCTCCTTTGCTGTACTGAATTTAGTTAAACTAGAAGAAGATTCATGAAAATCTGACATTCTCTATAACTAATACATATGCTGCAGTTTTCAAGTTCTTGTTATTGAAGTAACATAGCCACATTGCTGCTGCAAGTGCAATGTTTTAATAATTATTTGAAGGAAACTTTAGGTTTAGTTTATAAGGATAACACAAAATTAGATTCATTTTCTCATGATCACATTCCTTTTTGGAGGGTTGTATCTAACATTCAATCACCATTTTAAACAATAAAAATGATTTTACTCTATATACCCTATTCGATATACTTTGTTCTGGATAATTTCTGGGATTTTGAAAAACAAATCCATCCAAAAAACATGGAAATCTGTTACTACTGCCAAAAACAGTATGCCACATGCCTGGAAACAAATCCAAAATAACTACAGAGGTTTGAATAAAGATAATATTACCTGAATATATGTGCATATAAATATTCGAGGTAAATACAGTTTCACAAGGCAATTAATATGTTCTATCACTATAAGTACATTTTTGTATGCTAAAAACATACACAACATTAATCTATAGTACAGATAGCCCTGGGTGTATGGCTAAAATAGTAAGAATGTCAGTGTCTTCCTAGTCCAACTAGTTCAACATGAAATTAAAACATACATCTTGTTACTAAATGGTAAGGGAGTAAGTGCCTGAACCTGATAATCGCCTTTATATGTCTGATTGTATTTCACTATGACTATTAATTAACTTGCCTTCCCAATTAGAGTCTAAGCCCCTGGTGGGTAGAGATACTGAATTTTATCTTTTGTTAATGTATTTGGTACAGAGTCTCACTATGTAGCTCAGACTCATAGTGATCCTGCTGTTTTTCAGCCTCTCAAATTCTGGGATTACAGATATGTACCACCATGCCCGGTCTTGGTGGCCAGCAGTGTGCCCGGGGCAGAGCTGGCACATCATGTGGTGCTGGGGGTCGAACCCTGCTCCCTGAGCTTGCCTAAGAAGGTCCACCAGCTCCTAAAACAGAATCTAAAATACAGTAAAAGTATCTGAAATGTTAATATTAGATAAAATAGTATCATAAAATCAAGTAATATACCATAAACCTTCCCCTACCTAGTAGGAATGAAGAAAATGTGAAAAAATAGATCCTAACATACAGATGTTCTCTTAATACCTTTCACACTGATATAAACATACAAATTATATGTCTACATTTACCAATATAATAAGAATTACCAATACTACTATTAATACTTTTTCAAACCTCAACAGTTCAAAATTTCAATCTTTTCCATGTAAGAAATGTTTATTCTTCATATCTTAAAACTAAAAAACAAACTTTTGCAGATTAACCCAGTAGGGTCAAAGTAAACAAGTCTATTTATAGAAAATAACTTATAATTAATGAGTTTTATTATTAAATGGTTCATTGCATTTAAAAATCATTAGCATGGATAGAAGTATATTTACATAAATTACATTATTTCTTTCAAGCTATTATTATTATTAACTAGAATATGCATTTCAGTAGCTTTCTGGAAAGTGTAATAATATATCTAAGTAAATATATAGAAAATCCTTAATTTTTTCAATAATAACTGTTTTATACTCCTGTTATCTGAGAAATACTAGCTCATGAATTATTCATAACATCTAGCCAGCTCGGTTACATCAGGTGTCAGATTAATCAAGGAGGTAAAAAGTGCTGAGCTTTACATGAAGTATTCATTAAACTTGGTGAACTCATTAAAGTATGTTAATTAGGTAATAGACAAAGGAACTTGGTATTTGGTAGAGACTGGGCACTGTTAATACCTTGCTTTGTGTTAATACCTTGGCTGTAGTTTTTTCCTCCTTAATGAGCACAAGGAAAAGCTGATTATTCCAAATGGAGAAAAAAAAAATCACATGTGTTACGTGTCGGAAAAATTGCCCCAGGTGACAAAAGTAAACACATACCAATGGCACTCTAACAAAGAGGATATCATCTCAAATCTTCCAAAATTTTCTTTGATACCATATTCTGTCATGAGAAAACTACAGGATTTTTATAGTATTAAAAATATTGTATAACTAGCAATTACCATTTGATTAGTATAGTTTTCTTATCTCAATTCAGACTGCTCTATATCACAAGCCTAAGTATATGATGCTCATTGTTTTACAGTTTGAGGTTTTATAACATCAAAATTTTAAATACTTGAGCATGTGTGTGTTCACTTGTAGGTAAGACAAAAACTTACAAATACTTTCACTTCAATAAAGAAACTGCCAATTAAATTACAGCTTTTCAAAGACAATATAAGAAGTCTTGCATAGAAAGTCCTGACTCAAAATACAGAAAAACGTAACACTTACTTTTCTGATACTCAACATGGAAATTGTACTAAAAAGATGGCCCCTCGGCTCTTTCTAGTTTCACCTAGTTACTTCATGTTACCACTGATATCACACAAGCTAATTTCTCTGGCTCAGTGTTATGTGTGAAAGTTTGCTTGTGCAAAATGAAGTCTATACTTAAAAATAAATTCTTTCTGGCTGTCACAGATCTTAATATTTGGCCCTTTTGACAATTAAGTGATGTCTCGTTTACTTTTCTCTTGGTTCTGGAACAAAAATACCTGACACTCAGAACTAAGGAATGAAAGGTTTATTTCGCTCACAGTTTGTGGAGGCTTCAGTCCATACTTGGCTGGCACACGGCAGAGGGCAACTGTTATGATGGTGGAAAATGGCAAACTAGGAAGGAAGAGCAGTGGCAGCAGCACAGAGGCAAACCTCTCTCCTTTCCTTATATTGCATTCAGGATATCTGCCCCTGGCTGGGTGTAGCGCTCACTCTTAAACTCAGCAGCACTCACATCCACAATCCCAACATTGTATCATGAATTAATCACACAAACACTAGAAGTCCACCCCATGACTACATGAGGCTTTGGAGGGACAACTAGACACAAGCTATAACAAGTGATTCAAAATATCCACCACCACAGCATATAGTCAGTCCTAATTAAAATCCCAAGAGCCCAACATGCATGGTAAAATAAATATTCAAATATACTTTTTGATAAGATTTCACCTATATGTTACTTACTTTTCCCATTACCTCCTCTTCCTGTAAAAATAATGTGCCATTTCAGAAAGAACTTAATATAAAATGATTCCAGCAAGATGAAAATGTGTCACATTCAGTTAGTGACGCAGGATACCGCAGCTGGCTTCATTCAAAATATGGCTGTATTCCTGCTAGAGCCAAGCTCAAATATTAATCTTTCACTTTGCAATCATTATAATATATATAGTCTCTGAGACACAGGACCTCAAACTCAAATGAATTTAATAAATAAAGTAACTTCTATCCATATGAGAAATCAAAAATAAGAATAACCTGAAAAGTGAAATAAAGAAAAGATGGTAAGAAACAGAGATTTTTTTTGGAGATAGGAAGGGTATCTGGAGAAGGGGAGACGTGGAAGGGGAAGTTAAAGGAGTAAAAGTGATCAAGGTGCAAAATGTATCTGTACCAATTCCCCAAAAGAAATACAATTATTGGGCCAGGGAGATGGCTCAGTGGAATAAGTGCTTCCCTGGCAAGCATAAGGACCTGAGTTCAATCCCCAGTTCCACCAGAAAAAAAATTATTGTGTAATATAAATATACAATCAAACATATATGAATTTTTAGAGCTGACATGCACAGTTAATATCAATTCCAAAACAAAAATGTATTCATTTTAAGGCATTACACAGTTGCATTTATCAAAAGCTGCTGCTAATTTTGGAATGAACCCATCTTTCAAAGGATGACTTCACTTAATACTACTGCAATTCTTATATAAATATATTGTTAAAGTTATAAAATAATTTATATATTAAATGTTATAGTATATTTTCTAGTAATACATTTCAAAGCTTAATTATAGCATAGTCATTAAAGTAAAATTAAAAAAATATTAAATATAAGATCTTTGGTGTTAGGACCGGCCAAACAGCCTAGTGGATTAAAGCACCTGCAAGAGGGCCAACCAAATAGCTCAGCAGATTAACACACCTGCAATCAGGCGCAGGGGCCTGGGGTTCAATACCCGGGCCTGCCCTGCTGGCCCTGCCCCCGGGGCATGCTGAGACTGTGATTGAGACTGGGAGTGGTGGCGTGAGATCCTGAACACTCTGTAGAACCTTCTGTAAAATACAAAAAAAAAAAAAAAAAAAGATTTTTGGTGTTACCTCAGCTTCTTAGATTGCTTCTCAAAGCTTCAAAAAATCTCATACAAGAATATGTTCAGGGGCTGGGGAGATAGCTCAGTAGAATAAGCGCTTGCCTGGCAAGCACAAGGGCCTGAGTTCAATCCCTGGTTCCAGAAAAAAAAAAAAAAAAGTTCACTAAGAAAATCATGTGAAAAGTTGCATTTCTCATTATATAGGTCTTGCTTTAAAATTCCATGAAGTATTTTTCTTTTTTTTTTCTTTTCCATAATTTTATTGAGAGACATGAGACAGTTTCAAATCAAACTGGTAGTATAGTTCCAATGATTAACACATTGCATTTCTGGAGTTTGTGATTGATTACTGTGGGTGATGCTGCACTTGTCCTGGGACAGATAATTTGCATTACAATGTAAGGAGGAGAGACAGACTACCTAGCTGCCTGAGCTGCTGCCACTCCCTTTGCTCTCATGCTCTTTACCACTGTCATGAATGGTTGCTGTCTGCCATGTGCCCTCCTACCTTATTGTAAGCTGATTAGGGAACAAAATCTGCACTAACTGTGCACTATTAAACTTTCCTTCCTTAAAAAAAAAAAAAACCACATTGCATACATTCTTCCTAGTGCTTATTTGCTGTACAAGATGCAGACATGATATCCTATTTACAAACACCATTAGAACAATTCCCTCTATTCATTTAGAGAATATAACTACATATTTATTCTAACCATTTTGAATACACAGATACAA
>NW_004524608.1:11329392-11332163 GCF_000260255.1 Octodon degus
TAAGACCAAAGTAAAGCAGGACCTATGCAACAAGAGTTGTAGCTTTTGGGTCTGATAAGGTCAGTGAAATCCCCTCAGGATTTATCCTGAGATCCTATACCTCAGGTTGTAGAACCTTTGTCAGTGTCAGCCATGTGCGTCAGTCAAGGCCAATGCTTGGCCAATGTGCTCTCTGTGAAAGCCTGAAAAAATGTTTTCTCTCCATGTAACTCTCCTTAGGCACACTCTACATCATCGATCATTTTCCTCTTGGAACCATAATCTCCTTGGTCAGAATATTTGGGACACTACCAAGTTACATGACGTTACAGTACAAGTTCTCATATGTCCTGAATCTTAATTGACCTTGGAAGGCTAAGGCCAAAATGCTGGCTTTCCTTGCAGCCCTCTTTTTTCTCTAATTTTGGCCTGCAAATTTAGGTTGTTAGTCCTCCAGAAGAGAAGCTTATTGTTATTACCATACAAGGTAGGCTGTTAAGATTAACCTCACTATCTGCCTGAATATCAAACATCTTAGGCATAACATGGAACAGGTATTTTTCATCAAATATTGATATGTTGAACTTTAAGTCCCTATAGAATATGATGAAAAAATTCTAAAAAATTAAAATATATTTTTAAAAAAGGCATAAAGAATTATATAATTCTTTTGTTTACACATCCATAAAGTATTTTTCAGCAGAAACCAAGTCTTCAACTGTCCTGAAGATTCCTACCTTCAATATAATCAAAAGAAAGATTTCTGTTCATGCTGTTTCATCAATGCACAACTAAACATTCTTAATTTGTCTTTTTATGTTGTTAATATTATACTAGAAAAGAAACAAATTAAAATGAAAATCCCTAATGAGTAGCAGTAAGAAAAAAATTTATATGAAACAAATTTAAAGTTAGTAAGATTATAATTTTAAATTATTGTAATCTGGGTGTTTCTAGAATTTTATTCATAATATTAAATCTTACAATTAAATTTAATTAAATAATAAAGAGAACACAGTATTTAATGAATAAACTATGCATTTTTATCATCTAGGTTTTAACCAAGAGAATTGTATGCTGCTTTGAAGCAAATATGGTAGAAGTCCTAGACAGTAATAATGGTCTCATTATGCTTCCACTGGTTATTAATCAAAATTCTTCAATATAAATTTAATTTTTCAAGTTTAAATATTCATACACTGGACCTGACAGCTCAGTGGACTAAAGCTCCTACTTAGGCAGAGTGCAGTGGCCAGGTTCAATCTGGCCCACTCCAGGGGCACACTGAGATGGACGATTGAGACTACACATGTTGGCATGCACCTGTAATCCCAGTACTTGGGAAGCTGAAAACAGGAGAATCACTGCAAGTCCGATCTACGTGGTGAGACTCTGTCCACCCTGTACTAAATACAAAAATAATAATAATAATAAATATTCATGCACTAGGAAATGGAAAATGTCAACAATAAAAAGACTCAGAGCAAAGTCCATAGAGATAAGGAATGAAGTAAATAATTTGGTTGTACCTAAATGTTAGAATACCATTTATAGCCATATAACTTACAATGGTATTGAGATAGTTTATATATCATTAGTATGGTCACAGGATTGCACAACCATCACAACTGACTGTAGAGCATTTTCACTATCTCTAAAAGAAATCCACGCCCATTAGTATTTCCCTTCACCAGCAACCCTCTGCCCTTCACCATGATAAACAACTACTAATCTACTTTATGTCCCCATAGATTTGTCATTAGACAAATGAAATGAACAATTCATATAAATGTTTCAAACAATAGTCTTTTATGACTAGTGTCTTTCAATTAGCCTAAGACTCTTGAATTTCATTCACATTGAGCATGACTTACTACTAGGTTTGTTTGTATTATCAACTAATGTCCCATTGTACAGATATTCTGCATTTTATTTAAACATTCATCAGTTAGTGGGCATTTATTTTTTTCCACTTTTGTCTATTATTAGTAGTGACATGAACATTCCTATGGAACATTCTAGTGTGGTCATATGGTTTTTCTCTCCCAATTACATGTTTAAATACTTATTTTAAAAGAAATATGAAACCATTTTCTTAAACACATAGAGAAAAACATATTATGCTTCCCAATATCTTCTACTGGGAAACATAAGCATAAATAAAGTATAAGTAAAATTATTATACAGCATATGCAAAAGCAGTTACCCTTCTTTTTTTGCTAATTTAGTTCAATGGAAATTATTTTTTATTAAAGTAATAACAAGAATTAAGATTTTTATAAAAACATATTAATTACAAAGATGCAAAGATAAATGGGTTAGGTGGAAGTGATCAAAGTATATGTAAATTTAAGTTTCCAGAGAGACAGAGCAAAGAACTTTTATCTTCTGTTCCCTATCAAGGAAACCAAAAAGGTATGAACCTGCTGAACAGTATTGCAAACACTACAATTTGTTTTATTTTTAGTCATCTGAATTTTCTTTAACTTATTTTTCTCCCAGGTTGAGGTTTATGCTGATATGAAGAGGGAGAAGACTTGGATAAAATGATTCTAAACTCAAATTTCAAGGTAATCTCAAGTCAAAATTTCCAGTGCTTATACTTTATACAAAAATATTGTATCAGTCACGCCAGGTGCTGCTGTGCTGTCTCTCAGGTAGATGATTGTTCAAAAAGAAGCGGGCGGTGAAAGAAGGCAAGAGATAGGAAAAGGAATATTGTGGGACTGTCCTGCTTCAAGGTTGTATATGGTTAGATTTTTGACTTATGTGTAAACATAAGAAGTATATAA
>NW_004524608.1:11341590-11348603 GCF_000260255.1 Octodon degus
AAGTCTGCATCTTGTACAGCAATTAACCACTAGGAAGAATGTATGTAATGTGTTAATTATTGAAATTGTCCTACCAATTTGTTTTGAAACTCTCTTATTACTATTTGTTTCTCAATAAAATTATGGAAAAAAATATTATATTAGTGATGTAGCAAGCAGAATCTTAGGAGGGCACCCCAAATTTCCTATCTCTGGCATTCACATCTTTAGGTATTCCCCTGTGTTGAGTACAGACAGGACCAGTAGTAATTTGCATCTTGCCAAAGAATATGGAAAACATGACAGGAAGCAGCTCCCATGATTATGTTATATTATATGACAACCGTGAAAAGATTTTTTAGGTGCAAATAAGGCTCCTAATTAATATTGACCAAAAATTATTCTAGGAAGGTCTGGACTAATAAAGTATGTCTAAAGAGTTTAGAAAGGAGAGACCTAAAGCAGCAATATCACAAAGATACTCATCGTCTACTCAACTGAATATATGCTTACAAATATCTGTGTGACAAGCAAATAAAAAATTACATGAAGAAAAATAAATTCTTAAATTTCTAAGTTACCATTCATTATATAATAAAGACCTTAAGCACTTTTCAGAGTGCCACTGAAAACATTACCAACTCAGAAACGTCATTCAGAACATAGGTGATGACTTTTCTAATATAATGAACATTTATTGGCTCCAGTTATACATCATGGAGACTATAATGTGAAAAAGACGGGTTTCTACCCTTAAGCATATTAGTATTTACTGGTATTTAGACACACACATATAATTATAGCACATGCTATATAAGCTATAGGAAACTCAAAAATAAAGTATATCTTAGTGCAAACTAAATGATATAAGGGGCCGGGGAGATGACTCAGTTGAATAAGCGCTTACCTAGCAAGTGCAAGGGTCTGAGTTCAATATCTGGTTCCACAAAAAAGAAAGAAAGAAAGAAAGAAAGAAAGAAAGAAAGAAAGAAAGAAAGAAAGAAAGAAAGAAAGAAAGAAAGAGAAAAAAGAAATGATATAAACAATGTGTAGAGAAACTGAACCCTACAAATGACCAATGGTCATGGCCAGAGTTCTATAAACACCTACCCTATACCAGCAACTCCATTAGACTACTCACACATAGTTACTTCTATCACTGACTGAATTCTACTTATAATCCATGTTACTGTTTCTTTTTTCTTTGTAAAAAGATGTAATTCACAGATAAAATGTCACTAGTATCTGTTATTCTATTTCTCTCCTCTTCTGCAAAAATACACAAATATGACTGTCTCCATTCTTCTACCTCTTCTTGTTCTTTCACATGCTTTGGCTAATTCTTGCTTTATCCATAACTGTCATTAAATATTTCTCCTTATTTGGTATATATTTTCATTTGATTCCTCTTTCAAATCTCTTAACCCATTATTTTCTTTTTCCCTCAGAAAGAATCATACTTCTCTGATATGGTACCTGGTTCTAAAAGATCTCCTTAGACATTTAGGAGGCATATTAACTATAACATAAAAATTAAAATATTTAACTCAGTATTTTTTCTAAACAAAATAAAATAAGACAATGTATAGTTATTAAAGGGCAAATGAGCTATAGACTATTCAAAGTCATAAATATTTCCCTGATGCCTAAATATCTAATAAACTTGGATCAAATTAACATCATTTGTTAATCTTTTCTTTGTATATCTTATTTGGCTCACTACTCATTGGTCCCCATTGTAGGTATACAATGTACAAAAGTGTGTCACAAAGGCAATTTAGAGGATACTGATGTCCCTTCCTTCTCAAAATAACTCTCACATTTGCCTCCTGTATATAATCACTGGTAAAATCACTCCTACAAGTGTTATAATGATACAAAAATCCTTTAAAATCTAAATAGGTGTTAACCTGTTTGGTATTAAATGATGAAATCCTAGTGTGTGTGTATGTGTGTCTGTCTGTGTGTCTGTGTGTGCACATGTGTGCACGCGCACGTGTATGTGTGTGTGTGCATGTGTGCGCCTAGGGACTGAACCCCGGGTCTCACACATGCTAGGCAAGTACTCTACTAACTGAGTTACATCCTAGCCTCTAAAGTTACAGGTAGGGCTGGTGAGATGGCTCAGTGGTCTGAAGCACCTAATTAGAACAAGCTTAGCAAAGCACAGGGACCGCGGGTTCAAACCCCCAGCACCACATGCCAGCCAACCCCGCCCCCTGGTGGGCTGAGCTGGCCACACACACACACACACACACACACACAAATAAATAAATAAAATTTAAAAAAAAAATAAATAAAGTTACAGGTAAAAATATCCTCCAACTAAAACCTAACAAATAGGAACTACTGAATATCAAATAAATGAATTTCTTTCTCTAACTATTGCTCCTATTCCTATAAAGTATCATGACATAAAAACATATTTAAGTATATAACTTAAAAATCTTTGCATAGCAATTCATTATGACTTTGACATTTACAATGCACAAGAATGATTGCTGCCAAATGGAAGGTGAAAAGTCATATTAAACACCGTACCAAAAAAAAATGACATTTATTCTTATTAGATATAATCTAACAACTGTAATGCTATTTTCTGATATACCATTATTTCATCTTTTAAAAGCTTCAGAAGAAAGGAATTCTCAAATAAACTTCAAATTAGCCTGAGGAGATAGCTCTGCATTCTAAGTGCCTATCTGGCAAGCACAAGAACACAAATTGGATCTCTCATACTGCACGCCGTGCCTGACCCGAACCCTGGGGGCTCTATGTCAACCCTGAAAGTGGGCATGGTGGCACACACCTGTAAGCCCACTGCTGGAGAGGCTGAGACAGGAGGATTACTATGAGTCTGAACTACATAGCAAGACCCTGTATCAAATAAGTAAGTAAATAAATAAATAGTTTAAAACAAATATACTTCAAGATGTGTGTATTATAGATCACACTTCTAACTGAACCACATAGCCATTCATGTACTCACTGTTTTGCTTTATAGTTTATTTACAAAAAATATGAATGCATGTTAAATTTAATTTCTATATAATCATTTACTCTGTAACATTCTCAGAAAGAATAGATCCCAACATGAACTAACAAAAATAGAAATCAAGACTTTTTAATTTTTAATATAGAATAAAACTTTAGTATTATTACCTAGACATGTATTTTAATTTCAATATAAACGGGCATTATACAAGGACTTACAGTTTTGGTAATGATCAACTAAGAAATTTAGACCAACCCTACAATCCTTTACATGAGTGAATTATAAATAACATCTTTCTAAACACATAGAAAAGCTACGAGACATTTGAAGAATTACTGGAGAAACCAAACAGGTGAGTGCAGCATTCAATGCCACTTGATGTTTTAGGCTGACATGGTCTCTTTTAGAGGCTAAGTGCTTTCAAACAGCTTCTTGGAGTGCAGTATCAGTGGAAACTATGGAAGCATAGATTTGTTACTGACACCAAAATGTGCTTAGATAGAGAAATGAACTGGAAGTAAAACAGACTTCATGTTGACTTCTGTTATGTATGCAATTATTTAAATGACACAAAATCTGAAACAATAAAACTGCATTAAAATCTGACATGTGTGAAGCCCTGGGCTCCATCCCATACCACACATAAAAAACTGTAAGCCTTAAATCATTTTGTTAATAATTTTATAAAGATATTATTCAGAAGATAATCCCACCTAACTATATCAAGTCTATTTAAAACTATAACACATAGTGGTATAAACACCACTACAAAAAAATAGAAAAATGGGGCCCAGGGAGATAGCTCAGTGGAATAAGCACTTGCCTGGCAAGCACAGGGTCCTGATTTCAATCCCCAGTACCACAAAAAAAGAAAAAAGAAAGAAAATAGAAATATACCTACTAGATAGTCATGCAGGAGAATTATAAGAGACACAATATTTTGTGTTTTGTTTTTTTTTTTGTTTTGTTTTTTTTTTTTTGGCAGAACCGGGGATTGAACTCAGGCCCTTGTGCTTGCCAGGCAAGTGCTTATTCTACTGAGCCATCTCCCCAGCCCGAGACACAATATTTTTAAAAGATAAAACCTGTGCTCACTACAATTTTGGAAGCAAAAATTTTCAGCAATGAATAGTAAAGAAATCTGTATCTTTTAGGAGAGTCGATCTTCTAAATTAAAAAGTCACTTAATATCTAACTAAAACCCATGCATGCAGGCAAAACAAAAATTAAATGGCATAAACTCACCATGAATTAAAAAAGCCACATTATTAATAATTAAGAAGGCCAGCAAGATAGCTCAGCAGACTAAGCACCTGCTTAGGCAAGCACAGGGAATAGGGTTGGATCCCCGGCACCACATGCCATGGCGGCCCTACCCAGGGCGTGCTGAGCTGGCCATCAAGGCTGGGCATGGTGGTGCATGTCTGTAATCCCAGCGCTGAGAAGGCTGAGACAAAGAGGATCACTATAAGTCTGAGCTGCGTAGCAAGACCCTGTTCCAAATACATAAATAAATAAACAAATAAGATTTTTTAAAATGTGTGGCGATTCCTCAAAAAATTAGGTTTAGAGGTCCCACTTAACACAGCCATTCTCCTTTTGGCTATCTTCCCAGAAGAATTAAAAAATACTACACCACAATGATATATGTGCACCCATGTTTGTAGTAATACAGTTTTTAACAGCTAAATCTTGGAAACAACAAAATGCCCTTCAACTGAGGAATAGACAAAAAAGATGTGGTCTCTTTCTACAATGGAGTACTACCCTGCCATAAATGAGGATGAACCTGAGACTAGTCTGTGTAAATGAATGCAATTTGAGACCATTTTTATGAGTGCAATAAATCAGACTCACATGTTCAAATATCATGTTGTCTCCACAGTAGAATAGATATTGTAAAATGGGGAGAAACTGTTCAAAAGGAAAGAGAAAGTGGGATGGGGAAAGGTGATAAGGAGAAAGGGAAAAAGAAATGAAGATTTTTGTACTACTTATTTCTCTTAGTTCATTGAAAAGAAAGGTCTGTGCTAATATTGTTTGCACAGTTTTTCATGCCTATATCTTGTACTCTGAGTCACTACTTTGAACATAACAATATACAATGTATTAACCATTATTCTCTCCTATTATCTTGTTTTGAAATTGCTTTTCTTCTTTAAATTTTTTTAAAAGGAAAATAATGTATATACATACTTCCTTCCAGTAGGTGAGGCTTCTACTCTTCTTGAGTGTGGACTGAATTTAATGACTGAATATCAAAAAATACAGCATGGAAAAGATAAAATACTAACTTTATAGTTGACAAAACTGAGAGGCATTATGATAAAAGTGATCAAGACTAACATCAGGGCCGGCCAAATAGCTCAGTGAATTAAAGCACCTGCAAGCAGGTGCAGGGGCTGGGGGTTCAATCCCTTGGCCTGCCGTACCTCCCCCCCAAATCCTCCACCTGAGACAGTGATTGAGACTGGGCATGGTTGTGTGTGCCTATAATGCCAGCACTCGGGAGGCTGTAAACAGGAGAATCACTACAAGTCCAATCTAGTAGTGAGACCCTGAACACCCTGTAGACCCTTCCCTAAAATACAGAGAAAAAAAAAGACTAACATCATCAGTGATGTCATATCAATATCATGTAACATCTGATACGATGTAAAAAGAAAGTCCTCAAACCTCTGTCACATTCGTCCCAGACCTTGTAAAACCAGTACAACCATGTACAAAACATGAAACAAACTAAAATCAAAATACATTCTACAAAACGTAGGACCAGTACTCTTTGTTTGTTTTTCTAATGAATTTAGGATAGGTTCTATAGGGTGTACAGGGTTACAGGGTCTCACTACATAGATCGAACTCGTAGTGATCCTTTTTGGTTTTCAGCCTCCCAAGTGCTGGGATGACAGGCGCGGGCTACCATACCCAGTCTCCATCACCGTCTCAGAGCGCTTGGGGAGTAGGGCCGGCACAGCATGCCTGGAATGGAACCTGGCAGCTGTGCTCTGCTGAAGCAGGTGCTTTAGTCTGCTGAGCTATCTGACTGGCCTAGGACCAGTATTCTTAAATACAATTAAGGTTATGAAAAACAAAGAGGAGATGTCAAAATTCAGAAGACTACAGAGATGTGATTACTAAATTCAATGTTATATTCTACATGAGATCCTGAAACAGAAAATGACTACTGGTGGATAAACTTATGAAATCTGAACAGGCTATATGTTTTAGTTGAAAGTAATGCACTAGAATTTTTTTAGTTTTAACAAATGTACTATGAAGTTGTTAATATTAGAGGAAATGGGTACATGTAAGACATAGACTTCTTTTATCTTTGTATTTCTTAACATCTAAACTTGTTCAATAACTAGAGGGCAGTTTTTTAAGTCATTAGACTACAAATAGCAAAGTAAAATACCTCTAATAAAGCACTACAAAAAAAGGCTAGTTATACTAAAAACCAATAAATTTGATGTTTTTAAATATTATACACGTAGAATATTTGTCTGAACTTAAAAATAATAAAAATAAAATACAATTAGCTAAGAGTGATACATTTGACTAAATCATGATAAAAAGCTTCCATAAGACACCACAGATAAACAAAGTAAATACATAATATAATTGACAGACAAAATATTAGACTATAGAAGTCCATGAGAATATAAGAATGGCAAAACTACGAATAGGCAACTCTCAGAAGAAGGGACGACCAACATACTTGAAAATATTTTCTAAAGAAATAGTTTTAAAATAAATCACATTCTTTCATTCATTAGATTGACAAAAACAAGTTTTTATGCTATCACATTTGGGTAAAGGCATGAAATAATAAACTCAAAGACTAAATAAATATTAGGTCAACAATCTTTAAAGCAACTTTCTGAACATCTTGTAAAATTTTTAATTTCAGGAGCCAGGGAGATGGCTCAGTGGAATAAGTGATTCTCCAGCAAGCACAAGGGCCTGAGTTCAATCCCTGGTTCCGCCAAAAAAAAAAAAAAAACAAAAAAAAAAAAAAAACCCTTTATTTTGAATGAAC
>NW_004524608.1:11348703-11360156 GCF_000260255.1 Octodon degus
AAAAAAAAAAAAAAAAAAAAAAAAAATTTAATTTCACTGGGCATCTCAGTTATCCACTACTGAGAATAATTAATTTTTCCTTGAGGTGATGTTTATAAAACAGAAAACTGGAAACAACATACCTGAATGCCCATCAGTAAGGGAAAAGCTATAGATTGTGGACTATGACTATGGAACATGTAACACACAAACAATGAAGTAGATCGATCAGTATGTGTGAATTTCAAAAAACACTAATTTTTCAAATTTTACTGAGAAACAAATAACAATGAGACAACTTCAAAACTGATTAATAGGACCATTTCAATAATTAATACATTTCATATTGTTGTCTTCTTAGTGGTTATTCATAGTGCAAGATGCAGACACGATATCCTGTCCGAATACTATTAGCACAAATCTTTCTATTCACTGAATTAAGAGAAAGTAGCTGTAAATCTATCCTATTTTGAATAACAGATACAAAATGTTCCTTCATTTTTATCCCCTTTTTTGTTTAGTTTTTTCAGAGATGAGTATTCCATTGTCAATGAAATATTGTAGGTGCATGAATTCAGCAAAATACTCCAATATAGTCCAGTAGTCCGTAATAATAGTGGGTTATCTGTAGGACTGGCAGTGTCAGAAGCTGTTGACTTGAGCCATTTACAGTTTAGCATATTAATATGGCTTTTATTTTTATACTTTTCTGCTGGATGGTTAAGACCAAGATAAATCAAGACCTATATAACAAGAAATGTAACTTTTGTATTTAACAAGGTCAGTCAAATCCTCTCAGGAAACACTTTCAATTTAAAAGCAGTAATGCAGTGCTATTTGGGGGAGCACCTACAACATGCCAAATCTGAAGCCATACTCATTCAAAATGATGCCATGACTAATTCAGTAGAGAGCTATCAATTGAAATCTTAACCTTGGAACTCTCCACAGGTTAATTACTTGTATAATTCTTAAGTATTAAGAAATTCTTATTTTAAAGAATATTTTGGTCACATCTATCAATTATTAGAATCTGAACAATATTCCAATTAATGTCACACTAATCCCTTCAAAGCTCTTCACTTGGAGGCCCAAAGCTTATATAAGAAATTGAAAGCAGCTTAGCTAAATCTTTACCATTTAATAGTATACATTGCATGTTTTCAATAAATAGTTGAATATAAGTAATTAAATGAGTATGTGATCACATAAATTATCCATTTTACCCTCAATTGAAGAAACAGAATTTTATAATTTGAGAGTAACAACAACAACAAAAAAAAGATAGACAAAATTAAGAAGCAGGGCACCTGTGTTCTAGGCCTGGTTTTGCCATCAACTTACTTCATCATGGTCAGATCATATAACCCACCTAGTTGGAATTTCTTTATAACTTTTTCTGAAACACATTGCTGCCTATCCTATTTACTTTAAGGACATATAGAGTGGAAGAGGTAGAAATAAGATTATAAATATGGTACTATTTTGAAAAATGCAGACATATCAAAAGAACTTTGGAAGACCTTTTAAAAACAGCCATTACAAAAAAAAAAAAAAAAAAACACCAGCCATAAAACTACTTAAAGGACTTACCACCACTGCTTTGCAGAAAGTACTGTTATAAAGTGGTTCATGAAGCTAGACGCATTCCTCTCATCTAATTTGTTGGATTATGACATCTGAATAACAGAGACTATATATAATATACAAAATCCAGAAAAATAAATGATCAATACTCAAATTTTTAACAAAATAAATTTAAAGAGAAAAGAATTTGAAAGTGAATTATTATATGGATAAATTCCAATATTATCATGGTAATACTTTTTATTTTTAGCTCCGTCAAGCTATTTTGTATCTAACAAGAACAGAAAAGGTAAAGACTCTATAACTATGTGTGTTTCTATCTTTTTTTAGGTGTTCTTTTTTTAAAGATATTAATTTGTACATTCTATTTTGGCTTCAAAAGTAATCTAAAATTTTGATAAACATTACAACTTTTTTTTTTTTTCAGAACTGGGGATTGAACTCAGGCCCTTGCGCTTGCCAGGGAAGTGCTTATTCTACTGAGCCATCTTTCCGGCCCTGACATCACTACTTTCAAAACATTATGTTTTAAAATACTCAAGCATGACATCAAAAAGTTATTTTTATCATTACCATTATGTGAATAGAATGAGACTTGTACACTGACTTAGATATTTAATCTTGATTATAATTAATATTTCAAAATCTTTGTACTTCATCTCTTCATCCAATTTAAGCATCAAAATAAATAGGCTCTTTGACAGTCACTTTGACAAGCTGAGACATCTAAAGTTAATGTGTTCAATAATTTGTGGAATTACAAAACTATTAAACATGATAGGCATGTAAATGTTATTACCTACGTGGTTGCAAGAACATCTGAGAAACTACCTAGTTTCAAAGTTAAATTAGGGTAATTTGATTTCTCCAAATGAGAGAGCAACCACAACAGATTCTGTTAACAATCTGTAATTAAGAAGATCCTATATAATCATTCCAGGGAAAGAACAGGTTGGTTTTTTAAACACTTTCTCCAAAATCTCTCAGCATAAAAGATATGTCACTGTTGCAAGAATAGTTTCTATTTTAGAACTGTGAATAAATGAAGAAAATGTTATAAATTATGCTGTCATAAAACTCTTGCTATCTAAGATAATGAAAATTCCAGAAACAATACATTTAAAACTAGCTGAATGGATTTCAACAAAAGTGAAATATTTTTAATATCACAATAACTAAGAGTTCCATGAGCATTTGTCAATATAGTGCAGTAAATCAAAAATTAAAATATCTGTGGCATCAGTTATGTCTAATTTTGAAGCAACTGATTTAATGTACAAAGGATAAATGATTTGCTGAAATTTTAAGTCATTATCAGCAGTGTGGGTTACAAAATATACTTAGACATTTTAAAACATACCTTAAAATCTCTTTCATTCATATACAGAACTTTCAAATCATTTACGCAAGGCTTAAATTGAGTCCTAATGTGTAAATATAAAGATTTCCACACCATATAAAATAATAGTGTGAAAATTATTAATTTAGCCTTGTGTTTTTGGCTTCACAGCATCTAAATGTTTTCCATTCATTTTTAATGCATAGGTCAAACTGATAAAAAGTTAGAGAGAAAATTTGATATTGTTTTATTTTTAGCATCCTAAATGTCAATTGCTAAAGGACTTATGAAGCAAATTTCAACTGTTCAAATTGAAGAACATCATAAAGAAATACCTAAGTGTTTGGAGTTTTGTTTGTTTGTTTAATACTGAAGACTGAACTCAGAACCTTGTGCTTCCCAGGCAGACGCTTATGCCACTGAGCTTTTTCTCCAGCCACAGAAATATCCAGTTTTAAAGAGATTAAGCCAAAGAGTATAATTCTAAGTTTTCATTATGAACCATAACTTACTTTATTTCTATGCATCTCTAGACCAATTCTGATCCTAACTCCTATGAAAAATTAGTGAAACTTCATTAATTTTCTTATAAATAGATCACAAAACATGGACTTTCACCAAAGAAAAAGCCACTAAAACCAATAAAACTTTAGTATATAATAATTGATTTTTGCACATATTTCACTATTAACTTCAATGGGGTTTTAAGATATTTGTCAATTTTTTCCAAGCATTATTTAATTGAAACTGAAATAATCATACACATTAATATCAGTTGTCTGTATTAAGTTACATTATCACTCTTCCCTAAGTAGTTTCCTTTCTCCCATCCATGAGTAAATGCTTTCCAGGATTAAGGAGAGATTTTAATACAATATAGGTGAACAAAAGTAAATGAAGGGGCCGGGGAGATGACTCAGTGAAATAAGCACTTCCCTGGCAAGCGCAAGGGCCTGAGTTCAATCCCTGGTTCCGCAAAAAAAAAAAAAAAAAGTAAATGAGAATTAAGATGAAATCACTTTTCAGCCTTTTGGCTGAGATCAAGTATAGTATCTGTTCTTATCAGAATTAAGATGAAGTTTCCAAACACATCTTCAATATTCAATAAATGTTCATTATTTATTATTTTGACTGGCTCTCAGATTAATATAAAATTGTTTTCCCAAGTGGAGCCAGGGAGATAGCTCAGTAGAAGAAGTGCCTGCCTGACAAGTGCAGGGTCCTGAGTTCAATTCCTGGTACCACCAAAAAAATTTAATATATATTCCTTGGTTTTCAATTTGACTGTTGAATTACCACTAAATTCTTTAGGAATATTTTATTTTTTAAATCTTAGTTTCTTGAAAATATTAAGAGTCCAAGCAATTGTCTTTCCCTCTACAAGCTTTAAACAAAGTAAATAAACATGAACACTAGTATCTTTGCTCATGTAGTATAAAACAATTATACTGGCTTTTGAGAAAGAAATAATGAAATTAGGTGAAAATCAGGAAGGCTAATAAGAATTATATGTGGCCTTCCGGATGGATAGATAGATAGATAGATAGATAGATAGATAGATAGATAGATAAATAGATAGATATCACTGACCATGTTAGTTGTAGATAAATATTATAAAACAATGTTATATAACATGAAAAATATTGCCAAGATATCTGGATTTTTTAATTAAAGTTTCCACAAAACTCCATAGTTTCATTGCAGCATATAAAAATAAGAGAAAAAATTTAAAGTTTCCTGAATCATCCCACATATGGATACCAATAAATAAAATGAGATGTCCACAACTGGCCTTATAGTTACTTCTACTATTTCTTAAAGAAAATTTATAGGTTAATATAGTATAATCATTCTATCTCCTTAAGAGATAAAAGATAGTACCTAGAAATTCTCTTCTGCTTCTGATTGCTAAGAATTACATCTTAAGTCAAAGGATTTCTAACACATGTCTCATCATTCAATAAAGTATAACACAGATTAAGATCCATTCCTTGTTTACTGTAACCTTATTATAATGTCAAATTATAGTTCAATGTTTCCAGAATTTTTAAATAAATTTGAAAACAACACTGAAAATTCATCAGAGAAATGAAATAATAAATGGGGAAAATGAATGCTTTTACATTGTTGGTGGGAATGCAAGCTAGCAGAACTACTGTAGAAATCACTAAGGAAAACCGAAAAAAACTAAAATCATTCCATTCAACAAAACCATTCCACTTCTAGGCATCTTCCCCAAAGAGTTAAAAGACATCCTACAACACTGACATGTAAGTATCCATTTTTAAAGTACCACAATTTATAATAGCTAAATCTTGGGAGCAGGATAAATGTTCACCAACAGATGAACTGAAGAAGAAAATAGAGTACTCTACACAATAGAGAACTACTCTACTAGAAAGAAAGGTAAACATGAGTCATTTGTAGTGAAATGGATACACCTTGAGATGATACTTTCATATGAAATAAATTACACAACTTTAAATATCACATGGTTTCCCTTATTTAAAAAAATCAAAGTATAAATAAATAAATGAACGAAATAAGAGATAATAGGAAACAGGAAGATAGATCTTTCACAAAAGGGAAGGGGCTAGAGATGGAGAAAAGGGGAAAGAGATGAAAACAGAACTAGGCTGTGTTATACACATGTACCAACTCTTCATCATGGATGTAAATATTATGCACCATAAATATGTACTAACAAAAATAAAAATTTTTAAAGTAACTGAATTTAACTTTTTTCAGTTGTGTATTTTTTTCAAGATTAGTGGATAAGGATGGAAACTTCCATTAGAACTTCTGGAAGCTTGAAAGAGAAGCTTTTCTGCAAGATATCTCCTATAACAAATGATATGGTCATAAACATTATGTAGGATATTAATTTTCTAGCTCAAATAAGGTATATTTAATTATGAGTGCGAGCATATAAAAAAATGTTGGCTGAGTCTCAAATCTTTTTTTTTTTTTTTTTTTTTTTTTTTTTTTTTTTTTTTTTTTGCGGAACCGGGGATTAAACTCAGACCCTTCCACTTGCTAGGGAAGTGCTTATTCCACTGAGCCAGCTCCCTGGCCCAAGAGTCTCAAATCTTGTGAAATGCAAACATTATATAAAATCAAATACTTATATTCTTTCAAATCTATTAATGAAATTAACACAAAAATCAAAGTTTCTTAAAATAAATAGATTTAATCACAGGTGTGATTCAACTCATGAATTTAGTGATTATTATTCTTTGCAAAACATCATCTTGTATTCAGTCTTTGATATTAATATATATCTAAACACCCTGGAGGTACTTATCTCTCTTTCATACATAAAAAAAGTCTAAATAAGCGCTGTGAATAAAAAGGTAAAAGACAAGAACCAAAGACTGTCTTTATATAGCATATATAAATTAAGACATTAAAAAAGATGAGGAAATGCACAAGCACATTTGTACAGTCATTACAAACATGAATCATACCACCCCAAATCATTCAATTTATTGTGTTATGATGTAAATGTTCTATCTATATTCACCTTAACTTGCAATGTATAAGCATATTTTAAATGACTTCATTATAGGGCCAGCAAGATAGTTCAGTGGTCTAAAGCACCTGGTTAGACAAGCTTACGCAAATACAGAGACCACAGGTTCGATCCCTGGCACCACAGGTGGCACCAGCCCTTCCACCAGGGTGGGCTGAGCCAGTCACAATAAATAAATAAATAAATAAATAAATAAATAAATAAATAAATAACTTCAGTATAAAAAATGTAGACAATAAAAACAGAAAAATACCTGAAATGAAAAATATTCTGTCTTACCTTAAACAGACCATATCAGTCATAAATACAAAAATCAGATGCAAACTATCAGCCAACAGCTTGGCCTCAACCTGACAAACTATTTCAGCATATAAGAAACTGTTCTTTTGCCATATATGAAATTCACGCCTTTCTTATGTAAAATATAGTTTTTGACACAACTTACATTTGGTTGCAGCTTTTCATAAGAAGTATACATGCTACATTTTAAATACTTGCCAGTCAAAATGAAAAAAAACTGTCAAAGGCAATAAATATTTAATAGAATAAGTAATTCTAATTAATTTTCAAATTAAAGGAAATATACATTCATTTTGAATTTATAGTCAATAAATGACTGATTTTTCAAATGTTAACTTCTCAATTTTTTTAAGTGTTAGCTATTATTTACAGGAGCCATAATAAATAACAGCTTTTCATCTCTACTTTCCTCAAGGTGGCTGGTTTGTCTTCATTCTAAAACCCACCAGCACATCAAAAGGAAATCCAGCAGAAATATACCCATCTTTCAAACTTTCAAAGAAACATGATTTAATCATAGAACAGTCAGGTACATTAATAGAAGATATTAATTTTATATTACCTTTTCCTCATGCTGTCTCATTTCCACCATCTTTAGAATACCTACAAATGTTAAAGGGAGTTTTGTATAAAATACCGATCTACAAAAATAAGTAGAATGAGATATGATTTCCAGGAGATGATTTCATAATCCAAGAGTGTTAAATTTCCAAGGCAAGCTGAGGAAAACAAAACCTTTGAACCAGACTCTCCTTCTCTGTAATAATCTTAGCAAAAAGTAGAAGAAAGCAGAGGCTGAAACAAGTGACTCAAAAAGAAAATCTAAGTTAAAGTTGAGTCTTATTTATTTGTACAGATCTTCTTCTCCCTTAATCATGAATCATCTGAACACAGATATTATGATCAAAGCAGTGTCGAATGTCCTTTATACCCATGACTTTCACTATGGCTCCTTAAGTTAGCTGAAATCTACTGGGAATCTAACTGAGGGTCTTGCCCATACTACCTGACTACTGCCTTTCTTCAAGACAGAAGAGCTATTTCTTTACCACTGCATTTTTATGCCATAAAAAATTGCCATAAAGGTATTAAAATAAATAATTTAATTCAAAATAACTGTTTGTGTATTAATGCTTGTCCTAAATTTCAACTGTATTTTAGCAATCATTTTTAGGACTTGGTTTCTAAGTATGTAAGTTCTTTTTAATATAAATATGTTCATAAATTATTAAAATGCAATAACAAAACCATTGTTTTATGGTACAATCTGAGATTCAATTAACTTTTAAACTTTCCATTCCATTTCAAGACATATTCTGAACCAAAGAAAATATCAGGAAAGTAGTTTTCCAAGAAAAGCTGATTCTGATGCCAAAAGTTTCAGTGTAACCATAAAATTAAGTGATACAATTCAATTTAAAATATTTGGTCCACTTGAAAGGAAAAGAGCTCTTTAACTAACTAGGTACCTTTACATTGATATATACCACTATCCTAGGAATCAAAGATACACATAATCCTTTTCTATCCTATAACAGACAAGTTAATTATCTTCAAAGATAAGGCAAATCTGTTGAAACAGATAAGGATAGGAATACTGAATTATGTTCCTAAGAGATGTGATGATGTAACAATATGTGGAAATAAAAGGAACAGCAAAATAAAAGGCAATAAGTGAAATTATAAGCTATAAAATAAACTTTGTGAAAGGTAAAGCAATATTTAAGGATGGAGCATTATGTTTTAAGCAAATATCATATGCTTAGAATTTCCTGAATTTTTAGATAACTATGAATTTTCATAAAGTAGGTAAATACAATACTTATTTGTCCTCATAAAAGTTTAGCAAAATATTATATCACATTACATGAACTGGATACTCCAGGTCCCTTTACTTACTATCACTAGAAGCAAAACAACTCCTAATGTCAGGCCAAGAGGACTGATGTTATTTAGATTTTTTTGTTATTGCTGCCTTTTTGAGACAGGGTCTCATTACACAGTTCAGTATGGCCTTGAACTCACTTCATAGCCCAGGCTGGTCTCGAACTTGCAGCCATCCTTCTGCTTAAGCCTCCCAAGTAGACCACCATGCCCAATACTTATATTTTATAATAACCACTTTAAATGGCATTTATAGTAAGGGCTGAGATAGAAAGAGCTATCATATTCATAACAAATGTTACATAATTGCGATTGTACAGTTATTTCTAAATTACTCCATTTAAAATGGGTTAATCCTTATATCAGTGCTAAAGAACTAGCTTTTTGGCAAACCACATAAATAGAAAAGACATAATTATTAGATTACAGTATTTTGAAGAGGACTGAAGTCATCATGTTTTATTTAAATAACAACATACACAGAGGTCTATCAGGTTCATGTTTGTCAAATTTGTCACCTCTTAGAATCTTTGTGCACTTCCTCAACATGACTTTGATGACCTCAAAGCTTCCAGATAGTTCAAATATGAATGGGAGTCTCTTTGATGGAATTATCTAGCTAAAACAACTGTACACAAAAAGTATTTCAATACAACAAAAAATGAGGGTTTTTCAGACTAATACATAATAAGGCTAAGGAAAGGGGCAGTACACTGAAGCAACTTGTTACTTAGAGGCTTTAAGAGTGTCTGTATTTTTTAGGATTATAGAAATCATTTCATTTATTGATTAAAGAAGGCTTAATAAATCAAGAGAAAAATAAAAAATGATAGGAAACAGGGAGATAGATCTTTTGCAAAAGAGAAGCAGACCAAGAGATGGAGGTGTGGGGGGAGTAGGTGAAAAGGATCAAAGTCTCATATGTACATGTGCCAGCTATCCATGAGAAATATAGTAACTATATACTAAAAGCATGCACAAAAAAGGGAAAATGTTAACTAAAAAAGTATATAAAAATTAAAGAAAGCTAAAAATTTTTCATGGCCAAAATGCTATCTAAGGCCAGATATAGCTCAGTGGCATGATACCTGCCTGGCAAGCACAAGATTCTGAGTTCAATTCCTGATACCAAAATAAAATTAAAAACTGAAAAAAAATGGTATCTAATGAGTGAGGGGCCTGACCCCCACTTACCACCCAAGTGCCCAGAAGGGCTGATCCAACTGCCTGAGCTCTGAGAACAACCACAGCTCAGAGGATCTTGTTACCTCTTAGGATCTTTGTGCACTTCCTCAAAATGAGCTGTTGCCACCAGCTCAGCTTTGTTAGGCACAACAAATCAGCCATCCTTCTGGCAGCCACATTGGCACACAGCTGTTTCTACTCAACTAATGTCACTCCCCAAAACTCACACTTCCACTTGCTTCACACCTATCTAAGATCATGCCACTACCCTCCCCACACTCCCAATAAAAACTCAGATCAATAAACGCTAAATAGACTGTCCTGTGAGACAGTCAAGTGCATTAATAGAAGATATTAATTTTATATTACCTTTTCCTCATGCTGTCTCATTTCCACCATCTTTAGAATACCTACAAACGTTAAAGGGAGTTTTGTAAAAAATACCGATCTACAAAAATAAGCAGAATGAGATGATTTCCAGGAGATGATTCCATAATCTTGAGAGGTCTTTCTAGAAATCCCCAAATTCAAGCTGGCTATGTTCTTTTACTGGGTTGCTACCATGTTTCTAACAGTGAGGATTTGTAATGAAGGGGTTGAGAGTGAAGTCAGTGTATGAGGAGACAGACACACAAGAGATAATTTTGGGGCCGGAGAGATAGCTCCGTAGAATAAGCGCTTGCCCGGCAAGCACAAGGGCCCAAGTTCAATCCCTGTTGCTGGAAAAAAAAAAAAAAAACACTTTCCACGTAAGGCGATCCTCAGAGTTGGTGGGGACTCCATAAAAAATAAGTTAGTAATTGTCTTATCCATTGTTTCAATAATACCTCTAGTAAGGTGAACTAAAGTAAAGAATTTTGCATTCAAGTTGTTCAGGGTATCTTTTTTTTTTCTTTTAAATTGTTCCAGGGTCTTACTATACAGCTTGCACTTGCAGTGATTCTCCTGTCTCAGCCTGCCCAGCACTGGGATTAGAGGCATGAGTCACCACACCCACACCCCTCAGGGTCTCTGGGGTTCCAGGGCATGCACAACATGCTATACTGGAGATCAAACTTGCACTTGCCAGGCAGGCACTTAGACTGCTGAGCTAACTTCCCAGCTCTCAAGGTTTCATTATATAGTACTATTTTTAAACTACTTCATAGAAAAATGCTAATAGTAAATGAAGTTGGAAATGGAATAAAAAAGATTAATACTGTAAAATATTTACCAGAAAAGGTGACAGTGTTGTAAACATACTAGTAATAAAAATGAAAAACAACTGGTATGTAATCTTTCTGGAAGGAAATTCAATAATATTCATAAATAGCTATGAAAATTAAGCTAGTTACTCTTTGAAGATGTGATTAATTCCAGGGCTGAGACAAACAGAAGATGATCTTGGAAAATTTCACAGTGCCACATAGAAAGGAAGTGCTCAGTAAAGGATAGTAGCCTCTTAAAAGACAAGGACAAACTGACAGAATGACAGAGCTCCCCATGCTCAAAGATGAAAAAGTTTGATCAAGAAGAATATTAGATAATGGCCTAGAAAATAAAATGAACACGTTAGAGCCCATTTTTAAATAAAAGAGCAACTCGATAAACAAATAACTCAATAACAAGAAATTGCTCCTCTCTAAGTTTTAATTTCTTTCTTTCTTT
>NW_004524608.1:11365021-11377749 GCF_000260255.1 Octodon degus
TTGTACAGCAATTAACCACTAGGAAGAATGTATGCAATGTGTTAATTATTGAAACTGTCCTATCAATTTGGTTTAAAACTGTCTCATTGCTATTTGTTTCTCAATAAAATTATGGAAAAAAAGAAAGTCAAAAAAATAAAAAATAAAAAGTAACAAATGAGTATTTTCTCCCATATTTGCTTTCTACACCATATAAGATACTCTTAAAACTCAAAAAATATTACAATTAGGAAAAATGCATATTATTATATTTATTAGATTATATTATCAGTGTACTACTTAAATAAATCAAGTTATTGAGCACGTATAACAGAATCAATGATTGCATGAATTATGTTTATAAATCAAAAAAGTTTTTACTATAATAATTTTCTTCTGAAGCAAAAATACTAGCAATAATAATAATGAATCTGTATAAATAGTATTACATATAGTGCACTGACTTTCACAAATCTGTCAGGTGGATATAATTAGTATTAACATTCCTATTTTATACACAAGAAAAGTGAGACTTTGAACACATAGATAACTTGCCAAAATCAGCATCCTATTAATTAGAGCAGTTAGCACTATTCAGTGCCAAGGTTCAAGCTCTTAACACTTAATATTTACTAGTGCTGCTACCTACTATATCACCCATGATATATTTAAGGAGATCCATGTGCTCATCTTGTGAGAAATGACACAAAATTGTTTAAAATGAACTCTATTTACAAGAATCTTAAGGAAACAAGTTACATAAATATGTATTTATATATCGGGAAAAGTTGAAATTTATAAATATATGTAGTATGTATATGATACTACAAAGTAATAAGTAATGCTAAATAAGTAAAATGGGAAGTAAACAATGTTCTAATCTATTACAATTTGTTTTAAAAGTTGATCTCTGTTTTATACCAAAAATTAATTCTGAAAGTTTAACATACATCAGAATCACCTAAAGAGCACTTTAAAATGCTAGATTCCTGGTACTACCCTTTGATATTCTCAGCCTATAAGTTTGAATAAAGTCTGGAACTTGTATTTTTAACTAATTCTCCTATTCATCCTGATGAAACAATACCCACTTTTATGGTTTTCAATAATTCCTTTATTTGGGAAAAATAAATATTAAAGGTTATATCCACTATAAATACTGTCAATTTGCTGAGATGTTTTGATAGATATTTATATTTACATGTTAATGTGGGAAGTGGGCTTCATTCTATTATACATTAGGCTACGTCTTCAGGCTGTCTGCAGGCTGGTGTGTGTTTTCTTTTTCTTTGTTTCATTTTTAACCACATTTTTATTTCTGTTCAAAATCAAAAGTGTCATAGGCTTATGCTAATAGAATATTCAATACTAATAGAAATTCATCACTTTATAAACAAAGCACTATAAATCTAGGAACAATAAAATGTGCTTTCCAAGTAAAGCCATGTTCTGATTCCTTGTGCTTGCTGATACCTGATTTTTGCTTTCGGAAGTTACCTGATTTTTGCCTTCTGAAATTTGGCCAGGTTAGACATGAGCTTAAGACATCAAAGCTTCTAAAAAAAATACAATGATTATCCAAAAAAAGCCACTAGAAATCAACAGCCTTCTCCAAAACTTTTGATTTGTCAGAATTAGCAAGAACAAGAAGAGTTACACAAAATGTTGCAAGTACTATAGCAACCTAACATAGTTAATGTGCAGTGGGGAAATTCTGCTTTGAAAACTTGGTTTTTAGATTCTTAGAGTATAATTTCCATGACGAATAAGCAAGTCTTATTAATCTCAGTACATAAACTTTGTCATTAATTCAAAATTATATTGTTTTTTTTTTCCTTATGTATTTGGTTGTTACAGGGTCTCACTACACAGCTCAGACTCATAGTAATCTTTCTGTTTCCAGCCTCCCAGAGCTGGGATTACAGGCATGTGTCACTACACCTGGAACCTGTAATCTGGCTCAGCCCGCCCTGGGGGTGGGCTTTGGCATGTGGTGTTGGGGATGGAACCACAGTCCCTGGGTTTGCCTAAGCTCGCCTAAGCAGGTGCTTCAGTCCACTAGGCTATCTTGCCAGCCCTATATGAACAGTCTTAAGCATTAATACATTATGACCACTTGACTAAGTTTATAGATCAGTCTCAATTTTTAATCTTCTGAGATCATATCAGAAGTTGGGAATCATTCAGAATTCAACTTTCACTTATGGTCTAAGATGAAAGTGAGAATCACTATACAAATGCTACTTTTCATGGGTGGAGGGGATTATTTTTGTGTATTTAGTAACACCAATAAAGTGACATTCCCATGTTTTCATTTTCATACCCTTTTGTGGTAGCATATGGAATAATGATATCTACTTACTGAGCTGATAAAATTTTAAGTAATATTTTTGTGGATCAAAGAGATAGCAGGGCCAGCCAAATAGCTCAGTGGATTAAAGCGCCTGAAAGCAGGTGTAGGGGCCAGGGATTCAATCCCTGGGCCTGCTGTACAAGCCCCACCTCCAGGGCACACTGAGACAGCAATTGAGACTGGGTGTGTTGGTGTGCTTCTGTAATCCCAGCTCTTGGGAGGCTGTAAACAGGAGAATCATTATAAATCCAATCTAGTAGTGAGAACCTGAACACCCTGTATACCCTTCCCTAAAAAGAGAGAGAAAGAGAGAGAGAGAGAGACAGAGAGAGAGAGACAGACAGAGACAGAGACAGAGACAGAGACAGAGAGACAGAGACAGAGAGAGACAGATTAGGAAGAAAGAGATAAAACTGTCTTTGTTTATAGATGACATGAATATTTATGTAGAAAATCCCAAATAACTAACAACAACAAAAAGAATCCTAGAACTAATAAGTGATCTACAAAGTTGAAGACAAAGTTAATATATAAAAGTCAATTGTCTTCCTGTGTACCAGAAATGAACAGTAATGAATTTGAAACTTAAAATGCAATACCATTTATATTATCACATCCCACAAAATTCAATATTTAGGTATAAATCTTACAAAAACTTGTTATGCAATTTTTCTTTCTATAGTACAAGTGCTATAAACTCTAGTGAAAGAAATCAAAGATCTAAATAAATGGAGAAAAATTCCCATGACTAGGAAGACTCAAAATTGTCATGATATCCATTCTTCCCAACAACATGAAAAATAGATGCAATGTGATTTCACGTAAAAAAAAAATAGCAGGTGGTTTTATACATATTCACACACTGATTCTAAGTTTATAAAGAAAAGCAAAGATCCTTTACAGGCCACACATCACAGCCCACTGTGCTCCAAGTCAGAGAACAGATCCAACCTGATAGCAACATTTACTATAAATCTAGACTAGCCAGACAATGTAGTATTATTGGTGAAAGAACTGCCAAATAGATCAACATAGACGTATGTTTAACAAATTGGCCTCTGACAAAGGAGTGAAGGTAACACAATAGAAGAGTGATTCTTCTTGGTTAAAAAAAAACTATATAAACTGGACATTCACATAAAAAAATGAATATAGACATAGAGTTTACACCTTCAACAAAAAATAACTCAAAATACAACACAGCCTTAAATGTAAAACAACAAAACTCATAAAGTCGCAAAAGATAACATAGGAGAAACACTAAATGACCCTAGGTTTTGGTGATGAATCTTTACATAAAAGAGTAAATCAAAGGAAGAATTCAGATATTAGCCTTCACCAAAATCTAAATGTTCTGCTGCAAAAGACACTATTAAAGAGAATGAGAAAATGAGCCAGAGATTGGGGAAAAATATTTAGAAAAGATTTGTCCATCAGGACTGTACACAAAGAACTCCTAAAATTCAACAATAAAAACAAGACCAAAAAAACAAGGCATGAGGTGGAATGATGACATAATAAGAGCCATTCTAAATGTTCTTCAACTTCTGCACTTGGTAAAACCACACTTTTAGACCTCACTGCAAAGAACCATTGTAAAGTTTGTAAAGTTGTAGAGGTTGTTCAAAAGAAAGGAATGGAGCTTTGTTGAAAAAATGCCACCTCTTGAAACACATGTACCAATGTCCATAGATGAATTTGAGAATGTTAATTAAATATTTTATCAGAGATGTCATGAAAGATGTGTGTTAATGATAAAGCAGATGGCAGTATCTCAAGTAGAAGGTTTTTTGGATTTTAGAGAGTTAAAGAAAGTGTGTAAACAGGATCAGTCACAAAATAAAATTGCTGAAGTAAATGCAAAATGTGTATTTCTCACAGAATGCAGGGGAAAATGTCAAAGAAAATAAGATCAATAAAAGGAAAACAGAGATGTAGAGGGACCACCCAGGAGGTACAATCTAAGCACAAAGGAATGCTAGAAACAGAAGATAAAGCAAATGAAGCTGAAACAATAATTAAGAAACTAACTGGAGAAAACTTTCCAGAGTTTGTTTAAGAAGTATGCTTGTAAATAAAAAAGGTTCACAGGGTACCTTTAAAATTCAGTGAAAAGAAAGCAACACCTAGACATATGCTGGTGACTTTTTTTTACAGTAACATGGGTGTGAGTCTATTAAATAAGGCCTGCATTCGGCACAGAGAGGAGAGAGGTGTCTGGGAAGTGCTGCTTGCCTGTTCCAGTGACAGGCAGGGCTGAAAGCTTCCAATGAATGTTATTTGTTTTTAATTTCAAGGATAATGAAAGGCTTTTACAAGTACCCAGGAACAGAAAGCTGTTTCTCTATAAGGGGCAAAAGTCAGACTGCCCTGAGATTTTTCTGTCACAATTTTAAATGCCAGAAGACAGTGAATTATCTACTATCTATTTTTAAAAGAAATAATTTTGAAGCAACAATTATGGACCATGTCACGTTATTATTTCTATACAAAAGCAACTAGAAAATATTCTCAGATAAAAAAGGACTTAAGAAAGTATATCAACCAAGAAGCTTCTCTGAAAAAATTTGCTCAAATGATTTACTGCACCCAACAGAAAACTTAAGAATAAGTAAAGAGTAGGGAAATAACTATATGATATATTTGATGATAATCACTAAAACTAGTTAAGAAACATGCAATCTAAAATTGTTGCATGTAGGGTAATAAAACTAAATGCAAAAACTAAAAAAAATTACAATTACAATTACCAAAAAAAATTACTATTACAAATAATAGTACCTGATTTAAAAATGGTCCAAAATTTTAACATCTTACTAAGGATCTAGAAATTGAAAATAAGTATGAAAAGATGTACAACATATATGACATCAGGGAAATGCAAACTAAAACTGAAATACAACTATACATCCATCAGGATGGCCAAAATCCAAACCATTGATAATAACGAATGCTGATGAAGATGTAGAGCAACAGGAACTATCATTCCTTGCTAGTAGAAATTCAAAATAGTACAGTAGCTTTACATATTATTTTAAAATACTAAATACTTCTATAAACCAGCAACCAAATTCCTTAGTACTTACTTGAAAAAGCTGAAAATATATGTCGGCACAAAAACCTGCACATGGATGCTTATATCAGCTTTATTCACAACTGCTAAAAATTGAAAGCAATCAAAATGTCCAGTAGATGATTGAATAAATTATAATACATCCAATAGAATATTATGATGTTAAACAGCAAGGAGTTATCAAGCCATGAAGTGACATAAGGAAACTTAAAAGTTTATATTAGTAAGTGAAAAGAGGTCATCTAAAAAAAACTACTACAGTATATAATTTCAAGTAGATATAATTCCAACATTTTGGAAAAAAGCAAAACTGGAGACCGTGAAAATTAGTGGTTTTCAGAGGTTAGAAAACAGGGAGAGATGAAGAATCAGAGTTGAAGGAATTTCCCGGGCTGCAGAACTACTCCATGTTACATATAATGGTGGATAGGTACAGAAACCTCAACATTAAGTTCTAGTGCAAACTATGAATCTGGGTGATAACTACACCCTATCTATATATGTTTATCACTGTTAAGATTTTCTCCATTCTAATGATGAATGTTGTTAATAGGAAAGATTATGCCTGCATAATGGCAGAGAATATATGGGAAATTGCTATACTTTTGACCGAATATATGTTAACCTAAACTGTCTTTTAAAAAAAAAAAGCTTATTAAAATATATATTCAATTGTCCTCATCTTTTTAGCTAAGATCAAGTGTAAAATGGGTATGTAAATGATTCCATGAAAGATACCCTATAAAGCAATTACTCCCTTTTTCTAAAGAAAGAGAGTATACACTAAGGATGCAATATCTGACACAATTATCTATGGTTTAAGAATGTATTAAAATTTCAACTTAGGTTTGCTTTATCTAAAAATAAAACATAATTCTTAACTAAATTTGCTCTATAGATTGACAGTGGTATTGTCCCAGAATGCCAATGTAGATATCTATCTAGTGTCTTATTTCTTATGAGACATGAGAAAGGAAGTACTGAAGTGTCTTTACACAGAAGGGTTGAGAGTGACATCTCTGTTTTTCTCCATTGACTTGTAGCAGAGTGCAATGCACTGCAGCCGTGTGTCTCCGGCTTAGACTTAAAAGCAACCATTATCCTAGGTTAAAAAGAAATGACATCACAGAAGTGCAATTTTATTCTGACTATTCTCTGATTATATTTGAGTTTCAGATCTCGGCCCAGATTTTTTCTAACTAACTTCTATCATAAACTAGGCAACTTCCTAATCAGACTGATATTTTTTATCCTAAACTTAATACTTGTAGATTTTAGATTTTACCACTCATTCCAAATCTTAGCCTCCTATACATATGTTTAATTTCTACAAGACCATTCAGAGCAACAATTTAAATCATGAAAGGAGAAATGAGAATTGATTTGTTATACTGCACATGGGCTCTAAACTATGATGTGTAGTATGTTTGTAAGTTTTCTTTAAATTCAAACTATAATTTAAATTCCAATTTGAGTAAAACAGGTAACATCATGTTACTTAACCACTACATGTGCTATTTTTATAATTTTGGCATTTTAGTCCTATTCTCCTTTCCCTACATTAATAATACAAAAGACTTTTCTTAGTTGTCTTATACATAAAGCAATTCAATAAAACAGGCCATTTGAAAATCTGAAGTTAACATACAAAATAAGTGCTAAATTCCACTATTGATCCTAAAAAGTGACCTTAATTCCATGCCTTGTAGATATTATATTAATAAACTCAACTTAAAATAAGTTCCTTTTAGACTATCAGATTCTTAGAAGGATTACAAGTTACATTCACTATATGTATCATGAAAACTACGTATCACAGGGCATACACTTTTGTTATAAATATATTTTACTATAAATTTCATCCAGTGTCTGGGAATTTAAAAATTCTCAGATTACTCTTAGAAAAACTACAACACTGAAATGTCAAGAGAAAAATGTGTAATCACAATTCAGTATCCTAGATCTTCATACTTTCAAAAGATTAATTCCATCCTGATTAAAGTGGTATCATCATGACAGTTATATCTATTCCCTATGCACATTTGTCAAAAAAGCTTATACCAATGATTTTAAGTATTTGAGGAGAAAGGTGAAAGCAGTCTCATCAAAGGTTATACTGAGTCTATCTCGAGACTACAGAGATTATGGGTCCCGCTGAAACTGGGATTTTGTCTGTCTTATTTATAAACATATCTCCAGCACAAGATTATGTTCAGCCAAGGGTAGGCATCTTATAAGGAAATTAATCTTACATAAACTTGTTCTACAGTTTCATAACTACAAGAGAAGAGTGCACTCTGGGCCTAAAAGAATGAATGCTTTACCCTTTGTGGGTCTTTAGGGCCTACAAAATACAATGATGATTAATAGCAAAAGCTTCCTAAGAAAGAATAGGAGGAAAAGCAAACATACTAGGGACTCCTCCATCATACAACTCCGATGTCCTTTATTACACTAAAGAAGGGTATACTTGGGAAGATTAATGAGAATCTTCTTTTCATTTCATTTATATCAGAATCAATATATTCATTCACTTGACAAACTTGTCCATTCCTCTGGTACTTTCTTTTTCACCTTTTTACTTACCTCTGACTGCTTCAGTCCCTGATACAATCTTGATTTGTAATGTCTTTCCAATTGACCCTCCAACCATATAGTTTCCACAGTTGTAACTGAAAAACCCCAACTCCCACCTCCACTCTCCAATCTTTTTCAATAGCTCTTTGGCCACCATTTTCGTCACTGAATGCCAATCTGCATAAAATTCCAAGGCCGAGAATCTACTTCAATGCCAATAACTTCAATTCAATGAAAGTTTCAACAATGAAAGTAGAAACTAACTTTTATTAAACATCATCAAGCTCTCAGGAACTTCACAGAGGCTATTTCATTACCCATCACAAGATCGAAAGAATACGTAGCATTCCCTTCGTGCTTTTCAGTTTAGGAAACTAAGGCATAAGTAACTTTCCCAAGATCATAGAACAAATTAATACTTACTAGACTATTCTTGAATATTATGTCATATCTCCTCTCACACGGTTATTTGCAAAGTTATCTGATTAATTTTCTAAAACAAAGCCCATAGCTATTTCTCTTTTCTAAGCATAAAAATTCCAGTCTGAGAACTAATTGTGTTAAACCTATAAAGAGTGAAATATTTTTTAAAAATTAGGTTTTTAAACTTTTGAACTAGTTTTAGAAGATATTATAGTCCTAGCTCCATCACTGTGATAACCCTCAGACATGTTCAGATTCCATATGCCTCAATTTCTCCTCTTTAAAATAAAGATAATAAATTGTGCTTTATAGGGTTGGCCAAATAGCTAGGTGGATTAAAGCGCCTGCAAGCAGGCACAGGGACATGGGGTTCTATCCCCCCACCCAACCCCCTGGCCCCACCCCAGGGGCTCGCTGAGACAGCAAATGAGACTAGACATGGTGGCACTCTCCTGTAATCCCAGCTCTGGGGAGGCTGCAAACAGGCAGATCACTACAAGCTGGATCTAGCAGTGAGACCCTGAACACCTTGTAGACCCTTCCCTAAAATACAAAATAAATAAATAAAACGTGTATAAATTACTTGTTTTGAGAACTAAAGTAAATCAGGAAATCAATAGGGGAATTTAAAAACAATATACAAATGTAAAATTGGCCCCCCAAAACAAGCATCCTATCTAGTTTCTCAGGTTTATTTTTCTTAAGTTACTGTTAATATTGCCCTGTCTTACCTTTATACTTTGTAACTATTCTATATTGGCTGTTTACCCTATGAAATGCAAACCTATAACTGTCAAACACTTCCGTCAGGTTTGTTGTAGGTCTTTTCTGGCCAAATCCATATTTTCCCCACTTTTAAGCAACAAACTGGTTGCCCATCTAGCCCTGTAACGTCGTCCATTTCTAAATTCCTTCAGTTAATCCTCATTTGATCCTAAACCCTTTAACTGTTCTCGACAAGTGACAATCCATAAGCCACATCAAACAGGCTTCAGCCTGCTTTTCTAGGACAAGTTCCAACCCCCCTCCTCGGCTAAAAAGGGTTTTGCCCCTATATCTGATCTTTCCTAAATTCCCACACTGCTATTCCTGTGTCTAGTTCATCCTTCTCACTCAGTTCTCTGGTATATTCAACATTATTTATTCTAAGTAATCATAAAATCCAAATTTATGTTGCTATTCAAGCTTGGGGCAATGAGCAAATCTTTTACTTTTGTTTTTGTATAATAACTCCACTTTGATTTCGCACCAAAATGGCTCTGCGAAGTTAACTAACAGCCCACCCCCCATCTCAACCCTCCCCACACACACACACTGTCCTTGCCCTTTATTTAGGTTCCCTTGGTGGAGACTTCTGCTTTTTTCTCATCTCCCTGCTCCCTCCCACTGCAAACCCGGAGTCCCGAGAGGAGAACTGGGCATGCTCAGTAGTCACAGCTGATTCCGGGATGCAAACTGGAATCTTTTTGCAGCATTTGAGCCCAGCAGGTGAAATAAGGGTCCGAAAATACACTGGCCAAGAATTTGCTCACTTCTCCTATGGTATTATTTAATTTACAGGTGTTTTTAAAGCTTAGGAATGGAAACGGAAACGCACAGTTTACAGCTAGTCCCTAGTCTGCAAGGTGGGTCACTAACCTGAATAACAGAGCTGAGAAACAGCCCCTCCTCCTGGTTTGGAGCTGGGAGGGGATTTCTGCTGTTCTAGGCTATGACAGCGTTGATAGACGACAGAAAGGTAGCATTTGGTATCTCTGCTGCATCAAGAAAATACTGGGATTTTTCCCCCCACCCTTTGAAGACAGCAACATTAACTGCTCAAGACTAAGAAAAAGATGTTGTCTGAAGATCTCCAAAGTCTATGAACCAGACAGAGAGATTGTAGAGAGGATAAGAGGCAAATTAATCCGAGGGAGGTAGCTTAAGGACCCAGAGATAAACAGATGAGCTATTTAAAAGGACAGCCCAGGAACCTCTGAGATACTCAAATCTGAATCGTATGTCCGCCCCCAAAAATGTGTACCTTCTTTGTATGTGAACCATGACACATTTCCTTCAGAGAGAAAGAGACTGGCAGGAGAGAGAGAGAGAGAGAGAGAGAGAGAGAGAGAGAGAGAGAGAGAGAGAGAGAGAGATAAAATCCTTTCCCCTGGTTTCTGTGGAAGCTAAATCTCTAGAGATGCAACAGCAGTAGATTCCCTCACCTCACTGCCTGAGGATGAGGCATGAGGAGGAAATTTATTAGGGATTAAATAGGATAAAAGAAGCCTTCTTTGCACGGACTTGAGCCATCACTGCACAACCTTAGAAACAGAAGGACAGGCAGGAACAAACAAGGAGCAAGATGCACAATTGCCCCTGTTGTTAAAAGCTAGCCATTTCTTCAAACAGCAACAAACGAGACATTTTATCACCATAGTGCATCCATATTGATAAAAAAGAGAAAAAATCATGTGCTCTGGTTTATGCATTTCAGTCTCCCAAGGTGGGGAGAGATCCCCGGTCGCATGTCTTTGGAGCTGTCCATCGCCCCCAAAGGACACTATTTGTACCGAGCTAACAGATCACTTGCCTGACAGGTTTTGCAGTAAAGCAGTTAATCTATTTGACAGCAGGTTGTCTCTTACCGTGGGAAGCAGCGGCTCCATTTGTGCTCCCTGGTCTTTAATCTCCATGTTTTGTAATGCCTCTGGAATAAGCACCTTGCTCTGCAGTGCCTTCAGTGTCTTACACTCGGCCGGCACTCGCTCTGCTTAGTATTCGGATCAGGTAGCTCTGAAGCAGGAGGCAACTGCACACTCCAACTCACCAGAGTCACATGGCTCCTACTCACTTGGGCTGCTGGCCAGGTTTTGCACTGAATGCCTTGGATCCCTGGGCCGGTATGAGATCCCCCCAAGCCCTGTATCACTGCCCACACCTGGCTACTCATGTAAAATACAGCCTGCAATGCTCAAGTCCAATGGGCATTAAGAATTTCACATAGGTACTAACTTCTCATACAAATGAATTCAAACTAGTTTCCAACCATCTCAGTCTGATTTTGACACTTTAAGGCAACTGACTTTATTTCCAGAATCCTAAGGAGAATTAGTTCAAACAAGATGATGTTAATTAGAAGATTTCCAAAGCATTCTGCTCTGAGTACTCAAGTTCCTTTTAAATAGATAAAACAATCTCCAAACTGAATTTATCTCAATGAAACAACAAAAAATCAAACATTTGTTATTACTGACTCAATAATAAGTGGACAGATATTTTCAATCTTAATTTAACTTGTGAGAAACTTAGTCATATATTATTAAATATAAAATATGTTTCTATGATTTCCCAACAAAAATGATATAGAAAGTATTTTGTAGTAGCAATAATCAAGATTTGAAGTACACTGAAAACACAATGAGGGGCTGGTGAGATAGTTCAGTGGTCTAAAGTGCCTGCTTAAGCAAGCTTAGGCAGGTGCAGGGGACCACAATTTTATCCCCAGAACCACAGGCCATGCCAGCCGCACCCTCAGGGTGGACTAAGCCAGCCAAAATAATAATAATAATAATAATAATAATAATAATAATAATAATAATAAATAACACAATGAATCTGACAAGGGTAACACTACAATATACACCTTTGCCTTAAAATTCTCACATAAGAGTAGCAGGAGATTATCTGAATAACCCATAGAAGAAAGGAAGTCAGAAAAACTTTCATGGAGAGAGAAGTGTCTAATGACAGTCACTATGTAACTGCACATATTCCATAAAATTAATCATGGATCTCGAGCATTGTAAGTAATGAAACCCATACATTGTTGGAACTCAGACTAAGGGTATGGAGATTGCACATACATTGTTGGAACTCAGACTAAGGGTATGGAGATTGCACATGAAAAGGAGTAAGACTTCTCAGGGTTAAGAGAAGATGACCAAAAATTATTGTTAGTTTATTCTAAATTTTAAAATTCACCAGATTTTATAATCTTTAATCAAGAGAATAAATACATAATTCTTAGCAATATACCAAAGTTTTCCATAATGCCTGCTGCAGGTAGAATTAGTTAACTGTTTCAGTCTCAACATGGTTTTTACAGAGCAACCAACTCCCCTTCTGTCCCTCTCAGATAGAAGCTTTCTTTCCTTCAATAAGTATATTCTGCTCTTTGCCAGGCATGGTAGTGCATGTCTGTAGTCCCAGCACTCAGGAGGCTGAGGTAGAAGGGTCATTATGAATTCGAGACCAGCTTGGCTACAAAGTGAGCTCAAGGCCAGCCTCAACTGCATAGCAAGACCCTGTCTCAAAAAGACTATAGAGACTATATATATATAT
>NW_004524608.1:11377849-11378356 GCF_000260255.1 Octodon degus
TAAGCCAAGCAAAGCACAGGGACCTTGGTTCAATCCCCCAGCACCACATGCCAGCCCGCCCGCCCCCTGGTGGGCTGAGCTGGCCACACACAAAATAAATAAATAAATAAATAAATATTAAAAAAAAAAAAAAGAGACTTTATACCTAAGTACAACATGGTATTTTAGAATATGCTAGAAAAAAAAGGCCATTTGTGGAAACTACTGAAAGTGGAAAACCTATACTATCTGAATATATATGGTAGTAGAGTTATTATAGTTGCATAAAAATAGCTTCTTAGTTTTGATAATTAACTATAGTTATATAAAATGCTAACAACAGGTTAAGGAGGATGAAATGTATGCGAAAACAGTATAGTATTTTTGTCATTATTCTGTAAGGGCTAAATTATTTCAAAACCAAAAGTTTAAAAAGTAACAAATGAGAGTGCCTCCCCCACCCCGCCCGCCGAGTAGGATTTTCTGCCGAGTTCCGGGAGCCCCCAGACCCAGTCCTAGCCCAGGTCC
>NW_004524608.1:11378456-11390316 GCF_000260255.1 Octodon degus
AGATTTATTAAGCATTTTTTTTGTTATATGGATATAAAGATAGGAAAACAAGCTAGGAAATCTTTCTCTTTACCAAAGGTGAGCTAAGGCCCAGGAAGAAATGGATGATTATTTCAATATACTATGGTAATCAGAGAATGAGGTGTCCACAGTATTAAACCATTTCCCACTCAGAAAAAGAAGTGCAGCTCACTATCTAGGTTCATTTCACAATTTGAAGACAACAATATGCGATATAACAACAATTGTTGAATTCCTATCATTTTGTTTAGTGAAATATCTGTATCATTCATTTATTGCTGCTTGTTCATTTCTTTGTTTGTTCTGTATTTTAGGAAAGGGTCTACAGGGTGTTGAGGGTGTCACTAGTAGATCAGACTCGTGATTTTCCTGTTTACAGCCTCCCAAGACACGCGCCACCACACCCAGTCTCAACTGCTGTCTCAGCGCGCCCTGGGGGCAGGGCTGACACGCAGAAAAAAAATACCGAACGCTTCATGAATTTCAGTGTTATCCTTGAGCAGGGGCCACGCTACTCTTCTCTGTATCATTCCAATTTTTGTATATGCGCTGCCAAAACGAGCACTGTAACATTTCTAATGTTTTGGGGTTTTTTTACTTTTTTTTCTAATTTTTTTTGTTTGTTTTTAATACATTAAAAAAATGTTCTTGGAAGCTTAATCAAATCTCACTGATTTTTTATTGTGAAAATAATATATAAAAACTTCTGGAGTAATTTTTAAACACAGCTGATCCCTAATCCTACATTTTTCACAGAAAAGTATATGATACTCAGTATTTACTAATTTATTTTCACATGGTGAATCTCAAAGTGCTAAATATCACAATGTAGTACATCAACTTCTCTAAGCCTTGAGTTATTTCTAAAGAAACAGCAGCTCCAACTATTCTCACAGTCAAGGGAGACCATCAACTAATAACATACACTACCAACTACCAAGTCAGTGGGCAGAGGCAAAGCCTAAATGAAAATATAACAATGTTTAACCATGCAAATAAAAATGAAAATGCTATCCTACTACAAAAAGAATTTTTCAAAACTCAGAGTGGTACAAATATGACAAGCATTCATAACCCCACCAGCTAAAGACAGTCACTTAACAATTTGGCATGTTTTATGATAGACTCCTTTTGAAAATTCTAAAGGTAGGAATGGCAATTCCTTTTTATTTATTTCCATTAAATTCAAAACAAAGTCATAAGTATTATAAATATGAAGGTCATATTCTTAAAATTTTAAAGATTTAATATTTATTCCTGTTAATACATTTAAGAGGAACAAATATCCAGTTCCTTGACATTATCAATAAAATCTTTTCTAAACTATTCCCATTACATATTTTTATTTTTTATTTTTAAAGAGTATAAAATATTTTTATTTCAAAATATTATTAAAACAGAAAAATTACAAGTGATACAGAATTTCACTTAAAGTAATATGAATTTAACAGTATTTACTATAAAGTATAATGTTGTCTTACAACTAGTTGTTTGTATTAATAGATATATGCATGTAAAATTAAAAGAAAAATTAAGAAGAGAAAAAGGTCAAATAATTCACAAAAGGAGACAAAACAAATTAAGCATTAACAGCTCCTTTCCATAGATCAGCTGTACAACTGTACAAACCATCCTGCTTACATAGATATATTTCTTCCATGCAGAAAGTCTTTTTTTTTTTCTTTTTTTTTTTTATGCCGAATGCCCTCAAGGCATTTTTTTTTTTTTTGTGGAGCTGGGGATTGAACTCAGACCCTTGTGTTTGCCAGGCAAGCACTTACTCTAATGAGCCATCTCCCTGGCCCCAGAAAATCTTGATTTAAAAGACATAGTATATAAATATTCCTTAAATTCAAAATTTTATTACTATTAAAATGTATCTATTCTACATCTCCCAGGAGGTACCAGGCATGAGCCTTCCAGAACCTCTAGCTGGGAGTGGGGCTCAAGGGACTCAGTCTATACTTTCAATCTCATGTACAATTTGACAATTTGAACTGGGGGAGCTTCTCTCTTTTGCCTCCTCCTTTCTTCTCCCCACTCCCCAGCTTCCTTTCATTCTCATTGTCTTTCTTCCTACCAGCCCTTACCTCTTTTGAACTATACAGATTTATCAGCTATCTCGCTTTCCCTCTCTCTTTCTTTCTCTCTGCTCCCCACCCCAAACAAGGATAAGCAATGAAGAACACACAGCTTTCTCAATGGTGCGTACTGGCACTACTTCTTTTACTCTCTTCCAACTCTTCCTCTTCTCTATTCTAGAAAATATTCTGCTATGGACAGCCTGGCTCTTCATCTTTTCTCACTATTATTTGGAACCAATGTCTATTTGGATCTATGCTTCTGAATCTTAAAATTGGATTTTCTGCTACAACACCCGTTCTTGAGAAACTAAACATCAGTGATGAAATGATAAAGTGCATTTAAACATAAGTAGGGAGAACAGTTGGTTAAGGCTAAAAAAATATGGGCCAGTACAGCGATGCATGCCTGTAATCCTAGCACTTTGGGAGGCTGAGGCAGGAGGCTCACTACTTGCGGCCTGCCTGGGATAATTGTGATTTAGCATGACCTTGCTTTAAAATTAAGAGGCTCAAGCCCCAGTACTAAAAAGTATTAAAAAAAAATTATCTTGCTTCAATATGAATAAAATAGAACAAAATCTAACAAAGTGAAATTTGCAATTTTATTTCTGAGAAAAGAAATTGATTTTGGTTTAAGTATTTGAATTTAATGCCATCTCCTAAATCAAGAAACACAAAACTTAGGGCCAGCCAAAGAGCACAGTGGATTAAAGAGGGTGTACCGAGACAGCAATTAAGACTAGGTGTGGTATCACACACCTGTAATCCCAGCTCTTTGGGAGGCTGAACACAGATCACTATGAGTCTGATCTACACAGTGAGACCCTGTAGACCTTGCACTAAAACACACACACACACACACACACACACACACACACACACACACAAAGTTTTTCTTAAAAAAAGAAACACAAAAATTGATTTACTCATTCAATAAGTATTTACTGAGTACTTTTATTATTGTATAAGGCACTAGATGGGCCAAGTCCCTACTTCCATTTCACAGTATGGAGATAATTAGAGGTGTCGAAGGACACCATGGGAGGTATATGAAAGAAACAAAAGGGATATCTAAGCCAAATAAGGGTGAAGGCAGTCTATCTAGGAAGACCCTCTAGAGCAGAGTATATTTAAAATAAACTATAAAGAATATGAAAAACATATATATATATATAGTTAATGAGAACATTACTAGTAGCAGGAATAACATACAAAAAAGCACAAAATCATTACTATGTTCACAATGCATGTATATAAATAGTAGCTATTGTTCAATGCACAATTCAGATGCAAGGATATGTTGGAGTTCGTTTCTAGTTTTTTGCTTACTATTTCTGTTTTTTTCTTTTCCTCCATTTTGGAGTTTGAAAACAGTACACAGGTTAGTACACAGTTATTAAAAAAGGATAAAAATCAGCACAACCCCAAAACATTTATAATATTTTAATTTGTTACAAATGTTGTGTTTTTGTTTTTATTTTTGTTTTTGAAGTACTGTGGGATTGAACTCAGGACCTCCTCACTGAGTTACATGCCCAGCCCATTTTTTTATGTGTGGAACCGGGGATTGAACTCAGGCCCTTGTGCTTGCCAGGGAAGCACTTATTCCACTGAGCTACCTCCTCAGCCCCAGCTCTTTTTATATTTCTAATTTGATATGGTGTCTTGCTGTATCACTCAATTGACCAGGCTGGGTTCAAACTTGTGATCTTCCTGCCTCAGCCTCCAGGAGTGCTGAGATTACAGCATGCACCACCATAACCTTTAACATTAAACTTAATCAAAAATCATATTTTATTAAGATTGAAAGTAAAATTAATAGAATTAATGTAATTTATATGACCTTGAAAATCCCACTTAGGTAAACATTATAAATTCCTGTACTACAAATTAAACAAGAAGTTTCTACTTACATCACTAGAATTTGAGGATAATGAGATTCAGTAGAAATGACCTCATGTACAAATGAATTACTTAACTCAGAAATTTTCAGAAAAATATGAACTTTATAAATATTTCTTGAAAGTTATCCATGATTAATTTATATCAGAATAATGATATATGTTTTTTAAAAATTTTATTCTTAAATCCATATGTCTTAATTACTTTTCTCTTAGCAGACAAAATACTTGACACCCGAAGTAAAAGGAGGAAAAATTCATTTTAACTCACAGTTTGTAGAGGTTTCGGTCCACAGTTGGGTGTTTCCAAGGGAGGGAAGCACAGCAGAGCAATGCAGAGTAGAAATGGTTCATGACAGCCAAGGTAGAAGGCAAGAGGCAGCAGCAAATAGTGAGTAGCAACCTTCCCTTTCCTTTTAATTCTGTCCAAGATATCAGTCTTTTGGGTGGTGCCACCCACACCCAGGGAAGGCATTTCCATAATCCACACCCAGAATAATACTAAATCAATCAGTGGGCTAATTTAGTACTATGCATCCATATTCCCTATATCATACACACTAGATCCAGCCAGCTCTGAAAAGCCCCACATATGAGTGCCTGAGACTTTCAGAGGACATCCAGAGATAAGTCATAACATTCCATCCTTGGCCCCCAAAAGACTCATGCATGTTCCTTTATGGAAAAGCACTTTAGTCTATCTATAAGTTGCCAAAATCCTCACAGTTTCAATGTTGCTAAGAAGTCCAAATCCAAAGCATCGTCTAATATTTAAGACAAACTCTTAGCTACAAGGACCTATACAAATGAAAGTTATACACTTCCTTCACATAATGGTACAAGTAAACATTTTCATTCCAAATGCAGCTAGAAAGGAATAAGACCAAAGCAAGTGCAAAATTAAACCAAAGATTAAATCTTATAGTTCTATGTCCAGCACTTGCTATAGTCCTTGACAAGATGTGAACTCCAAAGGACTTCGTGTCTCCACTGCCCTTTGGTCATGGCTTCTGTCAGTGGTTGTGGCTTCTCTTTTGGGCCTGCTTTGCTCACTCCTTGCAGCCCTCCTCAAATGATCCACATTTCTGGCTTCCCCCAGCCTTTCGGGGTCTCCACTGCACCTTCTGCATCACACTCACAGCTTCACAAACTACCCTCCCAAAGTACGCTGCCTGGCTTTCCAGGCCTTCTGAAATCTGGGTGGCCTTCCAGACCCCATAACTCTTGAATTCTGCATGCACTTAAAACCAGAATCACATGGACAATGCCAAGGTCTGCTGCCAGCTCAAACAATAATCAGACTTTCTTCCCTTTTTGCTCTAGATATCAAGTTCCTAGACTGATGAGCACTGTGAGCCCAACCCTGAGAAACAAATTTTCTAGATCACTGCCATTCTGGAATATGCATGGTGTCTCAGGCTTTATTCTTAAAACAATGTCTTTCAGCTTTGCAACTGGGAGGCATCAATATCTGGAGTACTTCTGGTTCTTGTGAGCTCCTCAGACCATACTTTCTATTGCCTTATCCCCTGGCAGCAACCAAGTTCTCCTCTGTTCTATCTTTGCAGGCCATAATTTTATTGGAGCTTTCTTTCTAGCCAAACTCAAAACTTTTCAAGTAATCCTGCTGGGCCATTTGCTCCAGATTCTCAAGGTACAGGTGGTGAAAAGGTCTCAACAGAAGCCAGGTCACTGCCTCAGCATTAGACTGCCTTAAAATTTCATCTGCCAGATTAATTAGCCAACTGCCTTTAACCTCAGGCAAACTCTTTGGAAAAGTGTAAACTGCAGACAAATTTTCTACCAAAGTGCATATATGGTCTGAAGTCTAGCAACCAACACAATCCGTGTTCCTAAATGAAACCTCCTGAGTTAGTATCAGCCACAACTCTATCTACCTTAACAAGATGGTTCATCTTACTTTGTCCAAACATAGAGCATACTGTCCTCATATCTTCCACTGTCTCTTCCACAAACAATATAATTCATGAATTTTCAATAAATTTTGATTTAGTGACAAAGACATAAAAGTATTTAAGAAACTGTTATTTTGAAGGTAAAAAAGGTTAGTTGATGGGGAAAAAAAACCACTGTATCTGTCAAATGCCTTTTACAAGTCAGATACTATCCAAGGTCTTTGATTGGGGCAAGATCTTTATCCACAAAAAGCCACAGTACCAGGAAATACAGATATGAGAAAAATGGCAATATAGTGTAATACATCCAACTGACATAGTAGAAACTCAGGATAGGAGAAAACACTAAGCTATTTTTTAATGTATTTGGTACAGGGTGTTACTGCACAGGTTGGACGCTGATCCTCCTGTTTTCAGCCTCCCCAGTGCAAAGATTATAGGTGTGTGCCACCACATTTCGCCTCAATGACTGACACAGCATGTGGTGCTGGGGGATAAGCCCTGGTCCCTGAGCTTGCCTAAGCAGGCACTTAGTCCTCTGAGCTATATCATCGACCCTTAAGGTACTTTATTTTGGGCAAAAATGACAGCTACTATCCATCTAATGCCAACTATGTGCCAGATATTAAAAAAGGGTTTATATGAAACTTTCACACTAGCCCTATGATATATCTTCTCCCATTCTAAGATAAAAACACTGAATTTTCCAAAATAGCCAACCTAGTATATATTAGAGCCAGTATTCAATTCCAGGCAGGCTAGTTCAGTGTGTTTTGTGACTCTCATACTATACTCCTCACAGAAGAGAAAGCACTGGTTTGGAAGTCTCAAGTAGCTCTGGGACCATGGACAGATTACTCACACAATGTCTGACTTTACTTAAATAAAGGGGTTTGACTCAGTGGTATGTTCTCCACCTTCAGAATACTAAAATTGTTAAAATTAAAGACTCTGAATAAAATTCAATACCAAGTCGGTCGACTGCTTGAAACCTGTATTCAAATCATGAATGCATTTAGTCACTTAAAATATGTCTGGGATTTATAAATATATTATACATTTATAAAGCTCAAAATAAAATTGAGGAGGGAATTCTTCCAACTGTCTCTGCATTAACCAATTCAATCAGACAACAGTCTCTTCTGCTTTTGTGTTCCTTCACTGAGAAAGCCAAATATAAACCTACTGATGAAGTACTCATTTGTGTGTCTATGCATCCACTCACTCACTGCTCATGAGTCAGTACGCACATATGTGCTAGATAAATAATAGAATATAAAGATCAATAAGACGTGTCAAATCTTCAGACAGCTTAAAGTCTAGTGGGAAGTGGAAAAAGACATTTATTTAACATCCCATGTAGTATTAATTATGATAAGCAGAATGGGTTATATGGGAGAATGCAGAAAAAGAATTTCAGGCTAGAGGAATACCATGTAAGAGTAAGAATCTCTGTAGGACTGAAACATGGCACACATAAAGGATACAGCAAGAAAAAAGTCCAATTGTGAAAGGCCTTGTTCGCCATAGTCAGAGGTTAGCATAATCCTATAAGTAGCTACTTAATGATTTTAAGCTTAAAGGTGACATGACAATGCAAACATGTAGAAAAATCATTTGAATGGTGTCATAGTTTGGAGTTTTGCATACAAGGCACTTAAGATTATTTAATACTGAGTCACTCAATAATCATACAAAAAGTACAGGAAATCTATATACACACTAAAGACCAAAGACTGCAGTTGAGAGCCTAAATACCACAGTAATGTCCTGCTTGAATCCATCTGAAGACCTAGAGCCCATAAGTGTAGGGATTTGCTGGTCTCAGTCAGATCAGTTCTACTCCGTGAGTAACTGTGGCAGGAATGAGAAAAAAGATAAGAAGACAAAAGCTGAGCTAGTGGTAGCTGGTCTGCCTGGTAGGTGAGATGAACCCACAAGCACAAAAAAATGCACGTTTGTTTTTATCTTTGCAAAATTAATAACACATGACACAACATTGCTTAGCAACTAATAGCTGACCTTAACCAGACAAGATGTTTATCTCATATCTGAGGCAGCTTGTTCACTTTATGCACTGAGGCCTAGTCTTTTCTACACACATTTGACCAATTTTCCAGCTTCCGTGGGTCCCAACAATAGCAATTCTTTCCATGAGTCCAACTGGAAGCCTAGAGCCCATGACAATGTCACATGTAAGCTAGTTTCATGGATCTGTGCTTGGAAGGCCCGCAGGCCAGTGGAGGAAGCCAGAAAGTTTGTGCCAGAGGGATGAAGGATCTGTGCTAGCAGACTGAGGGATGTGAACTAGAGCCAGGAAGTGATGCTCAAAGTAAAATCCAAAACTCCCCCCAAAAAACACAGCCATCCTCAGCAACAGTGAGGTCCAGAGTTTCTCCGATGATGAGGAAAGATGTCTCATCAGGAAAACCAACACAACAACTTCTCCAGGAGACTGAGCTGTGCACTATCTTCCCCTTCAGAGCCAGAAGCAGTGCTCAAAGTGAGAACCAGAGCTCCCCCAAAGTGAATTGTAGCCATCCTCAACAAAGAGGTCCCAAACTCCTTCAACAATGAGAACAGCCGAGTTCATCAGGAAAGCTTCTCTAAGAAAACCAACAGCACCCTACAGCCTGCCTCCAATCTCCCAACAGCTTCTCTTCTTCTTCTCCAGTTCTATGACTTATGTTGCTGGCAACAATCCTCAGATGGGCCTCCCACACCCATATCACACTGGTTCAGTTCAGCTGGGTGTTACAAGTTGACCACTAGTTGTCATGTTTACTAGTTGTAACATGGAATCTGTCAGGCAAGACTAGAGCTGACAGACCAGTTAGTATAATGATAAAAGATAAGATCCTTAACTCTGAAGTAATAATGCATAAGGGGAAACAGTCCCAGGAGATATAACAGGAAAAACAAACATGAGTTAGTGCTTATGCAGATTCAGGAACAGAAGAAAAGTAAAATGTTGAAGATTCTGACTTGATCAGTAAAGGTGGTATTCAAAAATACATGAAAAAGAATTTCAAAAGCAATTTGAAAGAACACCTAAAGAATATTATTTTGTTTTGTTTTTGTTCTGTTTTTTTAGAATACTATTTTGAAGTAATAAAATTAGTGTAGAACGTAAGACTTGCTGGAGGTGCAGCTCAGTGGTGGAGTATTTGTCTAACACTCATGAGGCCCTTGGTTCAATTCCCAGCACTATCTACAGGGGGCATAAGTTTTGCACTCAGAAGTGTCACTTAATAACCATGTAAAGTTTCTTAATTCTTGAAGTCTTGTTTTCCTCATCTGTAAAACCAAAGTAATAAAAGAATCAAACCAGCACTGTTCTGAGGATTAAATCAGTTAATATAAATGAAACATTTAGAATACTAACTAGTAATACTACCTGGCAATTTCCTCAACAAATAATACTACTATCATTATTCCATTGAGTTTGATGTGGCTAGGCTGCATTTGAGGTCCAACTGTAGATGGTCAGACGAGAATTGGAAATACGAGTTTGGGACTGAAGAAACTCTGGTATAAATAATCTTTCTTTAAGAGGTTATATTGAGTTACAGAAATATAACAAATAGTTCTCTAAAGAAATGTGCAGACATAAAAGTATGCCAGATTTCTCACTGATATACTGTTATCCTAATTTTTTTCTGTGTTTGGTACAGGGTCTCATTACACAGCTAGGACTTACAGTAATCCTCCTGTTTTCAGTCCCTCCAGTGCTAGGATTAAAGGTGTGCACCACCACACCTGGTCTTGGTGGCTGGCCATACATGCCCACGGCATGTGGTATATCCTAAATTTTTGATTAAACTACTACTAAGGGTAAATATATCACTCTAAAAAAATTTTCCCAATAAAGCCATTCACAAACACTTCATGAGTATTCTTATAATCTATTATTTTATTTGTAAGAAGATATGGTCCAAATTATAGTGAATATTTAATTCTTAAAAATTCCTTACATTAAGACACATTGTCATTAATCTTCCTCAAAATAGTATCTCTTGCTTTAAACATAATTATACTATCATACTTGTCACTATCTTGAAAGGCCCCTTTTGCAACAAATTGTGCTATCATAGCTGCCTTGATGTTCTGAATTAATTCAATTCATTTTGATTTTGGAGAACAGCAAGAACTCACGTGATCCCACACCCAAAGATAAGATCAATGAAGACATACCATAACAGAAGTGTGTCTTTCCATTGGAGAGCACTAGGCAGCAAAATTCAGTGTATTTTCTATCACACTTCATAAGGATGCTCATGAAAGGTCTTGTAGAATTGCTTCAGAAAAAGTGAGGAACACTTGGGATAATAAGTGATTAGTTATGATATCCCAACATGTAACTGCTCCATTCAACTCTAGCTTATTCAGATTTATAGGTAGAGTTTGGTCTACACTGTGGAATTCCCAAACAATTCTCATATTAACAAAAAGAAAAATCTAAAGCTAAAATGTACCACTCAAACCTAAGTAAGTTAAAATCACACAGAACAAACTTTTTTTTTTTTTTTTTTTTTGTGGAACCGGGGATTGAACTCAGACCTTTGCGCTTGCCAGAGAAGTGCTTATCCTACTGAGCCATTTCATTTCCCTGGCCCTAAAAATTTTTTAAAGATTATTACTTTGTTTCTTATATATGATTTCTACTTTAAAAATATACAGTAAAAGTATGATATTGCTTTCACCCACAGTAAACTAGATCTATAGAAAACAAATCTTATTAGTCTATTGCTGAAAAATCATCTTAATTAAAACACTGTTACTTTTCAACATATTATCATTTGGACGCATTTTATTTTATTTTTTTCACAGTGCAAGTATCTATTTGATTCTATTTGAATGTTCTTATTTTTGGAGAACAGCAAGGCATTTTATTATCCACTCTTTCCATTCCTTGAAGGCTTCCACAGGTTTGGACAATTCACATTATCCTCAAAACTGTGTTTTGGAGTTGCTCTTGGTGTGCCAGCAGACTCGCCATCAATCCACCTCACAAGCACCTTGTATCTTTCTGCAATGTTGAAGCCTATAACATGCTGCAACTTGCCTCAACACATGGGGCAAAGGTTCAGAGGGCATTGGTCAGCTTCTTCCAAGTGGTTGGAGTCCTACATTAGGCATGCAAGCCACTGACAGTGTTGCAGTCCAAATATATGCCCAATCTCATGAGTTAAAGTCTTACCGGACTGCAGCAGTAAAACACTAGTGATTTCAGGAACAGTTATCAAAAATGGAATAATCACTGGAAGATTTTATTCTGGAGCTTCTTCACTTTGTCTTCATAGTGTGAGCTATATAAATCTCTGCCATACCTGGCGAAGCTAAATATCCCCACACCATCTGTCAGAGAGGACTGTCTGAAGACAAAATTCCATGAGTTTCTTGGGTAAAGATCAAACATGGTTATCCCCACAACACAGAAGGCATCTTCAGGTTTCTTCTTTTTTAAGAATTTCAGGATATGCCCTGCATGAATCTGTAGATTCTGAGTGTGATCACTGACTCTAAAGGAACACCTGGTTACAGAAAGAGAAACTGGCTCCAGGAGTTTGACTGTCAGGCCATAGAAAAATGCTTCACAGTAGCCCTTGAGCCATTTAACATATTCTTCACTGATAACCCTAGTGTTTCCTAGAGCGCCAATGGACTGTATGTAAATGCTGCATTTCTCTGGAGAGGGGGTCTTTTGGCACGGGTCACTGAAAAACTCTTCGAAGTCCTGAGGAGCCTCAGGGTGGGAGGTGATCCAGTCTGACTGGGAGTGCAAGGTGATAGGGCCAAAGAGTTCACAAGCTGGCTGGAAGGCTTCATTAATTAAGCACTGCTCTTCCTGGATAGGAAGAACCAACATTGTGAAGATGGCCATACTCCCAAAATTGCTGTACAGATTTAACGCAATCCCTATCAGACTACCACCGAC
>NW_004524608.1:11390416-11393725 GCF_000260255.1 Octodon degus
GATTAATCTTTCATGCCTATATCTTATAATCTGAGCAACATGAATATAATGTATAATATATTAACCATTGTTAATCTCCTATTGTTTTGCAACATTTTTATTATTTTTTCTCCTTAAAATACAGAATAAATAAATTACAAGATATCCAACTAAGAATTCATTGCTTCAGGGCTCAACTTAGCTTTTTACCATAAACTGATCAATGAAAGCTCCTTTACCATTCAAAGGACCATAACCAACATTCACAAATAACTTTTTACACTAACAATGACAGCTTCTCTTCTATTGAATTAAGAATCTAAGTCATCCAAGTGTCAACATTTATATAAAATTTTATTTAAATTACCATCAGGCACATTTTTATATAATATATACATTATTAAACCACAAAGGTATTATGCTAGAATAATCATTGCTTGAGCACTTACTATATACCAGAACTTTCTACCAGTAATAGGACTCACCAGGTTTACAATAACAGACTACTTCTAAAGATCAGGAAAGCCCATAGTTCTATGGGCTTCTGATCTAAGATGATGAATATGAACCAAGTGGGAAAAAAAGTGGATGAAGGGAAAATAACTCCATTTAATGTACTATCTCTATCTTATAAGATACCTTAAAATTAATATACAACCATGGGAGACAATATTCACATACTAGAAAAATCATCACTAGATGGTGTAGTTTTTATTAAGAAAAATCATAAAATTCTATAGCTCAACTTTTCCATTAATTTTCAAACACTAAGATGGAGAGAGACAAAAAAGACAAAAATCAAACGGCATGAGTTTTTCAGCAACACATTGAGTTGGAGGTTGTGAGACATATTCAGTGGGAGATAGAAGAGGAATTAGTTAGGGGTATACTTTATGAAAATTATTCCCAAGTAATTCTTTTGATTGCTTCTAGTCCAGAGTTTTTTCCTGTACCATAAAGTTTCCTTGCATCCTAGAGGACTGAAAATGAATCTGTTTAACCTAGATTTAGAAATCCAGTGAAATTCTGTTCCTACAATTTGAAGTCATCATTTCAAGCATCACGTTAAGGACTGCAAGACTGAATTTGTCCATACAACAAAATGTTCTAGTCCTACTGTGTGTGAAGAATTGTTTCTGCTGCTATTTTGTATCATACCCAGAGATATTAAAGTGGAATTTTCCACTCTAAAGAATCAAATAAAACATTGGTCAGCCACCAGCCAATCATACACGAGGGATTACAAAAACCACTAAATAGAAAAGTCAACTTCTTTTTCAGCTACTCATACCATGACCAATAGGAAAGGAACACAGACACCATGGTGTGCTTCCTTCCTTGATCTCTCCTGTATCCTGAGACTACTGCTGACCTCAATTTGTACCCCAAGTGTACAAGTCAGCATGGATTGAAGGTACTTTCAGTTCCTACCTCCTTTTGCTATTTTAAGCCCTGGGAGGTAAGATATGCACATTAATACAATGTTTATCTTAGCAAAGAGGCTATTTAATATTGATTGCATTTGAAGAAAACACTGCATTATAAAGGTTATTGCCAACACTGATATTGAAAGAAAAAATACTTTTTAGGGTTGGCTTTTTCAATACTGTGTTTGTGGCTTAGATCTCAAAGTCTTTTGCTTTGCAGGTTTTAATTTAAAACAGATTAATATTAGGCTAGCAATGAGTTGAAAAATATATTCTGAATTTAACACTATATTAGAGATATTACAAGATTAATGATCCAAAGAGTTACTAATTTTCTAATTACTAATTGTGAAAATTCATTATAGCACTGTTTATGCGCTTACATTTATATACTCTTATTTGTGTTTCACCCATTTGTAGTTTTATTCCTCAGGATCCATAAAAATGTTTGAACAATTTGAAGCATATTATGTAGATTTGGCAAGTATGTCAATCCAAAAATACTTAGTTGAATTACCAACTACAAAAATACCAAAACTGTTTTATCATTAGATTTTACCACTTCAAAAAAGGGTAAGAGGGTCCATTCGAAAGCTGACATAAAATAAGGGACCTCATCATATGCTACAACTTAAAGTTAACAAATTGTATCCATTTTATAGAAGTTCTTGATACCCACAAGTTGACATTAATCTTAGCCATGACCCATCATAAAGAAATACATGAAATAAGCAACTATGAAACTCATTACAAAGTAGAGTTAAGGTACAGGTTTTTTAAAAAACCTTCCAACTCCCACTATTAGAGTCTTTTCAATCCTGAAAACTGAGACAAAAGCCTGATTTTTACTTTTTGTATCAATGTACCTTACAAGGAAACTCATACAAGTCCTACTCTCCAAATTGAGGAATACAGAGCATATAATTTAATCTTAATTAAATTTAATTCAGTAAAACTTGAGTCCCTACTATGTGCTAACCCTACACAGAAATAAATGAGATTTTTTATTCAAAAACGGATCACTAAGGGCCAGCCAGATAGCTCAGTGGATTAAAGCACCTGCTTAGGCAGATGCAGGGACAAGGGTTCGATCCCCACCATACCAGTGCTGGTTCCATCCCTGGGGTGTGCTGAGACAGCGAGGGTGGCATGCACGTGTAATCCCAGCACTTGGGAGGATGAAAACAGGAGGATCACGAGGAGTCCAATCTGTGTAGCGAGACCCTGTAGGTCCTCTACTAAATTCATTTTTTTAAATCATATTTTTGAAGAAAAGACATAAAAATTATTGAAAAACTACTTTAAAACCAGGGGCAGAGCAGATGATAAATGGTTAGTTTTTAACAGCATTTTTCTCACCCTTACTATAGAGATTTAAGATCCTAAAGCAATTTCTTTAGAGGAAAAACGTTTAATTTTTTTCCTTGTTATGTAAACATAAAATATATGCATGTCTCAACTTATTACTTCTTCTATTATTAGCCTTAAGCCTAATTATCACTATCTTTGCTAAATGGTCCTGAATGTATCATTTCTATTCCTAACTAGAACATAAACAATATCACACTTATTATACAGTTAGTCTTATGGCAAAATAATCTTTACCTTTTCAATGTCAAGTTATGAAGACTTACATGAAAATAATCATTTTTCAGTGTCTCATGTGTGAATTTTACTATACATTCTCAAAATACGATAATTTAATTTTTAGGAAAGAAGTATTTACTATGGAGTTTGCACTCTGTCAAAGAAAGATGACAAACCCACAAATTTGGAAAAAATCATGACAAATAAGTACTCAGACCAAGGTCTGCTCTCTAGAATTTATAAAGAACTAAAAAACACTAGGGCCCCAAAATTTAAAGACCCAATCCAGAAATGGGCATCCGAGATGAACACACAC
>NW_004524608.1:11420202-11434182 GCF_000260255.1 Octodon degus
AAAAAAATACTTAATGGAAAATACCTGTTCCATTTTATGCCTATGATGTTTGATATTCAGACAGATAGCTGAAACCCAACTGCATATGTTGTAGGGTAATAATAAGCTTCTCTTCTGGAGGGTTAACAACTTAAGTTTACAGACCAAAAATTAGAGAAAAAGAAGGGCTGCAAGGTCAGCCAACATTTTAGCCCTAGCCTTTCAAGTCAGTGAAGACTCAGGACATAGGAGAACCTATACTGTAATATCATGTAACTCAGTTGTGTCCCAAATTTTCTGATCAAGGAGATTATGGGGTCACAGAACAATGTGATCAATGATGCAGAGTGTGCCTAAAGAGAATCACCTGGAGAGAAAACATTCTCTCAGGCTTTCACAGAGCAAATTGGTCAAGCAATGGCAGTGACTCATCCACATGGCTGACACTGGCAAAGGATCTACAAAGTGCAGTACAGCGTTTCAGGATAAATCCTTAGGGGACTTGACTGACCTTATCAGATACAAAAGTTACATTTCTTGTTATATAGGTCTTGCTTGATCTTGGTCTTAACCATCCAGCAGAAAGGTATAAAAATGACGTATAAGGGGTGAAGCCATGTTGGTATGCTGGGCTGTAAAGGTCTAAGGTCAACAACTTCTGACATTTCCAGTCCTGCAGATGACCCACTACTATTATGGACTACTGGACTATATTGGAATATTTTGCTGAATTCACACACCTACAGAATTTAAATGACAATGGAATATCCTTCTCTGACAAAACTAAAGAAAAAAGGGGATACAAATGAATGACCATTTTGTATCTGTATATTCAAAATAGTTGGGATAGATATACAGCGACATTCTCTTAATTCAATAAATATGATTTGTTCTAATAGTGTTCATGGACAGGAAGTCATGTCTGCATCTTGTACAATGAATAACCACTGAAATAACAATGTGCAATGGATTTATTATTGGAACTGTCCTACTGATAGGTTTTGAAACTGTCTCATTGCTATTTCTTAATAAAATTATTAAAATATAAATAAAAAAGAATGAACAGCACTTCACCACAATAGTATAAGAGATACATGGTAATGCCATGATTCTTACCTAAGAAACCACTTCTACAATAAATATCCATCACATCTTACTCTTAACTAGTATCACATACAAAATGTTTTAAAAACTACATATATTACATACTTTTAATCCAAATAAGATATTATTGCTAGGGCCAGCCAAATGGCTCAGTGGATTAAAGTGCCTGCAAGCAGGCACAGGGGCCAGGATTCCATCCAGGGGCCTGCCGTGCAGGTCCTGCCCCCGGAGCACGCTGAGACAGCAATTGAGACTGGGCATGGTGGCATGCAACTGTAATCCCATCTCTTGGGAGGCTTAAAACAGGGGGATCACTATGAGTCCAATCTAGTAGTGAGACCCTGAACAACCTGTAGACCCTTCCCTAAAATACAAAAAAAGAAAAGATATTATTGCTAACTTTATTGATTTGCCTAATGAAAAAAAATTAATTTGGCCTTGTCTGTTTTACCAAAAGTACTGGTTGAAAGTTCTTTGAAACTGTTATCCTTAACATGAAAGCTATTTTGAAGGAATCATCATGGAGAAATATGTGAAAATCCCAAAAATATAATATGATGTTGATGTTGAAAATCCAGGTATATACTATTTAAAAAGTGTATGCTAGATTAAATTAAGACTATGTTCTTCCAGAACAAAAGAACATTAACTACATGGGGACTTTCTAAAACATAATGTTCATAAACACTAGATTGTACAGGTGAGTAGGAATGAAAATTCCCTTAAAAGATTTCCATAAGTCAGCCTTGACATAAAAAAGAGCTTCTCAGAACTGAGATGTCATGATTTAGGACCGCTGGATAGAATACCTACAGAACTCTCTTTTGTGGGTGTTAAGCTTGCCCCGCTACACAATAAATTGATACAAGCAAAACCACTTTAAAAATTACAAGACTGGTGCTGGGGATGTAGCTCTATGGCATAAGCACCTGGCTGGCAAGTCCTAAGTTTGATCCCAAGTACCAAAAAAAAAAAAAAAAAAAAAGCACACGACAATTAAGACTAACTTTATTCATCAGTATATCTCTGGAATAACAATATTCAGAGTGTGGAAAACTGGTAGACAGCATAAAGATAGACGTGTTACATTTAAGAAAAAATTCACCAGGAGGGACAGCCACATAGCTCAGCAGACTAAAGTGTGTGTTCAGGCAGAGCGTAGCAGCCGGGGTTGGATCCCTGGCATGCCCTGCCAGCCCCACCCCCAGAGCGCCCTGAGACAGCAACTGACACTGGATGTGGTGGTGCATGCCTGTAATCCCAGCACTTGGGAGGTTGAAAACAGGAGAAACGCTATGAGTCCTATCTACATAGTGAGACCCTGTAGACCCTGCAAGCCCTGTACTAAATATATTTAAAAAAAAAAAATTCTTCAGGAGAAAAAGAATTAAGATATATTACATACAAGTACAAGTTCCTAATAACGAATGCAATCATTATATGTGGCAAATACATATTAACAAAAAACTATTTTAAAAAGAAAAGACTTTCCAGTATACTCACACATTAACTGGGTAAAGAAAATTCATAGAAAAAGAATTTAGCTACCCAATCTATGAAAGCTCATAGTCAAGTGTTTTGGGATCACACTAGGAATGTACTGTTTTGTCTGTCACAAATGTACTCCCTCCTTTCTTCTGAAAAATGTCCCAACTAACCTTCCAGCTAGATTTTTTGGGTATAAGGATAGACATCTGTCCCTATAAAGTCACTGTCACTGTCCTTCCTGTGGATCCTTTCAATTGATATGAAATGGAACTAATCTCTGTACCTCTGTGGTGAAGAAAATTTAAAGCAAAAAATAATTTTAAAAATGCCTAGAGGAGAATGAATTTAAATAACAGAAAACAGCCAAAAACAGATGTAATATGGCAAGTAATAATTATCCCAAGGATTTAGATATGATCTAGCACTTCTCATGATTTCAATACTAAAGAGAATAATTCTTTTTCCTACACTAGTTTAAACTAGATTTCTGTCTTTTATAATCAAAAGGTTCTTGTCTAATAGAAATATTAAAAGAAATGTCACTTCATTTTATTGTCACAGAGCACAAAGGTCTAAAAACATACTGGTTACATATTGCTGTATGTGGTAGGAAAACTGACTCTCAAACAAGTAAAATTTTGCCCCCAGATAAAGAAGATATTAAATATCAACCATGAGATTTATACTCAAACCCTCTGATTCCAAAGCCAGGTGCTCTTTATTAAACACTATGTTAAAATTACTACAGCATCTTGACAGTTACTGGAATATTTATAAAACATACTCAAAGTCTCGACAACTTTTATAGAACTACTTCACCTAATAAACACACTAATCATATGTAACTGCTCAATTTTGTATTTGATATAATTTTAATTAGACATTTATATTTTAGACCATATATGATCTGGAAGCTATTTATTTATTTATTTAACATTTATTTAGTATGAGAACACTGTGCAAACATAAAACACTTGCCTGGTGCTGTGTCAATGAACCACTGCAACATCTCACTAAAGTGGGTTTCTGGCTCAGCAGCTCCAGAATGAGGCATGAGGTTCTGCACTTCTCACGCCACACCAGGCAGTCACTGCGGCTGCTCCACAGCCCATAACTTGAGAAACAATAGACACTCTTGGGCTGAAGCAAGTAAGGTATACTATCTACTCTTTTAAGTCATAACAGAGCAAATACTGTTCATTTACATTTAGAAAACATATTTCATTTTAGCAAAAAATAAGAATTGTGGACAACAAAAGAGTACTGTGCAACAGACATTGAAGTAGTTGGATGAAACAAAGTACAAGATACAACTGATGGATTGATTGAAAGTCAGTTTTGCTGCACACATTACTTAAATGTGAATAAGTCTTATAATCTACACACATCAAATGGCCACTTAAAATTGGCTATACCAAAATGTCATTTCAGAGACATATATATATATATGTGTGTGTGTGTAATATAGACACTTATCAAAAAGTTATTAATTTTATATTTTATGCCAGTCTGTTCTAGGCAATGATACAAAAGGAAACAGGTACCACAATCATCAAAAAAGCAAGAAAAACCAAAATTTGTATGATTGAAGATTTAAGATCTTGAGTACAAAAAAGAAAAATACATGGAAATTCAGAGAAAAAAATTATCAATGTTATCTGAGATTACCCAAGAAGGCATTATGAAGGACACAGTAACTAGTCATAGCTACAAGAAAGACTTCCTGCTACAGAAACAATAAAAGTCATTTTAATTTAGGAGTTTGCGTGAATGAAGAAGGAAAATCAGGGGTGCAAATTGGGAACTGCAAAGATCATCTGAATAACAGAGTAATAATAAGGTAACAACAATGCTGAGGTTAGGAGAGTTGAGTCAAATCCTTCGTGCTAGATTCATGGCATTTGCACCAGCCAGATTTTTGCAGTATTCCAGGCTCCTGTTCCTCCAGATCTTTGATTGGCTTACTCATTTTTATCACTGAGGTCTCAGGCCAAAAGACCATCCTCAGAAATGTCTTCCCTGAACACTCAAATCCAAATGCACATTCATCATGTTAGTTTACTATTTCCTCCCACTAAAATACAGGCTCCACTTCCACTCCAACTCTTAGAGAGTAACAGATATCAATTTACTACATAATCCTGGACAAAATACACTAAATAATCGTTTTTGAACAGGTGTCATCAGGCAAAGAAGGACTGTGATCTCTGAAGGAGAGAAATGAAATAAACACTTGTTATGCCCTAGGCACTGCCTAGGCTGCATCACAAAAAGGAAGAAACCAGTCAGAACTTTATGATCTCCTTCAGCTGAACAGACAAAAGTCGAGTCTAGACAGGCCAGAGTCATACAGGTTAACAAATCAAACAACAAAGAAGAAAGATACACAAGGAGATACACAGGACTCTCTAGTCTTCACTGGATAATGATGAGCACTGGTTTGTGATCAAATTACCTAAGGCAAAGGGGGAAACCACCTAAAGGAGAAAAATAATTCTCACGATTACAGGAGACTCAAAAATGTTGCCATTAGTCAGATTGAGATAGTGCAATTCACAGAGCAATGGATAGAATACTCAGACACATTGCCTCAGGAGCAGGGCAAAATTAGCCCTAAATTAAAAGTATCTCTATTCTTACCTAATCAAGTCTAAAAGATTTACAAAATTGTGTCCCAGAACCAGAACTCAAAAATACAATAATCAAACAAAAATTCAGTACCCCATAAAATGTCATTAAAAATATGGGGGCTACATAGGTAGTATAAAAATATATGACAGAAGAGTATACTGATAGGAATGAAAATATATTGTTACAGGTTTATTTGCAAAATGCTCAATTAAGCTACCTATTGAACTGACCATAGGGAGATAGTAAGTGGATGAGTTACACCACAGCACTCAGCAAAATTCAGCAATCCTTTCCTTCATTAACCATTCTCGAGGTTATTAAAGTTTTTTTTAATGAAATTCTAGCCTAAAAATATACCCTAACAGGGGCTGGCCTGGTAGCTCAGCGAAATGAAGCACCTGCTCAGGCAGAGTGCAGCAACCAGGGTTCGATCCGCAGTGTACAGTACCGGTCCCGCCCCCAGGGCATGCTGAGACAGGGAATGAGCCTGGACATGGTGGCGTGTGCCTGTAATCAGAGCACTTGGGAGGCTTAAAACGGGGATCACTACGAGTCCAATCTACGTAGTGAGACCCTGTAGACTCTGTATCCCCTGTACTAAATGCCTAAGGAAAAAAAATTACCCTGACATCTTCTGTGAACTGATTTGTTGAATTTGTGAAGGATTAGAATTTTGTAATTCCATATTCACCTCACTCCTAAAATATTTTTAAGTAGTATTAATTTACTCTGGAAATAAAATACAGCTCAGTGCCTTTCCCCTTAGCCTAGTAATTCAGAGAATTAAAACATAATAAATTTAATCTTGACATTGCTATTGTGCCTGTAATTCAGGCAAGTATTTGTCACCATTTAAAACAGTAAAATTCATTTTCAACCTGCGCTAGAAAAAGACATTATGGAAGTGACTCAATAATGTCCCATCAACATTCACCAGCATCTCCAAGGAGTGAGCTTCAAAAAGTGCCTCCTGGTTCCAAAGATGGGAAATTCACCATGCAGACAACTGGCACTCCAGATGTGTACAGTAACCTAAAAACAAAAATTTCTCAATATTAAACAGGGATAATTTTTTCATGTATTTATTGGCCATTTGTAATTCTGTCTATTCATTTCAGTTGCCAATTTTTGATTGGGTCTTTTATTATTGTCAATGTTTTGTACTCTGAGTAACTATTTTGATAATGATACACAATGTATTAACTATTATAATTCTCTCATATTTTGTTATCAATTTTATTTTTCAAAAACTAGAATTTCTGATGTATTTATATTCTCTGATTAAACAAGGGACAAAGGAATCATTTTAAGAAAATAAAAACAAGCACTTGTAGGGCTGGAGATATAGCTAGCATAAGCATCTTCCTGGACGGCACAAGGTCATTAGTTCAATCCCCAGTACCAAAAAAAAAAAAAAAGTTCTTGTAAATTCAGAAACAATATGTGTGCTATGCCAGCCCTGCTCTCTGAGTACACTGAGAGGGTGACTGAGATGGGGCATGATGGCGCTGGCCTGTAATCAGAGCACTTGGAAGATGAAAATAGGAAGATCACTATAAGTCCGATCTGTGTACTGAGACCTTGTAGACCCTGTACTAAATACATAAAAAAGATAAATAAATAAATAAATAAATAAATAGGACAAGTTCACAAATGTGACAGAAACAAAAGGACTTATGTTCCTTTTTTTTTAGGACTTATGTTCCTAAAGAAAGAATTAAATAGAGCTTTTTGATGGATAAATTCACAAATTCATAAATATGCAGACACAGATACACAAATAGACATAAGAACACATAATTAAAGACATGTTGGCATTTTAAATTCTATTAAAATTATATTAAAAATATTTGAAAGATAAGTAAGAAATACTTATTTCAATTATTGATCCCTTTTCATGCACTATGCATTAGAATAAACAGATTTTTCAGTGTGATGTATTCATGATATACAGCCAATTTGAAACATATCATCTAACAAAGGCATCAGGAAAGTTGAACAAACAAAAGAATTGCCAAGTGGCTTATAGCCAGGCCAGGTTTTAAAAATACAAATAACAATTTGCCAAAACTGGCTGTGCATACTTTGCAATATTAGATATTAAAATGTCAGCCAAGGCAGTTGCAAAACATTTCTAAAATCAGGAACAAGGTTTAATAGGAAACTTGATGTTCCTCCTTTGTGACCATGGTATTTAATGGCATGCCATGTAAAAAGACCGAATTATATATGTACACACAGAGTGAAAAATACCTGGAAAATATATTCTCAAATAGTAGCAATAAGTATCATTAAGTGGTGGAATCACAGGTTATTTTTATTTTTATATCATATTTCTTATTCTCATATTTTTCAGAAACAAATACTTCTTTCTTTTAAAATGACATTCAACCCACTGACAAACACTACTGAAGTGGACAACACACAACTTTCACTCATATTATACTTCAGAGTGAGATCCCCAGAGATATGTCACCAAAGAATCTAGAGATACAGTTCAATCTTATGGGATAGGAGTCCTGTCTCCACCTCCTGCAAGGGTCACTGTTTGATTGGTTATTAGGCTTCTTGCAAGGGACTAAGTTTGGTGGGCTGAAAAGTAAACCAAGAAAGGGGTATAAAGGAAGGAGCATTTTGTAGTGAGAAAAAAAAAAAAAATATATATATATATATATACATATCTGTGTGTACAAAATAGCATAGATATATAGCTACTTTCTCTTAGTTCAATTAGAAGAAAGTTTTGAGGGCCAGGAAGTTAGCTCAGTAGAATAAATGCTTGCCTGGCAAGCGCAAGGGCCTGAGTTCAATCCCTGGTTCCAATAAATAAATAAATAAATAAATAAATAAATAAATAAATAAATAAATAAATAAATAAATAAATAAATAAATAAAAATCAAAGAAAGTTTTGAACTAATAGTTTAGACAAGATAACATGTCTGCATCTTGTACTATGAATAACTACTACAATGACAATATGCAATGTATTAATTATTGTAACTGACCTACTAACCTGTTTTGAAACTATCTCATTGTTATTTCTTGCTCAGCAAAATTAACTTTAAAAATTTATATTCTTTTTCCATTTTTATTCTTTTTCCATTTTTATCCATAGTAATGATACAGAATGAGATTTTGGCAATATTACTACTATTATATAACCCTTTCACTTTCCTTCTATCTTTCCTGATCCCTTTCTTCCTAAAATTCTACCTATCTTCTTATCATCTATCTTCCTTGTTTTTGAATTTATTTTTTGATTTATTACATAAGAGAAAAAAATGCCAAGCATGGTGGAACATGCCTATAATTAATTGCAGTACCTGGAAGACTGAGGAGGCAGGAGGATTGCCTTGAGTTCTAGTTCTACCTGAGTTGCATAGTGAGTTCAGGACCTAAACTACATAAGAAGATTTTGGGGGGAGGGAGGAAGGGCAGGAGGGAAAAAGGGGGAGGGAGGGAGGGAGAGAGAGAGAGAGAGATTTAAAAAATAATACTTAATTGTGAGTCTGGTTTATGTTGTTCTCCAGTTCTGTCCACTTTCTTACAATCACATGACGTTATTCTTTTTTAGTTATCAATAATATTCCATTACACAAATATACCAAATTATTCCTATCAATTTATTTGTTGATGGACATGAGACTTTTCTAAGCATAGTTATTATGAATTGCACTGCTATAAATATGAACATGTATCACTATAGCATGCTATCTTTAATTCTTTTGGGAATATACCAATAATTGATATAGCTAGATGAAATGGTGTATGTATTTTAATGTATATACTGATTTCCATTCCCACTAACAGTACAGGAGAGGTCTTCCTCCAACTTTTTACACCCTCATCAGCATTCATTGTTTCTTTTGCATTCTTTACAATAGCCTAACGGGGTGAGGTGGACTCTCAACATAGTTTTTATTTGCATTTACCCACTAATTAAAGATGCTAAACATTTTTCCAAATATTTATTGGCCATTTGTACTTATTTTGTTAATTCTGTCACTTCCTACTTACTGAGTGGGCTGTTTGATGTTTGAGGTTTTTATGTGTTCTAAATATTAATCCTCTTTCAGAAGAGTAGCTAGCAAAACTTTTCTCACATTCTGTAGGTTGTATCTTCCTGATGTTGTTTCCTTTGGTGTACAGCTTTTCAATTTGACATAGTCCCATTTGTTCATTATATGTTCTGTGCTATTCAGGAAATTTTGCCTGTGCTAATAGCATCTAGTGTTTCCTCTATATTGTTTTTTAGTAGTTTAAATGTTTCTAGTCTTATATCTAAGTCTTTGATCAATTTTGATTTAATTTAACAAGCAGGGAGAGACATGATATAGTTTCAATCTAGAGACATCCAATTTTCCCAAGACCATTTGTCAAAAACAGCTAACTTTTCTACATATTTTTGGCCTTTGTCTATAGTCAGATTGCGGAAGTGGTGCTTAGGTTTATTTGTCTTCTATTCCATTCCATTGGTTTACATGTTGGGTTTTGTGCCACACTGGCTTTTTTTTTTTTTTTGGCTTTGGCTTTATAGTATATTTTGACAATACGTATTCTTAGGCCACCAACATTGTTCTTATTGCTCGGGACTTCTTTTAAATTTTTCGTGCTTACAAAGTTTTAGTATTATGTTTTCTAGCTCTGTAAAGAATGTTGTTGATATTTTAATAGGGATATTGGTGAGTCTGTAGAATGTTTTTGGTAATACAGTCATTTTTACAAAATTGGCTCTCTCAATGAAAAATACAGGTCTTTCCATTTTGAAGTATCTTCTTCACTGTCTTCAGCACTCCATAATGTTAATTTCAGAAGTCTTTCACCTCCACTGGGAAGATGGTTCAGCAGCATAAGCACCTGCCTATCAAGCACAAGGTCCTGAGTTCAATTCCTCATATCAAAAACAAAGAGGTTTTTGTTTTTGGCCTTTTTGTCTTTTGCCTCCTTGACTAGGCTGATTCCTAGGCTTATATGTTTGTGTGCTTGAAGCTATTGTGAACAGAATTATTTTCCTGATTTCTTTTTCAACAAGTTCATTATTTGAGTAATGAAAATCTATTGATTTCTATGTGTTCATTTTGTATTCTGACACTTTGTTGAATTGGTTTATTGGATATGAGTCTTTAAATGAGGTTTTTAGGTTCTTCATATTGTCTGAATCATATTGTCTGAAAAACAAACAGGGCCATTTGACTTTCCCATTTCTTATCTATAGTGCTTTTATTTTTCTTTTTCCTAAATGTGTAGACTAAAGTTTCAATACTCTACTGAACAAGAGTGATGCAAGTGGGCATTCTTCCTTTGCCTTATTAAGTTTTTTCTCATTTAATATGATGTTTCCTTCAGTTTTTCTCCATTTACTATGAAGTTGGCTGTGGCTTTGTCACAAATTTCTTAACAATTTGAGAAAAGATTCTCTCTATCTATTCAGAATTTTTATCATGACAGGATGCTGAATTTTGTTGAAGGTTTTTTCTTCATCTATTAAGACAATAATGTGGCTTTTAGTCTTCATCCTATTTCTGTAGTGTATTACATTCACTGATCTATATATGTTGAACCACCCTCACATCTGGGATGAACCCCACTTGATGATGCTGTCTGAACATTTTAATGTTTTGAAAGAATCTTTTTGAAGATTTTTGCAAACTATGCTCATCAAAGACAATGATTTGTAGTTTTTTGTTGTTGCTGTCGAACCTTTGTCTGGTTTTTATATCAGGATAATGCTTGCTTTATAGATTGAACTTGAAGCATTCTTCCTTTCTACTTCATAGGGTAGTCTGAGGAATGTTAGTGTTAGTTCTTTTCTAATGAGTTGGTAAAATTCAGCAGTAAATACATCGGGTCCCAAGCTTTTCTTAGTGGGAGACATTTTACTAATGCACATTTCATTGCTTACAATTAATGTTTCGATTTTTGACATTTTCTTTGTTTAATTTTGATAGGTCACATGTACCTACAACTTTATTCAATTCTTCTAGATTCTCCAATTTATTGGAATAAACTTTTCAAGATAGTTTCTAATAATCCTCAATTTCAGTATTGTCTGTTGTAATTTTGTCATTTTCACTTCTAATTTCATTAACTTGGGTCTTCTCATTGGTTTGATACATTTGACTAAGGGTTTACCAATCTTGTTTATCTTCTCAAAGAATAAACTATGATTCATTGACATTTAATCTATAATGTTTCTTTAGCCTCTATTTCATTAACTTTCCTTTTGTGTTTATTATTTGCTTTTTGTTCTACTGGTCTTGGGTTCGTTTTTCTAGGACCTTAACATTCATTATTGGGTTATTTATTCAGTATTGCAATGTTTTTTTTCTGGTAGGCACTCAGAAGCTTAAGCTACTTCCATAGTTTCTCACATGTTATGTTTCCCTTTATATTATATTATCATTTAATTCAAGAACTTTTCAACTTCTTCCTTGGTATCAATGGCTCAGTAGTCATTCAAAAGCATACTATTCAACCTACAACTGTTCCTATACTTTTTATAATTTCTTTTGCTTTTGCTTTCCAGTATCATTCCATTGTGATCTGATGGGATACACAACATTATTTCAATTATAGGTACTAATTAAAACTAGTTTTATGAGGTACAATATGGTTTATTTTGGAGAAAGCTCCATGGCTTTCTCTGCTGTGTGATGAACATTCTATAGATGTTTTAAATTCTTTTGGTTCATAGTGTAGATTAACTGATATTTCTTTGTTGATTAGGGTAATATAGATAACCTATTTGCGAGTGTGATTTGTTAAAATCACTCATTATGAATGTATTGACATCTATCTGACCCTTCATATCAAATAGTGTCTGTTTCCATCATAAAACAAGCCAAGCCTGCTAAAATAATGTATATATACTTCAGCAGTTTCCTGTACTAATAAATGTCTAGAAGCTAATGCCTACCACTTTAAGTACCTCTTCTAATTGTAGAGGCCAAAAGTAAGTTGTATTAATCTTACGATGTCCCATTAAATTTAATATTAAAGTAAGTTTTTATTTTCCTGATATGTATTTTTTGGCAAACTCTATAATTGTTATTTCTTCTTGGTTAATTGTTCCCTTTGCTAATATGCAATGGCCTTGGTTCTTTTGAATAATCTAATTTACAGCCCACTTTGTTGCATACAAGTATAGGTCCTCCTGTTTCCTTTCAGGTGCCATGTACTTAGGAGTACCATTTTTCATCCTTTAACTGTGCATGTGCTGTGCAGGTGAAGTTTATTTCTGGTAGGCAATATATAGTCAGGTCTTTATTGTTGATCCATCTGGTAGTCTACATCTTTTAACTAAAAAATCAAGACTATTAATTTAATCTGAACATTACAAATGCAAAATATGTACTAATTTCTGCCATTTTGTTGTTCTATTGTTAATTCATTCTTTATTTTCCTTCATTTATCTAATCTTGCAAAGAAATTTATTACTTCTCTTTGTGTTATGGTTGTGATTGTCCACTTCTGTATGTAGGATTCTCTTAAGTTCTTTTCACAACACTGGTTTCTTGGTCATGACTTTCTTTAGTTTGCATATTCCTTAAAGGTTCTTATTTCTTGATTTGAAGAATAGTCTTGAGACCCAGCCCAAGCCCAGGCCCGGTGGGTGTGTCAGAGAGCTTACACGCTCCCCTGTGCCCACTGGACTCCTCTGGATGCAACACAGTACTGGCCTGTGAGTGAGAACTTCCGCCATGCTCTAGGGACCGCTTAAGACCCAGCACAAGCCCAGGACTGGTGAGTGTGTCATACAGCGTTCACACTTCCCTTTGCCTGCTAGATCCCTCCAGAACCAGCCCAAACCCACCTGTGAGTGAGTCCTTCTCTCCTGCTCTATGGACCCCTCCAGACCCTGCCCAGGTCTGGCATACAGGCTTGGGGTGAACCTTTACAGCTGAAGTTGCAGGACAAAAGCTAGGGACCAGAACCACCCAGCTAATCCAGGAGAAGAACATCTTGCCAGAGGGGCATAACAGATTTGCTTCCAAGGGCTGCAGCAGGAAGAAGCTGAGCACAGCAGCCAGACCCAAGCCAGGTACAAATGGATGAATTCAAACTTCATAAATCTGCGCCCAAATTCCAGTGGGTGCTAAGGTTATAAATGCACCAAACCAAACCTTTAGAGCAAAGGTCATAGGACAGTACTATACAGAATGACAAAGGGAAGGAGCAAAATTCAATATCAGACCCTAAGCCCACCCAGAGCAAGTGCAGAAGACACTAGCAAGGAAGAAATTAGGAATCACACAACTGAAATGTCTAAATTAATAGTATCTGAAGTAAAGAAACAAATGCGGAAAGGTATAGAGGAACTCAGAACAGAAATAACCTCTGAAATACAAAAAGGGATCTCTGAATTAATACAGTCTGAAGAAAAGAATCAAATGCAGAAACATATAGAGGAAATCACATCAGAAATAATCTGTGAAGTAAAAAAAAAAAGGATAACTACAATGAAGGAATTAAAAACTGCTACTCAAGACACTCATAAAAAAATAGAGATCAGAAAAACGATGCAATCCATCAATGAGCATTACAGGAAAGAAATAGATTGCACAAAGCAAAGTCAAAGAGATAGAGAGGATCTCAATCACAAGCTTGCAAAACTGTGTGGGTGAAAGTGAAGATAGAATTTCAGATCTAGAAGATGCTGTTACAGCTAGTGAACAGGTAAGAAAAGATCTCTTAAAAACAACCACGATAGGGGCTGGGGAGAAGGCTCAGTGGAATAAGTGCTTTCCTGGCAAGCACAAGGGCCTGAGTTCAATCCC
>NW_004524608.1:11434282-11441883 GCF_000260255.1 Octodon degus
AAAAAACTAGGATGTATGAAAAAATAATTCATAACCTGCAAGATGATGAAAAGACGAACAACTTGAGACTAATAGGCATCAATGAGAAAGAAGGAGTCAATACAAATGATAAAAAAAGACTATGGACAGAAGTAATAGCAGAAAACTTCCCAAATATGGGGAAATAATCTGACATTCAGGTAACCGAAGCAAACAGAACTCCAAATAACTTCAACCCAATTAAACATACACTGAGACATATAATAGTCAAGATTCAAGATACCCAGTAAACAACAATAACATACTGAAAGCCGCAAGAGAAAAGAAACAGATCACATTCAAAGGAAAACACATCAGAGTAATGGAAGACTTCTCTTCACAAACCATGAAGTCAAGAAGAGGATGGAGCAGAGTACTTCAAGTCCTCTATGAAAATAAATTCCAGCCCAGACTACTATACCTGCAAAACTCTCTTTCAAGTTTGATGGAGAAGTGAAATACTTCCATGATAAAGAACAACTAAAGAATTTCATGAGGACAAAGCCAAGTCTACACAGACTACTAAAAGATGCTCTAGAGAGGGAGCAAGATGATCAGAACTCCATGAATGAGAACAGAAACAACCTACTAAATAGGGGGAAAAAATAAACACAGGAGAAAAAGCAGTAAACAACAGCAGGTAAATAACATGTCAAGCATAGGGTTAGGGAGATAGCACAGTAGAATAAGCACTTACCTGGCAAGTGCAAAGGCCTGAGTTTCCTCCCGTTTGGCAGGAAAAAAAAAACAAAAAACATGTCACTCATAAGTCAATACATCTCAATTCTAACCATCAATGTAAATGGACTCAATTCACCAATTAATAGAAATAGACTGGAATCGTGGATTAGGAAACAAAATCCAACAATATGCTGTATACAAGAAATACACTTAATGCATAAAGAAATTCACAGGCTGAAAGTCAAAGGATGGAAAACAATACTACACACCCCAGCACCTCAGAAAAAAGCAGGGGTAGCAATTCTGTTCTCACACAGTCTCAGCTTCAAACCAAAAATGATCAAATGAAATAAAGAAAGCCACTATATACTAGTCAGGGAAAAAATTCGAGAAGAGATAACACACATAAATATGCATGCACCACAAACGGGACCACCCAAATATATAAGATAAATCTTAATGGACATGAAAAATCTACTATCTAATACTACAATCTTAATACCCTCTTATCTCTAAAACATAGGTCAAGCAGACAAAAAAAATTAGCAAAGAAGTAGCAGAACTGAACCACAGCTTGGAACAAATGGACTTAGTGGACATATACAGAGTGTTTCAACCAAACACAGCTGAATACACATTTTTCTCAGCTGCACATGGGTCATTTTCTAAAATACAGCACAAACTAGTCCACAGGTCACGCTTAAGTATATGCAAGAAAACAGAAATTATCCCATGCATATTATATGACCACAGTGCAATGAAACTGGAAATAAATAACAAAAGAAACCAGAAAAAAACCATGAATACATGGAAATTAAGCAACCAATAAGTCACAGATGAAATTAAGCAAGAAATTGAACAATATCTACAACTCAATGAAAATTCAAGCACAACTTATCAGAATTTATGGGATGTGATGAAAGCAGTTCTTAGAGGGAAATTCATAGCTGTGAACTCACACATTAGAAAAACGGAACAGGAACAAATAAACACCCTAACGTTGCACCTCCAACATCTAGAAAAGGAAGAGAAAACTAAACCCAAAGCCCACAGATGGGAAGAAATCATAAAGATTAGACCAGAAATTAATTCAATCAAGACTAAGAAAAAGGTTCAAATAATTAACAAATCAAAAAGCTGGTTCTTTGAAACATCAAATAAAATTAATGAGCCCCTAGCTAACCTCATCAAAAGGAAGAAAGAAAAAATTCAAATATAAGCAGTAAGGAATGGAAAGGGTGTAACTACCACAGACCCAGTGGAAATTCAGAAGATTGTCAATAGCTAATTTGAGAATCTTCCCACTAACCTAATAGAAGACACAGAAGAAATGGACAGATTCCTAGAATGGTACAATTACCAAAACTGAATCAGGAAGATATAACAACTCTCAATAACACAATAACAGCTAATGAAATATGAAATATAGTTTTTAAAAAACCTACTGACAAAGAAAATTCCAGGTCCTGATGGCTTCACAGCTGAATTGTACAAGAAATTTATGGACGACATAATCCCTATACTCCTCAAACTCTTCAATGAAATTGAAAAGGAAGCAATCCTCCCAAAATCATTCCTGCAGGCAAGTATTATATGGATACCACAACCAAGGAAAGACACAACTAAAAAAGAGAACTACAGACCAATCTTCCTCATGAACATAGATGCAAAAATCCTCAATAAAATCCTAGCAAATATAATACAGAAAATCATTAAGAAGATTATACACCATGACCAGGTAGGATTCATCCCAGGGATACAAGGATGGTTCAATAAATGCAAATCCATAAATGTAATACACTATGTCAATAAAGCCAAATCTAAAAACCACATGATCATCTCAATTGATGTAGAAAAGGCTTCTGACAAAGTCCAACACACATTCATGTTCAAAGTACTACAAAATATTGGACTAGATGGGGCCTCTACTTCAATCTGATAAAAGCCATCTATGACAACCCAATGGCTAATATAATTCTAAATGGGGAAAAACTGAAATCTTTTACTCTCAGATCTGGTACAAGCCAAGGATGTCCTCTATCATCCTTCCTATTCAATATAGTTTTGGAATCGTTAGCTAGAGCCATTAGACAAGAGAGAAAAATACAAGAAATAAAAATAGGTAAAGAAGTTAAATTATTTGCAGATGACATACTTTACTTGGAAAACCCAAAAAACTCCACCAAGAATCTACTAGAATTGATACACAAATTCAGTAATATAGCAGGATACAAAGTCAACACCCAAAAGTCAGTAGCATTCCTCTACACAGATAAACACAAAGATAGCAAAATTAGAGAAAAAAATACCTTTTACAATAACATTGCAGAAAATGAAATTGGAATTAATGAAGTAAAGAAGTCAAAGATCTTTTCAAGGAAAATTACAGTACTCTGAAAAAAGAGATCATAGAGGATTTCAGAAAATGAAAAGATATTCCTGCTCTTGGATAGGAAGAACCAACATTGTGAAGATGGCCATACTCCCAAAATTGAGCTACAAATTCAATACAATCCCTATCGAACTACCAACACACCTCACAGACCTAAAAAATCATTCCTAAAACTTATTTGCAACCAGAAAAGACCTAGAACAGAAAAAGCAATCCTGGGCAACAAAGACAAGACAGGAGGAGGCATTACAATTCCGGACTTGAAATTATACTACAATTCTGCTGTGATAAAATCAGCATTGTATTGGCAACAAAATATACCTGAGGATCAGTGGAATAGATTAGTAGATGCAGAGACCTCTACAAACACAGCCACCTTATCTTTGACAAAGGGGCCAAACACACTAACTGGAAGAATGATAGACTCTCTAACAAATGATGCTGGAAACACTGGCTCTCTACATGCCAAAAACTAAACCATGACCCAGGTCTATCACCATGCACTAAGATAAAGTCAAAATGGATTAAAGGTCTAAACATTAAAACAGAAACACTATATATTGTTTCTAGAAGAGCAAGTTGGAGGAACTCTTGAAGACATAGCAGTAGGCAAGGAGTTCATAAACAAAAATCAAATCGTACAGGTACTACCTGAAAGACTTAACAACTGGGACCTCCTCTTATCAAGAAGTTTTTTCACTTCAAGAGAACTTCACAACAAAGTGAAAAGACAAGTCAAATATTTCGAAAAAATCTTAACTAATAAGCACTCAGACAAAGGTCTGCTCTCTAGAATTTATAAAGAACTGAAAAATAGCAGGGCCCAAAAATTTAAAGACCCAATCCAGAGATGGGCATCCAAGATAAAGACACACTTCTCAGAGGACAAAATTAAAGAAAGGAGAGGAGCTAGGAAACATGACAGTGACAAGCCACATAGTTATATGTAGAAGATGGGAAAGGCAATGATCCTGAGAATCTCCAGAAGATTTGTGAATCTAGCAGTTAATTGGAAAGATTCTCACCCTGACTAACTATATATATTGATACCTGTGAACTAAGCAACTGCACTGAAGACAGTAATCTGTAATAGTACTTTTGTGCTTGGAGTGCCTGTCAATCTGTTCTGAATACGGGCTGCTTGTCATGACATTCCAGTTGCTGCTGTGCTGTCTCTCGGGTAGGTGACTGTTCAAAAAGAAGGGGGTGGTGAATGAAGGCCAGAGACAGGAAAAGGAATGTTATGGGACTGTCCTGCTTCAAAGTTATATATGGTTAAATTTTTGAACTTGCATGTAAACATAAGAAGTATATAATTTTTATGCCTATTTTTAAAATATATTCTAAATTTTAAATGTTTTTATCATACTCTGTAGGGACTTAAAGTTCAACATATTAATACTTGATGAAAAACACCTGTTCCATGCTATGCCTAAGATGTTTGATATTCAGACAGATAGTGAGGTTAAGCTTAACAGCCTACGTTGTATGGTAATAACGATAAGCTTGTCTTCTGGAGCGTTAACAACCTACGTTTGCAGACCAAAATTAGAGAAAAAGGAGGGCCACAAAGAAAGCCAAAATTTTGGCTCTAGTCTTCCAAGGTCAATTAAGACTCAGGACATATGAGAATTTGTACTGTAATGTCAAGAATCAAATAAATGTATGAAAAAATGCTCCACATCACTAGCCATCCACGAAATGCAAATTAAAACAACATTGAGATATCATCTCACCCCAGAAAGAATGGCTATCATAAAGAAATCAACGAACAACAAATGTGGGAGAGGCTGTGGGGAAAAAGGAACACTTCTCCACTGCTGATGGAAATGTAGACTGGTACAACTATTATGGAAATCAGTGTAGAGACTCCTTAAAAAACTAGGACTGGAAATCCCATTCAAACCAGCTATTCCCCTACAGAGAATTTTCCCAGAGAAAGTGAAAATGTCATATCATAGTGATATACATGCACCTATGTTTATAGCAGCACAATTTATGATAGCCAAATCTTGGAAACAACCAAGATACCCATCACCTGAAGAATAGATGAAAAAGATGTGGTATTTTTATACAATGGAGTATTACTCATCTATAAAGAATGATAAAGTCAAAGCCTTTCTATTTAAGTGGATGCCACTTGAAGATATACTCATAAGTGAGATAAACTAGACCCACATGTGTATATATCATATAGTCTCCTTAGTGTAAGAACTCAAAAGAAGAAATAAAAATAGTAAGGCATAACACAATTAAGAGGAAAGTGAGAACTTAAGGATTACACAAAGAATAGAAAGCAAGGAAAAAAGCTAGGAAATAGGACAGAAGCAAAGCCATACATTTATATGCACAAGATGGTTAAGGTAATGATCCCGAGAATCTTTAGCAGGTTTTTGAAACTAGCCATTAATTAATAGGATTCTCATTCTGAGTAACTATATATGCTGATACCTGTGAACTAAGCAACTGCACTGAACATAGCAATGTAATACTAGGGCCATGCTTGGAATTCCTGTCATTCTGGTCTTCTAAATACGTACTGCTGTTCATGTCATACCAAGTACTGCCATACTGTCTCTCAAGTAAATGTTTCTTTATTTTAAAAAGGGGTCATAAATGAAAACAAGAGACAAGAAAAAAAATGCCATGGGACTGTCCTGCTTCAATGTTGTATGTGGTTAGATTTCTGTGTAAAAGTACAGAACTGTTTATTCCTATTTTTTAAATATTTTTAATTCTTTTCATTTTTTTCTTCATATTCTGTAGGTACTTAAAGTTTAAAATATCAATACTTGATGGAAAATATCTGTTCCATGTTATGTCTAAGATGTTACGTATTCAGACAGATAGTGAGGTTAAGGTCAACTGTCTATCTTGTAGTGTAATAATAATAAGCTTCTCTTCTGGAGGATTAACAACTTAAGCTTGCAGACCAAAAATTAGAGAAAAAGAAGGGCTGCAAGGATGGCCAATATATTGGTCCTAGCCTTTCAAGGTCAGGGAAGACTCAGGACATAGCAGAACCTGTACTGTAATATCATGTAACTCAGTGGTGTCCCAAATTTTCTGATCAAGGAGATTATGGGCCCAAAGAGGAAAGTGATTGATGATGTAGAGTGTGCCTAAGTAGAATCACATGGAGAGAAAATATTCTCTCAGGCTTTCTCAGAGAGCAAATTGGTCAAGCAATGGCCATGACTCATCCACATAGCTGACACTGACAAAGGATCTACAAACAACAGTACAGGGTTTCAGGATAAATCCTGAGGGCATTTGACTGACCTTGTCAGATACAAAAGTTACATTTCTTGTTATATAGGTCTTGCTTTATCTTGACTTTAACCATCCAGCAGAAAAGTATAAAAACAAAGTATAAAAAGTAAAGCCATAATCCTATGCTGAGCTGTAAAGGGCTCAAGTCAACAACTTCTGATATTGCCAGTCCTACGGATAACCCACTACTACTATGGAATACTGGACTACACTGGAATAGTTTGCTCAATTCACACACCTACAATATTTAAGTGATAATGAAATACACATCTCTGACAAAACTAAACAAAAAATGGGGATACAAATGAATGACTTTTTGTATCTGTATATTCAAAGTTGTTAGGATAGATAAACAGCTACTTTCTCTTAGTATAAAGAGTTGTTGTAATAGTGTCTGTGGACAGGATATCATGTATGCATCTTTACTATGAATAACCATTAAGAAGACAACAATATGCAATGTATTAATTATTGAAAATGTTCTACTAATCAGTTTTGAAACTGTCTCATTGCTATTATTTTCTCAATAAAATCATTTTTCAAAAAGTGTTGCAAACAACACTTTTTTGAAGAATACAAATGACTATAAATGTAAATTTTGACATCAAAATAATAAAAGGTGTGTGTTCAGATGAGAGTGGAGCTGCAGGGACACAGGTGAATACTGCAGACCCATGATCAAGCATGTGAGGTGGTGAATAATAGCTCTTCAAGTCTGCAGTAAAAAATAGTCTGCAATAAAACTACATTGCAAAAAGGGGAAATAAACAGAATGCAAAAATAAAAAAGTTGTGGAAGCAGAACTTGAAGAGTTTGTGGTAGAAAAAGTACTGGACCAATGTGTAGTGAATGGGAAGGTGGAGTATTTTCTGAAGTGCAAGGGATTTACAGATGCTGATAATATATGGAAACTTGAAGAAAATTTAGATTGTCCAGAGTTAATTGAAGCATTTCTTAATTCTCAAAAATCTGGTAAGGAAAAAGAGGATACAAAAAGAAAATCTTTATCTTACAGTGAATCTGATGACACCAAATCAAAGAAAAAAAGAGATGCTGCTGACAAACCTAGAGGTTTTGCTAGAGGTCTTGATCCTGAATAAATAATTGGCGCCACAGATAGTAGCAGAGAATTGATGTTTCTCATGAAATGGAAAGATTCAGATGAGGCTGACTTGGTGCTGGCAAAAGAGGCAAATATGAAATGTCCTCAAATCATAATTGCTTTTTATGAAGAGAG
>NW_004524608.1:11443044-11447025 GCF_000260255.1 Octodon degus
GATGTTTAGTTGAATTCAAACACTTATAGTATTTAGATGTCAACAGAATATTCACCTCTGACAGGACAAAAAAATAAATAAATAAAAAATTTTTAAAAAGAAAAAAAATGGAAATAGAAGCAGTCAATGCTCTAATTAGCTTTGTCTCCTTTTTTTCAATTGTTTGTACTTCTTCTTTTCTTAATTTCTTATACATTGATCCAGTTTTTTCTTCTTCCAATATCTGGTAATATGAATAGCTGGTTGTAAGACAATACCATGAATTACAACAAATACTGTGAAATTCATATTACTTTGTTAAGTAAAATTCTGTATGAGTTGTCAAAAAAATAATAAAAATAAATAAAAAATAAAAAGAAAAGCATATGCTTAAAAAAGTATGTCAGTTTTGAAAGTAGTATTTGGGGGAGTTGTTGGGCTTTGTTTGTTTTGCATCTATAGCACTGGTTACTTTGAACAAATAAATAAAGCTTTTGTAATTGCTTCATCAAAAAAGAGCATTTGGTATCCTGATACATTTCCTTTGCTTTTCTAAATGCTGGGGGGAATTGTCCATAGTCCAATTCATGTTTTAGCTCATATGTTTAAGGATCATTCTGAGTTTTTTGTTTGTGTGTGTATAAGTAAAATTCTTTTGTAAGTGGTTTCTGTTTTGTTTTTAAACATTCACCAAAACAAAGACTATGGGTGATAACCTCATGTTTGAGACGCCATCATTCTAAGCAACTAAGAAATCTCTTCCAGTTAAATAGAAAATTTTCCTGAAGCTATAACCTTTTAAGTTAAATAGATGGTTCTGTGGTTCATTGGACAGTTTAAAGTAGGTTAATTGGACATTTTCAAAGCAGCCATATCAGAAACTGTATCTGTCTTTAGTCACAAAAATGCAATTTAATTCCAAAACTGCCCCCCCAAGAAAGTCTTATCTAGCTGGGCATGGTGGCACATGCCAACAATCCCAGAACTTGGGATGCTGATGCAGGAGGATCTTGTGAGTTCAAGGCCAGCCTGGGCTACCAAGTGTGCACAAGGCCAGCCTCAACTGCACAGTGAGAACCTGTCTCAAAAAGAGAGAAAAAAAAATTCTTATCTCTACCAACAACTTTCCCACCCAAATAAGGTAGCAAGTCAAAACTTGGTTTGTTTGAATTTGCTAAGAGAGATTTAACCAGAGAACATTAAAAATTCTTCAAGACTTATTACTTCACAGCAAGTTGAAATCTTCACTCACAAGTCAGGATTCATATATGTCTTAACACTTGGCTCTCAGAAACCTGAGTGGCTGGAGGTGTTCACAATTTAGGACCTAGAATAAATGAGTGGACAAACTTGTAATCTAAACTGCTGACCTGCATGTTTCAATCTTCAGTATTTGGGTTACTGTTTTCCACAGAAGCCAGCAAAACAACTTTGTTGCGGTCAGAATGTTATCCTAATGTATATTGTTTACTTCATTGTAAATAATGGTGAGCAGTGGTCAATAAATAGTTTTATATTCCTTTAAAAATATCATAAAAGGTGGGGAAAAGTAAAAAAAAAATGTAGTTTTTGAAATCAAAGTTACTACCGCCATAAAATAAACTTTTTTAAGATTAAGATATGTCAGCCTCTTATTAACTAAAGAAAAACTGGGTCATGATTTAATTACCTAAATACTCTTTTAGGTAATTAAAGCATACCACCCTCAGAAAAATATAGTCACAAAGAAAGACAGCAATAAATGAAGACATGAAGGACCTCTCCCTAAAAAAAATCTAAAAACAAGAATAAGTGCTTGCGTGGCAAGCACAGGGTCCTGAGTTCAATCCCTGGTACTGCAAAAAATTAAATTAAATTAAAATATTTTAAAAAGAGATATTTAAAAAAAGACTGAGCATGGTGGTTCATGCCTGTAATCCCAGCTCTTGGGAGGCTTTAAACAAGTGGATCACTATAAGTCTGATCTAGTAGTAAGACCCTGTAGACCCTTCCCTAAAATACAAAAAATAAAAGAATCCAAAAACAAATTTCAAAATGGCACTAGTGAGTTATTATCTATCTACAATTACAAAGATTACTTTGTAATCTACAATTACAGGGATTAAATTTTCCAATAAAAATATGAAGTGAGTAAATAGATTAAAGAAAAAAGATTCAACTATAGGTTGCCTATAAAAGACTCACTTTATAAGTAAACATACATATAAATTTAAAGAGACAGGTGGGACTCAGAAAAGCTGTGATCTGTGGGCCCAGCTCAAGCAGGCATGGAACTTTCCTGGCCCCATTTCAGTACTTTGGTGGACTCCGGGCAGCCTGCGGGACTTTGGTAAGCTTTGACCCTCCTTACCCCCCACGTCCAGGTATGGGGTTTCTGTTGGTACCACTCCAAACTTTTAAGAACCTAGGAGAACTCTGAGTAGCCTGCAGGATTCAGGAGAACTGTGATCTGTGGGCCCAGCTCAAGCAGGTGTGGAGCTTACCTGGAGTCATATAAGAACTTTGGCAGACTCTGGTCAGCCTGCAGGACTCTATCTGGGTGATTACTGGGAACTTCAAAAATGCCAAAACCCAGGAGCAAAAGGCAATCTCAATCCTCTAGCCCACCCAGAACAAATCCAGGAGATGAAGACATACAAGAACTTGAAAATCACACAACTGAAATCTCTGAAATGATAGCAACTGAAGTAAAGAAACAAATCCATCAGACTGTAAAAAGAAATGAGAGCAGAAAAATCTCTCAGGTCTAAAAACAAAGTACAGCAGTTATGAAAGAATTGCTCAGTACAGCTAAAGAAGATATAGGTAGAAAAACAGAGAAGAGAAAAATGTTGGAAACAGTGAATGAACAACACAGAAAGAAGTGGAATGCATGAAACAGATACACAGGACACTAAGAGCTCCATTGAAAGCTCACCAAACCCCTTGAATGAAACTGAAGATAGACTTTCAGACTCCAAAGATACTGTTGTAGCTAATGAACATGAAATTAAAGATCTCTTAAAACTAACACGGAACCAGGAAATAAGAAATCAGCAGCTGCATGACAATACAAAGAAAAATATTACACAAACAATAGGTGTCAATGAAGCAGTGGGAGACAGCACATACGACGTAAAGAGACTATCTGCTGAAGCACTAGGAGAAAAGTTTGCACATAAGAAAAGTCTGCACATGAGAAAAGAACATGACATACATATAAGCAAGGCATATGGAACTCCACACAGTCATAATCACAACAAATCTACACATAGACACATAATAATCAAGATCTCAGAAATTTAGCAAAAGAACAGACTATTAAAAGGTGCTAGACAGAAGAAACAGATCACCTACAATGGAAAGCACTTCAGAATCATGGCAGATTTCTCAATACAAGCCATCAAATCAAGGAAAGCTTGGAATGAAGTATCTCAGGTGTTGAAACAAAATAACCTGCAACCCAGATGGCTGTACCCTGCAAAACTATCTATCAAATTCAATGGCGAGACAGGATCCTTCCATGACAAAGAACAATTTAAGAAATTTATGACCACCAAACCAACCCTACCAAGAGTACTGACATTCTAGAAAGAAACAAATGATCATAGCTTCAAGAACAACAGAAAGGTGCCACAGTAACCATAAAGAACAGTAGTCATGGCCTTCCACTATCCCATGGCCATGGGCCTCAACAAGGGACACAAGAGGACTACAAATGTGAGCAAACCCAGGCACAACCACTGTTGTGGATGCCTCACCAAACACACCAAGTTCGTGCAGGACATGATCCAGGAGGTATGCAGTTTCACTCCCTACAAGCAGCGTGCCATGGAGCTGTTCAAGATCTCCAAGAACAAATGTGCCCTCAAGTTCATCAAGAAAAGTGTGGGGAAGCATATCCACACCAAGAGGAAGTGTGAGGAGCTGCACAACATGCTGGCTGCCATGAGGAAAGCAGCTGCCAAGAAGGACTGAGTCCCTCTGGAATAAAGCCTTGCAGAAAAAAAAAAAAAAAAAAAA
>NW_004524608.1:11448486-11453191 GCF_000260255.1 Octodon degus
CTACAACTGTAAATAAATATATATTGGACTTTCCATCCTACAACATTGTTTAATATGTGTTGGTATTTTTATGCCAATATCATACTGCTTTAATTATAGTCAGTTTATGATATGTTTTGAAACTGTAGAGTGAGATGCCTCTAGGGTCTTTTGTAGTTTTCCCTAGAAATAATGTTATAATTTTGATAGAGACCAAATCAAATCTATAGATTGCTTGGGTAGTATGAACATTTCCAAAATAGTCTTTGTTATGATCCACAAGCCCAGAGTATCTTTCCATTCACTTGTTCTTTGTTCCCTTTATTCAATAGTGCTCTATAGTAATCCTTGCATGGATTTTTGCTTACCTGATTAAATTTATTCCTAAAGATTTTATTCTTTCTATCATAATTGAGTTAATTCTCTGTCTCTTTGTCTCTCTCTCTGTCTCTCTGTCTCTTTCTCTCTCTCTCTGTCTCTGTCTGTCTGTCTGTCTGTCTGTCTGTCTGTCTTTCTCTCTCCTTCCTGTTCCAGGGATCAAACTCAGGAAGCTGTGTTTGCCAGGCAGGCATTTAAGCCACTGAGGTATATCCCAGGCCGTATTAATTTTCATAATTTATTTTTGAGTAGGATGTTATTATCATGTAGAAACAATAATTTTTGAATGTTGATTTTGTATCTTGCAGCTTTACTGAATTTACATAAGTTCTAACTTTTTGTTTCTGTTTTTAGTGTTTGGTGAAGTTTTAGGGTTTTCTGTGGATAAGATCATATTGTTAACATATAGAAAATTTTACTTCTTTCTTATTCGTGTGCTTTTTATTTGCTCTTCTTAACGGACTGCTCTGGATAGGATTCCTAGTACTGTTCCTTGAACACTGTACCATGGTTTTGTCCCACAATGATAAAGAATGAAACTGAGGATAGAGGAGGTAGGCTGCAAGGAAATTTATTTAAAAGATATAAAGGAAAGAAAGTAAAAGATCTAAAGGCAAAAAAAGATATAAACCTAAAGAAGTAAACTTCTATTTGAGTAGGATACCCAAAAGGGCTCTTTGTCTAGGGGTTTTTATGGGATGTAGAAAGGAGCTGGGGCCATTGTGTAAGCAATATTATTCTGTCCTGTGGGAAACAACATCTTTTTGGGGGTACTCCAACCTATGTAGTATTCATGAAGTATCTCAAGCCAATGGTCTGACTTACTGTGCTCCATTGGTAGGTCCACACACCTGAAGGATACCTGACAGATGTTGTAACATCCCTACTGGGTGACTCCGCAGACTCTGGGGCTTTCTGACTCCGTTCTGCGGCTATTGTCCTTACTGCCTAATAGAATCCTAACTCCTGTCTCAGTAATCCTGTTCCAGTACTATTTTGAAAAAAGTAATGTGAGTGGACATCTTTTTCTTGTCTCTGATCTTAGAGGAAAAGCTTTTTAAATATTCACTGTTGAGAAGGATGTTAGTTATAAGTTTGGTATACATGGCTTTTATTGGTTTGACGTACATTCTGTCTGTACTTAATCTGCTGAGAATTTTTATCTTGAAACATTGTTGAATCTTGTCACATATCTTTTCTGCATCTATTGACATAATGATCTGATTTTTATATTTTATTTGTCAATGCACTAGTTTACATATATTAGTTTGTATTTGTTGTTCAGTTTCATTTGCTAGTATTTTGTTTAATTTCTTTCTGTATTTGTTCTTCAGGAAGATTAACCTGTAAATTTTTCTTTTTGTACTATCTTTATCTGGCCTAGGTATCAGAGTAAGGATTGCCTCGTAAAATGAGTTTGAAAGTATTCCCTTTCTTTCAACTTTCGGGAAAGTTGGCTAAGAACTGGCATTACTTCCTTAACTGGTAGAATTTAGCAGTGAAGCTTTTTCATGCAGGAATTTTCAGTTATTGGTCTCTGTACCTATTACTCTTCTATTTAAATTTTCTTTATCTTCATGATTCTTCTAGATTGTAAATTATTGGCATAGAATTGTCATACTAAAATAATTTTTGTTTTCTTGATTCTGTTGTAATATATCTTTTAAAATTTTTTATCTTACTTGAGTCATCCTTCTATTTGGTCTGGTTAAGGGTTTGTTGATTTTTCAACTTTTGTTGAGTTTATTGTTTTAATAGTACTATTTTTTCTTTGTGTTTGCCCTGATCTTTGTTATTTCCTTCCTTCTGCTAACCTTGGACTTAGTTTTTTTCTTTTTTTGGTTCTTTTTAGGTAGAGTGTTATTGGAAAATTTTCTGACCTGTGTATCTATCCTTGTAGATTTGTCTCTTAGGATTGCTTTTGCTGCATCTCATAGGTTTTGATGATTTTCCATTTCTATCTGGTATTTCTAATTCCTTTTCTGTTTCTTCCATGACCCACTGGTTAGTTAGAAGCATGTTTAATTTCCACATACTTGGGCTAGGGATGTAACTCAGTTTTATAGCATCTGGATGGCAAGCACAAGACCCTAAGCTTGATTCCTAGCACCCTCCCTGAAATAGTTACTCTTCTCTCATTGCTGGGACAAATACCCAACACTCAAAATGAGGGAAGGAAAGGTTTATTTAGCTCACAGTTACTGGAGGTTTCAAGACACTGGAGGAGAGGCTGGGGCGCTGCCATGTCCAGGATGATCCTTTCCACATCTCTGAGGAAGCACAGACTAGCCAGTTTAATGGTTCACCCCTCCGTAGCCCTGCCCTTCTGGCCCCACCTTGGTCCTCTGGCCCCGCCCCTCAAGACACTCGCTGCTCCTCCAGCCGCGTCTGCCCCATAACTTACATGAGGCTTTGGAGGGATAACTAGACACAAACTGTAACAACAAACCCCTACATACTTGTATACTTTCCAAGATCTCTCCTGTAGTTTATTTCTAGTTTCATGTTACATTACTGTATTCTGAAAAGATACTTCATATGACTTAAATCCTGTCAGATTTATGAAGATTTGTTTTGTTACCTAATATATCATCAATCCTGCAAAACATTATGCGTGCACTTGAAGGAGAATGTGTATTCTGCTACTGTGTTGGACAAAATGCTCCATATGTGTTTGTTCCTTTTGGCCAAAAATGTGATTCCAATATTTCCTTATTGATTTTCTGTCTAGATGATCTGCCTGTTGATAAATGTTGAGCATGAAAATCATGTACGATTAGAATATTGCAGTTTATCTCTCCCTTAAAATATTAGTTGCTTTATATATTTACTTTTTTTTTTGGTAGTACCAGGGATCAAACTCAGGACCCTGTGCTTGCAAGACAAGCACTTATTCCACTGAGCTATCTCCCTGGCCCCTTATATATTCTGAAGTTGAGTGCACATATATTCATCATACTTATATCTTCTTGTTGAATAAAGCCCTTTATGTTGCTACTTTCTTTAATCTTTTATAGTTTGGAATTACTGTCTGTTTTATCTAAGTATAGTCATAGCTTCCTTCACTTGTGTGGAGTATCTTTTATCTATCTCTTGCTTTTTATTTTTTAAAAAAATACAAATTAGAATTAAAACAAAAAAATTACAAGTGATACAGATTTTCACTTAACAAAGTAATATGAATTTCATAGTATTTGTTGTAATACATAGTGTTGTCTTCCAACCAGTTATTCATATTACCAGATAATATGCATGTAAAATTAGAAGAACAAAGAAGTGTATAAAAATTAGGAAGGGAAAAAGTACAAACAATTGAAAAAAAGAAACAAAACAAATTAAAGCATTAACTGCTTCTTTCCATAGACCAGCACAAATATATAGTACAGTTGTCCAAACCACCCTACTTACACACATAGATAAATGTCTTTCCCTACTCTCTTTCCTGTCCTTCTCCTAAACTCAGTAACTCTTAAGAAGCAGAGTCAAAGAGATATAGTGGAATTTAAAATCTCAATCACAAGCTTGTAAAACCGTTTAAGTGAAAGTGAAGACAGAGTTTCAGATCTTGAAGACGCTGGTGCAGTTAGTGAAAAGGTAAGAAAAGATCTCTTAAAAACAAGTAGGATGCAGGAAAAAATAATTCATCACCTGCAAGATGATGCAAAGATGAACAATGTGAGACTAATAGGCATCAATGAGAAAGAAGGAGTCAATACAAATGACATTAAAAAATATGGGCAGATGTAATAGCAGAAAACTTCCCAAATATGAGGAAACAATCTGACATTCAGGTAACCAAAGCATACAGAATGCCAAGTAACCTCAACCCAATGAAAAACACACTGAGACATATAATAGTCAAGATTCCAGAAATTCAGCACAAGAAAAATATACTGAAAGCCGCTAGAGAAAAAAAGCATATCACAAAGGAAAACCCATCAGAATAACAGCCTTCTCTTCACAAACCATGAAGGCAAGAAGAGCATGGAGCAGAGTACTTCAACTCCTCTATGAAAACAAATTCCAGCCCAGACTACTATACCCTGAAAACTCTCTTTCAAGTTTGATGAAAAAGTGAAATACTTTCATGACAAAGAACAACTAAAGAATTTCATGATGACAAAGCCAACCCTACACAGGTTATTGAAAGATGTTCTAGAGAGGGACCAAAATGATCAGAACTCCAAAATGAGACCAGAAGCAACCAACTAAATAGAGCAAGCAATTAAACACGGGAGAAAAAGGAGTAAACACATATCATAGGGATATATGTGTGCCTATGTTTATAGCAGCCCAATTTGTGATAGCCAAATCTTGGAAACAACCAAGATGCCCATCACCTGAGGAA
>NW_004524608.1:11453291-11453935 GCF_000260255.1 Octodon degus
TGAACATATACTCATAAGTGAAATAAAAAAGACACACATGTAAATATCATATAGTTTCCCTAGTATAAGAACTCAAAAGAAGAAATACAAATAGAGAGGTATAACAGAAGTAAAAGAAAGCAAGAACTTGAGGACTAATTAAGAGAGGGAAAGGAGAAGAGCTTAGAAACATGACAGTGACAAGCCAGACAGTTAATATGTAGAAGATAGGCAAGGCAATGATCCTGAGAATTTGTGAATTCTCCAGAGGATTTGTGAATCTAGCAGTTAATTGGAAAGATTCTCACCCTGACTAACTATATATACTAATACCTGTGAACTAAGCAACTGCACTGCACATGGTAATCTGTAATAGTATTTTCATGCTTGGAGTGCCTGTCATTCTGGTCTTCTGAATATGGGCTGCTTGTCATGACATGTCAGTTGCTGCTGTGCTGTCTCTCACATACATGATTGTTCAAAAAAAGTGGGTGATGAATGAAGGCAAGAGACAGGAAAACGAATGTTGTTGGACTGTCCTTCTTCAAGGCTGCACATGGTTAGATTTTAGACTTATGTGTAAACATAAGAAGTATGTAATTCTTTATGCCTATTTTTAAAATATATTCTAATTTTTAAATGTTTTTTCATCATATTCTGTAGGG
>NW_004524608.1:11457185-11458086 GCF_000260255.1 Octodon degus
TTTCTTTCTTTCTTTCTTTCTTTCTTTCTTTCTTTCTTTCTTTCTTTCTTTCTTTTCTGTTCAGAATACTTTTGGCTGATCCTTTTAGAACTTTCCAAAGTCATTTACTTATCAATAGATCCCTGAATCTTAAATTTTGAATCAATATTTCATCTGTGACCTAGACTCTAGTGCCACTCAGTGTTCAAATCATAGAACTACAGCAATGAAACCACCCAATGTACTACAACTTAGTTTATTGCAATATTGCAATCTCAAAATATTTCCTTCGGATTAAAGACAGTAAATCAAGGTCTCAGATCCCTGCTTCCTATGTACAAGCAAGATTGGAATTTCTACATACTTAAATACTTGTTAAAACTTTTCTTAAAGAGAGATAGGGAATGAGTGCTAGAAATCTTTCATCACTGTTCTTTCTCAGCTTGAATCATCTAGTACTATGCATCTCCAAATACAAACTGACTACTTAAAGCAGAGAGAGATCATTTTCTAAGGAAGGGGAAAAGTCTAACTGTTCAGGAACAAGATCCTAACAAGTCTCATGTTTGCACAGAATAAAAAGATTAATTTAAGTTTATAAACAAACACTGAAAAGAAACTACCAATTATTGAGAACTAGATTATATAATCTTAATTCTGTTAATTAATATAAGATAAGCAAGCAGGTTTCTTCCATTTCTCACAGTAAATGCTATGTAAATGTAATACCAAAATTTCCATTACACAGAAAAATGATACTTGAAGAATGAACATTGAAAGAATGTTTCAAAAGAACGAATATAAAAACAACTATTACGTTGAGCTGTAGGTCAACAATTTCTGACATTGCCAGTCAAGCAGAAGACCCAATACTATTATGAGCTACTGGACTCTTTTAGAATATTTTGCTGAGTTTACACAC
>NW_004524608.1:11458186-11466153 GCF_000260255.1 Octodon degus
CATCTCACCCCAGAAAGAATGGCTATCATAAAGAAATCAACCAACAACAAATGTTGGAAAGGCTGTGGGGAAAGGGGAACCCTTCTCCACTGTTGGTGGGAGTATAGACTTTTGCAATCAGTATGGAAATCAGTGTGGAGACTCCTTAAAATACTAGGACTGGAAATTCCATTCAAGCCTGCTATCCCCCTACTGAATTTTCCCAGAGGAACTGAAAGCATCATATAATACTGATATACACATACCTATGTTTATAGCAGCACAATTTGTGATAGCCAAATCTTTGAAACAACCAAGATGCCCATCACATGTGGAATGGTTGAAAAAGATGTGGTACTTTTATATAATGGAGTATTACTCAGCTATAAAGAATTATAAACTTGAAGACTTTATATTGAAGTGGATGCCACTTGAACATATACTCATAAGTGAAATAAAAAAGACACAAATGTGTAAATATCAGTTTCCCTAGTAAAAGAACTTAAAAGAGGAATTACATATAGAAAGTTACAACACAAATAAAAGGAAAGCAAGTACTTGAGGATTGGACAATGAGGAGTGGGCAAGGAGAAAAGCTGAGAAACATGACGGGGACAAAGCCATGCATTTGTACACACGAGATGGGTGGGGCAGTGATCCTGGGGTACATCAGCAGATTTTTGAGACTAGAGATTGGCTGGTGAGATTCTTACCCTAACTAACACGATATGCTGGTGCCTGTGAGCCAGGCAGCTGCACTGAGGATGGCGATATATAATAGAGGGGTCACTCTTGGAGTGCCTGCCATCCTGGTCTTCTAAATAGGTACTTCTTGTCATGACATACCATTTATTGCTATAATGTCTCTCAAGTAAAGTTGTTTTTGTTTGTTTGTCTTTTTAAAGGTTAATAAATTTTTTAAAAAATCACAAGTATAAGAAAAAAAAGTCATAGGTCTGTCCTGTTACAATTCTATATATGGTTAGATTTCTAAATTTCTTTGTAAAATTATGTAAATGCTTATTCCCACCTTTATAAAATTATTTTTCCTACATATTCTGTAAGGTCTTAAAGTTTAACATACCAATATTTGATGGAAAATACCTGTTCCATGATATGCCAAAGATGTTTGATATTCAGACAGACAGGGTAAAACGAACTGCAAATATTGCAGGTTAATAATAAGCTTCTCTTCTGGAGGGTTAACAACCTAAGTTAGCAGGTCAAAATTGGAGAAAAGGAAGGGCTGCCAGGTCAGCCAACATTTTGGCCCTAGTCTTTCAAGGTCAATGAAGACTCAGGACATAGGAGAACCTGTACTATAACAACATGTAACTCAGTTGCACGCCAAATTTTCTGATCAAGAAGACCATGGAGCCACAGAGGAATGTGATCGATGATGTAGAGTGTGCCTGGGGAGAGTCACATGGAGAAAAAACATTCTCTCAGGCTTTCACAGAGAGCAAACTGGTCAAGCAATAGCCGTGACTCATCCTCATGGCTGACACTGATAAAGGATCTACAAAGTGTGGTACAGGGCTACAGTATAAATCCTGAGGGTACTTGACTGACCTTATCAGATACAAAAGTTACATGTTTTGCTATATAAGTCTTGCTTTATCTTGGTCTTAATCATCCAGCAGAAAAGTATAAAAACGAGGTATTTAAATTAAAGCCATATCAATATGATGAGCTGTAAAAGGCTCAAGTCAATAACTTCTGAGGATAACCCACTAACATTATAGACTGCTAGAAGTGTTGGATTGTTTAGCTGAATTCAAACACCTTAGTATTTAGATGCCAATAGAACCTCTGACAGGACTAAACAAAAAAAGGGGATACAAAGGAAAGATCATTTTGTATTTATATATACAAAATAGTTAGGATAGATATACAGCTACTTTCACTGAATTCAATGACAAGAAAGAGGTGTACTAATAGTGTTTGGACAGGATATTCTGTCTGCTTCTTGTACTATGGATAACCACTAAGAAGATAACAATGTACAATGTATTGATTATCGAAACTATCCTATTATTCAGTTTTGAAACTGTCTCATTCATATTTATTTCTCAATAAAATAAAAGAAAAAAACATGGGTACAAATATATCATAGTGGTATGTGGTTTTCAGTTCTTCTGGAAAAATACCCAGGAAGGGAATAGCTGGCTTGAATGGGATCTCCAATCCTAGCTTTTGAAGGAATCTCCACACTGATTTCTATGGTGGTTGCACCAGTCTGCACTCCCACCAACAGTGCAGAAGAGTTCTTTCACAAAAATAATTTTAAAATTTCTCACTTAACTCACTAGAAAAAAAGAATATAGACAAATAATAATAGGGATAATAAACATAAAACAAACAATGAAGGGCAGAATGTCCTATCAATAATTATAACAAATGTAAATAGTAAATATACCAATTTAAAAAAGAACTAGAACATGAATTTTGAAATATGGCATAATTTTATGTTGTCTGCAAAAAAAATCACTTTGAACAAAAACAGTAAAGGCAGATCTATAGGTGAAGGATGGAAAAACATCATGTAAATGTTAAAGCAAGGCAGGAATACTATCTTAACATCAGGCAAAGTAATGGACTTCAAAACCAGAAAAATTATTAGAGAATGAAAAATAAATTATAAAATATAGCCATGATAAAGAGGGTCAAGCCAGGCTGGGTATGGTGGCACATGCCTGCAATCCCAGCATTTGAAAGGGTGAGGCAGGAATATTGTTATGAGTTCAGGCTCAAGGCCAGCCTGAACTGCATGGTAAGGCCCTGTGTCAAAAAGACAAAAAAAAAAAAAAAAGAAGAAGAAGAAGAAGGGGGAGGGGAAGGGGGAGGAGGAAGAAGAAGAGGAGGAAGAGGAGGAAGGAGGAGGAAGAGGAGGAGGAGGAGGTAAATTCTAAATAGTTATACACCAACCACAACTGAAAGGAAAAATACACCACTGTATTTGGTATCTTGGTCTTAACCATCCAGCAGAAAAATACAAAAACGTAGTATAAGAAGTAAAGCCATGGTGTTATGTTGAGCTGTAGGGGACTCAGGTCAACAGTTTCTGACACTGCCAGCCAAGAAGACCCAATAGTATGATGGGACTACTGGACTCTTAAAATATTTTGCTGTGTTAACACACCTATAATATTCAAATGATGGAACTAAACAAAAAAGGGGATACAGATGAATGTCCATTTTGCATCTGTGTATTCAAAATGGTTAGAATAGATATATAGTTACATTCTCTGTCTTGTTTTTTTTCCATAATTTTATTGAGAAACAAATAGCAGTAAGACAGTTTCAAACCAAATTGGTAGGATAGTTTCAATAATTAACACATTGCATACATTCTTCCTAGTGCTTAATTGCTGTACAAGATGCGGACTTGATATCCTATTTACAAACACCATTAGAACAAATCCCTCTATTCATTAAGAGAATGTAATCTATATCAGGAATAAATCAGGATCTATCCCTACAGACCCTTCTGAAATGATAATAAAGTAATAGCATGAACAGGTTCGCAAGTATGTTTAAAAATTTAGATGAAATGAATCAATTCCCCCAAAAACACTAAGTACCACTACTTGACCATAATAAACTACATTATTTGAGTATCTGTATGACTATAAGAGAAACTGAGTTTTAACTATAAAAGTCTTCAGACCCACATGGCCTGGCAATTTCACTGGACAATTTCACCAACTATTCAATGAATTAACATCAATCCTACACAATCCCTTTCTTAAAATAAAAATGGAGACCTCAATTGAAGTTTCATACTTCATACAAAATTAACTCAAAAAAATCACAGTTAAATATAAAATGGGAACCAATAAATCATTTACAAAATGCGAAAATCTTCAGTATCTAAAATAAAGTTAGGCAAAGATCTAGTATAAAAAGCATAATCCAGACTGGGCATGGTGATACATGCCTGTAATCTCAATGCTGGGGAGGCTGAAAACAGGAGGATCACTATGAGTCTAAGCTACATAGTGAGACCCTGTATCAAATATATATGGAATATATACATATATTCTGTAAAAAAGAAAAATTGATAAACTGAACAACTAAACAACTTGTCAAAGTTTAAAATATTTTCTCCTTAAGAGCTTAAGAGGATGAAAAGATAGACCATAGGCTGCAAGAAAATATTTCAAACCACATATGCAACAAAGGATCTCAGAATATTTTTTAGCTCAGCAGTTTAAAAAATTAGAAAATGGGCAAAAGACATGAAGAGGAATTTCACCACAAGGAAATATGGACAGAAAATAAGCATATGAAAATGTAGTCAACACCATTACCAAGTAGTGAAATAACAAGTTAAAACTGTAAGATAACATTATGTAGCAATAAGAATTTACTATAATTAAAAAACAGTAAAAAATGAATAAATAAAACAGTAAAAAAACAGTAAATCAAAATGTTAGTGAGAATACAAAGAAACTAGATCATTCATACAATGCCGATAGGAATATAAAATGGTAGAACCAGTCTGGTACACGATCTGGCATTTTCTTATAAAACCAAAGTACATGGACCAACTTCCCAGAAAAAATATAAACATTATGTACTATATACATGTACTAATCAACTAATTTTTTTAAATATACAGATTAGGGAAGGGAAGAAAGGGGATAGAAAAAGAATTAAACTGTGATATATATACATGTACCAACTCCACACAAGGAATGTAATCTGTATATACTTGAAAATTATACTGATAAAAATAATATTAAAAAACTAAATATAGAACTCCATAATGATTTTATGTATGAGAAAAGGTGAGATACTTGTCTTTCTGTGTCTGGCTTATGTTGCTTAACATGAGGTCCCCCAGTTCCATCCATTTTGCTACAAATGGAAGGATCTCATTTTTCTTCATGGCTGAATAATATGAAATTATATCCTTCCCTTCCCTGTCCTTTTCTCTGTCTTCCTCTCTCTCTCTTTGACACAAGTCTAAATAATAAAGTCTGGTTTCCAGACTCTTCCCTCAGGAGACTTCTCCTGCCTCAGCCTCCCAACTATCTGGGATTACAAGTGTGCACCATCATACCCTGCTTAAAAGGGAAAAATTATTTAATGAACCTCACGTACACAATCTGAAACTGAACTGCAACTATTCAATACCTGGATAAAAATAACTATCTTCAAACTCATACCTCAAAGAGCTCAACAGCAAAATGAAACACCAACAGCCTAAAAGTTGAACATCCCTCTTAAGCACAAACAGAATCTCACAATTACAGTGTAGCAGGCACAAGAGAAGGAATTTCACTGTGACTCTTTCCCCCAGTTCAATTATAATATCATGGCACTTATATTTAATAAGCTCCTGTTACAAATATATTGTGTTAACTTTACACCAGAATAAGATACAGAATCCCAACCCAAAAGGAGTTGCTATCTCTGAAAGACAGACAACTAAAGGCCCTTACAATATAGTACATTAAGTGTTAAGAGTGTATCCATAATACCCAGAGAACATGGGATGCGAGTTAGTCCCTAATGGGCAGACACACAGGGTATACATGTGAAGATTTATAAATATGGAGAGACACAGGAGAAAGACTTCAAAATAACCAGTGAGTGGAGAATTAAGTCAATTTATTACTCAATTTACTCAACTAGGAAAGCACATCACCAAAACAACTGTTTAAGATGTTGGGGAGCACATGGTTGACACTGAGGCTTCAGTAAATGGTAGATCTTATACTTACTTTCTAATTTATCTGTGTTATACTCAGCTTTTACATTTTACTTTAAAAAGACTCTACTACACTTGCATAAGACTACTGTATTGCCTCCCCACTTCTACTAAGTTGTGCCAAAATTTTTTTCACTGTATTTATTTTGATACTTAAAGAAACCAATATGGAAGTCCAACAACATGGTTTACATTTACTCTCATAACTGTCTTGCCATCTTTTGTGACACCCACTAATTAGATTTTTTTCACTTATCTCTCTGCTGTACGTGAGCCGCCAGAAGACTATTCTAAACTGCCTTCCAATGCCAGTACCTCACAAGACTTACAAAAGTATTAACCCCAGGCAAGATAGCATGCTTCCATTTTGCAGAAAAATAAAACACTAATTATTATCCCAAAAACTCCTTAAAGTTCAAAAATAAATCCATAAATATAATGAAATTGAGGGAAATTTTCATTTTGTGGGAATAAACTCTTGCCCTTGGAAGAAGCATTTGAAAGTCTGACTATAATTAAACTTTATGTGTGGCATAGTACAAAAACCAAGGGGTTAGTTAAGGGCACAATAATGTAGGCAATTTTTCTAGCTTGAGTATGAATTGCTTATCTACTTTAAGGTACTTCTGCATAGTTTAGGTTAATACCTCTTTAAAAGAAAGCAAACACTCTTAATAATATCTTCCCTGTATTGTTATATAGTCTTCTCGTAGATTGAAATCAACTGCAAAAATTTCCCGTTTATTTCGATAAAATTGAAGAAAATGTTAAAATTTATGTAGTAAAAACAATATGTGTGAGCCACCTGTTTGCTTTTTAACTAAATGAATTGGTATGGAATGACAGCTGCTGCAAAACCAACAACACTTCAAATAGTATATATTACTTTGCCAAGAAGACTAAATTTTGGTATCATTTAGTTTATTGCCATGGGACACGTTAATATTCTTGCTGAAGAGCACTGTAATGAATATTCCTAGCCACTAAGTGTCACTGTTCGTTTAAAATTTTTAAAGCTACACTGCCAACATGGTGATTAAGTAGAACCTTTTGAATGGGGTCAATCAGGACGAAAAAAGATCAGATTATATAAAACACACTCAGAGCAAAGCAGAGGCACTATACTAGTGGAAGCTGCACAAGAGGAATTCCTAGAGACAGAGGTGTTGCTCTCTGCGGAATGCCATAAATCAGATATTTTGCAAGCTTAAATAAGGTTTAAGCTGCACTAAGCCTTGTAATCTGTCTCTACCAATATAAATGCCAAAACTGAACTGCCACTATGAAATCTGCCAAATTTCTTTTTATTGTATGTCAGCATGTTGTTTTCCTTGATAGTGCCATCAATAAACATGTCTAGGGATCAACTGCTTGTGATCAGATACGTTACTTTTATTGTTTCAAACTGAGCTGAAACTGTTCAAAATGCCACTGCCAAAAAGGTTCCACTCAGGTTTGAACACATGAGAGAAAAGAAAGGCAGACTTCTCTCGATGCTCCATTCAGGTTAAGGTAAAACATTTTTCCAGTGTTCACAAGCTATAAATTCTAGACAGTGGCATAATACTTCACTCCTTAATAATTCAAGAAATATGCACTCATAGTTTAAAAGAATAAGATTTTTGAGCTGTGCTATATAAGAGGATAGAATTTTTTTACATATAAAAATGGAGCAAGATAGCACTCCAAGTAGGTGAAATGGTACAAGTAAAGATGCAGAAGTAATGTATCTTGGAAACAGGGATCAGAACAATTAGGCTGGAAATGGATTCCACAAAAGAAAGTAGTAAGTGTGTGGACTACAGGAATTTTCAAACCAGACTTGAATGAGAAACACAAATTCAATAAATTTTAACTCACAGGAACAAAGACAATGAGACAATGACAGCCATTAGAAGTTTTGAACACAACAATTTTTTTTACATAGCATATTCAAAGGGATTCAATCCCCAGAGGCGTGCTGTGGAAGCTCTCCCCCCAGGGCACAATGAGACAGACAACTGAGACTGGGCATGGTGGTACATGCCTATAATCCCAGTGGCTTGGGAGACTGAAAATAGGAGGATCACTACAAGTCTGATCTGTGTAGTGAGACCCTGTAGTCCCTGTAATAAATACTTTTTAAAAAATTAATCAAACCAAACAGACATGGTAGCACATGCCTTTAATCTCAGCATAACGGAGGCCAAGCCAGAAGGATTGCTTTGAGTTTAAGGTCATCTTGGACACAAGGTCAGTTCAAGTACAGCCTAAACCACATAGTGAGACT
>NW_004524608.1:11466253-11474348 GCF_000260255.1 Octodon degus
AGAAAACTAAATGTAAAATGCATTCATGATATCACTAATTACAGAAAATCACTTAATACTTCAGCATACGCATCCTGTTATGGGAATGAAGGACAATGTAGAGGTTGGGCACTTAGTCTGTGTGATCGCATCACCTGGGCCTGAAGCGTTCCTCCATCACTACCTGCTAAGACTACTATGATTCTTAAGCTTGACAGTCCACTTTACCAGTGTGTGAGCCCCTTAGAGGGTTAGGAAACCATGCTTCTGGATGCATCTGGGTGGGTCGTGAAAGCACTACTGTGGGATATATATCTGGTCCCTCACCCTTTTGTCTCTGATACTGTTTTTTTCCTCTTCTGTCATGCTTTCATGAACTAAGCAGATTAGCTCTGTGACACCCTTCATTTATGATGTTTATGCCTTGAAGCTGACTGGCCATGGACCAAACCATCTAAAACCATGAGTAAAATTAAGCCTCTCCTCCTGTAAGTTGTAGATACTGGGAATTTTGTACCAGCAACTGAAAAGCTGAGTACTAAAAAATCCCCCTGCTTCAACTTCTTTATCTGAAAGATAAAGATAATAACCATAGTCAGCTCACAGAAGAAATGGTAGCCTGGCATGTACTAAATGTTTTTGTGTATTTTAAGAGCTCTTCACAAGGAGTTTCATCCTTTGTTCACCATATGTGTTGCACCATTGTTCCCAGTTGTCAGTTGCCTTTCAATCTTGTGTACAGTAGATTCTGGCAGACAGAAGCTCTAAATTTTTTGGAGTAAATCTATCACTTTTCTTCAGGATATTTGCCTTTGGTATTATGCTTAGAAAGGCAACAGATTTAAAGAAGGAGTAAAGATAGTACAACTTTTTTCAGGAAAGCAAAATATATCTGGCATGCTTATTGTGAGTAAGATAAAAATCCAGCATTCCTCGGCTCATGCACCTCTACAAAGCATGCACAATTTTAAAATAACTTCACTCTGAAAACAAACACACACAATTCACAATGCCAAATCACTACACACAAAATATCCCATGATCATGGCCTGTCAAGTTCCCTGGTGGGTCAGAATCTTGCTTTTTGGCTTAAATAAGAGGAAAAAGTTGTACACAAAGATAAACCATAATAAATGAAAATAAAGTTTCATTTTAATAACCTATTTCTCATATGATTATAAAATAATTATAATGAAATTAATTGCTTTAAAAATACATCTGAAAGACTCTGGATTTTCAGTATAAGTTTCTACATACTACCCCAGGAAATACTACACAGAGTTTCAAAATATAAGAAAAGTAAATCACAAATACATTCTCAGGGGGCCGGGGAGATGGCTCAGTGGAGTAAGCGCTTCCCTGGCAGGCGCAAGGACCTGAGTTCCAAAAAAAAAAAAACAAAAAACAAATACATTCTCAGTGTGCTGATGATTTGAACCAGGATCACTTTTTCCATTCAACAGACTACATACATAAATACCAATTATGAACTGGGTCTTAATATACATCTCAAAGAATACCATTATTTATCATAGTTTCATTACAATGAAAGGAGTCAGTTGATTAATTTCTCCAAATTAAAACTGTAAATAGTAATTTTAATCTAAATTTTTTAACATTTTTAAATGTAGATTAATACTAATTCAGCTTAATATCTAAAATATAATAACTATGGAATTTTATAACTAGTAAAAATGCAATCTAATATTATCTTTGCTTTATAATTCTTTTTCAAATTTGTTTTTTAGAATAAGAAATCATTTAAAAAAATTAAAAACAATACAGAATTTCTCTAAACAAAATGATAGGAATTCAACAATGGTTGTCATGCTGCACAGTGTTGTCTTCAAGTTAGTTTTTTAGATTACCAGATATAAACATGCAAAATTGGTCAAAAAATTGGCTAAAAAATTTAAATAGAAAAATTAATTCATATAGAAGTTTAAACCAAAAAGTTGCCACTAGCTATATGTAAAGTAGGTCTTTTAATATTTGTAAGGCACTAAATTCAAGTAAGCCACTTTAAAAATATTAACAGTAGCAAAATATTATGCTGCACTTAAAAACAAAAAACTAATTTAAAATATCAATGCTTTTATCATACAGATATTTGAAACAATTTTTCTGTTAAAAAATCATAATCATAGAAAAGGTTACAACTATAGTTTTCTCAAGGTCACAAACAAGTAAACAAAACATATCAGTGATTAATTTTTTCTTAGTCTGGTTCTCTATCCACCACAGTATATAATTTCTGCCATAAACATCTTAAAATATGTACAATGTCATAAGAATTGCTAATACTACTTTTCAGCACTGTCATATTTTGTCCTCTGAGCCAAACATACCAGATGTCTTTAAATAAAAGATTTAGACATTATAAAAATAAAGTGTTATTGTATATGGGCTTCTTAAAAAAATACCAATACATTAGAGATGCTATGTTTGAATATATGCTATTATAGCAGAGGGTAAGAGTTTGCAAATACTAATAGAATAAACCTACCAGTAAGAAGAGAGATGATCACAGATGCAAATGAAGAAGAAAACAATGAAAAAGTATTGCAACATTTGACATGCTAAAAGGTATTTTATCTAATTTAATGAGCTAGATGCATACATTCCCATTACTTGGGGAAAATAATAGATTTTTCATATGTCCCTATCAGTGTACTACTAGATTCTATGAAGAATCCAGGTTAATTAAATAAGATAAAGTGACTAATAAAGTAGGGGATTCTGAGGTACCTCTGATGATTAACTGGGTGCTGCTGCTTTTATATACACACATACACACACAACTAGTGAAGATGGAACTGTCCATGAGAACAGATTTGAAACAATAGCTTCATCCCAAGCTGCACTTGTGCATCTGTTACATTTACACATTTCTCTCTCATAATTCTAAATGCATAAGCACACATTCTTTCCCCTATTTCTAGCCACAGATAATCATTTGGAAAAAGGTAGAAGAGAAAATCATCTAGATAAAAACAAAAGAAGCTAGTCTTACATTAGACCCAAGTAAATTAAAGAATACATGTAGTCACAGATGTAAACAGCAAAAGCCATTATTTTTAAATGTTCATTCAAGTGGCTAAACAATTATATTCTGTTACCTGTAAAAGTGAAAACCTTTTTAGCAGAAGGGAATACATTAAAGCTCTCCACAATCTGGCCCTTACCAATATTTTTTAGCCTAATCTTCTATCGTTCACTCACGTGTACTCCTTAGTCTTTTTACAGCAAGACTTGACATTTTCCTGAACTCACAAAAACTTTAATCACTCTGTCTTTAACAAAACCATTTCTTTTGCCTATATCATCTTCTCATAGTTATCCTGCAGACTTTTACTCATCCTTTAGGATTTACTTCCATTACTATAAGACAGTACAATGACCATTTAGATTTCTCTTCTAATGTATGAGACAGAAAAAAAAACCTATTTTTCTCAGTATTCCTAGAACCAATCACACTGCCATGTATGTATACAGTGTTAAAATTTAAATATCTGAAAAATTCTGAATGAATAAACAATCCAAATGCAGATTTTATTTCTATTTTTTTCTTTTAAGTAATAGAAGAAACTTGTGTTTTCCTCTTCCTGCCCCCACTACTACCCCATTGTAATCCACAAGAAATCCTAAACTTAGCAGCAAATATCTATTTTTTTTCTATTTTAATGGGTTAAAACATTATTTCAGGAAGAAGAAATAGATGTCTTTCTTCCTATTCTTTCCATTAAGAACAACTAAAAGCCCTGGATAGCAGATGAAGCAAATAAAAAGACTAAAAGTTGGAGAAAAGAATATAGACTTGGAGTAACATGGTATAAATTCCTTAGGTTTCTTTTCTTCATCGCATATCCTAGAGTGACAGCAGAAGGAGCTAGAAACATGGAAACCCCAACAGACACAGAAAAAATAGCTCCAGGAAAATCTTGCTTTCTCTAACTAAAAGCCTAGGAAAAAGGCAACCTACTGAGGTAAAAATCTTTTAGAAAAAGAATTGCTCTCCTCTAGCCTATCACCAAAGAAAAAAATGTAACTCTACTTTCATCCATGTTAACAAAGGCCAAAGGGGAACCCTAGAGTTCCTTCCTCAACAAACAGTAATCAGTCTAATATCCTCAACAGAGTTATGTCAAGGAAGGCCATGCAGGAACCTAAGACTTGCATCTGTGCTGCGCAGTAACCTGATCTCTTCCTCCCTGCAGTAAGAACAGAGACCGCTGTGGCACTGGCACTTCCACTTCCACCCAGCGACAATGAGGCATCACCTGCACTACAGCAGGCCAAGGTTAGAGGAGGCTCAGTGGACAATAAGGACTTTCTCCATCACTGTGCATCAGCTGAGGCCACTTCCACCATGATATCAACAGAAACCAAGTGAGAAGTCAGAATTTGCACTCCCTTTCAGCAGTAATGAGGAGTCCCTCCCACTCAAGTGTCACCAGGGCCAGTTGGGAAACTTAATATTCCTTTCCAACTGGCATTAATGAATGGCATAACCCTCCCTCCACTGCCAAATGGGTATCAAAAAAAGTCAACCAGAAGGGAGGTCTCAATAAGATTAGAATTCCATAACATGAAAATATCCATGTTTCTAGTCAACAATCATGCACCATACTAACAACAAAAAGGTTAGATGAAAAGAAAAAACCTATTAAAAAAATGTCAGAATTTCTAAAATATTTTAAAGTAACAATCATAAAAATGTTGCACTGGGAAACTATTAAGTATGCTTTAAAAATTTTTTTAAATAAAGAGAACTTTAGCAAAAAGAAAATATAAGGCTGGCAAGATAGCTCAGCACACTAAGCACTTGCTGAGGCAAGCCCAGGGACCAGGGTTCCATCCCCCACACTACAAACCATACCAACCCTGTTCTAGGACTGACCTGACCACCAGGACCAGACCAGGTGTGGTAGTGCATATCTGTAATCCCAGCTCTGGGGAGGCTAAAAACAGGAGGATCACTAGGAGTCTGAGCTGCAATGTGAGACCCTGTACCAAATACATAAAGAAGGAAAGAAAATAGCTCAACAAAGAAACCAAAACTGTAAAGTAAAAAATGAACATTTAGAACTAAAAAATAAAATAACTACAATAAAACTCAGTGGGAAGGTTAAACAGCACAATGGAGGACACCAAAAACAATTTTTTAAACATACTTTAAGGGCATATAAGAGACTAACAAAAGATACTAGTTATGTTATTGAAGTTATGGAAAGCAAAAGTAATGAGGAATGGATGAAAATATACTATACTTAAAGAACTGAGAAGTGAAAACTTCCCTTTTAATTTCTTTTTCAAATTAACAAGATATAAACCTAAAAATTCATGAAGCTGAATGAACTGTAAATAAATTAACTCCAGGAAGTGTATACTACTTACTAATTAATATACACTAAGACATCTATATTTAACATTCAGAAAGCCAAAGGGAAAAGAAAAGCCTTAAAAGCAGTGATGACACCTTACGTTTAAGAGAAAACAATTTAAGTAACTAGGTTTCTGATTAGATATCATGAAAACTACAAAGAAGTGCATACTATTTTTCAAGCACTAAAAAGAATCATTATCAATTCAGAAGCCTATAGCTAGTGAAATTCTATTTCAGAGATCAAGCATAAATCTAGACATTCTCAGATGAAAGAAAGCAAAAGAATTTTTTCAAACCAGACCTACTCAAAAAGATTAAGGGAAATTATCTACATAGAAATGTTAATAGGGGCCTGCCAAATAGCTCAGCAGATTAAAACACCTGCAAGCAGGGGTAGGGGCCAGGGGTTCAATCTCCAGGCCTGCTGTACCAGCTCCGCCCCTGGGGCGCACTGAGATAGCAATTGAGACTGGGCATAGTGGCACATGCCTATAATCCTAGCACTTGGGAGGCTATAAACAGGTGGAGCACTATGAGTCCGATTTAGTAGTGAGATCCTGAACACCCTGAAGACCCTTCCCTGAAATACAAAAGTCAAAAAATAATAATAAAAAATAGACAAATAAATAAAAAGAAATGTTAACAGAAGGAAGCTGAAAATCAGATATGGAAAAACAATGTAGTTACAAAAATATGGGTAAATAACAACTGCTTAATACCTGAGTTTTCTAAATTATTACATGTTTAGAGAAAAATTATTAAATTTTCTGATATGGTTCTAGGAGGCCTACTGGTTAGCTCAGTTATTTAAGCGCCTGCTTATGCAAACACAGTCAAGCATAGAATACCATGGTTCGATCCCCAGCTCCACATGCCTTACCAGACCCACCCTTAAGGCAGCCTGAGCCAGCCAAAAAAAAAAAAAAAAATCCTTATCTGATATGGTTCTAAAAGTATGTAGAGGAAATATGTATGACAATAATAAAGAAGAAAAAGAAACATAGGTAGAAATTATATTTATATACTTCATACAAATTGGCAAAATGACACTAGTAGGTTGTGATAATCATTTTAAGAACCTATAAGATAGGTATACCCCAAAAAAGGATAAAACAAAACTGATTTTTAATGTATACAATTATGACTTATTCCTTTATTTTTTTAAAGAGTACAAATAAGAATTGAAATGGAAAAAATTACAAGTGATATAGATTTTCACTTAACAAAGTAATATGAATTTCATAGAATTTGTTGTAATACATAGTGTTGTCTTCCAACCAGTTATTCATATTACCAGACATATGCATGTAAAATTGGAAAAACAAAGAAATGTACAAGAAATTAAGAAGAGAAAAAGTACTAATAATTGAAAGGAAAGGAAATAAATTAAAGCATTAACTGCTTCTTTCCATAGATCAGCACAAATGCACAGTATGGTTGTCCAAACCATCCTGTTTATAAACACAAATAAATCTCTTTCCCTACTCCCTCTTTTTTCCTCCTCAACTCAGTAACTCTTTCCTTTTCAGTAAGTTCATTCCCTTTTACCAGTGTCTACCGTACCCTTCAGATTCCATTTTTCTCTTTCAGGTTCTCACACTAAGGAGACAATATAATATTTGCACATGTGGGTCTGATTTATGTCACGTAACAGTATGTTCTCTAGTTGCATCCATTTACTGATAAAAGACTCAAATTTACCCCATTTTATAGCTGAATAATACTCCACTGTGTAACAATATCACATCTTCTTTATAAATTCTTCAGTTGATGGACATCTAGGTTGTTTTCAGGATTTAGCTATAAAAAAATTTCACTGCTATAAACATAGGTACAGGCATTACAATTCCTGACTTGAAATTATACTACAAAGCTACTGTAATAAAATCAGCATGGCATTGGCAACAAAATAGACCTGAGGATCAGTGGAATAGATTAGTAGATGGAGAGGCCTCTAGGAACACAATCAGCGACCTGATCTTCGACAAAGGGACCAAACACACTTACTGGAAGAAAGATAGTCTCTTTAACAAATGGTGTTGGAAAATTTAGCTTTCTACATGCCGAAAACTAAAACTTGACCCAGGTCTATCACCATTCACTAAACCAAAATCAAAATGGATTAAAGAACTGAACATTAAAACAGAAACACTAAATCTCGTAGAAGAGAAAGTAGGAGGATCTCTTGAAGACACAGGGGTAAGCAAAGAGTTCATGAATAAAAATCAAATCACATAGGAAATACTTGAAAGAATTCACAACTGGCACCACCTCTTATTAAGAAGTTTTTGCACATCGAAAGACATTAATTACCAACGAAGTGAAAAGACAACCCACAAACTTCGGAAAAATCTTAACTAATAAGCACTCAGACAAAAGTCTGCTCTCTACAGTTTACAAAGAACTAAAGAATATTAAGGCCCCAAAATTTAAAGACCCAATCCATAAATGGGCATCCAAGATGAACACACACTTCAGAGGATGAAATTAAAGAAGCGAATAAATATATGAAAAAATGCTCCACATCACTAGCCATCTGTGAAATGCAAATTAAAACAACACTGAGGGCAGTGCCTCCCCACCCCGCCCGCCAAGTAGGATTTTCTGCCGAGTTCCGGGAGCCCCCAGACCCAGTCCTAGCCCAGGTCCGGAATTTCTGCCGATTTCCGGGAACCCCCAGACCCAGTCCTAGCCCAGGTCTGCAGCAGGAAGGAGCTGAGCACAGCAGCC
>NW_004524608.1:11485093-11486874 GCF_000260255.1 Octodon degus
AAAAAAAAAAAAAAAAAAAAAAAAAAAAAAAAGCCAATCAAATAGGCTCATTTAAGAACGATTAGGGATAGCAAATATCTTTTAAAACTTTTTAAAACTATAGTAGATATATTTCAAGTTTTTTAAAAATCATTAGATGTTCTCATTCAGTATATTGTCTTATGAAAAATAATCCACAGTGAAAGTTAAAATCATTCTTTAAATCCATGAAAATTAGAGTAATGTTTCTCAATTTAAAAATAGCAGCTTAATGTCCAAAAGTGGAAAAAATGACTCATGTTCTTAATGGAATATTAAGTAGTAGCTCAACATTTATGAAGACTAAATTATGTGAAATATTAAGATATGAAACATCTTACATATGAAGTATCACTTCACTACCACTTGGAGAGCAAAACACATATCCAAATGACAAAGTTTGTTTGGCCAAGCCACTAGTTAACAAGGACCTGAGAAAACAGCCTGCCCCACCTCCCTGTACACCCAGAATTTCCCAGCACTTTTAGGAAAAGAGTCTAGGATAATGATGACAAACTAATGTTACATATGTTATTTGTTTTTAAGACAATAGATGTTAATGTATGAGTTGACTTTCTAAACTAAAATCTCAGTACACTTATTCAATTGCAGGTTGAAACTTTGCAATAAATAAAAGTGGGCTTTGTGCTGCAGTTTGGGCATGCATCTCTGATAGACTCCCCATCACTGTCTAGGAGACCCATTCCATCTGGGCACACTGTGACAGAAAAGTGTTATTGCTAAGTAAGAACAGGCCTTGGCAAGTACTCAGACAGCCTGCTGTTTCCTTCCCTTCGCTATCCACTGCCACACAGTGCTATAGGTGAAGGTAAGAGAGGTTTTGGGAACAACACCATACAAGCATGAATCAAGAGGGTTCAGTTGTGATGGAACAATGACTCTTACTAAACTCAGAGCTAAGCAGCTCCAGAAAGCAAAAGACTGTGGCACAAGGAATCGATCCACATTCCCTGTGCTTGTGTAAGCTTGCCTAAGCGAGTGCTTTAGTCCTCTGAGCTATCTCACCGGCCCCTAAAACATACGTGTGCTCTGTTAGAATAACGTGTGCTACTGTTCTTACCACAGTCTATTTGCTTGCAAGAATGAAAGAAAAATAAAATAGACACACAATGGCACAGTTTACAGACATAGAAGGGTTGCATGTTTTCCCTTAGGTGCCTTCGGCTGTTCTTGCTCTATTTTCTCCTATTTATCCCTTACTGATGTCTCAGAAGGACCTTACTGCGTCATTTTTCAGGCACAAAATAGCCTAGATCCACTTGAAACTTAATAGTTTTATTTAATCTCCTCCGGTTCATTGTTGTTCATACCTCAGCCAGAAACTCTTAAGAAAGGAATTTGGTCTACTGTTCATCCTCAGTGCCAATCACAGGCCCCCAGGTCCTTGCTTATAATAACAAGGAAAGAATGGAAAAGAACCAGAGGATCTTTTTTATCTGATCTTATTGTTATACTTTCTTGCCAAAGGTTTGTAGTGAGCTGTGTGGCAACTATCAAAATGATGGCTTCTTCACTAGACAAAGTTCTATGAGGTAGAATTCTGTCTTCAAGTTCATCCTCTTTCAATGTCCTTATGAAAGCATCAGTGCAGCCCAAGTGCCAAATATACCACTTAAGTCTCAGTTCTGATTTCAAACACAACCTCTTTCCATTATTAAAACTGTTGTCCGAGGCTGGGGAGATGGCTCAGTGGAATAAGCTCTTCCCTGGCAAGTGCAAGGGCTTAATTCAATCCCTGGTTA
>NW_004524608.1:11487895-11502895 GCF_000260255.1 Octodon degus
AAAGTTGAAAACAAAATATAAGAAGTAAAGCCATGCTGTTATGTTGAGCTGTAGGGGACTCAGGTCAACAATTTCTGACATTGCCAGTGAAGCAGAAGACCCAACACTATTATGGACTACTGGACTCTTTTAGAATATTTTGCTGAGTTAACACACCTATCATATTCAAATAACAGAACTTAACAAAGAAGGGGATACAGATGAATGTCCATTTTGTATCTGTGTATTCAAAATGGTTAGAATACATACATAGTTACATTCTCTTAATGAATAGAGGGATTTGTTCTAGTAGTGTTTGTAAGTAGGATATCATGTCTGCATCTTGTATAGCAATTAACCACTAGGAAAAATATATGCAATGTGTTAATTATTAAAACTGTCCTACCAATTTGGTTTGAAACTGTCTCATTGCTATTTGTTTCTCAATAAAATTATGGGAAAAAAAATAAAGCCATATTAATAGGCTGAGCTATAAAAGGCTCCAGTCAACAACTTCTGACATTGCCAGTCTTGAGGATAACCCACTACTATTATAGACTACTGGACTATATTGGATTATTCTGCTGAATTCATGCACCTACATATATGAATGGCAATGGAATACACATCTCTGACAAAAGTAAACAAAAAAGGGATATAAATGGACCATTTTCTAGTGGAATATATATAATATATAATAGCATAAATATACAGTTACTTTCTCTTAGTTCAATGAGAAGAAGGTTTTGAACTAATAGTGTTTAGACAAGATATGTCTGCGTCTTGTATTAGGAATAACTACTACAAAGACAACAATATGCAATGTGTTAATTATTGTAACTGTACTACTAACCTGTTTTGAAACTCATTGCTACTTCTTTCTCAATAAAATTGTTAAAATATAAAAAACTGGTCTCCCAGAAACTTTAAATCAATTCCAGAATACCATAAAACCCGAGGAATACCTCTACCAACTATCTCTACTCCCACTTCTGCCTGTTTCCACCAGTTCTATTTTCTTCTCTAGTCTACCTTTTTAAATTCCTTGTCCTGAACTTCACGTATCAGGGAATAACACTGGTATTACTTTTTCTCAGCTCCTCCCGAAAATGTTGCCAATGGCATGAACTCTTCAGGTGCATGACAAATATGATCCAACTGCAATATAGTCTTCTTAAATAAAAGAGCATCTCCCACCCTAAAACTCTGAAACAGATAAATTTATTTTAAAAAATAATAATAATACATTAGAAATGGTACAGAATTTCAAAAAGCTAGATGATAAGAATTCAATAATGTTTGTTATATTGCATATTGTTGTTTTTAAAGTAGTTGTTCAGATTATTGCATAAAAGCATATAAACTTGGTCAAAAAATTAAGTATTAACTATTCCTTTCAATAAACCAATAGAAATTAATAGTACAATTATCTTAGAAATAACTAATTTTTAAAATGCCCATTTTTTGTATTTTATTTTATCTTATGGAACCAATTATTTAACCTAGTTAAGGCAAAAATTATTTGTAAATATTCCCAGATATTTTACATGTAAAAAGCAGTAGTTGTAAAAGCCATATCTATGATTAAGCCCGAAAAGTAACAGTTTGATTCAAAAGAATGTGTTTCCTTTGGAAAACTTGTCACCATAACTAATTATACAAAATGACCCTAAAATATATAAAGAAACTACATAATTTCAGTAAATTTAACACCTACCATTTTCCCAGTTCTCCAGCCCCTATCTGGTTAAAGACCCCAAGTTATATTTATGAAATGTTTAGAACACCACAAGTAGCAATTGCCACAGAAGGCCAAGTGTTGTGAAGCTTAATATGTATTCACAATGAGAATATAGTAATGAGGTCAGTTTTGATTTTTCAGGGTTGAAAATAATAGGAGTTAAGAAATATAGAGGTTACTAGGAAGAAAAATCTCAGAAATAGCCTCCAACATATTCCTCAAAACTTGGACTAGAGTTTCCATATGACCCTGCTACTCCCCTTTTTAGTATCTTGCCAAAAGAATTAAAAGCATCATACCACAGCCATATATGCACACCCCTGATTATAGCAGCACAGTTTGTAAGAGCCAAATCTTGGAAACAACCCAAATGCCTATCAACTGATGAATGGATAAAGAAGATGTGAATTTTTTTATATAATGGAGTACTACACAGCCATAAACCTAAGCTCAAGACATTTCTAGGTAAATGAATGCACTTGGAGACCATACTCTTTAAGAGACACAAATCAGACCACATATGTAAATACTGCAGTCTCTCTGGTGTGAGAAACTAAAAGTGTAAGTAAAGACCAAAATATATAATAAGTCTTGTCAGGTAGATAAAAATGGTCCATATAAGGAGGGGAAAAGGAAAGGGAAAGGGGAAAAGAAAAGGAGGAAAAAGGAAAAGCAAACGAGAAAAGAAAAACACTGGAAAATATTTGCCACAGTAAAAATAACAATGGCAGTATCATACAAGGCAAGTAGAAATGTTCCAGATGATAGGAAATTAGAGACATCATAACTAAACACAATACTGCTCCTGACTAGACTGGCTCCCATAATGAAATAAAAGAATACCCCAGGGCAGTAGTGGCATGTGTGCCACAGCAGGTTGTTTGTATGACTGAAATCTCTAAAAGGTTCACCATCGGGCTGGTGAGATGGCTCAGTGGTCTAAAGCACCTACTTAGAACAAGCTTAGCAAAGCACAGGGACCTCGGTTCAATCCCCCAGCACCACATGCCAGCCAGCCCCGCCCCCTGGTGGGCTGAGCTGTACACACACACACACACACACAATAAATAAATAAATAAAATTAAAAGAAAAAACAAATTTAAAAATAAACAAAAGGTTCACCATCACCTATTTAGGGAATCAGGATGCAACTCAAGGTAGACTATGTGCTTACCATGTGCAAGGTCCTCAGTTCAATCCCCGACATTGAAAAAAAAAAAAAAAAAAAAAGACATGACAAAATTGGAACATACTTGATAAAGCATTATGTAAGTGAAAATTTATGAAGTTGCTAACTGTATAGTTACTTTAAGATAGTATCTCTTGGCTGGGGATATAGTTCAGCAGTCTAAGCATCTGCCTGGCAAGCACAAGGACCTGAGTTTAGTACCTGGTACCACATGCTGTGACAGTCCCAAGCCGTGTGGGCTATGGGAAACCAGGCTTGGTGGTGAATGTCTGTAATCCCAGCACTGGGGAGGCTGAGACAGGAGAAACACTACGAGTCTAAGCTGTATAGTGAGACCCTGTACCAAATAAATAAATAAATAATAAAATCTTAGGACACATTTATATATCTTATATATAAGTTCTCAAGTGGTCTAGACAAATATTGTGTATCAATACATCTATATATCTCTATATAGATATATCTATAGAGAAAAAGACAAAGTAAATAAGGTAAAATGTTAATAATAGCTGAATCTTAACAAAGGAAGTAGAAGTTTATTATTTATTTTCTTTTTGCAATTTTTTTAGAAATCTGAAATGACTTCCAAATAAATACAAAAAAAAATGTTCTCCAATAAATTGGAAAATAGAGAAAAAAATTATAGTTTTAGTAAGCAATGCTGTCCTGTTTGGATAAAGTCCTGAGTCCAGTCCAGCATCCTTGAGACCATTACCACAGACTAACAGACACATCACTAGACAACAACTTTAACAGTACAGCCCTATTGAACATTTCTACTGTCTGCTTGGGAGGTCTGAGGCCTAAAGCTACAGAGCATAGAGAAGAGTGAGCAAAAGCAATGCACCTCAAAATATTTTACTGAATATTAACATCTTCTAAAAACTTCGTGTTGTACCTAATTTCTAACCTTTCTCCATCTCTCCCCTCCTTCACTCTGTATTGTCAATATTTTAAATAACTGAGATAACTAGTTTCCAGAATACTCATTAAAAGTCTAAACATAATTTAAATAAGAACTAGTTTATGTATTTATAAAGTGAGGTTTCCCACACAAAAAAAATCTGTGAGTTTGAGAAACAATGTCATCGTGTGTGTATACAACTCTAATGGACCAGAGTAGACATACAAAATAACTTTAAGATGTTCTGTAACTGTTTAGCAATTTTCATGCTTATTCTATATAAAAAGATGGCCAGGAGGGGGTTCTGTTCAGAAAGTCCCTGCCTATGCCTATGTCTTCAAGAGTTGTACTCATCTTATCTTCTAGCAGATTGTTTCTCTTTTAACACTTAGATTTTTGATTCATTTTGATTAAATTTTAGTGTTGTATTTCTTTTTGGTAAAAATCTTTTTGTTTCTGTTTTGCACTCTGAGCAACAACTTTGAATATAACAATACACAATGTATTAACTATGATTATTTTCTTACTATTTTGTTATGAAATTTATTTTACTTTTTCATAAAATAAAGTTTTAAATGATGGCCCCAAGGAATTCAGTTTGAGACACATTAAAATACACTTGAAATTTCATAACTGAGAATAAAGACATTTTTAAACAGAGCTACTTTCTAAAATCCAGAAAGTATAATTGACAAATTCTTATCCCATATATTTACAGTTCTAAAGAAATTATATTTCACTTAGGCAAACACAGGGGCCCAGGGTTAGATCTCCAGCCAGTGGTGCCGGCCCTGCCTCCAGGGCATGCTGAGAGGGTAAATGAGACTGGGCATGGTGGTGGTGGTGCAGGCCTGTAATTCCAGCACTTGGGAGGCTGAAAAACAGGAAGGATCACTAGGAGTCTGGTCTGTGTAGTGAGGCCCTGTAGACCCTGTATTAAATATATCAAATCAAATCAAATCAAATCAAATCAAATCAAGAATTGCAAGCTAGATAAAGCACAACTACATGACCCAGCCATTCGACTTCTAGGTATACACACCCCAAGGAATTGAAAACAGAGATTGCCGCAGGCACTTGAATATCAATGCCCACCCTAGCATTGTAAAATAATTTCCACAAATGAAACAACTCAAATGTCCATTGATTACTGAATTAAAATGTGGTGCATACATACCATGGAATATATATTATTCATGTTTAGAAAAGAAGAAATCATACCAAGATACACAAATATGAAATTGTCCAAAACTTATTGTAAAGAAAAAATCATTAAATCATATACATAAAAAATATTAGCTATGGAAGAACACAATTAAATAGCATCTTATTACACATTAGAAAAAAAAAAGACCAAGTGTGCAAGACTAAGTGTGTAATTAATTTAAAAGACTGAAAGAAAAAAACATTTATGCTTAGCAAACATAACTTTCAAAACTAAAAGTAAATCATTTTCCAGTTATACAAACTCAAAAAAACTCTAAATATTCTAATACCTCCAGATATAGCATATAGGAAATAACAAAGAGCATAATTCAAAAGGCAAGAGAAGTTGCTGTATAGTACCAGATAAAGAATAAAGAGCTCTCAAAATGGTAGTTATGAGGACTATGTAAAATATATCAGATGAACTCATTTAAAAGGCCATTAAAGATTTCTATGAAACAGTATCAATCTTATGTCGGGTTATACACGTATTTTTTCATGAGTGTGCATGTGTGTGTGCGTGTGTGTGTGTGTGTGTGTGTGTAAAAGACAAGGAAGAAGTAATATAAAGTCAAAGGAAAATGGAAATATGCTTTTTAAATTTTCTAATACTAGGAGAAAATATCACACCATGCATGTCTTTTATGTAGACTGTAAATCAAAGATACAGTATAATTCTTAAAACAAAATTTAAGATTAAGCAATACAGAAAATTAAATGTTAATTAAAAATCAAATGTTTCAAAACAATTGAACTAAGAAAAAGTATTCACAACAGTAAAGAATTACTAAGAATAAAACATAAAATAAATTCTGGAATGGCAAATAAATGACCAGCACTTCTAACAGTTTGAGGATGGGATATCGCACAAAGTTCTAGTATTTTATGGACCTGGACAGTGTCCATGACACTTACTGGTGGCCAGATGTCACTTGTGGGACTGAGCTACTGCTATTTCTTTGAAAGGAAGAAAATTCTACTCCATGCTACACCATGGATAAAAGTAATAAAAGCTTAATCAAGACCCATGTGAAACAATAATTCTGCTTCAGTAATCAAATTTTAGGTGCTTGTAGAAATTACCTATTTTCTAAATACATGTTAGAAAGTGATATTTTAATAGCAAAATTAAAACATGGCCAAAATTTTCACATCTCAAACTATTCCTTTGTCCACTTCTATACAAAAACAATGAGGAATTTAGCTTAATCTGTCTGATGAAAAACTAAAATATGAAGGAAATTTTCATCACTGCCTAAATTTTACATCAGAAGGTGAAACAGAGCCCTTGTTAAATGTGCCAAAGAAAGCACATGTTATTGTGATGAATACTGAGAAGATGGAAAAGGAACGGTGTTTTTCCTTCTATGTGCCCACTGCAGGCCTGGTGACAGGCATAAGGAAGCAGAGAATCAAACAAAGAAAACAGGCAAATGAACTCTAACATGAGTCAGGAACAAAGCACTATTACTACATACTTTACTGAAAATTGTAGCAACTCAATCAAATGTTTAAAAATTAGAGTGCTGGGAAGATAGCTCGAAGGTCTAGGCGCCTGCCAGGCAAACACAAAGACACAGGTTTTATCCCAGGCACCGCACGCCATGCCAGCCCTGGAGCCACAGGCACACACTGCAGCTACCCAAATCAGGCATGGTAGCACAGCAATGGGAAGGCTGAGACAGGAGGATGACTAGAAGTCTGAGCTGCATAGTGAGACCTGGTACCAAATAAATGAATAAATATTTTTTAAATAATAAAATTCAAAAAATAAAAATTGGAAAGGAAGAGAACTGCTTTTAGATGATATGGTAATGTGCCTGGAAAACACAAGATAATAGAAAAATGAAAACAATAAGACAGTCTAGAAATGTAAAAGGATAGAAAATTAACCCACAAATTAATATCTTTCATGAGTAAGCTATTAGTAATTAGAACATAACAGAAGACCTCTGAGGTACAAACAAATATACAAACTTATATGCAAAAAGCTATAAAACTCTGATTTAATACCAAAAACAGATGTTACCAATAGAAATTAACTACGTCCTCTGTGTCACATCCCTCAGAGAATAATTGATAATTTCAACAAAATATCAAGAATCTCCCTACATTTAGATATATTAATTCTACTCTTTATACATAGGATTATGCAAAAAAAACTAACTACAAAACCACAGCCAAGTAAAATGAATGAGAATTGAATAGGATTAGCATATCTTAAATATCTTAAATATAAAGTATCTATTGTGACATATAAATATACCAATGAAACAGAAAATCTAGGAATCAACTTACATCAAAATTTCATGTATCAAAAATGTTACATGTTATGATACTTTACCTGAAACACCCAAAAAACTCCACCAAGAAGCTACTAGAATTGATACACAAATTCAGTAGCATCGCAGGTTACAAAGCCAATATGCAAAAGTGAATGAATAGCATTGCTCTATACAAATAATAAACAAACTGAGGGGGAAATTAGAGAAACAATACCTTTTACAATAGCAATGCAGAAAATGAAATACCTTGCAATTAATCTAACGAAAGAAGCCAAAGATCTTTTCAAGGAAAATTACAGTACTCAAAAAATGAGACTGTAGAGGATTTCAGAAAATGGAAAGATATTCCTGCTCCTGGACAGAAAGAAGCAACAACGTGAAGATGGTCATACTCCCAAAATTGATCTATAACTTAATGTAATCCCTATCAAACTACCACCAACACACCTCACAGAACTAAAAAATCATTCCTAAAATTTATTTGGAACCAGAAAAGACCTACAATATAAAAAGCGATCCTAGGAAACAAAGACAAAGCAGGAGGCATTACAACTCCTGCCTTGAAATTATACTACAATTACACTGTGATAAAATCGGCATGGTATTGGCAACAAAATAGACCTGAGGAACAATGGGATACATTACAAGATGCAGAAGCCTCTACAAACACACTCAGACAACTTATCTTCCACAAAGGGGCCAAACACGCATACTGGAAGAATGATAGCCTCCTTAACAAATGGTGCTGGAAACACTGGCTCTTTACATGCTGAAAACTAAACGTTGACCCAGGTCTATCACCATGCACTAAGCTAAAGTCAACATGGATTAAAAATCTAAACATTAAAACAGAAACACTAAATCTCCTAGAAGAGAAAGTAGGAGGAACTCTTGAAGACAGGGGTAGGCAAAGAGTTTATGAACAAAAATCAAATCACATGGGTAATATTTGAAAGAGTTAACAACTGGACCTCCTCTTATTGGGAGGTTTTTGCATGTCAAAAGAAATTAACAACAAAATGAAAACACAACCCACAAACTTTGAAAAAATCTTAACTAATAAGCACTCAGACAAAGGTCTGCTCTCTAGAATTTATAAAGAACTAAAAAACATTAGGGCCCCATTATTTAAAGACACAATTGAGAAATGGGCATCTGAGATGAACACATACTTCTCAGAATGAAATTAAAGAAGCAACTAAATATATGAAAAAATGCTCCACATCACTAGCCATCTGTGAAAATCAAAACAGCACTGAGACACCATTGCACCTCAGAAAGAATGGCTATAATAAAGAAATCAACCAACAACAAATGTTGGAAAGACTGTGGGGAAAAAAGAACCCTTCTCCACTGCTGGTGGGAATGTAGACTGGTGCAACCATTATGGAAATCAGTGTGGAGACTCCTTAAAAAACTAGGACTGGAAATTCCATTCAAACCAGCTATCTCCCTACTGGGAATTTTCCCAGAGGAGGTGAAAACCTAATATCATAGTGATATACATGCACCTATGTTTATAGCAGCACAATTTATGATTGCCAAATCTTTTTGGCAGAACCAGGGACGGAACTCAGGCCCTTGTACTTGCCAGGGAATCATTTACTCCACTGAGCCATCTCCCCGGCCCCTGTGATAGCCAAATCTTGGAAACAATCAAGATGCCCGTCACCTGAGGAATGGATGAAAAAGATGTGGTATTTTTATACAATGGAGTATCACTCAACTATAAAGAATGATAAACTCGAAGCCTTCATATTTAAGTGGATGCCACTTGAAGATATACTCATAAGTGAAATAAACCTGACCCACATGTGTAAATATCGTATAGTCTCTCTAGTGTAAGAACTCAAAAAAAGAAGTAAAAATAAAAAGGTATAACACAATTAAAAGGAAAGCGAGAACTTTAAGGATTAGACAACAAAAAGAGGGCAAGAAGAAAAGCTAGGAAACATGAAAGGGGCAAATTCATACATTTATATGCACAAGATGGTTAAGGCAATGATCCTGAGAATCTTCAGCAGATTTTTGAAACTAGCAGTTAATTGGTAGTATTCTCATCCTGAGTAACTATATATGCTGATACCTGTGAACTAAGCTACTGCACTAAAAACAGCAAATGTGTAATACTAGGGTCATGCTTGTAATGCCTGTCATTCTGGTCTTCTAAATACATACTGCTTGTCACGTCATACCAATTACTGCCATATTGTCTCTCAAGCAAATCTTCAGGTTTTTTTAACAAAAGGATAATAAATGAAAATGAGACAAGAAAAAAGAATGTCAAAGGACTGTCCTGCTACAATGCTGTATATGGTTAGATTTCTAAATTTCTGTGTAAAAATATGTAATTGTTTATTCTTGTTTTTTAAAATATTTTTTCTATTTTTTAATTATTTTTCTTCACATTCTATAGGGATTTAAAGTTTGACATATCAATATTTGATGGAAAATATCTGTTCCATGTTATGTCTAAGATGTTTGATATTCAGACAGTGAGGTTAAGCTCAACTGCTTATGCTATAGGGTAACAATATCATTAAGTTTTTCTTCTGGAGGGTTAACAACTTAAGTTTGCAGATCAAAAATTAGAGAATAAAAAGGGCTGCAATAAATACAAAGGACAGCCAACATTTTGGCCCTAGCCTTTCAAGGTCAGTGAGGACTCAGGACATAGGAGAACTGTACTGTAACATCATGTAACTCAGTTGTGTCCCAAATTTTCTGATTAAGGAGATTATGGGGCCACAGAGAAAAGGGATCAATGATGTAGAGCGTGCCTGAGGAGAATCACACTGAGAGAAAACATTCTCTCAGGCTTTCACAAAGAGCAAACTGGTCAAGCAATGGCCGTGACTCATCCACATGGCTGACACTGACAAAGAATCTACAAACTACAGTACAGGGTTTCAGGCTAAAGCCTGAGGAGATCTGACTGACCTTGTCAGATATAAAAGTTACATTTTTTATTATATAGGTCTTGCTTTATCTTGGTCTTAACCATCCAGCAGAAAAGTATAAAAATGAGAAATAAAAAGTAAAGCCATATTAATAGGCTAAGCTATAAAAGGCTCCAGTCAACAACTTCTGACATTGCCAGTCCTACAGAAAACCCACTACTATTATGGACTATTGGACTGCATTGGATTATTTTGCTGAATTCATGCACCTACAATATTTAAATGACAATGGAATACCCATCTCTGACAGAACTAAACAAAAAAGGAGATACAAATTAAGGACCATTTTATATCTGTATATTCAAAATAAGATAGACATACAGCTACTTTCTCTTAATTCAATGAATAGAAAGATTTGTACTAATAGTGTGTGGACAAGATATCATGTCTGCATCTTGTACTATGAACAATCACTAAGAAGACAACAATATGCAACTGTCCTACTAATCAGTTTTGAAACTGTCTCATTGCTATTTGTTTCTCAATAAAATTACTTTTAAAAATGTTACATGTTAAATGATTGGGGAAAAAAATTTTCAACAAATCATGCTCGGATATTGGCTGTTTGAAAGAAAATGAAAATAACTTCATACATTACACCAGATATAGAATAAACTTAGAATGAATCATAGATATAAATGAGATGCAAAGGTAATGAGTTTGTTAGAGACACAGTCAACTGGAATTCAGTGTTGTTTACCAACCATAGTCACCTAGTGGAGTCAATTAACAGAGACCAGAGGCTTTGGGTGTAAACCAGTAGATACCTATGGAGAATGCCAGACTCATGTGGAAGCTGCTCGAGGAGCTCCAGAAAACTGCCAGGGAACCTCTGAGCCTCAGCAGCTAAGAAGCTGATAGGACAGTCTTGGAGCAGCTGAGTGCTCTAACAACAAGGGCAAGAGCCACTCTGGAACTCACAATCCAGAGTAATCTGAAGGAATGGGAGCTACTGGCACTCAAAGTCAGAAGCCATGAAGAGAGCTGCACTTCACCAATTCAGGATTTTCCAAGTGAACTGAGCAAATGAACTCTGAGTTGATTTGCAACAAATATAAAAAAATGAATCTGTGTAAGTACTAAAAGAAAAGTGATTTAATATCTTTAAGACTGTGAGCATTCAGAATGCCTTTCTAGATTTAACGCATTAGTCACAAAATAAAATTAAACATCTGACACCAGGCAAAATGGTGGAGCAGTGAGTGCCAATAACTGTTTCTCCAGGACCGAGTAGCTAGAGTCTGGAAAACAAGAGCTTGGAGAGGAACTGAGGTAAGAGGAGTATACACGACAACCACAAGGAAACTGATAGAGCAGAAGAAAACAGGATTAAGTGATACAGAAGAGGACCACAAAGCAGAGGAGATGCCACAGTGCCACCAACAGCAGCATATAACAATAAAATGTAAAAACTGTAACGAAAAATAAAATGAAACATTGATATATTTTATTTTTATAACCATAAAATAAATTTACATGGCAAAATGTGTACATATTGTTATAGATACATACAAATATAAACAACTTCCATAACTCAAGGAAAAAATGAAAAAATTCAAAAAAAGAATAGGAAAAGTTAATTGCTCATAAACAAACATGAGTTCTCAATGACCGTTAAATAAAATATGTTCTACCATCTTATCATATAAATGCAAATACACTGAGTCTGCTCGCACTGTTCAAATTATCCTGAAGTATCTCCGATGATTTTTCTTAGGATGCTGAGAAAACTTTAATATAGTTCTAGAAATTACAAAGGGACACACCACAAATAAAAAGAAAAATCTAGAAAATATTAAGGCTACACTGAAAATCACATATTTAAATTTTTTAAATGTTCTTAAATATCCACTGGGTCAAAGACGAACTTATAACAAATGCTGATACTTTAGTAAACACAATAATGAAAATTTGCTTTGCCTGTTATGGAATGGATATGAAAATTTTAAGGATCAGAGAATTAAAACACTAGGTGCAAAGTGGGATATGCACTTAGATAAAACTTACTAACTGAAAAATTTTAAGTGTTGCTGCCTTCCAAATCAGGAAGCAGTCTGCCTAAGTAGTGGATTTATTCCTAAAATAAACTAGACCAAGTGCAACAGGTTTTTTAAAAATAAATAAAATAAACTCATCTATATTACTATGTGAAGCTCTCTTAAGTTTCATTCTTCCTTTGTGACATTAACAGTTTTTAATCCATTCTCCTATCAAATGATGACTGGCTTGTTTTCGGTTATTTTGCTTTTTCCTCCATATACATTAACATTTTAGATTACCAGACTTAATTTTACCAAGCTAACAAATACAAAATATTTTATTGTAAACAATGACATATTACTAACATGGTTTAGAATATTTTTCAAGAGTTTATGTTTCATGCATATCTCTTCCACGGGTTCACTGTGGGATTTTTTTTTTTCAAGTGGCTTATTTGCTTCTAGTCAATTACAAAACTTCTTTACTCGAGATCCTAACACTGCCAACTTTTTGTCTTGTGACTATCTTCTCCCAGACTATTATTTGTATTTTATGCTCTTAATTCAAAGGTAATCAAATTTATTACTTACACCTTACGTATGGTTAAAATATTTTATGTTTAAGAATTCCCCCCTACATAAAGATCATGAAGATATTGTGTTATATTTTAGGTCATTTTATTTTTTGCTTGTGTGTGTATGTTTGTGTTTGCTTTGATTCTTGTTTGTTGCTGGGAATTAAGCACAGAGCCTTATGCATAGGCCCGTGCTGTGCAACTGAGCAAAACCTCCCAGCCTTTTAAAAGTTTTAAGATTATACTTTTCACATTTACAACAGTTATGCAACTCTAATTGACTCCTGTATGTAACATAAAATAGGAGCTTTTCAATTTTCAATAAAATCTGTATGTTGAGTCAATATATTCAGGACTATTCCTGAGAACAGACTACACATCACAAAGATCTGCAATGCCATATTTGTCCTACATCAAGCCTCATTCTGATTATCTATTCCATAATATCTTTTTTTTTTCCAGGCAAGGAGTGCTTTATTCTCACCACAGTGGAGGACAATAAGGGGCCTTAGTAGCAGCAGCAGTGCCGCCTTCCCATTCCAGCACTCTCCTCCTTGACCCTGGCCAGACACCAGGCAGTAGTAGCAACAGTAGGTTATAGAGGACAGGGGTAGGGTGTTAAGTCTGCTGGCTGGTGGCCATGCCTATAGGGGCTTGTGCCTACAGCCCCAGTCATGAGCCAGGGACATATGGAGGGGCTTATTCGGCTATGAAGGTGCAACTAAAGATGTCAGCCAGGAGCCAGTCAATGCCTTGTAGCAGGTTCTCCCCAGTGACAGCGCTGCAGCCCTGAATGCACCAGGGGGGCTGTGGATGGAATCCAACTTCAGGGCTCTTGAATGGCATTAGAAGATAGCACTCCCAGCAGGTCCTGCTTGTTGGAAAAGATGAGGAGGGTGGGTCCAAGCCAGGCTCTTCTCCACAAGCAGGCCCTGCAACTCCCCAGCACAGTCCCACAGGTGCTGGTTGGTGGTCAGCACTGTCCACCACCCAGATGAGGCCATCAGTGCTCTAGAAGTAGTTCACCAGTAGGAACACAGTGACTTCTGGCCACCCACATCCCAGACATTCAATATGGACCCTTGGTACTCCAGGGTCTTGATGTTGAAGCCAAGTATTAGAGAGATGGTGTCCACATCTTCCCCATTGAACTTCTTGAGAATGGTAACTTTGCGGACATTATCCAGGCCAAGCATACGCAGTTGCAGTTCCCGTTCTTTCTGCTTCATCTTCTCCAGGATGGTCAAAAGGCCCATGGTCCTGTAACCCCCATTCCATAATAACTTAATACAACTAGACCTTTCTAGATTACCAAGTTAATATTTCACAAATATAATAAAAATAACTATCATCTATTGTCTAGTCCATAAACCTACCCTCATGCTCAACTGCTCTCAAAATACCTCCTAGAGGATTTGTCCAAAACAAGATCCAACACAGCACCACACATTACATCTGCATTTTGCCCCACAGAATCTTACTGTTTAGAATTACCCACTTCTTTGTGGCATGTTTACAAGATATCCCTTGAATTTTGTAGGGAATCTTGTTGCTACCTCTTTACTATTCGGATGTCCAGTTTACTTTCAACCATTCATCTCTCAGATTTAACACCAATTTACAATCACTGAATAACGTTATTAGGAATTGTTAAATAGTAATTTTCTACTCTAGCTTGTCCCAAAACTTAGATCTGGTTTCTTTTTTAAGGGAAAAAATATTAACAATTGAGTTGTAAACTGGAATGTGGACAATGCTAGAAAACAAATGCATTTTTAAAGTACAAATATCTTGAAATTTATAATTTAGTGTGGTGCTTAGCAAATTTTGAATTTTATAATTTTATTTCTTTACACTTGTGTTGACTGCTAATGACATGAACATATGTACTTATTTTCTTAAAATACAAAGAAATTAATTTCAAAATAGTCATACACAATGAAATTGCTAAAAGGATTTTAAAACTTCTTTGTAGTTCTTTTTTACTTATATTGTCTTTAAGAAACAGCAGTCCACATACTGCATTCTAAAATAACTTGAAATAAAGTCTTTCTCTTGGAGGATATGATATTAATTTGACATACATGTTTGCTTATTTATTTTCAATCACAGATTTTCTTGCTTGCGTAAGTAATGTGATTATATTGTTTGAAAGCAATAAAGATGGCTCAGTAGAATAAGC
>NW_004524608.1:11505395-11509249 GCF_000260255.1 Octodon degus
AGGTCCATTTGGTCTAAAGTGTTGTTCAAATCCAGTGTTTCCTTATTAATTTTCTTTTGGAATAATGTGTCCATTATTGAAAATATACTATTACAAAAAGTTCAATTAGTGTTACAGTATTTCAATCTATCACTCCTTTTATATCTTTTAATATTTATGTACATTCATGTGCATTGATGTTGAGTAGATGTACAATTATAACTGCTATGACTTCTTGGAGAATTAATCCTTTCCTCACAGTGTAATGATCTTTTTATAATTTTTAGCATACATTGTTTTTTTCTGATGTAAGTAAAACTACCCTCTACTTTGGCTTCCATTTGTATGGAATATCTTTAATCATTCCTTCACTTTTAGTCTTCACATTCAGTCCCTAAAACTGAAGTCTTATAGACAGCATGGGGCTAGATATTTTTTTCATTCATTTAATGACTCAATGGTATTTTATTGGAAAATTTAACCCATTTAACTTCAAGGTAACTATTGATTAATAAAGTCATACTACTGCCATTCTGCTCATTATTTTAGGTATTTTATTTCTTTATTCCTCTCCTGGTGACTTTGTAGATTATAGGTTTTCTGTAGTGGTATACTTTGACTTTTGTCTATTTTTATTTTATGTATCTACTATGGAGCTTGGCTTTATGGTTACTATATGGTTTATATAGGATATTTTATAACAATTTCAAGCTAATAACAACTTAACTTTAAAACTTTAGGAGCCTAAGGGCCAGTCAAATAGCTCAGTGGATTAAAGCACCTGCAAGCAGGCACAGGGCCCAGTGGTTCTCCAGGCCTCCCCTGACAGCCCCGCCCCTGGGGCATGCAAAGACAGCAATAAAGACTGGGCATGGTGGCACGCACCTGTAATCCAAGCTCTTGGGTGGCTGTAAACAGGCAAATCACTACGAGTCTGATCTAGCAGTGAGACCCTGAACACCCTGTAGACCCTTTCCTAAAATACTAAATAAATAAATAACTTTAGGAGCCCAGGACACGAGTAAGTGAGATCACCTGGGGACCGCCAGATCCTCATTTGACCCAGAGCCCAGGCCCGGCATGAATGAGACCACCTGGGTCCCACCAGATTTTTCATTCGAGCCAGCACACAGGCCCTGCATGTGAGTGGAACTACCTCTATCAGACAGGCCTGGTGTGGAACCCTGCAGCAGAACTCCTTTCAGACAGACCAGAAAGAAGACCCACCCAGCTGATCAAAGAGAATAACATCTTGCCAGAGTGGCACAGAGGGTTCACCTCCACAGGCTGCACCAGGAAGAAGTACAGCACAGCAGCCAGACCCAAGCCACATGCACCAGGATGAGTTTGAACTTCGTAGATCCGGATCTGGTGCTAAATAATAACTCTATCAAAGTTCTCCACCAAAGGAAAAGATAGTGCTATAGAAAATGACAAAGAGAAGAAGCAAAATGCATTCTCAGGCCCCGCGCCTATCCAGAACAAATTCAGGAGACAACAGCATACAAGAAATTGGAAAACACACACCTGAAATCTCTGATAATAGCTTCTGAAGTAAAGAAACAACTGCAGAAAGGTATAGAGGAAATCAGATCAGAAATAATTTCTGAAGTAGAAAAAGAAATAACTATAATAAAAGCAGTACTAAGTACGTCTAAGAAGACACTGATTAAAAAAAATAAGAGAATAAAAAAATAATTCAATCCTTGAATGAGCAATATAGGAAAGAAATAGAATGCATGAAGCAGATTCATTAAAACCTCAATCACAAGCTGGAAAAACCATTCCAATGAAGGTAAAAATAGACTTTCAGACCTTTAAGACACTGTTGCAGCTAGCGCAAAGGTAAGAAAAGATCTCTTAAAAACAGCTAGGATGCAGGAAAAAATAATTTAACATCTGCAAGATGATGCAAACATAAACAATGTAAGACTAATAGGCATCAACAAGAAAGAAGGAGTCAATAAAAATTATATAAAAAGAATATGGACAAATGTAATAGCAGAAAACCTCCCAAAAATGGAGAAACAATCTGACATTCAGGTAACCAAAGCATATAGAACTCCAAATAACATCAACCCAATTAAAATACAGCCAAACATATAATAGTCAACCCAATTAAAATACAGCCAAACATATAAAGATCCCAGAAATTCAGCACAGGAACAGTATACTAAAACCTGCTAGAGAAAATAAATAGATCACATTTAAAGGAAAACTCATCAGAATAACAGCAGATTCTTCTTCACATAACATCAAGTCAAGAAGAACATGAAACAAAACACTTCAAGTCTTCCAGACAACAAATTCCAATGCAGACTGATGTACCCTGCAAAACTCTCTTTCAAATTTAATGGAGAAGTGAAATACTTCCATGTAAAGAATTTCATGACAACAAAGCCAACCTTACACAGACTACTAACAGATATTCTGGAGAGGGATCAAAATGACCACAACTCCATGAATGAGAATGGAAAGGACCCACCAAATAAGGCAAAAAATTAAACGCAGGAGAAAAAGAGGTATACAACAGCAGTCTTTCAATTATTCTTCTGTATACAGCAGCAAAATATTTTCATCACCATACTCTACAAATGGACTTCTCTTGTACCCTTTGGGGCATGATTCTATCCGGGTCTACAGGGTGGATATCAAGGAAATAGCAGTAGCTCAGTCCCACAAATGACACCTGGCCACCAGTAAGCATCACGGACACTGTCCATGTCCACAACATACTAGAATTATGTGCGATATCCTATCCCCAACCTGTTAGAAGTGGTCATATATTTGCCATTCCAGTATTTATGTTATGTTTTATTCGTAGTAATCTTTTACTATCATGAAAAACCTTTTCTTGGTTCAACTGTTTTGAAATATTTAATTTTAATTAATATTTAATTAATTTTCTGAATGTTATTTAATCTTAATTTTTGCTTTAAGATTTGTACTATATCTTTGACTTACAATCTACTTATAAGACATGGTATATTTTCTCCTAGTACTAAAAATTTTAAAAAGTGTATTTCCATTTTCCATTGACTTTATATTACTTCTTCTCTTTTACACACATACACACACACACACATATGAAAAAACTATGTATATAACCCAACATAAGATTGATAGTGTATTGTAGAAATCTTCAATGACCTTTTTTTTTTTTTTCGGTACCAGGGATTGAACTCAGGAACTTGCACTTGCCAGGCAAGTGCTTATTCTACTGAGCTATCTCCCCAGCCCTTCAAAGACCTTTTAAATGGGTTCATCTAAAATATTTTACATAGTCCTGCATAACTATCATTTTGAGAGCTCTTTATTCTTTATCCAGTACCATACAGCAACTTCTCTTGCCTTCTAAATTATGCTGTTTGTTATTTTCTATATGCTACATCTGGAGGTATTAGAATATTTTGAGTTTGTATAACTGGAAAATATTTTACTTTTAGTTTTCAAAGCTATGTTTGCTAAGCATAAAATTCAATGAGGACAGATTTTTTTTTCAGTCCTTTGAATTAATTAGTCTGGTTTCTTACACACTTGCTCTTTTTTGTTTCTAATGTGGAATAGATGCTATTTAATTTTGTTCCTCCATAGCTAATATTTTTATGTATATGCTTCCATAATTTTTTTCTTTACAGTTAGTTTTGGACATTTTTATGTTTGTGTATCTTGCTATGATTTTATTCAAATTTCTTAAGAAAAAGGTTCATTTTTCTTGGAAATATGATGCTATGATTTCAACTAAATTCAGAAATTTTATTTATTTTTGTTGTTGTTTTTTATTTTATTTTTTAATAGATTGCAAATTTAAAATAAATTATTTACAAACATAAATGAATATAACAATAAAAATTGTCCAAAATAAAAATGAAGAA
>NW_004524608.1:11509349-11516594 GCF_000260255.1 Octodon degus
AATTTCTGAATTTAGCTCAAATTATAATACCGTATTTCCAAGAAAAATGAACCTTTTGCACAAGAAATTTAAATCATACCAAGATACACAAAAATGAAATTGTCCAAAACTTATTGTAAAGAAAAAAATCATTAAAGCATATACATAAAAAATATTATCTATGTAAGAACAAAATTAAATAGCACCTTATTCCACATTAGAAAGAAAAAAAAGGACCAAGTGTGTAAAAAACTAGACAAATTAAGGGAATGAAAGAAAAGATCTGTTCTCTTCAGAAATTTTAAATCTTTAAATATTTATTGTTCACCTCTTTCTACTTGGAGAATTCTAATATATGAATGTAAGTCTCTTGATTGTGGCACAGAGTGAACTATTATATAACTGTTCTGTAAATTCTTTCTTCATTTTTATCTTGCACAATTTTTACTGTTACATTCAAGTTTGTAAATAACTTATTTACAATGTGCAATTTATTATTATTCTCATGCTATGTATTCATTTCAGAAATATTTCTCTAAAATTCACTGTCTACATTTTATCTTTCACATTTGAATATTTGTCTACAATTTTTAATATGCTATATAATTATTGACTTTAAATAAAGCTAATGAGAAAAATATAAAACTTTATTTGTTCTCTATACTTTATGCTTTTTTCAAAATTTGTTTTTTTTTATAAATTTTGTTGAGAAACAAATAGCAATGAGACAGTTTCAAAACCGATTAGTAAGACAGTTTCAATCATTAACACACTGCTTATTGTTATCTTCATAGTGGTTATTCATAGTATAAGATGCAGACATAATATCCTGTCCAAACACTAATACTACAAATCTTTTAACTCATTGAATTAAGAGACAGTAGCTGTAAATCTATCCTGTTTTGTATATACAGATACAAAATGGTCCTTCATTTATATCTCCTTTTTTTTGTTTAGTTTTGTCAGAGATGAGTATTCCATTTAAATACCATTTAAATATTGTAGGTGCGTGAATTCAGCAAAATATTCCAATATAGTCCAGTAGTCCATAATAGTAGTGGGTTATCCAGAGGACTGGCAATGTCAGAAGTTGCTGACTTGAGCCTTTTACAGCTCAGTATATTAATATGGCTTTACTTTTTATTCCTCATTTTTATACTTTTCTGCTGGATGGTGATGTACATCTTTGATAATTTATCTGTGGTGCTATTAATTCTTTTCCCTTATAACCTTCACAGTAGAGATAAAGTTGCACAACACATCACTACTAAAATCAAATAGTCAACGATGATGTAGAGTGTGCCTAAGGAGAGTCACATCGAGAGAAAACATTCTCTCAGGCTTTCACAGAGAGCACATTGGCCAAGCAATGGCCATGACTCATCCACATGGCTAACACTGACAAACAATCTGAGGTACAGGATCTTAGGATAAATCCTGAGGGGATTTCACTGACCTTATCAGACCCAAAAACTACAACTCTTGTTGCATAGGTCCTGCTTTACCTTGGTCTTAACCACCCAGCAGAAAAATATAAAAACTAAATATAAGAAGTAAAGTCTTGTTGTTATGTTGAGCTGTAGGGGACTCAGGTCAACAATTTCTGACATTGCCAATCAAGCAGAAGACCCAATACTATTATGGGCTACTGGACTCTTTTAGAATATTTTGCTGAGTTTACACACCTATAATATTCAAATAACAGAACTTAACAAAAAAAAGGGTATACAGATGAATGTCCATTTTGTATCTGTGTATTCAAAGTGGTTAGGATAGATATATAGTTACATTCTCTTAATGAATAGAGGGATTTGTTCTAATGGTGTTTGTACATAGGATATCATGTTCGCATCTTGTACAGCAATTAACCACTGGGAGGAATGTATGCAATGTTTTAATTATTGAAACTGTCCTACCAATTTGATTTGAAACTGTCTCATTGCTATTTGTTTAGCAATAAAATTATGGAAAAAATAAATAAAAATAAAACATGAGTACTTATTCTCATGAGATTGAAAAAAAAGAATACTCTACAGAGAAATAAGCAGTTCTCCTCAGAAGTGCCATAAGGTGATGGACCAAGACAATGGCATTAATAACTGAATGTATTTATAGCCTGCAAACCATTGCTATGCCACGGGAATGACTATGTCGCAGAACTGTTGGCATTATTTTGAGTCCTGTTGAGCTGTCAAGCAGAGCAGCTGCAATGCTAGCATTTGAAGGTGTGCTGCAGATCACAAAGTTCTTTCCCCACAGTTGGATGGAGTTGCCTGTCCATCATGACAGGATGTGTATATGTACGAGTGCCACACATGTAAAGCAGTGCTGAAGTATACCAGGACAACAAGACATCTAATCTATGCATAATAGGACTTCAGGATGGAGAGGAACATGTGAAAGAAGTAGCAAGTATTTTTTAAAAGATATGAGTAAAATTGTCCTTCATATGGGAAATAATATCAAGATACAGGTCCAGGAATTGAGAGGTTTCTGATCAAATTCAACCCAAAGAAGAGTTCATCAAGAAGTATAATAATGAAATTCAAAAATCATACACCAGGACCGGGGATATAGTTCAAGATGGTACTGCTATTTGAGTTTGGCAATTAGATAGGAGTGTAGGAAAGAGCCCTGAAAGTAAATGAAATCATTGATGCAAATGAATAAAACCAGTTTTTTAACTCATTGGAAATGCATTCTTAAGGTTTCCCTTCCTGCCTAGTCAGGGACTTGAGGTAGCTTTGAGGTTCAGTTAACTGATGTTACAGTTTGTGTCTAGACATCCTCCACAAACCTTCATACAGCCTTGACTCAGGCTTTTCATAGGTGGCTGAATCTAGGTTTGTGATTGATTGTTGATCCAATGCTGGGATTAGGGGTATAAGTGCTACTACTGCCCTAGGTCAGATAGCCTGCATACAATATAAGGGACAGAAAGAGTCCTATCTGTGTCTGTGTGTGTGTGTGTATCTGTCTGTCTGTCTGTGTCTATCTGTCTGCCTGTCTCTCTCTCTCTGTCTCTCCTTTTCTGTCTTCCTCTCTTTTGCTGCTTTTGTTGTCTTTCAGTGCCATGAACTCTTACCTCTCTGTCATGTTCCTCTCTGCCTTGGAGCCAGATCTACAAACTGTGAGCTAAATAAGGCTTATCCCCTTGAACTTGAGCGCTGAGTGTTGTGTCTCAACAATAAGAAAAGAGGACAACTGCTGCTCAAATTCCCAGTTGTAGTAATTCTCTATTCTTTTTTTTTAATTTTATTTATATGTGTGTGTGTGTGTGTGTGTGTGTGTGTGTGTGTGGCCAGCTCAGCCCACCAGGGGGCGGGGCTGGCTGGCATGTGGTGTTAGGGGGATTGAACCACGGTCCCTGTGCTTTGCTAAGCTTGTTCTAAGTAGGTCCTTTAGACCACTGAGCCATCTCACCAGCCCCTCTATTCTTCCTTAAATTCCCTATTCTTTGGCAAAATTCACTCTAACATTGATCTTCCTACTGGATTGTGGAAGTAGGCCTTGAAGATAAAAACACAGTTGGTCTGGTAATGCCAACACTCTATGCCTTCTCAATGAGCTAAAACTAAAGTGAGCTTTCTGGGAAGCATCTTGAATGTCAAAGGAAATGGCTGTTTACCTCATATTCTCCTTTCCTTTGAAAGAAATCATGTTTCCTTGCAAATACTGTATGATGCTGTACCAACTGGGGAAAGGAGTGAACTGGTCAAACTCAGACAATTCTCTTACCTTTTTCTTGTAACTTATATCATTCTGAGGAGAAAGTAAGTGACTCAGGTAAACTTTAGTGAATGATGCACTCAATTTTAGTCATTTTTATCAAGATTTTCCTGGGGCTAGGGAGATAGCTCAGTACAATATGCACTTGCCTGGCAAGCGCAAGGGCCTCAGTTCAATCCCCGGGTTGGCAAAAAAAAAAAAAAAAAAAAAAAAAAAAAAAAAAAAAAAAGATTTTTCTTCCCTATAATTGTTACTTGAAATTGTTATGAAGCATAGTGAAACCTGAGACCTCCTATTATGACAGTATGCACCAATATGTGCATAATCTTATTCTTCTTTAATAAAATGTAATAGTATATATTTTATAACACTCATTGATTTTTCAATTAATTTTTAGGTTCTTTTTTTCTTTTATGAAAAAAGATATTTTCTTAACCAAATAATGAGAACAACAAATATTATACTGTGCCTTATTATCTTCAAAGTAGTTACTAAGTACAAGACATAAAATCAAAAAAATTCTTCCCAAAAAGATAAACAAATTTTCTTTTCAATGATAATCTTTTACTACAAATGAAACAAATAAGCATATATATTGAAATATTTTTTCTTTTTTATTGAGATACTTTTAAAACAACATAAAATGTATTTGCAGAAGTATCTCCCTATTTCCTATTTATCTCTCTTCTAGTTTACTCATTATTTCTGTATTTCTCATATAAAAGGAACAATGTGATATCTGAGCTTCTGTGTCTCATTTATTTCACTTAATATTATGTTTTCAGGTTGCATCCACTCACCCACGAATGTCTCAAGTTTATCTTTCTTTATGGCAGTGTAGCATTCTCAAGTTTATCTTTCTTTATGGCAGTGTAGCATTCCAATGGGTATAAATGCCAATTTTCTTTATCCATTCATCCACTGATGGACATATATACTGTTTCCAAGATCTAGCTACTGTAAATCATTCTGCTATGAATATAGCTATACATGTATCCCTATAATATGATTTTAATTCTTTTAGGAAGGTATCTAGACAGGAATAGCTAGGTCAAATGGAATCTGTACTTTCAGTTTGTTGAGAAATTAACTACTGATTTTCATAGTTTATATTCCCACCAACAATGTATTTTCCTTTTTCCATATATCACATCAGCACTTGTTAATTTTAGGTTGTTTACATGATAGCCATTCTTTTATGGGTAACATAGTGTCACAGTGTTGCCTTAATTTCCATCTCTCTGATAGCCAGCAATGATAAACATTTTTTTCATATATTTATTGGCCATTTGTACTTCCTTTTCTTTTCTGAGAAGTGTCTATTTTGGTTGTTCAACTTTTTACTGGGAATTGAATTACATTTGATTTGATTAGGTCTTTAATATATATATATATATATATATATATATATATATATATATATATTCTTTTTGCAGTACCAGGGATTGAACTCAGGACCCTGAACTTGCCAGGCAGGCACTTTCTTTATATATTCTTGATGTTTCATCTGTCCATGAAATAGCTAGCAAATATCTTAACCTATTCTGTAGGTTATCTCTGCATTCCATTAGTAGTTTCCTTTTTGTGCAGAAGGTTTTAAATTTCTTATGATCCCATTTGTTGATCCTCATTATTATTTCTTATGACACTGGCATTCTGTTCAGAAAGTCTTTGCCTATGCCTATTTTCTTCAAGAGTTGTCCTTGTTTCACCTTCCAAAAGATTGTTTCTGATTTAACAGTTATATCTTTGATCAATTTATATTTTAACTGAGAACCTGGTGAGATAAATAGAGCCAGACTCAATCTTTTATGCCTGTCCTGAGGTTGTTCCTGCTTCTTCTATGTTGTTTATTGATCCACATGTTTAATTTTGTTATCATTTTCTAGCTTTATGCTTGAAGGTCTGATAATGTTAGTAAAATTTACATTTGGATTTCATTAAGGTTTCCTTTGTGGCTTACCACATGGTTAATTTTTGGTAAAAATAAGGTATATTCTTTACTTCCAGGCATAAAGTTCAAACTATACCCATAATACTTAATTTTTACTATGATATTTACATCTTATGTCTTTAATATTTCAACCGTTAGATCAATCTTGGTTGACATAATATGTCTAGAAGTTTAGCGAAGTAACTGCATCCTGATGTGCAGAATATATGCCCTTACCTCTAGGATATTGTTTGTTGTATCAACTTAAGAAATTTAGAAATTTAACTGACTTAGCAGGAAGGCCAGGAACTTTACTTTGTAAGTATTCTGAGGCTGTGCAAGAGGAAGGCACAGAGATGGTAAATGAAGAATATACATTCTTCTCATTATTTCATGGAGGATTCTCCAAAACACATCCTGATTTTTTTTTCATATCCTGATTTAAAATGTAAAGTTTTAATAAATACCAATAATAATAGCAACAGCAATTATATATTGGATTACAATGGAGCAAACTAAAAATCAACCAAAAAAACCAATGGCACCTACAAAAATACATGGAAGAAAAAATATGACACTTTAGACCAATCAGTAGATCATTGAAGAAATCGAGAGAAAGTTAAAAATTCCTAGATTCAAAAGATAAAAGAAATATGTATTAGAAGCTCTGTGATATATTTAAAGCAGCTCTAAGAAACATGTTCAGAGCTATGAGTGCCTACAAGTAACAACAAAAAAATCTTAAAAAATAAAAAACTAACAACACAGGTCAGGAATCTAGAAAAATAACCAACTGAACTAATAATCTCTAGGAAACAGGAAATAATGACAAATAAAACTGAAGAAAGACCCAGTCCTACCCCAGGCCCAGTGAGTGTGTGGGAGAGCTTATGGCTACCCTGCACCAGCGGGACCTATTACTCAGGAAGGAGCTGAGCACAGCAGCCGGACCCAAGCCAGGCACAGCAGGATAACTCCAAACTTTGCAGTTCTCAACCTGAACTGCAGTACGTGCTAAGGTTATAACTATAACGAAGATCTACAACAAAGTTCAGAAGACAGTGCTACACAAAATGATGAGAAGAAACAAAACGCAACCTCAGAACCCAAGCCCACCCGTAACAAGTGCAGAGGACACTAACACAGAACAAATTGGGAATCACACAGCTCAAAGCAATGAATCAATGGCTTCTGAATAAAGAAACAGCTGCAGAAAGGTATAGAGGAACTCAGATTAGAAATAAAAAAAGAAATCCCTGAATTAATAACATTGGCAGTAAAGAATCAAATGCAAGTCCTAGCCCAGATCCGGTGAGTGTGTGGAGAGCTTCCTGCTACCCTGCGCCTGTGAGACCAGTCCCAGCCCAGGCGCAGCGTGGGCCGGACCCTCTCCCACCCCCTCGGGCTACCCCCCACCACTCCGCCGTACCGCCGTACCTCCCCACCCCTCCCGCCGAGTAGAAATTTCTGCCGACTTCCGGGAACCCCCAGACCCAGTCATGGCCCAGGTCCGGGGAGTGTGTGGAGAGCTTCCTGCTACCCTGCGCTAGCGGGACCAGTCCCAGCCCAGGCGCAGCGTGGGCCGGACCCTCTCCCACCCCCTC
>NW_004524608.1:11521704-11522387 GCF_000260255.1 Octodon degus
AAAAAAATATGGGCAGAAGTAATAGCAGAAAACTTCCCAAATATAAGGAAACAATCTGACATTCAGGTAACCTAAGCATACAGAATGCCAAGTAACCTGAACCCAATGAAAAACACACTAAGACATATAATAGTCAAGGTCCCAGAAATTCAGCACAACAATAATCTACTGAAAGCCACCAGAGAAAAGAAGGAGATCACATTCAAAGGAAAACCCATCAGAATTACGGCCGACTTCTCTTCACAAACCATAAAGGCAAGAAGAGCATGGAGCAAAGTACTTCGAGTTCTTTATGAAAACAAATTCCAGCCCAGACTACTATACCTGGCAAAACTCTCATTCAAGTTTGATGGAGAAGTGAAATACTTTCATGACAAAGACCAGCTAAAGAATTTTGTGATGACAAAGCCAACCTTACACAGGCTACTGAAAGATGTTCTAGAGAGGGACCAGAATGATCAGAACTCCACGAATGAGATGAGAAGGAACCAACTAAATAGGGTGAGCAATTAAACATAGGAGAAAAAGAAGTAACGACAAAAGGTAAATAACATGTGAATCGTAAGTCAAAACATCTCAATTCTAACCATCAATGTAAACGGACTCAATTCACCCATTAAGAGAAATAGACTGGCACAGTGGATTAGGAAACAAAATCCAACAATATGCTGTATACAAGAAAC
>NW_004524608.1:11526177-11526848 GCF_000260255.1 Octodon degus
ATTTGGAAAAAATCATGACAAATAAGTACTCAGACAAAGGTCTGCTCTCTAGAATTTATAAAGAACTAAAAAACACTAGGGCCCAAAAATTTAAAATTCAGATATGGGCATCCAAGATGAACACACGCTTCTCAGAGGAAGAAATTAAAGACGTGAGTAAATATATGAAAAAATGCTCCACATCACTAGCCATTTGCAAAATGCAAATTAAAACAACACTGAGATATCATCTAACCCCAGAAAGAATGGCTATCATAACAAAATCACCCAACAAATGTTGGAGAGGCTGTGGGGAAAAAGGAACCCTTCTCCACTGCTGGTGGGAATGTAGACTGGTGCAACGGTTATGGAAATCAATATGGAGACTCCTTAGAAAAGTTGGATTCGAAATCACATTTAAACCAGCTATTCCTCTACTGGGAATTTTCCCAGAGGATCTGAAAACATCATATCATAGTTATATATGTGTCCCTATGTTTATACAGCACAATTTGTGATAGCCAAATCTTGGAAACAACCAAGATGCCCATCACATGAGGAAAGGTTGAAAAAGATGTGGTATTTTTACATAATAGAGTATTATTCAGCTATTAACAATGATAAACTCGAAGCCTTTATATTGAAGTGGATGCCACTTGAACATATAAGTGAAATAAACCACACACACATGT
>NW_004524608.1:11527249-11529784 GCF_000260255.1 Octodon degus
TGGTAATTTGTAATAGTAGTTTCATGCTTGAAGTGCCTGTCATTCTGGTCTTCTGAATATGGGCTGCTTGTCATGACATGCCAGTTGCTGCTATGATATCTCTCAGGTAGATGGTTGTTCAAAAAGAAGGGGGTGGTGAATGAAAGGAAGAGACAGAAAAAGGAATATTGTGGGACTGTCTGCTTCAAGGTTGTATATGGTAAGATTTTTGGACTTATGTGTAAATATAAGAAAGATTTGTTCTAATAGCGTTTGTGGACAGGATATCATGTCTGCATCTTGTACTACGAACAACCACTAAGAAGACAACAATATGCAATGTATTAATTACTGAAACTGTCCTACTAATCAGTTTTGAAACTGTCTCATTGCTATTTGTTTCTCAATAAAATTATATTTGAAAAATGTTTAAAGAGACAGGAGCAACCAGATCTGAAACAGGAATTATTACACCTGGGCAACTAACAAACTGAAGTATACTGGCAGGGGGCAGGCAGGGTGGGGGAACATTTTCTGCCACAATAGGACTAGAAATATTGAAAATTAGGGAAACACATGAAGCCATACACACAGGCACAGGTTTACTGAAAAGGATACCAAAAGCATAGGAAACAATATCAAGAATCAGAAAATGTACTACATTATTTAAGAGCTTCTGTATTACAAAGAAGAAAAGAGTAAAGAGCCTACCGAAGGAGAGAAAAATCTTTGCCAGCTACTCATCTGACAGGAGATTAAGACCTGGAATACAGAAAGAATTCAAAAAAGTTAAGACCAAGAAAAAAATAACTCAAGTAATAAATGAGCAAATAAATTCAATAAATAAATCCAAAAAAGTACAAATGCCAATAATTACATTAAAAATTATCAGCATCTTTAACAATTAGGGAAATGAAAATCAAACCTACATTGAAAGGAGAAGGGGCCGGGGAGATAGCTCAGTAGAGGTAATCAGCAAGAGGAAAATAATGAAAAATTTCAATGACAGCAATAAGTCAATAGCCTTTAGTAATACCTCTCATTGTGAATGATCTCAATCCTCCAGTGAAAATACACAGATTGGCAGGATAGATAAAGAAATAAGGAGGCCCAGCCAGATAGCTCAGCAGATTAAAGCGCCTGCTTAGGCAGATGCAGGGACTAGGGTGATCCCCAGTGTGCTGAGACTGCAATTAAGATTAGGCGTGGCGGCACATGTCTGTAATCCCAGCACTTGGGAGGTTGAAAACAGGAGGATCACTAGGAGTCAGATCTAAGTTGTGAGACCCTGTAGACACTGTAAACCCTGTACTAAATACAAAAAAAAAGGAAGTAAAATCAAATGGGTTGCTGTTTAAAAGAAATATATTTAATCCTAAAAGAAATAGACTAAAAAAAATCAAAGGATGAAAAAATATGTCATGCGACAGGAATGTGAAAAGAAACGGGAGTAGCTATGCTATTTTCAGACAAAGTGGACTTCCAGCCAAAACTCACTGCAAGAGGTAGACAAGCTTACTATATATTAGTTAAGGGAACAATCCAAATTGAAAAGGTAACAACTATTAAACATAAGTGCACTGAACAATGGTGTACTCAAATTCATAAAACAAACTTTACTGGACAAAAAGATCAAATAAACATCAACACAATTACAGTGGAGGATCTCATTATCACACTCTTACAAATACCAACTAAACAAAAAATCACTAACAAGAGCTGAGCTGAACCTTCAAAGAAATAGACTTAATACATATCTATAGTGTTCTACCCAACAATAACAGAATACACAATCTTCTCCACAGCACATGGAACTTTGTCCAAGATAAACTATATCCTAGCCCAAAGAGCATGCTTAAATGCAAAAGAATCAAAATAAAGTCATGCATATTATCCAATCATATAGCAATAAAATAAGAAATCAACTGCCAAAAGAAACACCAGAAGTTATACAAACACATGAAGGTTAAACAATGTACTCTGGAATAATTAATGAGTCACAGAAGAAATTAAGGAAGAAATCAGGCAACTCCAGAATCAAATTATAATCCCAATACAACAGAACAGAATTTCTAAGACACAATGTAAGGAATTCTAACAGAAAAGTTTACAGTTGTGAATGACCACATCAGAAAAACAAAGTGAGTGGAGCTGTCAAGCTGAGTAGCTTTGCGAGGCTCCCGTGCACCTAGATTCACAGCTTTGGCACCCCCCACCCCCACCCCCATCCCCTATCCCTGCACCATCAAGATGCCCAATAGGAAGGTCAGCTCAACTGAAGAGGCTGCGAAGGAGCCCAAGAGGAGATAGGCGTGGCTGTAGGCTAAACTTGTTTCAGCTAGAATGGAAAAGAAGTCAAAAAAGACAGTGGGAAAGGATAAATCTTCAGACAAAAAAGTGCAAGCAAAAGGAAAAGGGGAGCCAAGCGAAAACAGGTTGAAGTGGCTAAGAAACCAAGGAAGATTTACCTGAGGAAAATGGAGAAACTGGGGCCGGGGAGATGGCTCAGTGGAATAAGCGCTTCCCTGGCAAGCACAAGGGCCTGAGTTCAATCCC
>NW_004524608.1:11530409-11536502 GCF_000260255.1 Octodon degus
TATGTGTGTGTGTGTGTGTGTGGCCAGCTCAGCCCACCAGGGGGCGGGGCTGGCTGGCATGTGGTGCTGGGGGATTGAACCGTGGTCCCTGGGCTTCGCTAAGCTTGTTCCAAGTAGGTGCTTTAGACCACTGAGCCATCTCACCAGCCCCTGTCTTGGATACTTTAAATGACTTCTATTCTCATGTTTATAGTAAAATTGTTTCCTAAAGAAAACTACTTCCTAATTGTTGCCCTGTCAGAATCATGTGCACTCTGTAACATCTTTGGTAGTGGTAGCCTGGTTTGCCTCATTTTGTTTATGTGCTGTGAAAGATCAAAAATTTGAATATGTAGTGTATGTGATACAAAATTGTGACTTGGTGGGACTTAAGTAACACTTCGTTAGCATTTGAAGATACTGGTACTTAATTCTCTTACAGAAAATTTGCCTCTATATTTTACGCTGGAAATTCACTGGAATAACTGGAAAGCAGTACACGGCTTTTTTTGGTACATGTGTTAAGAATTGTGTACAGGGGCTGGGAAGATGACTCAGTGGAATAAGTGCTTCTCTGGCAAGCACAAGGGCCTGAGTTCAATCCCCAGTTCCAAAAAAAAAAAAAAAAGGAATTGTGTACAAAGTGAATCATGTACTGATCCTCAACACAACCAATAAAATCTGAAATATTGAAGACAAAAAAAAGAAAAGAGTGAGCCAAATAAATAAGTACTCCAATGATGTATCTTAAGATCTTAGAAAAACAAGAACAATCCAAAACAAAAATAAATATAAAGGATGATATTATAAAGATCAGAACAGAAATTAATGAAATTCAGGCTACAGAAACAATACAAAATTATCAATGAATCAAAAAACTGGTTCTTTGGGGCTATGGCAATAGCCCAGCCATATAAAAGCCTGCCTGGCAAGCATAAGGACCTGGGTTCAATCCCTAGTACCACATGCTGTGTTGGACCTGGAACCCCAGGTGTGCCATGCTAGCCACCAAAACCAGGCATGGTGGTGAATGCCTATAATCCCAGTTCTGGGGAGGCTAAGAGAAGAGTATCACTGTAAGAGTCTCCAAGCTGCGTAGCAAGACCCTGTACCAAATACATCAATAAATAAAAAAGATTTTTTTAAAAAAATTAAATAAAAACATCTAAATATTAAAGTACAAACAATCTTCTGGAAGATCAAATGGGTAAGACTTTTGAAGACATAAGCATAGATAAGAACTTTCTAAAGAACCTCAGCTGTTCAAGAAATAACATCAAGAATTCAAAAAAATGGGATCATATCAAATTTGAAAGCTTCTGCATAGCGAAGTAGACAAAGTAAAGAGACATTGTACAGAATGGGAAAAATATTTGCTAGCTATTCCTCAAACATAAACCTAATATTTAAAATATATAAAGAATTAGACCCACAAATGAAAGAACAAATTTTAAAATGAGCAACTCAATGTTACTGCCTTCAGTGTCTTAAAATGGTATTATGGTTTACATTGAGAAAGTCACCCAAAGGCCTCATGCACTCATAGGTGGGGCTTTAGGAAGGTGATTGGATGTTGGGTGCTGTATTCATCAGTAGATTAATCCAGTGTGAAGTCACAGCTAAATGTGCTATTGGTAGATGGAATCTGGCTGGAAGAAGAAAGTCACTGGGCCATAACCTGCAAGTGGAGATCTTCCTTCCTGCTCCTCCCTTTGAGCTTTGCTTCCTAGTGACTCATGTGAACAGCTTTCCTCCTAAACCCTTCTGCCATGACTTTTGGCTTTGGAGCCAGCCAACAAGACAGACTAAACTGTGAGTAAAAATATGCCCTTCCTTGGGCCAAAATAAGCCCACCCTTCACTAGTGGGAGTCAGTTACTGTACCTCGGCAAAAAGAAAGGGAATAAGATAAATGATGCCTTTTTATGTTGTTGGATATATATATATATATATATATATATATATATATATATAAAGCTCAATGTGTTCAAGTGATAATAAATCAATAATACTAACTCAAGATAAATAGATTTCAGGAAATAAGAAAATTGGTAATGTTTTTACAAGAATTCTCAAAGTTTGTACAAAATAACCTATTGCCAAGATTTCAAGAAGACAAAGTATCAAAGTATAAGATAGTCCACATCTCTTTTTCATGGTCACCATAGTAAATACTTCAAATATCCTGCCTATAAGAGGAAAATCATTTTGGCTCACAGTTTCAGTGATGTTGGTCCACCACAAGTTGACTTGGTTGCTTTGCGGCTATAGCAGGACAGTGCATCATGGCAGATAAAATCCTTTCATTTCACGGCCAAGGATCAAAATAGAAATATCAAGAGACCAGGGCCTCAAGATTTCCTTCCAGACTAAGTCCCCAGTGATCTACAACCTCCCACAAGGCTTGACCTCTTAAAGGCTTCCCCATTTTCTAATGGTACCAGCTGAGTACCATTAACAAATGGGCTTCTAGGGAACATTCATACAAAGTATAGTACATGGCAACAATGTATAACTACTGTTTAAAGTGAGAACTACAATATTAAGAGATAATAAACAGGATTCATTCATTACTTTTAAGAAAGCATAAACATATAAAAAGCTTGAAAATAATTTAAAGTGAAATAACATGGAATCATCATAATGATTCAAGGAAATTTATATTATTTTAGTTTGCTTCATACTTAAACTTTTCAGATTAATATGGAAATAGAAATGCTTCTCTCCTATAACACATTCCCTGATTCCACAAGTAGAAAGTAAATACTGAGTAAGGAAAACTACACCAACTACACATCACTGTTTTCACATTCTTCATTTACAATATTTCTTTTTTTAATGTATGTAGTACAGCATTTACAGTGTCTCTCTACACATATCAGACTCATAGTGATCCTCCTGTTTTCAGCCTCCCAAGTTCTGGGATTACAGGCATGTGCCACCACACCCCGGACTCTGTCGCTGTATAAGCACGCTCCAGGGGTGAGGCCAGCACCACACCACCAGGATCGAACAGGGTCTCTACATCTGCCTAAGCAGGAGCTTTAATCTGCTGAGCTATCTGGCCAGCCCATTTACAATGTTACTGCAAGTTCAACTTGAGTCCTCAAGACTGTTTTATCCAAAGCTTGTCTACAAAACATTTCATTAACAGAGTGGTTGGTGGTACATTGTTGTTTTAAAGAAAAGTTAGGTTTTGTTCTTGAGGAATGAGTGTGAGAATCTTTCTACATTGTTTCTAATTATGTTGGTACATCCACTGAAGTTGTTTTCATAACAACTACTATTCCCAGATATCTATTTTTATTTTACATGAAAGGAAAACTGCAATTTAGATTCACAATGGCGTATTTTTTAAATATTCATTTATAAATTGGCTAGATTGGGACCAATAAGCTAGCTTTGGGAAAAATTAACATTTTTGTTTCTTTTTAAAATCATACTAAAATTACTCAAAATCATTTATTTACTGTTAGATTCAGAAAGCTTACATCTGGTGGTGATATAGGTATCATGCAATGATTAAGCTCTTGGATTAGCAGAGCTAATAATAATTTGTACACAGATGTTACAAAAAATAACCTCTTATTCTAGTGATGTTTATTTTTATGTAACACACAAAACTGGAGAGCTGTTCAAGTAAACAAGTAACATCTATATTTTAAACTCAAATAAATTTCTGGCTCATCTCCTACATGTTGAAATCTATCATTTATAGTCACATCTCTACATTAAATCAATAACTACATTGAGTTCAAGAAGATTTATACCAACTTCTTGGAGTACCAAGAGGATGAAAAAAGTGATAGGCTCTATGTAAAAATTAAACAATCTAGGTAAAATATTAGCATACATCAATTCACTCTTTCCTTAAAAGCTATTACACACCTATTGCTTGCCAGGTACCAGACAAGGTACACTGTTCCCATTCTCAAAGAGGTTACACTGTTATCAAAGTACTGAAAATAATACTTATAAGCATTTTTTAAAATTCCAAATACTTTTAAGTTTGCTTTGTAAAATTATTATTAAGATTTCTAACATTAGGATTAAGCTGAGCTGCCCAAGTTTTTAAAGAGTAAAACCTAAATGTTTGATAATGCTGCCAAAAATTTTGATTAAGCATTTTTAACATCGAGAATATTTATATGAACTAGGAATTGCTCAGCTTAATATATTATTTAGGGTTTTGAAGTTGGATGGAATACAGATGCATTAAAGTGATATACACAAGAAGAAAAAAATTCAGTATACTGACTCAACTAGTTTAAACCAGACTGCATGGAGAATAGAACACAGTTCCCTGTTGTTTAGGATACAATTATGATTTTTAAATAACCTCTATTCTTACAGCTTTCAGCTCTGATAACTTGTTCACTTATAGAATGCTCCATTCCAAATAGGTGCTGCCTGTCTAATAGTAATTCTGACATTGCTGAGGTTGTATTTCTAGCCCTCTATTTTTCCCCTCACATACTCCAATAAAATTATTATCAAATCCTGTGTGTTCTAAGCTCAAAACATGCCCCAAATTCAATCAGCTCTCCTGACCTACCCTGCAAGCCACAATCTTCTAACTACTACAATTCGTACTAAACTAATCTTCTATTCTTTCTCCTTTAGTCAATTATTCACCCAACCCAAGCAATATCATTAACATTCAAATCATATTTTGCTTTTCGGTTCAAAAGCCTCCAATGATTTCCCATCATGTTTAAAATAAAACCAACATTGCTCACGAAGGCTTATAAGGCTAATTTATGCAGCATGGAACGTAGGTACTATCCAACCTCATTCTACAAATCTCATTAACTATTTCCTACTGTTCCAACAACTTTGATCTTCTTATTCCTGTTCTTTAAACATGACAAGCATATCCCTACCTCAAAGGTTTTCACATGCTACCTTCTCTACCTAGAAATATTCTTTCCCAGATATTCTCATAGCTTCTTCTCTCATCACATTCAAATTTCCCTCTAGTTAACTCCAAAAAGAAACATCAAAACTAATAGACAGGAGCTGAGGAGATAGCTTAGTGGTCTAAGCATCTGCCTGGCAAGCACAAGGACTTGGGTTTGGTCCCTGTACTGCATGTCATGCAGCCCTGGAACCTCGGTCTCGCCATGCAGGCCCCAGAACCCTGGGTATGGTGGTGAATGCCTATAATCCCAGTGCTGGGGAGGCTGAGACAGGAGGATCATTACCAGTCTGAGCCACATAGTGAGACTCTACCAAATAAATAAAATAATTTTTTAATTTAATATAAAAAAAACTAATACCCAACTGACCACCAAAATTAAAAAGCAATTTTACTCCCTTTTTATTTTTCCTCCTGGATGTGTCAGTTCTTGAATTACAATTATATAACTATACTTTATTTATTTACTGCCACCACCCAAACTAGAATATTAGCCCATGTTATGGCTTGTATCTAGAAGTTCTCCTAAGGCCTCATACACTCATACGTGGGGCTTTTTGGAGCTGGCTGGATATAGCATGTGATACTGGGTAAGAGTATGTGTACTAAATTAATCCACTGGTTGTAATTAGCATAGTTCTATATGTGCCTAAGTGGGCTTACTGAAGACAAGCCCTACCCTGGGTATGAGTGGCACCATCAAAAAAGGTTTATAGCCTGCTTGGGATAAAAAGGAAAGTCAGGCTTTCTGTTTGTGGCTGCTGCTTCCTGCCTCCTGCCTACCTTGCTGGTTGTGGACTGCTCCTCCTCTGCCATGTCCCTGTGCTGTGCTGCCCTGCCTTGGAGCCAGCTGACTATGGACTGAAACCCCTACAAACTATATGAGGTGAAATAGTTTCCTCCCTTAACTTGTGGGTGTCAGGTATTTTGTCCCAGCAACAGAAAAGTAACTAACACAGCCCAAAGACAAACTTTTCCACAATACTGTATGTGAAGCACCTTAACAAAATGCCTGGCACATAAATGATATTCAGGATTTGTGTGATGAACTAATTTTCTCTATCTACTTTTCTTTACATTTACTCGCCTTCTGATTGTCCTTAGCTCAAAATTCCAGAAAAACTCTCCTTTCATAAACTACTCACCATGGGGCCAGGGAGATGGCACAGCAGAATAAGCGCTTTCCTGGCAAGCAAA
>NW_004524608.1:11544372-11551999 GCF_000260255.1 Octodon degus
TATCTGTGTATTCAAACTGGTTAAGATAGATACATAGTTACATTCTCTTTATGAATAGAGGGATTTGTTGTAATTGTGTTTCTAAATAGAATTTCAAGTCCACATCTTGTACAGCAATTAACCACTAGGAAGAATGTATGCAATGTGTTAATTATTGAAACTTTCCTACCAAATTTTTTTGAAACTTTCTCATTGCTAATTGTTTGTCAATAAAATTATGGAAAAAAAGAAAAAAAAATAAATTCTTAGGCTTGTTCAAAAAAAAAAAAAAAAGCCTTTTCTTGTGTGTTGGGTATTTATCTAAGCAAGGAGAAAAATAACTAAGACACCAAATAATTACCTAATATGACAGAATTAAACCTGCTGTTCTATTAACAAGGAGTGCTTCAAATTTGAATATGAGATTGTCAAATGCACTTACCTTACAACATTGGGCATTCTTCCTTTGATTCTCCATCTAACACATCTGCAGCTCTAATACTACTTTCAGGAGCTCTAGTTTTCGCCATGTTGCTTGCACCCACCATAAGATGACTGCTATAGCTGTTGAAGGTGCTATCGTTCAATAATTTTAGAGCTACCAACTTTCAAAGTGCCACAGAAGTATCATGTTCCTACTCTGTGCCACATTCATACCCGCACCCAAGTAGTACTATCTTGTGCTCACATAATCAGAGATTCCTTCACAGAATCTTCAACTGCCACATGAAGTATATTTTCTTCCCAGAATTAAACAATGAAGTCCAGTAGGCCAGGCCACTGGATCAATATGCAAGACAGAATATACTGTATATTATTCTTTTTTTTAAATGTATTTAGCTGTTGCAAGACCTGACTATGCAGCTCAGACTCATAGTGATCCTCCTGCTTTCAGCCTCCCCAGCGAAGGGATCATAGGTGTGTGCAACTACACTCAGACCCTGGCCAGCTCAGCCCACCCTGGCAGCGGGCCTGGCATGGTACATGGTGCCGGTATTGAACCACAGTCCCTGCATTCACCTAAACTTGCCTAAGCAGGTGCTTTAGTCTGCTAAGCTATTTCACCAGCACACTGTATACTATTCTTGCCATGTTTGCTGTGCATAAATTCAAATTTGTTTCTTAAGAAAAAAAAAGCATGTTAATTATTGAAACTGTTCTACCAATTTGATTTGAAACTGTCTCACTGCTATTTCTCTCTCAATAAAATTATGGAAAAAAAGAAAAACTCAAAAAAAAAAAAAGCAAAATGACTGCTGCGGGTCTTCAGTCTAGTTTACAGGACACTCTTGAACATGTCTGAAGCCAGGCATATCTTATCTTATTTTACCCTCTTCTCTGAAGAAGCCTATTGCAAGGTAATGAAGACTATTCTGGAAAAATATGCAACCTACAGGAAGAAACAGAAGCATAAAGAACTAAGAAAATTTTGTTTAAAGGAAAAAGGGTAATTCTCAATACATCAAACTCAACCTGCAAAGGCCTGTAAATGATCCTATTGTGAGTAATGACCTTCACACAAACTTTGAAAAGTCCATTTCACTACCCTGTGAAATGTGAAAGCTTGCGGGTAACCAAGTACTTCATAAGAGGGTAAGAAAGAAAATTTTTAAAAATCACCAAAATCTTAGTCATTACTTCTACCTGTATTGGTGCAAAGAGTCATATGACAAAATTATAATGGCTACTGCTAATTCAGTGACTACAAAACATAAAGTAGACAGACCTATACTAAATATATGGGACAACATATGGGGCATGCTTATATTGAAATTATTGTTATTTATCTGAAATTCAAATGTACCTGGGTATCCTTGTTAAATCTAGCAAGCCTACACCTAGAAGACTATAATTAATATATAGATGTACCACCAAGATTCCCCCTTTCAGAAAAGACTTACTATTGAGCAGAAAAGTGGCCTGCAGACACTAGCTAGCTCCAGCTGTTAACCAGCATTGGTCCTTGCTTCAGTGATAATGGAAATTACACTGAGACATTTAGAATGAATTTACAGAGAAAGGTTTAATGAGAAAGTAAGAATATGGTAAAGGACTTTAGCTTGAGGAGCTAAAGAGGCACACCTCTGACAAACATTGAAAGGCCCTTTACAAGAAAGAAAAGTAAGAAAAAACAGGGAGGCTTCGGCTTGAGGAACTGATGAAGAAAATCACATTAATGATTTTATTTTAATATTTTTAAAATAATGGTGACCACTTTTATAGGGTGTTGTGGTTGGCTGAGGTCTGGTTGTTCGTAAGTCTAGAGGAATCCTTATGGCTTAATGATCAATTCAGTTCCATGACATGACTGTCCTTATTTGAGGATGTGGGAGGCCAGTCTTGGTTCCTCTTATGGAGTAATTATTCCTGTTTGGGGGGAAGATGTGACTGCATCATGGAATGGTCTGTGAGGGTCTGCCTTTCCTGAAATCTGAAGTTACTGCAGATTTAAGACAATGGCTAGAGACTTCTAGGCAACACTCTAGAAGGTCCAAACTGAATTTAATAAAACTGGTGATTGCGTATCCTCATAAATCATTAAATTTATTACTTTTGTTTTACTTTTTTGCTGCTGAGGACTGGACTCAGGGCCTCACACTTGCTAGATACACATTCTACCACTGAACTAAATCCCCAACTCTGAAGATTAGCTACTCTTATATTAGTGTCCTCAGTCTTGAAGGGGGATGAAATAAACTAAGCAAATTTAGGGCTTCCAAACCTTATATTATAGATAATCCTGAAGCTATTAATATACCTATAGGGCTAGCCAAATAGCTCAGTGAATTAAAGTGCCTGCCTGCAAGCAGGCACAGGGGCCAGGGGTTCAAACCTGGGGTCGAACCTGCCCTGCCAGCCCTGCCCCCGGGTGTGCTGAGATAGCAATTGAGATTGGGTGTGATGGCACACACCTATAATCCCAGCTCTTGGGAGGCTGTAAACAGGCGGATCACTATGAGTCCGATCCAGTACTGAGAAACTGAACACCCTGTAGTCCCTTCCCTAAAATATAAAATAAATAAATAAATAAATATTAATATACCTACTGCAAAGCTGAGAAAGGATCTGACCACAGTTTTAAGTCAATAAAGGAAACATTTCTTACTTGAATATAACTCACCAAAACTGAACCCTAAAACTATACAAAGTCTAAAATACAATTTCCACAGAAGTGATTGAGGAAACTGCTACAGAGCAACTCCTTCCTCCTCCTTAATACTCAGTGGATTAAAGCACCTGCAAATTTCAAAGGAAATCAAAACTTTAAAGATGCTATCAATGCTAGTTAAACTGTCGAACTATACAGAAAGACTAAGTTGCCACATATTTGTAAGAATATATTAATACCAAAACTGATAAAAATTACAGAAAAAAAATCACAAATCAATATTGGTAAAAAAATAAAATAAATTACCTGAAGTAAACTATTCATAAATACAACCCAGCAGTATATTAAAAGATCAAGACATAATAATCTAGTAAGAGTTGTTCTAGAAATGCAATGATAGCTGCAAATTACCAAGTAGGATTCACTTCAGAAACGTAATCATGATTTAAAACTATTAATACACATTGTATTAGTAACTCTAATAACAACCAACAGTTTATCTTCAGTATGTTAAAACTATGTGATAAACTCCAACAATTTTATTAAAGAAAAATAAAATCAACAAAATAGACACAGATACTTCTTTACTATTACAAAATAAGATTTCTATTGTGTCTCTAAAGCCCACAACAAATTTTATGGAAAATAATAGAAGTAGTGACACAATAGTGAGACAGAACTAGTCAATATTGCCACTATTTTTTAATACAGGCTGCACTGTATGTGCTACCCAATGTAAGCATCTAAGAATGCTGATAGTTTGACTGTATACTTTTTTAAAAAACAAGAATTAACTGTAAAACTACTGTTATGGTTTGTGTGTATGTGTCCCACCAAAACCTCATGTAGTCATTGAGGTGCAACTATAGAGTTTGTGATTAATTCGTGATCCAAGCCTAGGATTATGGGGCTGAATACTTCTGGGATTATGGCTGTGAGTACTATACCCAAACTGGGGCAGACAGACTGAATGTAACATAAGAGAGACAGAGACAGACTTGTTCTAGGTAGCCACTGTTGCTGTTACTCCTCCCTTTTGCTCTTGAGGTTTGCTGTCACCATGAACTGCCGTTCTGCCATGTGCCACTCTGCCTTGGAGCCAGCGGAGTACGGACTGAGACCTCCATTAACTGTGAGCTAAATAAACCTTTCCTTCCTTCATTTTGTGTGTTGGGTATTTGTCCTAGCAATGAGAGAAGAGTAACTGAAACCACTATCAAAGATTATAAAATAATTCAGTATATAATATAATACAAAATTATTATCTAGAAATCAGTGTCTAATATGTAAAAACTGATAGAAAATATACAGAGAAAATTCCACTTTCAGTATTCCTTCCCAAGATATAACCAAAATAATCAATAAAAAATTGTCAAGACCTACAAAAAGGGGCCGGGGAGATGGCTCAGTAGGATAAGTGCTTGACGGGCAAACTCAAGGATCTGAGTTCAATCCCCAGTTCCGCAAAAAAAAAAAAAAAAAAAAAAAGACCTATAAAAAGAAAAATTTAAAACACTACTCCTCAAAGACACCAAAGAATACTTGTCAAACACAAACAATGACTACATTCTTGAAAACAAAACAATTCAAATCTTCTTCAATAGAGGATGACATTATTTTATTTTATTTTTTATGTGTCTAGTAAAGGGTCTACAGGGTCTCACTACACAGATCAGAGTTTTCAGCTTCCCAAGCACTGGGATTACAGGCTTGCGCTACCCCGCCCAGTCTCAGTCACCATCTCAGTGTGCCCCAGGGGTGGGGCCAGCATGGCAAGATGGGGATCAAACCATGGTCCCTGTGTCTTCTAAGCAGGCACTTTAATCTTCTATTGGGCTAGCTGGCTGCCCCAATAGAGGATGACTTTAAAAAAAAAGAAAAGAAAGAAAAAAGAAAAAAAGATGACTTCTTAAAATAATAGTGTATCTATACAATGGAATATACTTAAAAGAAAAAGATCAAGAAAATGTTTATGTACTTCTATGAAAAGATCTTTTTTTTTTTTTTTTGGTGGAACCAGGGATTGAACTCAGGCCGTTGTACTTGCCAGGGAAGCGCTTATTCCACTGAGCCATCTCCCTAGTCCCCAAGATCTTTAATGTCTATCATTTTAAAAGAATAAAAATAAAAAGTTAGGTACAGGGACCCGTATGCCTTAGTGGTAGACCACTTGCTTAGCATTCACAAGGAAGTGAATCAATCCTTAGCACTGCAAAACATAAAAATAAATAAATAATAAAAAACCAAGATGCTAAGAAGGTGAATATACCATGGTACTTGTGCATTTTTAAGAAAGGATAAACAAGGCTACATATATACCTGCATACTTGCCTATATTTGCATAAAAGTAAATGAAAGAATTTTTTAAAAACCATCTAAATTGCTAACTATGATGGGAAGAACACTGAACCGATGAGCTAGGAGATTTCATAATATCATTTTTAATCATTTGATATTATTTATTCCAAATAAAAGTTTAACATCAAATTGTTTTCACATTAATTTTTCAGAAAAGAAAAAAATCACATGAAAGTTTCCTCTATCAGCTATTTTGGGTTTTTTCTCTATCAGTAATTTTGAAGTATACTTTTCAGATATTTTATTTTGAAAAGTATACAAAATTGTAGCAATACTCAGTAGAATTTTCAAAATGAGGCATTGTGTTCTACAAGAACTTCATTAAATTTTTCTTGTGGATAAGGATGCATTCATTTTACCTGCCTTAAACTTTTCCAGGGTAAGATTATTATGATTCATTGTATGGAACATGAATATTCCCCCAGTTGTATATTACATCAAATTTATAATAATTTTAAAAAAGTAGACTCCTGGCCAAGTTTATGAGTACTCCCACAGCTGCTTTGCACCAGAGGTGGCCTTCTAGTCAGCTCTGTGTCTATAATTAGGCCACTTAACTTTCATAAAAGGACATTAGTCCTACTACCAATTCAACTATCTGTTAAACCATGAGAGTCTTTATTTAATTGGCAACATACACTAGTAGTACCCCAGGTAATTGTCAGCAAATATAATCTCGAACTTGTACTATCCAATAATAATCAAAATCTTGGCCAACATAAATTAATATTTAGGCAAAACTGGTTGAAAGGCAGAGTGGACATTTGCTGTTTATAGTAGCTCAAACCCAAATACCTTCCTTTACTGAGGCAATATAAAGACAACACAAGGACAAGATCTTGATTTTGCCTATGTACACTAAAATAAAGGTATTTACCTCCTCACCCTATACCCTAGTAGCTTACCGGTGCATGTGTGATTCAGGACTGATCAGATGGATGTGCTATAATCCTAGAACTCTGTACCATGCAAAGCTGAGTGAAGAAGCAGAGACAATCAGATCATTTGCCCCAGTAAAAATAGCTGAAGTAAAAAAGAAGTGGAACGAGGAGCAGCACCTGACAAATTTCTATGATAAGATCTTTTCAACACTTCTTCCCTTGATTCACACCCATTTATCAAGACTTGTGCTCAAAGCTCTTTTAATGAATAATTCTGTGTGATCAGTGTGACCATCTTCCCCAAACTGTGAGGGAACCATATCCCTTCTGGGGGGTGAAAGCCTTACCTAGATGAATGCCACGCTATGAATAAAAAAGAATATACTTGAACAAGAGCAGGAAAAAAGTGTATCACTGCTATGGTTTGGATTTGGTTTGAATTTGTCCTCCAAGGCTTCCTACATTGGAAGCATGGTACTAACTGAAATGGTTTTGGAAGAGGGTGGAAAATCTTTAAGAGGTGGAAGAATGCCCTAGTAATGTCTTATGGAACTTCAATTTCTTTCTGCCTTCCTGTGTGGTGATATAATCTCTCCCTCCCACACATGTTCCTATCATATGATGCCATCCACCATAAGGCCTTCATCAGAACAAAGCTAATACCAGCTCTGTGCTCTCAAACCCCCAGCACTATGGTCTAAATAAATCTCTTTTCTTTATACAGCTACCCAGACTCAGGTATTTCATTATATAAACAAAAGATTTACTAATGTAGTAGCACTTACAAAACTAAAAATGCTTAAGAAAACTGGTTGTAGGGGCCGGGAAGATGGCTCAGTAGAATAAGAGCTTCACTGGCAAGCACAAGGGTCTGAGTTCATTTCCTGGTTCCACAAAAAAAAAAAAAAAAAAAAAAGGTTGTATATAGAATTCCCAAACAGAACCTCTTGAACACAGGACGTATTTGCAAAGGTTGCAAAACAAGTTAGTGGAATTACAAGGACATTATATATCATACTAACATTTTTGGATTTTATCTTGGCAAGACAAATCTGACAAATTTTCAGCTGATACATAGCAACCCACGGGAGGAAACACAGTGTCCTTCCTTCTATACATGGGTTTTCTACTAGTGCTTAAGTTAAGCACCAGAAGCTGTTATCTTTGACAATGAATGTGAGTAAATTCTTTTCTAAAATAGATAATCCAGTTAAGAGAACTCAAAGACCTGATAAAGACAGAGCCCCTCCACTTTGGGCTGAGAAGATAGCTCAGTGGAAAAAGTGCTTGCCTGGCAAGC
>NW_004524608.1:11552099-11555060 GCF_000260255.1 Octodon degus
GTTACAGCACTAATCCCTTGTCCCTAGCCTTAAACCAAAGAACCATAATCACATAGCATAAAACAGGTAACTTATATTTAAGGAATCACCTGTGATGTTCTCAGGTGGAGCTTATATAACAGCATAACAGGCACTTTTCTTCTTAGATTCCTATTATAAAAGTAACAAAGTATATCTTCCATTATTTTCCTCCATCCTTCTCCTCCCAAGTTTTAGATTTTCATACCAACTACCAAAAGAACAAAAAAGACTAGACTTCCTAGGAAACTCATTTATAATCTCAGAAAAAATTTCAGGCTATTTCTCTCTGGCTCTAATTAAACCTCTCTCCCCACACATATCACTTATCTTCAGTGGTTAAGGGGTCAGGTTCTTTTTTTTTTTTTTTTTTTTTTTACTTTGATTGAACTCAGGCCCTTGCACTTGCCAGGGAAGCACTTATTCCACTGAGCCATCTCTCCAGCCCTGGGGTTAGGTTCTAATATATAAATGTATGTACTACAGTGTGCTGTAAATAATGTGGTGTTTTTTTTTTCATTTTAACAAAGACCTATAGAAAGCAATGCTTTAACTCCGTAGCAAGACTCTCTAATATTTTAAAGCAAACATAATGATCTTAGAAATAATGGAGCATAACTGACCTTCCTAAAATATTTCAAATACTTATATGACTGTTGCTAGCCTACTTATGGAATTATACTTACACTGTGCAATTCTCTTGTGTTCAGTAAACATTACTGAGTGCCAACTACTGGCACTCACTGTTCTTGGTTTACAAATAATGCTGCCCATAGAGCTGCAGGCTTTCACTTCAGTGAAAAGTTAAATTTCCTAATATTTTGTTATGAAATATTTCTGGGAATAACTGTACTGTTAAAGTATGTTTTATAGGCAGAAATAAGTAGAATTTTCTCAGATTTCTTTACTATTCAGCACTTCTTTGATGGTTTACTTTGGGCAATACAGATACACTATGAAGTTTATGGGCAAAATGTTCTAGTGTATAAGTCTATGTTTTATGGCATCACAGCCAATTTAGTCAAGAAAGTAGTATTTTTTGCATTCTACACATCTTATTTATTGATTTTCATTACTTTTTTCAGGGGGATTATCATTACATCCCCCATTATGTTATTTATTAAAAAAAATAGTACCACACTTAGATATATACTATGTATACCCATTAAATCAGAACAAGTATAAACACTTTACTGAGGCTTCCATAAATCTTCATGGCATCCATACATTTTGTTAATATACTCAAAAGCTATTTCTCATAAATATTTAATAAAAAGCTAGTATCTGTTCCTTACAAACTTTTTTTGAAAAATGTTCATTCTGGGCTGGGGAGATAGCTCAGTAGAATAAGCGCTTCCCTGGCAAGCACAAGGGCCTGAGTTCACTCCCCAGTTCCACCAAAAAAAAAAAAAAAAAAAAATGTTCATTCCACTTGCTTTAAAATCATCTCAGTAGCCAGCCTGAAAATGCCATACAATATAGCCACAATACACTGAAATGCCATCCCGCTCTGCCCTGTTATTCTTACACTAAATCCTGTTCACGGGCTGGAGAGATGGCTCAGTGGTCTAAAGCACCTACTTGGAACAAGCTTGGCAAATCACAGGGACCATGGTTCAATCCCCCAGCACCACATGCCAGCCAGCCCTGCCCCCTGGTGGGCTGAGCTGGCCACACACACACACACACACTAAATAAATAAATAAATAAATGTTAAAAAAAATATATTTTAAATCCTGTTCGCAACACTTACACCTCCCACACTATCTATCCCAACTTCGTAATTGTTTCTGAGACAGGCAGTGAGGGAGCTCTGAGGGGTAGAGGGTGCCCAGTCAGGGGACACCCTGCCCTTTGCCTTATAGTGTATTGGCCAGAGCAGCTCTCCTGACTGAGCTACATTTTTTCCCCCCTCCGGAACCGGGGAGTGAACTCAGGCCCTTGCGCTTGCCAGGGAAGAGCTTATTCCACTGAGCCATCTCCCTGGGCCCTCTCAACTTCATAATTGTTAAAAAGGAAATGATCATTCCATCTAATACACAATCATTTACAGCAAATCTCCCATCCTAACAATGTAGTATTTAATTCCAGTCAGCTGACTGCATAGGACCTTTCTTCTCACGCCATCAGTAGGATGACACTAAAAAACTCTGGCCCTGACTCTTCCAAATAAATGATTGCTATGTTTTGCCTTGATCCCCAGACATTGGACACATTTATAACATTCTAACATTTTCATATCCACAGACTTTTTAATATCTCCATGACATTTTTTTCTGCAATGACACTACAAAAATCAGATATTTAGAGTCTTTTAACTCAATTAGTAAACACTATGCTAATTAATTAAGGGTGTGAGTTCAAGTGTAATAACCCATTCACTGAACAAAAAGTTCTATCATTCTTTAGGGTGCAATGTCTCGACGGTCGCTAAGAAGCCCACCATTTCATCACTATTGGAGAAGGTAGTATCAAAATATCATCATCTTTGAATAGTAATTCATCCACAGACATATCCTATTGACACTAAATCAACAGTATCAACTCCACATGCTCAGGATAATATATTATAACGATATGATTGTTTATGGTATTAATCACATAAGTATAGCTAATTTTCATAGCACTTCTATCAACAATACTTATATTTATACTTACGCTTAAGGTGATGGGACAGAGCTAATTCCACAGAATGGATCTGTAACCTAGGTTAGTGGAAGATCAGTAGACTGCACTTTATAAACCAATCTGGTTCCTGGCTCGCCTTTTGATCCCAAATGGTATCACCAAATTGTAACATTTTAATCCAGATTTCTACCAGGGGGTAGAAAAAACAGGAAAGTGAACAATAACAGCATTCCAAGGAATTCAGTAATCAATACTAATAAAAGAATAATAATAGAAAATATTCTTTCATACCCACCAAAAACTTCTTATGAGTCA
>NW_004524608.1:11555202-11555819 GCF_000260255.1 Octodon degus
ATTTTCTCACTTCCAGGTACAGTTTTAGGAATTATTTTCAGCAATTTACCTATCCTGCCATCTGAATACTTGTCATCCAATAGTTCTACCATATTTTTTCCTCTTTATACTTACATGACAGCCAACTGTTATGACTTATGTCTAGATGTTCCCCTCAAAGCTTCATGCAGTCATAGATGAGGCTTTTCAGAGGTGGCTGGATCCAGGGTGTGTAGTTCCAGGATTAAGTGTGTGATGCTGGGATTAAGGGTGTGTGACTGTTAAATTCCTCTACTGGTTGGTTTGGCATAGTTCTGGGTGTGGATAATGGGAAGGACCACTGGGTGTGGGCAGCACCACTCAAAGGGCAGATAACCTGGAAGAGGTAAAAGGGAGGGTGAGCTGCTGCTGTTTCCTCTTCACTACTTTGCTGCCTTGTCCTCTGATATGTCCCTATACCCTGTTACCTTGCCTTGGAGCCAAGCAACTATGAATTAAAACCTCTGTAAATTATAAGCTACAAAAAGCCTTTTCTTGAGACCCAGTCCTAGCCCAGGTCCGGTGAGTGTGCGGAGAGTTTCCTGCAACCCTGCGCCGGCGGGACCAGTCCCAGCCCAGGCGCAGCGTGGGCCGGACCC
>NW_004524608.1:11556225-11581066 GCF_000260255.1 Octodon degus
ACTTCTGCAAATAGATCATTAAATGAATTTATAAAAAAAATAAATAAAATATGGAGCTAAATAATAATTTACCACAAAGCTGAAAAAAATGAAATTTATAAAATAAAAATAATCTTTGGACTTAAGCATGATTTTCTGATGTCACAATTCAGTAGCTGAACTGAAAAGCAGGATTATCATTATTGAAAATCAAATCAGACGCCTTCATGAAAAAGTAGCACAAAATACAAAGAGGTGGACCTTTGTTTCTATTCACAAAGGATACTGTCTTACTTTACACAAGAGGAGGAATAAGAAATTTCAAACAAAAGACTACAGGCAGGGCAGACTATGAATTCTGAGAAGAAAAAGATATGGTGATCCCTGCTGGCATCCCTATAGCACTGGGACTGCTAGACAAAGCGTACCAATACCCTGAGTTGAGAACAGAAATTAAAGTTCAAGTGCTTGAGATGAACAGAAGTTGTGGGATAAAATTATATAGCAGAGAACAGCACAAGTAAAAAGCTCCAAAAACTTTCGTAGGGTCCCTTTGGGCTTGAGGCTGATTGTTAGTCTGTGTGCCCACAGTGAAATTCCACAATGGCAAGCAAAGAACCACTGCCAGGAACAGAACAATTTTCAGATAACTGTAAGCTGAAAAGTTCTCACAGTTCATTTAAGACTAGAAAGGTAAAGTTCCCATCAACCACAATGAAGAGCTCTTGTTTAAAACATACACATTGTGTCAACTTGGCTGAATCAGCTCGGGCACTGTGGGGGCCTCACCTTACAGGTGAGCAGGGCCCAGGAATTGAGAAAGGCTTCCTGCCGCCCCGCCCGCTTCCGCTTCCACTTCCGTGGAGAAGTCTCAGTCTTCAGAGGAGCTTGATCTCGGCAGTCTGCAGTCAGCACAGAAGGAAGAGAGAGACTTGATGATCACCGCAACTGCTGCTCCTCCTCTGCTCGTCATTGTTTTCTACTGCATGAACTGCTATTGTTTGCCTTGGAGCCAGCGGAGTATGGACTGAACCCTTCAATAACTGTGAGCTAAATAAACCTTTCCTTCCTTCATTTTGAGTGTCGGGTATTTGTCCCAGCAACGAGTAAAAAGTAACTAAGACAAGCATTCAGTAAAGATCCTAAATGGGAATGCTTAGTATTAACGCTAAACTAGCCCTAGAATAAAGGCCACTCAAGGTCAACCCTGTAAAAAATTTAAAGAACCCTCCCAAACCAAATAAATACCAAAAGAACTTAAGTACCTTCTACAACAAAAGTTCAACACTTTTTAAATGAACACAACAAAATCCATTTCTCAAAAATACATATTTCACAATTTTATATTAAAACTTAACAATTACAAGGGTTCTGGTTCTGCTGTGGCAAGGCTAGCTCCCTAAATGCTAATCTTACTCAGTGATTACAATTTTCAAAAACTTGACAGAACATAAAACAAAAAACTATGTCGATTATGAAAAGGGAACAAAAGTAGGCTAATTGTCTTCAGGGAAATGCAAATAAAAACCACAATGAGATATTTACATCACATCTATTAGGAAGGTTACTATCTGAAAATAAATGTTGACCTGAACATGAAGAAACTGGGATCTCTGTGTAGTATGATGGAAACGTAAACACTTGGTATGGAAAATAAGACAATGCCTCTTCAAAATACCAAAAATGATAAAATTATCAGATGAGCAAGCAATTCCACTCCTAGTTAGGTAATTAAAAAACTGACCAAAGATCAATCACCAAAATTTCACAAAGCAAATACAGTGAAAGAGTTAACATTAAAATTGAAAATTATTCAAATATTCAAAAGATGGAAAAGATCCCAGCATGCCATGCCAGCCCCACCTGCAAGGTGCACTGAGAAGGCAACTAAGACTGGGCGTGGTGGCATGCACCTGTAACCCCAGCACTTGGGAGGCTGAAAACAGGAGAATCACTATGAGTCCGATTCAGTAGTGACACCATGTAGACCCTGTCCTAAACGCAGGGGAAAAAAAATATGGAAGAGAACTGAAAAACAAAGCTAAAGAGGTAAACTGAAAACACATAATATAATAAACCTCAATCCAATACTCTGTATCAGGGACTGCATTAAATGTATAGCTATAGATCACTGCATTAAAGCAAGAACTAGGTTTGTACTGTTGAAAATCTACATTAAATATAAATATATAGATACATTAAAAATAAAAGGAGATAAAAATGTACACTGCTAATCTCAAAAATAGCAAGGACTGGCGAGATAGCTCAGCTGATAAAGCGCCTGCTTTGGCAAACGCAAGGATCAGCGTTTGATCCCTGGTTCCACATGCTGCCTGGCCCTGCCCCTGGGACGCTCTGAGCCAGGGACACAGTCCGAGCATGGTGGCAAAGAAAACCACTAAAACACCACAATCCAAATGTTGAAAACCAGTGGAAAGGCAAAGAAAATGTTAAATGCATCCCCCTAAAACAGAAACACTATGAAAACCAACATAAAGCAATCATATTTCTTGTCAGAAACTATACAATCTAGTAAACAAAAGAAGCATATTGTTAATGTTTTTTTTTTCAAAATCAGTAAAAATTTTTGAATAAAGTCAAACTTTATCAAGTAAAAATAAATAAATAAATAAAAGTCGGACATACTTTGGTGGACAAAAAATAAAACTCACCCTATAAAACAGGACCTCAGAAGCCAAGCATGGCAGCACATGCCTATAATCCCAATACTCTGGGAAACAGAAGTAGCAAGATTGCAGTTTGACCCCATTCTGAGTAACTTAGTGAGACTCTGCCTAAAATATTCAAGTAGAGGGCTGGGGATGTAGCTCAGTGTAAAGGCCCTGGGTTTAATCCCTGTACAGCACGCACACACACACACACACACACACACACACACACACCCCAAACTAAAAAGCTACTACAGGAAAAAAAAAATCAAATTAACAAATGATGATCTGAATAAGCATTTCTAAAGAGAAAAAATACAAATGGCCAGTAAATACTTATATGAAAAAGTATCCAATATCATTAGCCACCAGGAAAATATAAGTCAAAACAATGAGATATCCTCTCACTGCATTTAACATGGTTATTAACAAAAATACAAATGATCCTAAGTGCTGGCAAGGATGTTAAAAAAAAAAAAACTCTCATATACTGTTGTGAGAATGTAAATTAATGCACCACCCATTAGGGAGAAGAGTACGGAAGGTGTCATGGTTTGTGTCTAGCTGTCCCTTCAAAGCCTCATGCAGTCATTGGGTTGAGCTTCTAGAGTTTGTGATTAATTTATGATCCAATGCTGGGATTATGGCTATGAGTGTTACACTCACCCTGAGGTGGATAGTCTGAATGCAATATAAGGAAGGGTAAGAGGCTTGCTCAGCACTGTTCCTCCACTGCTGCTCCTCCCTTTTTGCTCTTGCTGTTTTGCTGTTTTCTGCTACCATGAACTTCTGCCTTCTGCCATGTGCCACCCTTCCTTAGAGCCAGCCAAGTGTGCATTGAAACCTCCCCAAACTGTGAGCTAAGTAAACCTTTCCTTCCTTAATTTGGGTGTCAGACATTTTGCTCCAGCAATGAGAGAAAAGTAACCAAGGCAGGTCTTCAAGAAACTAAAAATAGGGTTGGCCAAATAGCTCACCGGATTAAAATGCCTGCAAGCTGGCACGGGGATGGGGGTTCAATCTCGGGCCTGCTGTGCCAGCTCCGCCCCCAGGGTGCACTGAAATGACAATTGAGACTGGGCGGGGCATTGCATGCCTGTAATCCCAGCTCGCAGGAGCATATAAACAGGCAGATCACTACCAGTCCAATCTAGTAGTGAGACCCTAAGCACCCTGTAGACCCTTCCCTAAAAAATACCAAAAAAAAGTTCAATCCCCAGTACCAGAAAAAAAAATTCAATTCAGTGTCTGTGCATATATTTGGGGGCCAGGGAAATACCTCTGTGGAATAAGCGCTTCACTGGCAAGCACAAGGGCCTGAGTTCAATCCCCAGTCCCGCAAAAAAAAAAAAAAGAAACTACAAATAAAGTTACCATGTGATGCAGCTATATGCTAGCCAAAGGAAATTAAATCAGCACATAAAAGGGATACCTAAACTTCAATATTTATTATAGCACTGTTAACATAGCCACAATATGAAGTCAGCCTAGTTGTCACCAGATGCATGAGAAGAGAGAGAAAGTGTGGTCCATAAACACAATGAATTATTCTTTAGTCATAGAGAATGAAGTCCTTCCCACTGTAGTAAAATGGATGGAACTAGAGCACTAAGTGAAATAACCTAACCAAAAAAAGATACCACAAGTATTATTTGCAGATAAAAATAACAAAATTTAATCTGAGTGCAAAATAGTGACTACTAGAAGCTAGGAAGGCATATACAAGGTTGGAATGACAGGCCCCAAAACACACAAAGACTAAATTCTATGTCCCACTCCAGTGAGATGACTTGGTTCATAAAAACCTATGGTACATTCTGACAGAAACTCAAAGGCTCCAAACACAATGAAATAATGAAAGGACAAATGCTAATTACCCTAATTTGGTCACTGAACAGTTTATTCATGGTGAAGTGTCTCATTGTACCTTATAATAAATATATACAATTAATATATTTTAATTTTTAAAAAGCATAAAAAGGAAATAATGGTGAATAAAATAGAAAGTGGGTAAACAGTATAAAACTCAGCACTCTAGGAGGCTGAGACAGGTGTACTGCAACTTAATGACTGGGACTTATGACTTAATGAGACACTGTCTCTAAATTAGAAATAAATATGGTTAGATTTCTAAATTTCTTTGTAAAAATGTTAATGCTTATTTTTTCTTTTATAAAATTATTTTTCCTTCATATTCTGTAAGGACATAAAGTTCAACATATCAACATATGATGGAAAATACCTGTTCCATGATATGCCAAAGATGTTTGATATTTAGACAGACAGGGTAAACCAAACTGCATATATTGCAGGTTAATAATAAGCTTATCTTCTGGAGGGTTAACAACCTAAGTTTAGCAGGTCAAAATTGAAGAAAAGGAAGGACTGCAAGGTCAACCAACATTTTGGCCCTAGCCTTTCAAGGTCAGTGAAGACTCGGGCATAGGAGAACCTATACTGTAACAACATGTAATTCAGTTGTGCTCCAAATTTTCTGATCAAGAAGATTATGGAGCCACAGAGGAATGTGATAGATGATGTAGAGTGTGCCTGGGGAGAGTCACATGGACAGAAAAAAACATTCTCTCAGGCTTTCACAGAGAGCAAATTGGTCAAGCAATAGCCGTGACTCATCCTCATGGCTGACACTGATAAAGGATCTACAAAGTGCGGGACAGGGCTACAGGATAAATCCTGAGAGTACTTAATTGACCTTATCAGTTGCAAAAGTTATATTTCTTGTTATATAAGGCCTTGCTATATTTTGGTCTTAACCATCCAGCAGAAAAGTATAAAAACAAGGTATACAAAGTAAAGCCATATTAATATGATGAGCTGTAAAAGGCTCCAGTCAATAACTTCTGAGGATAACCCACTAATATTATAGACTGCTAGACAGTGTTAGATTGTTTAGCTGAATTCAAACACCTATAGTATTTAGATGCCAATAGAATATCCACCTCTGACAGGACAAAATAAAAAAAGAAAAAAAAAAGGTATACAAAGGAAAGATCACTTTGTATTTATATATACAAAATAGGATAAATATACAGCTACTTTCGCTCAATTCAATGAGAAGAAAGAGGTGTACTAATAGTGTTTGGACAGGAAATCCTGTCTGCTTCTTGTACTATGGATAACCACTAAGAAGATAACAACATATTGATTATCGAAAATGTCTTATTAATCAGCTTTGAAAAAAAGTACAAATTCTCTATAATTGTAATTGTTATGTATATCTAAAATATACCAATAAAATCTAATATAAAACAAAAAAATTAGAAATAAAAATGAGGTTGGGTATACTGCTCAGTGCAAAAATCTTTTTTTTTTTTTTCTATGTATCTGGTACAAGGTCTCACTACACAACTGTAGTGATCCTCCTGCTTTCAGCCTCCCCAGCGCTGAGATTACAGGTGTGTGCCACCACACCCAGTCTCAGTCACCCACTCAAAGCACCCAGAGGTGGGGCTGGTGCAGCATGTGGTATAGGAATCAAACCCTGGTCCCTGCACTTGCCCAAGCAGGCACTTAGTCTGCTGAACTGTCTCGCTGGTCCTCAATGTAAAAATCTTGTGCTTAAAGTGCAGCACCAATTAATAGGTAGGTAGGTAGGTAGGTAGGTAGGTAGGTAGGTAGGTAGGATAGGTAGGTAGGCAGGTAGGCAGGCAGGCAGGCAGATACACAGATACATAGATACATATATAGATCAAGCCAAAAAATGAATTTTGTCAGATAAATAAAACTGATAAATCATCAAGCAGACTGACAAAGAGAGAGACCTTCAAAACTGTTTCAGAAAGTGGCCAGAGGATAGGATAAGTGTTGTTGAAACAAGGGGGAGGATTTTGAGGCAGAGTAATGGCAAAGTCTCTTTTACTATAATAATTTTTTAATATAGAAGTTCAATGCGGGGAGCTGGGGAGATGGCTCAGTAGAATAAGCGCTTTCCTGGCAAGCGTGAGGGCCTGAGTTCAGTACTCAGTTCCAAAAAGAAAAGAAAAGTTCAATGCCAGGCATTGCATTCCTACAATCCTAGAATTGTGGAGACTGAGGCATGAGAATCACCAGGACTTCAAGACCTGCCTATGGTACTTCATTCAAGGCCAGCCTGAATGACCTGACAAGACCATCTCAAAAACAAAACAAAACAAAAAAATTGTACACAGTATTTTGATCACCTTTTGTACGTTTAGAATATTAACAAACCAAAAGTATATGGCCATCTCTACAGATTCAGAAAAAGTGCCTGACAAAATTCATCACCCATTCATGCATTTTTAAAAATCTCAGTAAACTAGGAGAAAACTTCATGTGACTATTAAAAAATATATGAAAAGTGTATAGCAAATAATTTTACTTCATAATGAAATTCTGGTTGCTTTTCTCCTAAGATTAGGAAGACTTCTGTTATAACTACTTTTACTAATACTAAGATCCTTGCATATATAAGACAAAAAAGAAGCAAAAAAATATATAGACCATTTTAAAAAGTGAAAACATGGTTTTTACCATTGTAATAACCATACATAAAAAAGTTATCTTAAAAACAAATTGAACAGGGGCTGATGAGATAGCTCAGCAGTCTAAAGCACCTGCTCAGGCAGAGCACAGTGGCCAAGTGTTCAATCCCTGGGGTGCCATGCCGGCCCCACCACCATGGTGTATGCCTGTGATCTCAGCACTTGGGAGGCTAAAAACAGGAAAATCACTATGAGTCCTATCTACGTAGTGAGACCCTGTATCCCCTGTACTAAATGAAAAAGAAAAAAAAGATTAAGTTATACTACATATATGTACCAATTCCCCAAGATTAATGGTATTATTATGTACTGCAAACATATTCTAATAAAAAGATATACTTCTACACTGCATTTAACCAACTCACACAATGAAGGTACAGAACCAGAACCACATTGTTTAATAAATGCATCCTACAACACCCAAACTGGTAATACCTGGTGAACAGAAGAGAAAAATGTTGGAAAAGTCACATAGAGCCCAATGAAAATGTGTCAAATCTCAAAGATTCAGAGCACTAGTCAAATCAGTTTATTTTATTTTTTTACTGTTTTACTGACATGTTTGTATTATACAATAATTAATTCATTATGGGGATGGGTAAATATACATAATGTATCTTAAATATTTTTACTCCCTTTCCCTACTCTCTCCCCAACATCACTCCATCTCAAGAACCCCTATTTACCAAAGATCTATCTATTTCCTATTGTCTATCTTTTCTTTTGCTCTTTAAATTATTTATACTTTGGGCTTCTTGGGTAAAAGAAATTAAGCCATACATAAACTTAAATGATTTCAGATACATCCATTTCTCTACAAAGGACTTGAGTTTATCCTTCTTTTTGTCAAATTAATACTCCATTCTAAATAAATATATTTTATTTATCCATTAATGGATACATAGATAACTTCCATAATTTAACTATTTGCAAGGTCCTGAGTTTGACTCCCGGTACCAAAAAAAATTATCATCATAATTCAACTATTAATCCCATTGATAATTTTTTAAATTATCAACTAATGGTGCTAAAAGTAATGTCAGAGGACTTCTATCCCTAACTCAAAAGCTCTCTTACTACCAAACCTTGTCATTATGTGAGGTATGATCGAAACAATGCATGTTTAAATGGTTAAATATATGTATACATATATACAATAAAAGACCCAGTATCATTAATCCCCTTCAAAATACTCCCCTTGCTTAAAACACAACTATCCTATCATTCTTGGTATTTTTGGAAGCCACTCTGGTGGCATTCTTTCACAAGTATCTTTATTTGTACTATTCTGGCTGTCTTGATGTGATGAATCTTTGCAAAATATTTACCTTTTAAAGTCCTCTTTACTCTGAAAAAGAACAAGAAGTCATTTGTTCCAGATCTATTGAAAAGTGAATGATGACACACCAAAATGTTTTTGTGAGTCTGCCTTTCCATTGGATGATAACTGACAGCAGCATTCACTATTTTATCACACCTTGCAAAGATAAGGAAAATGCACTTCTAGAACTGCTTTAGACAGTACCAAGAATTACGGGATAGGCGTATTCAAAGTGAGAATATTTTTTAGAAGGATTAATGACAATGTGTCTTGCACCATAAGAAACTTTTTTTTTTTTTTCCAGAACCAGGAGAAGCGCTTATTCCACTGAGCCAACTCCTCTGCCCTTTCTTCAATTTTTTTTAAGACAGGGTTTGCTATGTAAGCTTAGAATGGCCTCAAATTTGTGGCAATGCTTCTGCCTCTGCTTTCCAAGAGATGGGATTACAGGCATGCACCATCACACCCTGAAGATTTAAATTTAAACATTTACCATATATGTTGATCATACATCATAAACACAGTGAAGTTTTTTGGAAATGAAGAATCATTAAATGGGGTCTTGAACAATAAGCACAAGGTTCACCTTGTTTTCAAGTTCTTCATTGCCAGACTTGTGTATTTTGGTTATGGAAAAATACACCAAGTATTATCCACACATTGTAGGTGCATCCTCACATTACACCAGTCCAACATCATCTTGAGTAAACCAGGAAAGCCTTCTTCTTTTTTTTTTTTTTTTGGCAGAACCGGGGATTGAACTCAGGTCCTTGCACTTGCCAGGGAAGTACTTATTCCACTGAGCTATCTCCCCAGCCCCAAGCCTTCCCTTTCAAGTCATTAACTATATTTTCAAAAGCTCTTTTCCATGAAGGGTAACATACTCAGATTCCAAGGACTAAGATATGGACATTTAAAGAAGACACACAAGTTGATAGTTCAACTGCAAAGTAACATTCCATATTCCTTTAAAAGCAGTAATTTGGAGCTGGCCAAATAGTTCAGCAGATTAAAACGCCTGCAAGCAGGCGCAGGGGTGGGGGGGTAGATCTCCCGGCCTGCCATGCCGGCCCTACCCCTCGGGGTGCACTGAGACTGGGATTGAAACTGAGCACAGTGGTGCCTGCCTGTAATTCCAGCACTTGGGAGGCTGTAAACAGGAGAATCACTACGAGTCCAATCTAATAGTGAGAGCCTGAACACCCTGTAGACCCTTCTCTAAAAAAATACAAAAAAAAAAAGAATTACTCAGAAATCTTTAACTGTTTTCAGTGGTCATAAGTTGGTAGTATTGTTGATACTGTTACCATACAGTTTTTTGAGTAGATTGTGGAGAAACACAAATTAGTAATTAGACTCCTGAGATAAGTCATAGGGATTTTTCAGCATGAGAGAAAAGGAACACAATTTTTTTTTTTTTTTTTTAGGGAACACAAATTTAAAATCAAGATAAACAAAAAAACTTCTAAGGGTTCAATCCCCAGTGTGCTGTGCCAGCCCTGCCCCTGGGGCATGCTGAGACAGGGACTGAGATTGGGTATGGTGATGCATGACTGTCATCCCAGCACTTGAGAGGCTGAAAACAGGAGGATCACTACAAGTCAGATCTATGTAATAAGACCCTGTAGACCCTGTACTAAATATAATAAAAAAATTAAAAATTAAAAAAACTTCTAAAGTCCTGCATCAGAATCAGAAGTATTAGTGCAAAAACACAAAACATGGGCTGGTGAGATGGCTCAGTGGTCTAAAGCACCTACTTAGAACAAGCTAAGCCAAGTGAAAGCACAGGGACCGCGGTTCAATCCCCAGCACCACATGCCAGCTAGCCTCGCCCCCTGGTGGGCTGAACCGGCCACACACACACACACACACACACACAAAATAAATAAATAAATTTTTAAAAAAAGAATTAAAAAAAAGTCATTAAAGATTTCTATAAAAAAAAAAACATTTTAGTTAGTAACCTTACTGCATTTTTTATGTGAGTGAACACATGAGTGCACATGTGTGTCCACAAGAGCTATGAACACAGTTCAGTGGTACAGCACTTGCCTAGTATGTGGGAGGCTCCAGCACCACATACAATCTGGCACAGTTCCTTAAAGGAACAGTCTAGTGGCAATGATCATCTTTAGCATCCATGGTTTCTAATCTCCAATGAAGTAGAGTTCATTATAGAACATGAATAAGTGAAATATGAACCCCTTTGAATCCAATATGATGCAAAAAAAATCTTGTTATACAAGAAAAAAAAGAAAGCAATTAGAGACTAATGAAAGCCCTTTCAAAAGAAGTCAAGACTTACACTAAACAGGCCATCATGGGCCAAAGATGGAACACTCTGATAATAACTACAATGGATTAAACACATCAAATATGTTTAAATACATAAGTTTATAAAGATAAATGAAAATACCTCACTGATTAACTTTACAAAATATTGGGGAACTCAGTATTTTGAAAACTGGAAAATAAAAAGATTAATTTACCTTGTAACCAGAAAAAGACAATAACTTTTGTAAGTATTCTAGATAATAAATGAAATAATTGACTTTTTAAAATATTTAATTTTTTTATTTTTAATTTTATTGAGAAAGAAATAGCAATGAGACAGTTTCCAAACAGGTTAGTAGGACAGTTACAATAATACATTGAATATTATTGTCTTTGAAAGGTCTAAGGAAGTAATAGTTTGTAACCATCCTGACTGGGACAAAAATTGACACTCCTTTTAGATGACAAAGAGAGGCAATCAGCTATAACAGAGGTCTACAATATCACCTAGAAAGTAGTGCTGCCACAAAAATCTAACAGGATTCTGATAAAACTCCAACACCTGATGATGGGTTAAATAGGAGCTTGTTACAATATTCTTACATAATGTTTGGATTTTTAATTTAAAAATCTAAATTTTAATATTTTTAAAAGGAAGAAGTAAAAACTACTTCATACTCCATTAGTATGAAGCTCTTTTCTTTTAACCTTTTGAAAATGTTTACATTTTTTATCATATGAAAGGTTTCCTGAAAAGTCTTCAAAATAATCAGTGCCACACAGAATCAAACAGAACACCCATCCTATACACAGTACAAGAGCAGCTGCCCTGTCTGCCAGAAAATCACAAGTTCAAATACGTTTTTTGTTTTCACTCTATCACTATGATCCTCATACTGCATCTATCTTCAAGGATAAAAAAAAGAAAAATGTGTATTTCAGTGGAAAAACAAAGAATTAGAATTGACTATGGTGAAAGATATATCAGAGCAAATATAGAAGAACATATAAAAAATTATTTCCAATTTCTAATGCTTTCCTACTGATAACTCAAATAAATATGAATGAGGGTATCTAGCTCTTCTGATACAATGTCTGGACAAAAGTCGTCCTTCTATCCTTCAGTTTCTGTGGTGCTGCTTTAATTTTTCAAAAAGGATAAAATGGTTTAACAGAAAAGGAATGAAATAATGATGAACTCTCTCGAGTTTCTTAAATACATAAGAGGTAGGCAGCTAAGATGCAATGAAAAGATATGAGTGGGAAGTTTGTGACCCATGAAGTTGATACTGCTGGAAGCTTGAATGAAAAGTTGAAAGGCTTTATGAGTAGGCCAGACTAGATAGATAGAGGCAATTAGAATCATTCATTGCTGCCAAGGCATCAAGCCAACATGAATTATAACCCAAACTGAATGAAGCAGAATAGAAAATAGAAAAGCCTTTAATGAAAATGTTGGAGAACTCACAAGGGATGGGGAAAGTGCCAAATAACTGGAAGATGGCTAAGTAAACTAAAAGGTCTATTCTCCCACCAATGCATAAGGGATTTACAAGTTTAACTCTCAGTGCTGTTAATAGGAATTCTATGTGTGATCCAAGAGTGTATTCATGGAGAAAATGCATCTATTAGTGTCTCGATTGGCCTCTCTTGAGCCAACACTGGCAAATGCTCCAAACTGTGTGGTAGTTTGGTGACAGGGAATAACAGGGGCTAGAATGAAAACCACCAATTTAGCTCTATCTTGTAATCCTCTGATAGTACAAGCTCCCTCATCAGCAATGAGTAATATATATTCTATGCAACCTTTCATAACATTTGGGAACACTTAGAAATCAATTTCCAGAAAATTAAAGTAAAAGAGAAAATCAGAGGTTATTCAGTTGGAAAAGGTTGTCTTTGGAACTAGAATCACAGTTTTAATCATGTTCTACTTGAAAAGAATCTTACTAACTTATTTAATAACAGCCACCATAATGCCTAACATACTTAGACATTGTATCAGATGCTTTATTAAGATTGTACTTAATTATGACAACTAGCTTATGAAGTAAGTGGTAATATCTCTATTTCAGATATAAAGAAGTAAAATTAGGGGCCGGGGAGATGGCTCAGTAGAATAAGCACTTCCCTGGCAAGCGCAAGGGCCTGAGTTCAATCCCTGGTTCCACCAAAAAAATAAAAAATAAAAATAAAGAAGTAAAATTAAAATTTTAAGATATTTGTCCCACATCACCTACCTTGAAAGTGACAAATTCAATTCCAGGTCTGCCTGGCGCCAAATCCTGCAGTCAGTCTTGGACATCTCCCTAACTGCTATGTAACAGCAACCTGAGTCTTCCACTAGATCATTTTGATTTAATATAATTCTAAATCCAATGTATATTTTCAAAAGCATTGAATATCTCACATATTATACTTATTTGTCAGACACAAAAAATACATTTTAACAGTATCTCTCCAAAAAAGAAAAATAATATGCTTGCAAGATGATTAAATAATTTTATCCAACAGTCAAAATTTGAGTCTATTATTGTATATGCCAGGCTCTATATTGGACTCAATATGAAGACACATAGACCCCCTGCTTTCAAGATCAGCATCTAGTTGGAGAAAGAGACATAAGCAGCTTGTTAAAATATAATCTGCACAAGTTTTCAGGATAAATCCTGAGGGGACTTGACTGACCTTATCAGATAAAAAAGTTACATTTCTTGTTATATAGGTCTTGTTTTATCTTGGTCTTAACCATCCAGCAGAAAGGTATAAAAATGAGGTATAAGGGATGAAATCATGTTGGTATGCTGGGCTGTAAAGGGCTCGGGTCAACAACTTCTGACACTGCCAGTCCTGCAGATGACCCACTACTATTATAGACTACTGGACTATATTGGAATATTTTGCTGAATTCACGCACCTACAAAATTTAAATGACAATGGAATACCCTTCTCTGACAAAACTAAACAAAAAAAAGGGGGATACAAATGAATGACCATTTTGTATTTGTCTATTCAAAATAGTTAGGATAGATATACAGCTACATTCTCTTAATTCAGTGAATAAGATTTGTCCTAATAGTGTTTGTGGACAGGATGTCATGTCTGCATCTTGTACAATGAATAACCACTGAGACAACAATGTGCAATGTATTTATTATTTTTTTTAAGATTTTTTTATTTTTTATTTATTTGTGTGTGTGTGTGTGTGTGTGTGTGGCCAGCTCAGCCCACCAGGGGGCGGGGCTGGCTGGCATGTGGTGCTGGGGGATCGAACCGCGGTCCCTGTGCTTTGCTAAGCTTGTTCTAAGTAGGTGCGTTAGACCACTGAGCCATCTCACCAGCCCAATGTATTTATTATTGAAACTGTCCTACTGATCGGTTTTGAAATTATCTCATTGTTATTTGTTTCTCAATAAAATTATTTTAAAAAATAAAATAAAATACAATCTTCTACTTAACACAGAAAAGGTAGTACAAAGCACTGTGGAGGCACATTATATTTGTAACTGCTAGTTTCTTTTTTTTATTGTGTGTGTGTGTGTGTGTGTGTGTGTGGCCAGCTCAGCCCACCCGGGGGCGTGGCTGGCTGGCATGTGGTGCTGGGGTATTGAACCGTGGTCCCTGTGCTTTTCCATGCTTGTTCCAAATAGGTGCTTTAGACCACTGAGCCATCTCTCCAGCCCCCGCTAGTTTCTTAATATTATTAGCAATTTTTATTGTTTTAATGCCTTACATTTATAACACATATTTTAAAACTTGAATAAAGTTTTACTGAAGGCTCAGTATTTCATTTAAGGGCTGGCCAGATAGCTCAGCAGATTAAAGAGTCTGCTTAGGCAGACTCAGGAACCAGGGTTTTATCCCCAGCTTGCCCTGCCGGCCTCATCCCTGGGGCACACTGAGATGGCAACTGAGACTGGGCATGGTGGTGCATGCCTGTAATCTCAGCACTTGAGAGGCTGAAAACAAAGAGGATCACTATGAGTCACAGCTGCCTAGTGAGACCCTGTAGGCCGTGTACTAAATATATTTTTAATTTTTTTTCATTTATACCAGGATTTTCCTCCCTCAGATCCCTATATAGTATGTTCAGGTTAAGCATCATTATACTCAAATTGTTGGTGGAGAAATAGTGGTTGAACAAAATTCAATAATTTACACTCCCCAGAAGTGATTTCCAGTGCCACATTTTATTTCTCCCAATGTAAATTTATTTTTCCTATAAAAGTCCTACTTAATTCAAAGTAATACTGGCTTTAAAGATTCTTGAAATTAGCTTCACTCTTCAGAAGCCAGTTTGAACAGGTTGCATCAAATAGTCTGAACAACTTTAGTGCAACCAAATAGCAAAACAATTTCTGAACTCATAGATACTGGATACTGCTTTTATTGAGTTAATTAAAAGTATTTGATCCACTTTGGTGCAACTCAATGTAGATCTTTAAGAAAATAGATAAATCTATTTAAGTTTCAGATAACATTTAATCTAAATGTCAGAGTTTATAACTGGATTTAATCATACTAGCTGTTACTTATTGACCTACCCCAAAAAAGGGGAGTTGTTTTTATTTTCTTCTAAGAAGGTACTTAAATAATACATAAAATGTCAAAAACAGCATTGATTTTCATTACATTATATAGTGACATTTTCATGAATACTAAAGAGTACATTATTTAAAATGTAAGATGTTAAGAGAAAGACATTCTAAGACAGAAGACAAATAAATCTGACCTCTTATTTCCTAAATGCTAGCTACTTGAAGATAACATGATTGAAGCAAATTCTACTAACTTTTACACAGTTCCACAGTCTCTCTTCACTAGATTACCAGAAAGAAGCAGTACAGAAACCCTTACAAATACGCTAAAAAGACATGGTCACGGCCTATGAGTTTAGGGATACCAGAAAGGCTGAGATTCCAAAATATTTTCTCATGCTGTTACGTGACATTTGAGGAAAGTATCTGTTTGCTTTACTTCAGAAACAATGCCTAGTCATTATCTTGGGATTCTTCTTAAAAATACTAATGCCCTAGCTTGTCCTTCAGAAATTTTTATGTTAGCATGCACAGGTATTGTTTGTTACTGTTTTGTTTAAATCATGACAGGTGATTCTTTAAACCAGCAGTCCTGGTTTAAAAGTCCCTGGTAACCTACCAAGCAAATTTGAACAGATAAAAGAGACACAAAGTGGTTATGAGTTTACTCAGAAAGGCCTAGAGAGAGTCTAAAATAAACCCACAGTCTGGGGGATTCAGGACAGTTGGGATTAAGAGTTGCTATCAAGCTCTCAACTAAAAAGTAAACCAACAGCTGTTCAGAAAGACACTTATGATGGAAGGAGGGGAAGCAGTGCTGGTGGGGAAAAATGTGGAAGATCTAGTCTTATATTACTACCATGGACATTATTATGGTCTAAAGGCTCACATGAGGTAGTGGGTCTAAGGTAGCTGAAACTACAGTTTGTGACTGGTTCATGGTCCAAGGCTGGCATTAAAGGTGTGAGTGCCACCCCACCCATGGCAGGTATACTACATACAAAATAAGGTACAAAAAAAGGCTTTCTCTCCCCTCCTCTCTTATTGCTTTCGGTATCTTCCACCACAATGAATGGTTGCTGTTCTGCCACATGCCACACTGCCCTGGAGGCAGCCAATTATGGACTAAGACCTCTACAAACTGGGAGCTCAATAAACCTTTCCTACTTTAACTCAGCGTGTTGGGTCATTGGATGTTTTTGTCCCAGCAATGAAAAAAGTAACTAAGACAAACATAGAAATCAGTTTTGAAGATTTTGCTTCATAGACTCAATAGGATTTTGCACAACAAAGTATGACATAAACTATTAAAAAGAACTACTAATGCACCCAGAGTTGGTGATATACACCTAGAATCCCAGCACTTTGAAAGCTGAGACATAGAATCTGGAGTTCAAGGCCAGTATGGACTACACAGTAGGACCCTATCTTAAAAAAAAACTAATGTAGAAGTACACACTGACTTCCTTCTATAATCTTATTAAAAATTGGACCATAAGATAAAAGACAATAGTCTTGTAAATATACAAAAATATCCAAATATATCCAAATACATATTTAAAATTTTGGCTTTGGTTTTGGTTTTGTTTGTACATTGCAGGGATTGACTTGAAGACCTTGTGTATATTAGGTAAGTGCTCCACCACTAAGTTCTGCCCCTAGTTCCAAAATTTTTTTTTTTTTTGGCAGTACCAGGGATTGAACTCAGGCCCTTGTGCTAGTCAGGCAGGCTCTTATTCTACTGAGCTAGCTCCCCAGCCCTTAAAATAAACATTTTCTTCTCTTTTTTTGCAGAACTGAGGATTAAACTCAGGCCCTTGTGCTTGCCAGGGAAGTACTTATTCCACGGAGCCATCTCCCTGGCCCCAAACATTTTTAAACTATCGAGGAAAAAAAATCTTTCAATTTGCACATAAATATATTTAATTGAAATTATAAAAATAAGCCCCACAAGTTTAAAAAATCTATTATTTCTCTTTTTAGATTCCATCTATTTTCTTTTTCTCTTTTTTTCTCTCTTTTTTTTTTGGGAAGGTCCAACTACACAGTTTGGACTCACAGAGAGCCTTCTGTCTCTGCCTCCCCAGCACTAGGATTACAGGTGTGGGCTACCACACCCAGTGTCTGGGCTGGAATAGCATTCATACCAGGGATCAAACTTGGGTCCTTGCATTTGCCAGGCAGGTGCTATCTCCCCAGCACTTATTTTCTTTTTGTAGAAACTGCTCCTTTTTTATGAAAAAGATGTAACATTTTGAAATAGAAAGCACATAAAATTAGGGCCAGCCAAATAGCTCAGTGGATTAAAGCACCTGCTTCGGCAGATGTAGGGGCTAGGAGTTCAATCCCCAGGCCTTCTGTGCCAGCCCCACCCCCGGGGCACACTGAGAGCAATTGAGACTGGGTTTGGTGGCGCGCACCTGTAATCCCAGCACTTGGGAACCTATAAACAGGAGGATCACTACAAATCTGATCTAGGCAATGAGACCCTGTCTGTACACCCTGTCCTAAATACAAAAAAATAAATAAATAAATAAAGTTAATGTTCCACTTTAAACAAAACTTGATCCTTCAGTTCATGAGCGTGATGACTGGGTGTTAATGCCTCCCTCAAACCTTGTTATGATGCAGGCAAATTACCCATCTGACGTTAAAAAAAAAAAAAAACTTATCTCCCCCTCCAAAAAAAAAAAAACTTGCTCTTTACACTTAAATATCCAATGACCAGGCCTACAATATAGTGTATGTAAACATGTTTTTCATCTTCCATTTCAATAAGAAGATATTGAAAAAGGTGAGTTTTTTCAGAGGTTCTCACCATTACTGTTGTTCAAATAAAGGACTAAATGAGTCCCTGTAAATTTAACATACTTCTGATAATTCTAAAATTACTGTATTTTAAAATGTACAATGTCATTAGGAAAGTTTTTACATAATGTAAAATAACTATTTTGCCTATCGCTTTATTTGTTGTACAAAGGAAATTTTATGACAAAATTATCACTGAGGCAGTGATAATTCTGAACAAAATGTGAAGCCTCAGTTCATTATCTCTAAAAGATGCTTACATGGCTTAAACATTAATTTTGAAACAGAAGTACTTTGGAAACAATAAGCCATGAGAGACTAAACATATGAAGATTCAAGAACAATATATTGTCTTATAGTTGCATTTAGAAGAAATAATGGCTATTTATAACTTAAACACTTAATTTTTTGAAGAATGAAAAAGAATCCACTTGTTTTGCTTATACTTCACACTGCTAAATAAAACTAATGGCTCTCCTGCAGATTTAGCTTTTCCTAGAGCTATTAACTCCTACTTGATCCTATTTTTTATACTGATTTTATAGTAACAGTCCTGAGAGACAAGCTACGGTCTCACTTACCTTAAGTGCTTTGTACACTGCTTCTAATAGTATTACACTGAAACGATATTGCCTAAGTTCAAATCCTCACTCAACCACCATGTCCTTAGACATGTTGCTTAACATATCTGTGCTTCAGCTGCTTCAACTACTAAATGGAAATAGTAATCATACGGATTTCACATGGGCTTAATAGGCTTAAATTAGTTAATATGTTTAAGAAATCAGAATAGTGTCATGAAGGAAGCATTCAATAAGTATTAATGATTAACATCATAATAACGTTATTTCATATATTTCAAGGATCAGCTTGGGCCAGCAAGATAGCTTATCGGTCTAAAGCACCTGCTTAGGTAAGCTTAGGCAAATGTGCAAGGGCAACGGCTTGATACCTGGCACCACATGTAGCACCAGCCCCGCCCCCAGGGTGGGCAGATCCAGCCACAAGAAAAAAGAAAAAAAAATCAGCTGTTTTCCAGAGTTGCCATGGTATCTGAGAGATGGCTTTTACTTGTATTTTTTATCTGAATATTAGCTGACTTTTATGTAATTGATTTGAATTTCAAATCCATTTCATGACAAAGTAAACTAAGATGCAGTTTGGATGCATGATAGTTCAAATAGGCATTATCTTTTAAACAATTAAAATGCTGTATTCTAAGAGGCCATGTCTCTCTTCCCTCTCTTTTCAATCTCCTACCCCACTATTCCATGTGTTATGGAATCAAGCAGCACTGTCCTTTCAAGACTAAATAAAATTATGTGGAACTTTTCAAAATTTCAATATAGATTCCTTATCCTCATTACAAATTTAAGATGTACTGAGAAAAGCACCATCTCAGGCAAGGTAAGGTTGGGGTTAAATTCTTGCCCTAACATTTACTAGATATAATCATCAGAAAGTTTACATAAATTTGTGTGTTTCTATCTCTTTATCCAAAAATAAAGCTGCAGCACTTCTTACATGGTTGCTGCAGCAAGTAGATTATAAACTTTATAAAGATTCAAAAATAAATAAATAATAAAGATTCAGAAATAATGTAGCTCATCATAGCTGTAGATGAAGCTGTTCACAGACAATATTTCTCAGACTTATGTGATAATACCAATGAGATAGGCATTCTTTGATGAGACAAATGATAATAATAATTTTAGAAGTTTCAAATTGCTGTTCAAAAATTTTAAAGTACCTGATAATATGATTCATTTATAGAAACATTTTAAAGACAACTCTGTACTTTGATCTCTAAATATAATAAAACGTAGTTTTGAATTTTATTTTTACTTCAACTTAAAGACTTTGTGATTGAGGAACAAGTTTGTTCATGCCAACATTTGCAGTTTAAAAAAAATTGCAGCTTGCTTATAAAACCCCTTCAAGGGCCCGCCAAATGGGGGGGGTCAGGCATGCTGATACAGCAATTGATACTGGGCTTGGTGGTGTGCGCCTGTAATCCCAGCTCTTGGGAAGCTGGAAACAAGTGGATCACTATGAGTGCAGTCTAGTTGTGAGACCCTGAACACCCTGTAGACCCTTCCCTAAAAAAATACAAAAAAAAAACACATAAAACCGCTTCATAATAGATTGGATAATTAATATATGTGTAGAAGTAGCCCATGAAATTTACTCTATCTGAGAAGTATATTCTCAGATTATTACCAGCTAAAAAAGGGTAAATTAAAACAAAACTAGATAGGGAATTATCTATTTGCTTGTTTCTGTGTAAGTCCCTGGACTCTATTCCAGTGAGACCTATAAGCAAAAAGAATGACATTTTTAAAAAGGCAAAAAGCCAAAGTATCATAAATGCTGTTAAAAAATAAATAAACTGGGGCTGGAGAGATGGCTCAGTGGTCTAAGGCACCTACTTAGAACAAGCTTGGCAAAGCATCAGGGACCGTGGTTCAATCCCCCAGCACCACATGCCAGCCAGCCCCGCCCCCTGGTGGGCTGAGCTGGCCACACACACACACACCACACTCTCTCTCTCTCTCTCTCTCTCTCTCTCTCTCTCTCAAATAAATAAAAATTAAAAAAAATTTTAAATAAATAAATAAATTAATTAAATAAATGCAGTTACAGTATTTGATAAAAGCTATCCACTTGAGATTCACTGCAACGCACTGGAAACAATGATACTCCCATATTTAGATGCAAGCAATAACAAGCCAAACTCTCTGGAAAAGATGTGATACTGTTATACAACAAGACACACAACTGTATTTATTTTATAATCACTACCTATGTGCCCCATAGTGTTAGTAAGAAACGTGGTTTGATGTACACAATATAATGTTTGCAAGCTGCTCTGATTTTTCTACCCTAATTAGCAGGATGTCTGGTAAAAGTCAGCAAACAACACAATCCCTCAGTTTGGTACTAAAACTAAATTTTAACTCTCCATAATATTTTAAAACAAACAAACCAGGACATGAATTATTTTTCTGGATTCATTTTTTCAAAAATTTCCAAGATCTCTCTAGTCAATACATAAGATAGGGCACATATTGTTAAGGATAAGTTGTTAAAGTGAATATGAAATGTGCCTCTCAAAATATCATTTACACATTTACCAGATGGTAAAATAAACATGTAAATTGTTATCAAGTATACACCAAGTTTGTATTAAAATTTTACACACTGCAGGAAGGGTGTAAAAATTATCACATATTGTATTACTTGTTCACTTAATAGTTTATTAGCATTTCATAAATATTCTTTAAGAAAAATATTATTTAAGAACTAGAGATGTGGCTTGGTGGTAGGCCACTTGCCTGAAAGTGTAACACCCTAAGCTCAACCCCTAGTACCACAAAAAAAAAGAAAGAAAGAAAGAAAAATGTTTAAATAAAGGATTCACATGCTGCTGATCAGAACAACAGAATCTTTTTTTTTTTTTTTTTTTTTCTGGAACCAGGGATTGAACTCAGGCCCTTGTGCTTGCCAGGGAAGCGCTTATTCCACTGAGCCATCTCCCTGGCCCCAGAACAATAGAATCTATGACACTCAGAAAATGTAAAGTAGCTGGACATGGTGGTACAGGCCTGTAATCCCAGCACTGAGGTGGCTCAGGCAAGAGGATCACTGCATGTTCAAGGCCAGCCTGGGCTACCTAGTGACTTTAGAACCAGCCAGGCTACACAGCAACACCCTATCTCAAAAACAAAAACAAATAAAATAAAAAAGAGTAACCAATTTTCTCTTACTCATTAAGTGAAAAGTAATGTTAAAAATAAATTCTCAATCAAATCCAAGTATCTTTGTGAGGTATGACATTAAGAGAGCTGATTTGATGAACATGCACACTTTTATACTGATTATCCAGAACATTCTGTTATATAGACTCCTTTTTGTCATTCCTCTTTTAACAACTGCTGCAACAATTTAAAGTAATAAATGTAAGTCACAAAGAAGAATGAAACAAACCTAAATCTCTGTATTATTTCTATCTTTCCAATTCTGACTGGATTCATACTTCATAGATAAAGTTTTTGAACATCAACACGAGCACACAGTACCACTTTCAATCTCCTTTTGGGTTTAATCACAATTTTAATGTATTAGTGGCTTTAGTCACCTGCTATTTGTCATTGCTCTCCAGCTTTGAGACCAGATTTATCTACAGCATGATGATAAAAGTATGGTATTATTATAACAAATTACTTAAGGCAGAATTTCTGGAATAAACCACATTTAGGACTATCAAAAGTAACTTAACACATCTCATAACCACAATTATTTTAAAGAATTATAAAATTTAATGAGCTACCTTTTAACTTTTCATTCAGAATGACTATTTGTCTTAGGAAATCATAGAAATAAGAAACAGCCCAAAGCATGTAGCCAAAGTGTAAAATTTCCTTAAAGCATCAAATATTAAAAAAAAAAAAATTCATGGAAAAAGAAACATGCGGGCCAGCCAAATAGCTCAGCGGATTAAAGCACCTGCAAGCAGGAGCAGGGACTGGAGGTTTGATCCCCAGGTCTGCTGTGCTGGCCCCTTGCAGCTCAGTGAGACAGCAATTGAGACTGGGCGTGGTGGTGCACGCCTGTAATGCCAGCTCTTGGGAGTCGGATCACTATGAGTCCAATCTAGTAATGAGACCCTGAACACCTTACTCTCCTCCAACAGAAGAGTTTCACACTGATATGTCTTGTATTCTGCATATCAGTGCATTTTGAAAGAGGTGTTAAAATATATATTTAGTCTGAAGACCACTATGTTTGTTGAGAATTATAGCAAATTCATGATCATTCATTAGTGATTCTTTCTTCTGAATATATATTAAATATTAATTAGCCTCTGTTCCCTTTAGTTCATTTCCCACTTGAGAGTACTGTAAATTATGAAGTGACAGGAAAAAAATGGTATCTTAAAGTATAAGATGTCTTTAGTGTTATAATTGGACACTTTTGTATGTGGTGCTGAGGGTTAAACCTAGGGTCTTGCACATAGTAGGCAAGGGCTCTACCACTAAGCTATATTGTCAGCTTGGACTTTCAGTTTTTATTAAATCAAAATGTGTAAAAAACAAGTTACAATGAAATTATTTAAGGCAATGCAATGGTTTTCATCAAGAAAAAAAGAAAGAAAAGTAGCTTTAAAAAAAGTAGCTGTTAACTAAACTCTATTGTAGGCCTTTTGTATATGCAAAATTCTATCAGAATAATTGAATAAATACTTTCCATTCCTTCATCTTATGTAGGAGTCTCTTGGTTGAGTTGTGAAAAGAGATTTTTAAGTCCTATAGTAGATTATTGGCCAATAAAGTAATAAAAATTTTTATAATAATTTCTAATATGTGAAATGCTATTATATATGGGGGACAAATGTTCATTTTTATGATTAAAAAATCATAAACTTTGCCTTCAAAACTTTCAGCTTGTTTTAAATGAAAAAATATGTATTCCTCCTAAATCTTAAGAAAATTTAACAATCTAGAAAGATATGTCACATTATTCCTACATGTTTTCTCATATACCATCCCACCCTAAGATTACACATTCCCCAGCATTCTATGTTCCCTTAGTAGATAGATACCTTCCTATTTTAGATGCCAATTTCTAATTTTATCAATATGATCAAATTTTTAATTATGTCAAGACTGACATAGTTGGAACTAGCGAGAGGGTGGGGAAACAAATTTTCATATACTTATGGAGTAACTATAAATTGATACAGCCTACAGCCCAGAAATTCCACTTTCAGGAACTTGTCCTATAGATATCTAATACAAGTCTACACATATCAATGTACAATAAATTATTTTTTACAATAGCAAAAACCAATGAAGGACTAACACACATAAGTGAGGGGCTCATTGCATTAGGTGGTTTATTCATACAACTTAATGGTCATTCGTACATATGTAGAAAAAAAGAAAAAATGTTACAAAGATCAATATGTACTGAGTTAGAAATATAGCCTAAACTTGTATGTGGGAAATACAAGTTTCACAATGGTATAAATGGTTTCTTCTAATACGATTCATAGTAAAAGGATTATTTCAATTTGATCACAGGCTCAATTGTAATAACATAAAAAGTTCTAGTATATGCACCCAGGCTTTTTAATCTTAGCTTCCTTTTATATCCTACCTTCCACACTACTTCTAAACCATCAAAATTATTTAGCCAAACAAAGGGACACATACTTGTAATCCCAGGTACTCATTGGTCTGAGAAAGGAGGGCTGCAATTTCAAGACTCTTGTCTCAAAAGAATTTTTTTAAAAGCCAGGAATGTAGCTCAGTGTAGTAAAGCATTTGCCTAACATGTGGGAAGCTCCAGGTTTAATTCCAGTAGTATACATGCATACATACACATAAACATATTGCATCTATTTCTTAAATAGGGCTTTGTTTCCCTACCTACCTCCCAAATTCTTGCTTGTGACTTTTGTTTTTTATGTCTAGAATGCCTTTTCACTCCCTAGACATCTGTCTATCTGGCCTCAAAGAATAACACACCTATTATAGCTTCCATGATTCCCCATCAGGGTATATGCATAACCTCTACCATGCTCCAAAAGGTTTTCTCTTGTGCTTCTAAAACTCACTACTCACCATTTTAATCTTGTGGTATAATATTTTCGCAAACTGCAGAGGAAATGTATTTAATTCATCCTACAATCTCCATAGGGTCAGGGCTAGCCAAATAGCTCAG
>NW_004524608.1:11581185-11583769 GCF_000260255.1 Octodon degus
CCCAGCTCTTGGGAGGCTGTAAACAGGCGGATCACTACAAGTCTGATCTAGCAATGAGAGCCTGAACACCCTGTAGACCTAAAATACAAAAAAAAAAAAAACACTTTCATAATGTCTCCTGTAATACTACAATAACTGTCAGTAAAAGCTAAATAAATTATTAACCACATCTATATGAAAAGTTCTTGTTATATCAATTTACCTTAGTTAAGAATCCCTAATCGTTTATCTTTCTGTGAAAATTATTTTCAAGGTTACAAAAGAAATAGTCAAGAAACTTCCTCTAAGCTACAATAACATTCAATAAAGATATAAAACACAGAGGGAACGCACCCTTCTCCCTTATTACTTTTCCCTACTCAACTGACAATAGACAGAAAAATGAGGAAATGTGGGACATCCTCTTTGGATATCTGCTAATGAGACTTGTGAACTAACAGCAGAGGAATTCTCAGCTTTGGCTCAGATATTACTGTCTTAAACATCTTAATTTACCTTGGAAAAGACATATTCACTAGGATTTCTAAGAAATGAAATATCACGACATTGCTTCTACTTTGCAAAACATAATAACTAAACCTTTTTGTTTAACGATAGTTTAAGACTGCAAAAAGAGCAAGGATAAATAAACTCCATTAGTCCAAAGATTTCATTTTAGAAATATCTGTATCTTCCCTCTTGCCAAATTGCATTCACTAATAAACAGATTTCATTTTTACCATAAATTTTCCTTTTTATTATCAAGTAAAAATAAGAAGCTAAAGTAATCAAAAGATTGGCAGATGGAAGCAGTGAGAAGCAATGTACACAGACAATTCAGAAATAGGAAATGTCTGAATAATAAAAAAAATTGACTATACATCATTTCTAGCAAGTATGCTAAATGAACAAAGAAAAATAATTTACACCAATAAAACTTGGAATCTCAAAAATTGTAACAATCTTACTTCACTCTTTTAAAATGCTCAATACAGTAAGATTAGGATAATGAAATCGAGTTTCAAAATATATGTTAAATAATACAAAACAAGAAATAAACCAAAAAACTGTGCATTTGTTCTCTATTCCATTTACCATTTTTCAATCTGGGAACATTTCTAAATTTAGGAGCAAGCTAAAATAAGCCATGGTCATATGACTGCCTAGTTTCTTGAACATTAATAAATACTTAATTCCAGCACAGATGAAATGCTTCATTTGAAAAAGTGAGTAGCACACAGTAAAGAAATAGAATCAATAACTTTTCTTCTGGCTGTTTTTCATTTATTTTAAAATCTCAGGATCTTCAGATTTCTAAATATTTTACAAGCTAAGCTGTACATAACAAAAACTAAGATTTTTCTAATAATTTTAATAAATCCCAAAATAATCAAGCTCTTCCCTTTTAGTGTATTGCTGCTGAAGCAAGCACAAGCTTTTTCCTTTTAAACTTTTGAGTTTTAGTCCTTTCAAGTCCTACAGCTGGTGAATTTTCATATTCTACACTATATTTCTTAGCAAATGAACAGACCTCAATTCATTCAGTCTTCTAGTTACATTACAATGCTTCCAAATACAAATATTATGTAAAGTACAAATGTAAGAAATTACTGTTAAACCATTATTCCTGGGAATAATAGCAAACACTAACCCTCCACACTTTTGTGGATTCTGTATCTCAAAAAAAAAAAGGTAGTTTCTGATATTTCTATTACAATATACTGAATACAAGATCTTCTCAAATATGTAAATTAATTCGTGACTCAGTTTGCAGGGTGACTTTCACTTCATGACTCAAATGGATGTAACCGTTTGAAAATGAATGACTTGGGAGGATGCCACCGACTAGGAAGCTATCTGAGGAAGTTCCTTGTATCTGGCCTATATTGAAAGAAAGAAATTCTTCCATCTGACAGGTTTAGAGGTAATCCCTCTACAACAGCTATGATATATGGCTACCATTGCCTACCCTGACTTCCCACCCTTAGAATTTTGTATTTGCCCTATTAATTAAGACTATTCTGAATAATCTGGCATTTATTCTTTGGAGAATGATATCACATGTCAAACATCCAATACTTCCAGATGACCTTCCAATTTCAGTCTATCCAGATAAAGGCTACCTTATGGATGATTGTAGAGTTTCCAGAGACTGTACGAATCATCATGTTTTATCATAATAAACTGGAGGAGGAGTACAAATGCTTCTTTTATACAGAAAGTGAGAAGACAGAGTACTTCAGGCTGCTTTTCTCTTATAGACTGCTTTTTCTAAAAGGTGACCACAGACAGTCATGGTAACAACACCTGTAATCCTAGCACTCAGGAGATGGAGGTACAAGAACAAAGAGCTGGATCAAAGAATAGGTAATTTAGTAAGACCTTGTCTCAAAATTTTAATGAAAGGGCTGGGAGGCTAGGTGTGTAACTCAATGTAAAAGCCCTAAACTCAATCCCCAATACCAAAAATAAAATATAAAAGGTTACCAGCTTTGAAAGCTGAATACAGCTTTCAAAACACAGAAAGTGGGGCCGGGGAGATGGCTCAGTAGGATAAGCGCTTGACTGGCAAACGCAAGGATCTGAGTTCAATCCCTGGTTCCAC
>NW_004524608.1:11584948-11616617 GCF_000260255.1 Octodon degus
AACAACAAAAAAAAAAACCACTCTCAAAGAAAGATATATTTAAAAATCTCTTTCCTTCTTTTTTTTTTTGGGGGGGGGGGACGACCAGGGATTGAACTCAGGCTCTTGCTCTTGCCAGGGAAGCACTTATTCAACACTGAGCCATCTCCCCAGCCCCTAAAAAGCTCTTTCAATTGCCACTTATAATGGAAAGAACATTATAAAGAATAATCTTTCTGTTTCCAATCACCTCTTAAGAATTTATGTACTCAAGCAGATTATTAAATATGTGATTCACTCAACCTGTGTGTGGTGGCACATGCTTATAATCCCAGCACTTGGGAACCTGGCACAGGAGGAGTGAATCTGAGGCCAGCCTGGGCCTCAGAGCCAGCTTGAACTATATAACAAGATGTTGTCTCAAAAAATAAATAAAAAAGTAAAAATAAATAAGTGATGCACTCAATTTTCCTTAGTCTATTATTCTAGAAAACAAATATTAAACTGTAGTAGAGATTTAAGTGGACACTGAGGATGTTCTAAGATAATCAAATTAACACCATTGCTATGGTAATGCTTTTCGAACTAAGCCACTGTCCCTTAGAGAACCATGAAATCAACTTATTGGGTCATAGCCACAATTTCCTTTTCAACAAAATTCAATGTAAACTTTTAGAAATCAGAGTGTGTGTAATGTGGTAAAATTATTTTGTAAAATTTGTGTGTATATGCATGTACTTATTCCTCTGAAGGACACTCACTGCTCAAGTGCCAGTTCTACCCTAGCACACTTTTAATTCAAACTGTATAGAAAATCAGAGTTTCACAAAACAGCAGTTATTTAAAGCTGAAAGGTATCTGAAAGATCTAACTATAATTTCATTTTACAAATAAGGGTGGAAAATGTCATCAAATGCCTTACTTGTGTTTACTGTATTTTCTACTATCCAAATAGAGTCCAAGTTCCTTTGAGATCTGCATTTTCCATACTAAATATCCATGACACCAACTACAAATCTTTAGTCATCTCATATAAACATTACTTTGACATGGTGTATTATCACCAACTTCTTACCAAAATAGAATATTACATGCAAATTAAGTAACAATCAACCTAAAGTGTGATCCTAGTGTTAGGAAGTAAAGAATTGGGGCCAGGGAGATCGCTCAGTAGAATAAGTGCTTCCCTGGCAAGCACAATGGCCTGAGTTCAGTCCCTGGTTCCGCAAAAAAAAAAAAAAAAAAAATTACTTTCAAAGATAAAAGACTGTTAAAAGGGTTCCCCTTCAGATTACAACAGAAGACCCTGAAGGAACACACTCCTGATAGTGTTGAGGGTAGCAGAATGCCAACGGCATCAAAAATCCCTTTTCTTGATTTTATGTTCCTGTTCTCCAGACTCATCATGTCATGCTGTTATGTGTGTGTGCGTGCACACACACACACACATATACACACATTTATAATTTCAAAATTAACTCTAAAGCAAAAAGAACTGAAGATGAAATTTTAAAATGTGTGTAACTTTACATTTAAACTCCAGAAGAGAATTTTCCAAAGAAGTAGTGCAACAAAAACAGTTTTTCATGATCTGTGAGGCCTGAGGTTTCATATTTTGGGTTTTAGGTGGGGGATTGTCTGTTCATAGATATGGAAAGAAAGAGATTCAGTTAGTAAGATATAAGATATAGTATATATAGTTATATAACTATAAAATCCCCTCCTTAATGGTGTTGGTATATATACTTCATATTGCCACCTTCGAAAGGGGTTATATTAATTCTAATAAAAATTCTGTAAAATCCTTTTTATTTTTCATCATGTTAAACTTAAATTAAGGATAAATAGAACATGACTTTGTATCAGATAATTCAAAGAAAGACATAGAAAAATGCAGAATGTCAATTAAAATTCATTAGTCTGTAAGAAATACAAATAATCAAGTGAAGATTGTCAGATAATGGGTTGAACATACACATAAAACAACACTCCCAATCTTTCTCCCACCCATTCTTCCACATTACAAGTTATATATCTAGCAAATTTACTTAGCAGGAATATATTAAGAGATACCCTGTGAAAAACAGACCTGTATAAACCTATAAAATGAATGAGTGAATTAATGAATAAGCAAGCAAGCAGAAAGCCACAGAGAAAAACTGGAAGAAGGGCTAAGTGAAGGAGTTGCAGAAGCTGTACTTCTGAATCACCCAAAGGGCTAATTATGACTTAAAATAGTTAAGAGAATAACGATTAGTCTGTAATAAGGCCACTGCATTTAGTTAACAGTGCAGTGCTGAACACAGTAAGAAAGATTGTAATGTCTGCACAAATGAGGAAGTTGAATTGAATGGGATCAAAGAAAGCACTGACAAATGGATTCTAAGTACAAAAGAGATCATGGATAAATGCAGTACCTCACATAGCTAAGAATCGTATGTGTAATGAGAAATACCAGTAAGAGTTTAAAATTTTTAGGTGGTCCTTTCATAAGTACAAATATAAACAAGATAATAGAAAAGTGAATTATGAAGAGATGAACTGATTTTAGAAACATATAGGGAAAAAACAAAAAATATATTATTTAAGTATGAGTAGGGTTAAATAAAAAGGGTTATATCTGATGTTTGTCTCAAAAACTTTACAATTACTTTCAGGGAAAAGCAGAGAAGTTCAGACCTATAATAAGCAAAATGATGACTAATCTTTTTATTAGATTCAGGTTGAAAGAGGTAGCGTGAGAAAAAAAAAGAAGAGCAGATTCAAAAAAAAAGTTGTTGGCAAGAGAGTCAACAAGGGCAATATGAGTGTCAGAAAGAGAGCAGAGTTGGAGGAGGAAGGAACAAATTTGTTGAGGAGGAAGTCAGTATGTTTCTCTGACTTTCTCCAAAGGAACAAAGCAGAATGTGAGCATAAATTAAGATTGAATCCCAAAGGTAAATAAGCTCTAAGAATTATTAAGACTTAGTCATTTAAAAACTAGCAAATTAAGAGAGAAGTAGAAAACCAGGATTTTAGTTGAATAACACCTATAGCATTTCAATGGTAAGTAAACTGTAAAAAGGTAAGTCTTCATTATAATTTCTATTTTCTCACAGAAAGTGCAGAATAATAAACACTGCCATTATGTGGTAAAGCTATATACAAAAATACAGCTTTCAACTGAAAAACACCTCAGATTATAAAAGTTTTGTACTAGACACTTTTGAAACAATTTTAATTAGAAGTAATGTTTTGGACTTCGGCAAATTCCCAACTGAGAGAGCCATCTGAAATAACAGAAACCTATATAACTGAGTTCTTATAAAATGTCTGTGTTAACTGCAGAAGGCCTAAACTGAAGCTAAATAACATGAAATGTATATTTTATTAATTGAAGTTCAAAATTAAACTGAATATATATGTGATAGCTCAATACTATAAACAGAGACTAAACTAATCCAAAAAGTTATAATTTGACTACCTTACAAAGAGGTACAGGTGACTTTGTTTATTCCCACGTTAGATATAAGCAAGAAAAATATTATATTCTAATATGGTGAGAGAAAATAACACGTAGGGCTCTTGCAAGAATGAACTTTTGTTAGAGATGGCAAATGTTTGAAAGTTCCTGGGTGTGCATATTGCTATTCAAATAGTATATTTCAAATACACAACTCAAATACACATATCTGAAGCAGTAGTGCCTTCTATCAACCTTCAAAGGCTGACTTACATGTACTCAAAAATGGCAGCCCAGTCAGCAGTGACATCAGATCTAGAAATGATGTGGCCTGTATAGTGTGCAGTGGAGTGCAGTGTTCTACTTGTTTGCAATGGTTTTATTTTTCGACTAGTTTTTATCACACTTGGCACGAACAAGGGAACATGTGCTTTGCTAAATTTGAACTTTTAAGATGAAACTGAATTAACTGAGAACCAAAAAATTGCTTCTGAATTTTCCTAAGATTGAAAAATGCCTTTCCTTTCATACTAGGAATGGCAAAATAAATGAAAACTACATCTTGAAAGTTTAAATGTGAGTTAGAAAGACCATATAGTTTAAGAACACTGTTGACTCTTTTCTTTTAGGCACCTGAAATAAGACCAAATGAAAAATTTTTCCCATACAGTATACTTTTGCTAACAGAGATATACTAACCCTAAACCTATATAGACCTATTAGAAACACCAAACCCAATAAAAGATTTGTTTTATTTTTGCAGAAAGTGTAATTTGGCATTTCTTAAAAATATAATCATCAAAATATAGTCATGTCTTGCTCTGTATGTAACTTAATCCCATAATTTTTTTCTCTATTAATAGTGTTGGGAGCAAAATAAATGTATTGGCTAAAACAGTAAGAGGCATATCTCTAAAGATGCTCTTCCTATTGAAATTTCCTCTTACATTTTATAAAAGATATGCAATGATAGCCAAATATAAAGCTTTGTATAAGAAACAAATTCCCCGTTGTGAAGGTATTTTTAAAGAGTTGAAGTCCAAAATAATTTTAAAACACAATTCAAGTTATAAATTGTAAAATATGTTTATAAGGAATCTAGTGATAAGAGGTCAAACAACCTGAATGAAGCAGCTTGTGGTGCAAGCTTCATTGCATTAATAATGTCACAGTTAGTATGTTTATTAAATTAAATACTACCAGCAAGGGTCTTCTAAATGCCATGTTCCTAATACTGGATTACATATTTATTTCAGAGTTAACATAGTAAGAAGGGGAGCTATCACTAGAAGGTCTATTAAGCCATAGGTGGGTTTTTTTTTTTTTTCCCATTGCTTTAATGGAACTATTCAAATCAAAATTTTCACGCCATGCCTTGAACACCGCTACAAACCATACTGTGGGTGTAAAATACATGCAAGGCAGATATAATCAGCTCCAATGAGACCAATGACTTGTACACCATCAAGTTTACTTTATTGTGAAAGCAATGAGGTTTTCTTTCAAATGAACGTATTTGTAAGTGTGTGGCAACCTAAATACAAGCCGAAAATGGGAACCAAGAAGACATATAATTCTCAAAGCTGAAAGAAACCACAAATAACGCAATGCCTAAAATCTTGCCCTGTTTGTCCAGCTGTTGTGAGTGCCTCATCTTGTTCTGACAAAGTAAAGCTCTTCGTTAACATGGACCATTCACATAGACTCAGGTGGCCTAAAGTCTCTGCTAGCATACCAGAGCAAACTAAGCATTTCTAAAATTGTAGGCCTCAAAGTTACTGAGGACTTCAGACACCAGCTTGTCTACTGGGTCTTCCAAAGGAACCTAAATAAGTGTTGTTCAATACAAAATCTTAAGTCCTACTCTTTTTTCTGTGTCTACGTGACAACTTACAGCCACACACACGAAGGTGCCGCCCTTCAGGGCCCACAGAATGTTTTATAAAATGATTCCTAAATTGAACACCTCGGCCCAAGGAGCGCGTTTTAAATTCTCTGGAAACATAAACGGCCTCAAAGTCAGCAACGCTGTTGTTCCTCACCTGCTTCGTGGCCACCCTTTCAAGACTCAGGGCCAAAGAAGTAAGAGTGGCATGCTCCCGCGCCAACCAGCACTGTGGGCGGCACGAGGCCCGGGCTCGGAGCCCCGCGGGTCCCGCAGGGCTACCGGTCGGAGCTGGGCCGCGGAACTTGGGTTCTTAAGAGCAGTCCGAATTGGAGGCCAGCAGGTCGGTCAGCGCGGGCCGGCCCAGAGGGCTGCTGGGTGCAGGCCCCGCGGTCGCCAGGCCCGGCGCGGCCCACGGGAGCAGCAGAGCCCGGCCGGGCCCACACGTCTGGCTGCGGACCCCGCGCCGCCTGCCCGAGGAAAGATGGCGCGGGCCGCGTGCGGCGGCAGGAAGGCGCGAGCCGGCGGGAAGCGCTCCCCGCGTGCTCGCCTTCTTTCTCCTTTGTCCTTCTTGCAGGTGTTCGGCCCGAACCGCACCTCTACGTGCTCAGACCCGGCTCGCCCGCCGCCTGCCCTCGACGTCCCCTGGGCCGCGCAGACCACAGCCCCGGCCGGCCGCGGCCGCATTGGCCTTCGACCCCGGCGGGGCGCCTAGCCGACGCCGGCCTCGCGGGCGCCAGGAGACGGGTCTCGCGGGAGCGTGTTTCGCGGGCCCGGAAGCGCACGCGCTGCCCCCGAGGGGAGCGCGTGGCTGCACATTTACCTCACGCTGACTCAGTCCACACAGCAGATGGTGGCAGCGCTGCAAGGGAAACGACCTCCCCCATTTTTTTTCCGCGCTTCCTAATAGCAGCTAACGCGCGTCTCAGTACAAGGCACTACGTTCCTGTGAAATCAGTCTAGCCTCGGCTGCTAGGAGCTTCGTGCACGCACACGACACCGACTCCTCGGCTCGCGGGGACCCTGCCCCGAGGCCCGCGCGGCGCCGCAAGCTGCAGGCCTGGCCGGGCCGGCGCCCGTGCCCTGACCTCACGCCCCGGCCCCGCGCTCCGGGCTTCGCGCCAGCGCCGCCTCGGGGCCGTAGGGGGCGGTGGGTCAGGGCCGCGGGCGGGGCGAGAGCTACTGCACGACGCCCCGCGCCGCTCCGCGCGCTAGGTGCACAGTGCTTTGTACTTTGCGTCCTCTTTAGTTCTTAGATGTGGGCAGAGAGAAGGAAACACAAAGGAAAATCAGTTATCGCTTTTCTGCGTGGCAGGCAAAACTCCACGAAACGCCGTCTAGTGGTGGAATTGCCCAGGGAAGCCTAGTCATTTTCATTCTCCCTCTAATTTTTATTTTCATTAGAACTTCGACGCCTCTTTACATCTGTCAAACTGCAAAAGGGGCATAGGACAGTCTCTAGGTGGTGGTAAATATAGACCCATAACTTGAGCCCTACCCAGATTAATCAAGAATGTTAGACTATTTTCTACCTCTATCCTAAATCGCCGTTCTTTGGAAACAAAAAGTACCTAAAAATCGCTTCTAAAGGCAGAAGGTGAAGGCAGAGTTCTCCTGACACCATCTCTGGTGCAGCGCTCCGGGATGAAATTCCCCTTTTCTGCATTTATTTTCAAGGGGTGGGGAATCTGGTTTGAATAGGATTGACCCAAGGGATTCCACCATAGAGGGATAGATTAGCGACCTCCAGGTCGCTCCCAAAGTAAATTTTAATCTCAGAGTTTCAAACTAGTCATTCCACTAGATTTTTCTACAGATCTTTGTCCCTACACAATTCGCCGAAATCACTCAAGAAATGTAGGCCATTTTGTTTGCATTTACAGACTCCACTCACCTCCAAGGCCTCCTGGTAAAACCACAATTTTCGACATCTGCGGTCAACAGACTATCCTGACTCGCTTTAAAATTGCACCCTACCCTCGCCTGCCGCCTCCTGCTTCCCACCTTTCTTTGTGAAATATAAAGGAATTCTTAACTTCTTCTATAAAGACTTTACTTTTCCTGTTCGAATCATTTCCAACTTCAGAGAGATATGAAGGAAGTGCATATGTTTTCCTAGAAAAAAAATGAGCGCAGTAAGGAGAAACTTGACTCATAGAGACCTAAATAAGTGTAAATAAAAAGGAAAAGGCAACTCGTGATAGTGCTAGAAAAGGAATTCAAGGCAGAAACAGGAGGTGGTTCCCATTAAACACATTGTCCTGTATCAGAGTGGGGACAAGCTAGCCTTCCTTACTCCTTAAAAGCAATCAACTATAATAATTAAATTATTTTCAAACTGTAAACTGCTTTCAAACACCATAGTTAGCGTTTTACCAGGTTTATTTTACTTGTTATACACAGACAATACAAACGAGCAAAAAACAAAACGTTTCTCAATGGAGTGTGTACTTGTATAAATTATTCAGTTCACAGACAAAACAAAACAAATATAAAAATCACAACATTTGATTTACAGAAGAGCCAAAATATACACACGTTTAGACCCTGAATTCCTATTAGGAAAAACTTCCCCCGTGGACTGGAATCTAGATTGAATATTGTGTATGATGCATATTTCACATTAATTTTAAGATACAAAAAAGTATGCTTGCTACACAACATTAGAAATCCTACTAATCTATTTCCAGGGGGCTTAATGTGCCTTATCAAAGATAACAAGACTTAGAGGGGGAAAATCAGTCTTACTTGCATTAATGCTAGTGTTTTCCCAAGGAAGTCAAATTTCAGCTGTTTCTAAGTGGGGGAATATCATTTTCAAAACTAAAATGCAGTAAAATATACAACTCACACAATTCATCTTCACTAGACTACACTATAGTTACCAACAATTCAGTCATCTATATCATTAGTAGAGTATTCATTACAAAGATTTACAGCATATAAAGGTGGAGGGGGGGACTGAAAAGATATTCAGAAACAGTTTGTCAGCATATTTGGCACCTGCACAGACCAGTAATGGATTTGGCACTTTGGGGAAAAACAAATAAGGCAAAATAATATTGCTGATGTCGAGCTATTCTATTCAGAAGGAAGGGAGGAAAACATACAACTCCAGTTAACTTTGCTTTGCAGGCACCATGCCACTTAATCGACTTGCCTATGAACAGACACCTATCCTTTACAGGTGTTTGGGTGGATTCTCCTTAGGTATTTGTGTGCACTAGGGCACCTGGTTATTATGTCATGCAACTAATTGAGGAGAAGTGAGAAAACCATCACTATGGAGTATTTCATGTTTCCAGAGCCTCTTAGACTATTTTTAATTATCTCACACAAAAATAGAAAGGAGAAAGAATGAGAAGAAAAAAGAAAAGCAAAGAAGGGAAAGGAATAAAAAGGTTAAGCATGAACTGGTTTTGTGCCTTAACGATGAGAATAAAAACTAGCCATTCGTTACAATAAATTAACACTATGTACAATCATTTCACAGGCTTTGTTCCACTAAAATTATTAGTATCCCTACCATCCATCCATCCATCCATCCACTCGGGGATAAGAAAGGACGCGCTGGGTGGGTCCAGGTTCTAGAGTCAACGTCTTATGGTTAATGGAGAGGCCGAGACAAGGCGGGTCGGAATCGCTGCTGCCTGACAGGTCTGCCCAGGTCTCCTAAGGGTGAGGAGTTTCCTTACAAGAAAGAGAAGGAGGGGGTGAGAAAAAGATGAAGGCAGGAGGATGTGTTAGGAGAGTACGTTGGAAACCCAAAGGTCTACAGCAAAGTTGAAGGACGGTGCGCTAACTGCAGAGACGGCTGTGCAAAGAGGTTAACCCCAGGGAGGGCGACCCGCGCGCATCGCTGCAGACGGTCGCCGAGGGTCAAACGCAACAACGCGAGGGCGCGCGAGGGGGCCTGGGCGCGGGAGCGGGGCGCGGGGAAGCGGCGTCGGCGGGCGGCCTAGCTGTGCGAGTAGAAGCCGTAGTAGCCGCCTAGGTCCTTGGCGCAGGTCTTCTCGCAGTCCCGCTGGGCCAGCACCTCGCTCTTGAGCGGGGACGAGCTCTCGGACACCGGCGTGTCCGCGGGGGAGATCCGCCTCCGCTTGGCCTGCTCGTAAATCCCCGAGTCGCTCGAGTCGATGGACTTGATGGACGAGGGCGTCTCGATCCAGCTGGAGTCGGACAGGTCCTTGGGCTTGGCGTCCTCGGCGGCGCCCGGCGGCAGCGGCGAGCGCTCGGCCGCCAGGCCCTCGGCCTCCTCGCCCAGGTAGGGGTTGGCGCCGGCCATGCGCGCGGCGGCCGCGGCGCTGTTGGGCCAGCAGGGCAGCACGGAGCCCGACTTGGCGCCGCAGTACTGCGGGGGGCTGCGCGCACCCCAGCCCGACGGGTCGGCGTAGTAGCCGAGCGGGCGGCCGGTGCAGCCCGCGGCCTGCAGCGGCAGCGCCTTCACACCCGCCGCCGCGTACGACAGCAGCGTGGCCGCGTTGCCCGCGAAGTCCGTGGCCGTGTCGTAGGCCGAGGCCGCGAAGTCCAGCCGGTTGTTGGCGGGCGTCACGAACCAGCGCTGAGGCGACGGCGCGCCGGGGTCCTCGGCCTGCTGCGGGGACAGCAGCCCGTTGGTGTGCGGCACGCTGCGGTCTGTGCCCGGCCCGGGGCCCGCGCCCGCGCCCGGGTGGAAGCGGGCCTTGGCGTAGTTGCTCACGAACTGGTCCTGCAGGAAAGAGCCGGCCATGGCGTAGCGGGCACCGGGCACAATCTGCGAACGCGGAGAGTCATTGGGCGATGGGGTCAAGCGGTCCATGTCGCAGCCCGTGTAGATCCTGCGAGGGAGGGAGAAAGAAAGAACCCAGGCGTGGCGCGGACGTAGGCACCTGTAGGGCGCTGCAGGGGAAGCCACCTCCATGGGCACCCACCCCCACTCCTTCCATCTGTAACTCGCACTTGCCATACAGGGATGGAGAGTACAAAAGGTCACAGACCTGCGTGTTAACCAACAGAAATAGTGGGATCACAAAAGGGGCCAAGCAGGACACAGAGCATCCAGTGGAAGGCTTCCTTCCCTCTTCCCAAGATCTCTTGTGAAGTACAGGTCCCCAGAGAGGAGCGCAGCTAGGGTTTGTGCCCTGCGCCTGCAGCTCAGGTACACACATTGAAGCAGAGGCCCAGTGGGCCTTTCCTTTGTGATGGGTTTCTGAGCAAAATTTCTAACCAAGGTACCCGCTGTCTGCACCCTTTTAAGACCTCTTGTGTCCATTTGATTGTACAAATGATTTCTCTGCTCATTTTTAGAATGGGGGCTGGAGGTGCACACTTCCAGATAAGTATTGCCCAAAGGCCAGCCTTCAGAAAGCCACTGGAGATCTCCTAGGTACTTTTCCCATTGTTCCCCATTCGTGAGCCTTTAACCCCCACCTCTATCCATGCAAGCAAACAAGAGTTGTTTGGAAACAGTCATCAATCAATAATTTGGAGGGAAAGTGTTGGGGGTTGAACCCAAGACCTTACAGCATGCTAAACAAGTTCATCACTACAACTCCAGCTCCAATAAAATTCTTTAAAACATAGTCTTTATTCTCACTTTCTCTATCCAGCTTTTCATGCATTATTGGCAAAAATTAAGGGCACATTCTTAGAGTAATTCTCAATCTCCTCTTAGCAATCTATGACTAACCTTAATGGAGCTGATAGGTGCCAGGTACTATTGTCTGTGGGGTTGTACAGATAGAAACTTACTTTACTCACAAAGTCCTTTCAGGTCCTATTATTATCTTATTCTATTAATGAGGAAAGTGAGGCAAGGTTAAATAACTTGTCCAATCACCAAAAGGAATTGTGTTCTTGGGAATTACCTTAGATAAAATAAAAATTAACTTTAGGCCCTGAGCCTAGAAAAATCCCATTAGAATGGAGAGGGAACCAGGGATTGGATGAAGATTATAAGTGTTTTCTCATACACATACACACATGTTTCCCTTTTTATTTAACTCACACATAAGTGTTTTAATCTTTAGTCAACAGACTGTTTTGAAGGAGAGCCTCAGTCTTGTCAGACCTTAATCCTTTAGGAAGGAGATTCCCTGGTGAGTGGCCAAGCAACCTCCTAGTACCCCCTGAACTCATGCCTCTCTTTATTTCTCCAAAACCAAGCCATTCCCAAATAACTAACATAAAAGAGGGAAGAGTGTCAAAACCACTCAACTCTTCCCTATCCTTTAAAAGCCCAAGGTACTTTTTGTATAGATAGATTTTTTTATGAAAAATGTATAGTGATTTTAAAAAGGGAGGTGGCGTTTCCAAGAGAAGCCACGCAGAAGAGAAGCAGATGAGAGTTGTTCAGGTGCATTCTACCTGCGACATGAAATCTTCCTCCTGGAATTTAATTCCAGTTTCAAATGAGAGTAGTCAAGGGAGGCAGGAAGGGAACATAACTAGCAAGTTACAAATATCTCCTCTGTTAACCACCACAATATTTTTAAAAGGTAAAAAGCGGTCTGTAACAGATACAGTTTAGATGCCCAGCCAGGTCCCAACCCACATGAGATTACTGAATTGATTCATGCAAATAAAATGCTTTTGAACAGATGTTCACAGCAGAATTAAAAGCTCAAAATCTATAGGACTCCTCTCCAACATCTCTGGTCTCTTTGGCCGAATTCTTTCCACTGTGCTGGGCCCAACTTTTCATGACAATAGTCAAGCTTGTATTCCAGAAAATCATGCTGAGGAGGTTTACTTCCCTTTACTTCCCTTGAACTATTTTTGAGGGATATATAGTCAGGATATCAATGACTCTCCATTCAGTTTGCTATAAAATACCAATTGGAAGATGAATATCTACCTGGAGATTTAATAGAGGCAGCCACCTGACTTTCCACACATTTAATGTAGTCAAAGATAGCTTCGACTTTTGAACTCTACTCCAAGCACTCACTCAAAACCATGAACCCTTCTCTTTTACAGTCAGAAAAGGTGGACAAACTCCCACAAACTGGATTTACATTTTGCTGTGTAACACTATCTGAACTGTTAGGTACCATGACTGGCCCTAACTGAAAGTCCCAGATAAAGCCCAGAAACATTCAGTTTACACTTACTACTGCCCACAGAAAATAGCCTTGTGCTAGAAAACAGAGATAGATGAGGGAGATCTGAATAAAAGAAATTAATATTTAATTAAAATACAGATGCAAAAGATTAGAGAAAATAGTCTTCTTAAGTTTATAAATAATAGATAGCAACAGTATCTTAGTCCTTTCCAAAGCCTGAAATCACTGTCACAGTGGTTCTGCTCATGAAATCTCCTGTGATGGGTGCACATTTTTATTCAGTCCACAGTAAACTTGCACAGGAAATGCTATTTCACAAAACTTGGAAATGGGTAAATAAAAGTCGCATATGCCAAGGAGACTGCAACAACTGCCAGAGCCACATGCACTTTCAGGCAGAATTGCCCGTTTCAGACACAGACAATCTGAGCTGAGCATCTGCAGCGCCACATACGACACTCGAATGGGAACCGGGGCAGCTTCCCCAGCCAGCCAGCCCCAGAGGCCGCCAACAACTTTGTAATTCTCAGGAAAGCTAAACATAGACAGAGGAAATCTTTGACCAAACCCAAATACCAAGCCACAAGGTCATCAGAGAGGAAAAACAAAATGGGGTGGGTGGGCTCTAACAACTCTGTCCTTATGCACTTTTGCTTCCAAAAGACACAACAATCCACCCTTGACCTAAAGGTCAATTCTACAACTATTTAAGAAGGAACAGGCAAAATTACTTACGTGTCATAATTATCCCGAAATCCTTTTGCAAAGGGGTTGTGATCTATTTTCAGTTGTGTGATCTAGGAAAGAAAAAAAATGATGACTGTAATCTCACCTCCTATATAGCAAGTTTGTATGCTTACAACTTTATCATCTATCACTTCTTACAGGGGCTCACAGCCTACATTTTCATTTATTACCGATATTTTCCTAACTGAAACATTTCAGAAAATAGATGAAAAGGAAAAAAAGTGAAAGCATCATAAAACTTCTGAGGAATGTATTTAAATTAATGGTGCCAAAAACTAAAGTATCACTTTCAATGATCTCAATCTATGTTCTAAATTGGCTCAAACTCACAGTTTAAAAATACTTATTACAATGCACAAACAGAAATTGTTAAGGGGAACTTGAATTCACCTCCAAATGCTGCCTATTTTTTAGTTTTTTGCTATAATTTAAGGTTAATTGCTTCTGCTTCAAATTCTGAGGATCCAGCAATAGTATCTCAAAATCAGGTTTGAGTTAAATGTTTTCATTTTTGGTATTTTCCAATGATAATAACAAACACAAGAATCTCTATCACTACTAATAGCCCAGTTAGCCACTAACATCAGTTTTTGCAAACATGTAAATAATGATGAAGCTCAAAACTCCTTAGTTCCCAGGAACTTGACTTATTGTAATATATATATATATATATATATATATATATATATTCTTTCTGATACCTCAGAACGGTAATAATGTTTGTTCATTTCACTTATCAATTCTGAGACTTTTAAAGACATTTTTTAGTTCCCAAGCCTTGCTAAGAATAAAATACAGGAAGATCTGCTTCTTTTGAAAGAGGGTCGTCTAAGAATTTTAATTTGTTCTACTTGGAAGACTAACTTAAGTCTTCCAAAACAAGAGGCCCCAGAAATCCTAGCCACATCACAGCTGGGCTGGGTGACCCATGTGTGTGTGGGGGGGGTGGCAAATGGGAAACCTTTCCCCCACCAGGTCGGTTTTGAGGGAAGGTGCCTAGTAGGTTCCTAGCCCTATACTCCGAATGCTCCAGCTGTTGCAGATGTTAATGCCGCTAGCGCCCCAGAGTCCCAGAGGGTCCTGAGACCGAGAGTACGAAAGGAGTCTGCACAGCCCGCAGCGCGCCCAGCCCCGGCCTCCTTACATCGGTGTTCTGGTAGGCGGTGACAGCTATGAACTGAGTCTCCGGGAAGGTGAAGGTCTGCACGCGGCCCGGCTGGCTGGTGTCCTCCGTGCCGTCCTCGTTCACTTCCACCACATGCAGGCGAGGCTGGTACTTATGCAAGGACTGTAAAACCACCATCTGTCCGGCGAGGAGAAAGGAGAACGGCGGGCGGCGCGTTAACGCTCGGTCTCTGTCGCGTGGCTCAGGGCTGCTGTCCTCGCCTAGGGCCGAGTCACAAACGCGGAAGCCCGCAGCCCCAATTTCTGTCCCCAGGACTCGCCTGGGTGCGGACCGACTGGCCCTCGCACCTCTAGAAGCGAGGATTCTCTGGGCACCGGAGAAAAACCAAACCCATCGCCTTTCCTCGGGCCTTGTATAGTTCCTAAATTTTCCTTTTCTGAGGAACAAAGATTTTCTGGAATCTGCAGATCTGGGGGGTTTCCTTTCATTTGCACTTAGGAAAGTTGGAAACTTGGACTTGAGCAGAGGGGGCGGGGGCGGGGTAGGTGCAACTCTACAGATAGAATATAATTTTGGTGAGTGGAAATATAAAAATTTAAAGTGTTTTTAATAATCAAAGAAAGTACCTAGCTTCAATTGGCCTTTTTAAATTGGTGAAAGCAGTGTGTGTGTGTGTGTGTGTGTGTGTGCGCGCGCGCGTGCGCGCGTTTGTGTGTGTGTATGTGTGAGAGAGAGAGAGAGAGACTGAGAGAGGAGCCCTTGAGCCACTGACCTGCCCATTGTTGTTTGAAGCTCCTTTGTTGTTCGTAAGTTTTAATTTTCCGAAAGAGATTTCTTGGCGCATCCAGTGCGCCCCAGTGTTGGGGGAATCCGGATGCATATAGACCCGATTTCCTAGAGAAAGAAATACGTTGTTTATATAAACGCGGGCCATTGCCCAGTCCCAACTCCTCAGCATGCAGCGCGCGCGCGCGCACACACACACACACACACACACACCTTACTCCAGTGTGAGGCCCATTAGCTGGGCTTTTTTAGATCGTGCTTTCTTCCTATTACTGGGGATGATTAAAATAGCTTTTGCATAATCCTCCCCCTTCTCACGTTCAGTCTGTTCCCTTGTCCCTCTTGTCTCCTTTAAGAAGTCATTGGCCCGATCGTTTTAAAAGTCGTTCATGCCAGTCCACAAAGGCTTTAATTAATCATTCTCACCTAAATAAGTGTCAAGAAAACGTGTTAATTGGAAGGACTTGCCTTGCACATTGGTGTCCGCTTTGCCGCAAGGAACCCATTTGCCTCCTTGAAACCTCCAGTGATTGGGATCCGCCAAAATCACATCCACAAAAATATTGTAATGAGCCGTGGGATCCAGACCAGAAATGTTAAAACTTAAAAAAGGAAACATGCGCCTGTTTAAAGTAAGGGGGGAAGAAAACAAGGGAAAAAAAGAAAATATATGTTAAAGATCAAATGCTAGAAGCGGGGCGCCAGAAGCAAAGCAAAACTTGTTCTCCAAGCACAGATGAACGGATGCTCGCCGGTCTAGAAAAGCTGTGGTAGGAGAGGGAAAGAAGTGGGACCGAAGTCGGGGAGAGCAGCGAGAGAGCTGGAGTGGGGGTCGCAGGTACCGCCGCTCAGGTGGAGAGCGAGGTCGGCGACCTGCGTCGCCACTTGTCCGCAATTACGGGCTGCTGCGTCCCTCCCTTCCCCGCAGCCGGCCGGCGCTCTTCCTCCAGCTCACCTTTCTCCGGCCACTGACTGGCTCTCCAACCGCGTTGGTACAGCGGCTTCCCTTTACCATTATCACCTTGACGGTTATCCCTTTCACTTTCCCCTCTTCCAAAACTAGCCAACTCCAGGGCGCCCCAGAGCGCCTTCCACTCCGCTCCCGACCCCAAATCGTCGCTGCCGCGGCGGTGACAACCTGAGCGGGCCATGTCTGGACCAGCGGCAGCCCAGAATGTAGCATTACCTTCCCTGTTTGGTGATGATCATCTCCGTTTGGTGCCGGTGAAATTTCAGCCAAAGGGGCCTGTTGCACAGGTACACCTGCGCTTTGCCAGGCACCAGCCCCGGCTGGGTGGAGGAGAACTGGTAGAACGGGGCTCCTTGGTAGGAGTGGCCGTATTGCTGCGGGTAGGGGTAGCCGGCCGTGGGGTAGCCCTGCGGCGAGGAGTTGGACAGGAGGCTGTTGTAGGCTCCGTTGGTGATCACCGGGTGGTGGGCCATGTAGCGGCTGGGGCTGCCGATGGAGAAGGCGGGGTGTGCCGGTCCGTGCTGGCCGGGGTACGGGAACATGGCACTGGGAGCAGTGGCCGCAGACTGTGGCTGGCTGGACTGAGAGAGGAGGTAGCGATCTGCAGCAGAGCCATCGAAACTGTGACGAAGCTCAGAGACCCCGTCCAAGACAGGAGAGAGTTTACTTCTCTGGACGTCCCCTGGTGAGTCCTTGGAGTCAGGAAAATTGTCTGTATCTGACTGATTCGTCATCCCCCTGGTAATTTTTTTCAAAGGTGAACTTCTCTCCAGGTTGTCAGTGGTCGAGATAATGGGATGATCATGCAAGACAAGCTCAGATCCGCCTGAATGTGGGTAGCTGCTGCTCACATTGAGAAATTTCTTGGAGAGCATGATAGAAGGAGAAAGGCAATGCTCCAGCTGCATAGCTCTAGAACCTGAACGCTCGCCCTCCCGTCCCTGGTTTTTAAAGTCCTATTTATCATAAACTAGAAATCCACAGACCCCCTCACTAGACAGAAAGCACTTCAACCAGCAAATGCTCCTCAAAGGTTTGATTTACTTTTTTTTTTTCCCTGGGAGAAGAGATTGGCCAATTGACACTATGCAGCAATCAGAAAAGGCTCACTTTTGATCTCGCTGCTTGTGCAGCCGATGAAACGGCTCCTGCCATTGGTTAACTGCTGACAGTAATTTAATTAGATAGACATTAATTAGGATAATCACCTGGCTCCTGGTCGCGACGATCACGGCAAATTGAAGGGGATGATTTTATTGTTGGCTTGGGGGGTGGGGAATGTGTGGTTTAAGTGAGCTCTGTTGTGTCACCTTTAAGCTTTGTGACCACTGCTTTAGGAAGATTCAAAGATGTACAATTTACTAAACATTTTCCCTACCTTCCTCCTTCCCCCCTTTTGAGCAGAGGGGTGGAGGAGGGAATTCGATGATGCTAGGAGACTTTTCAGATCTGAATGAGCCAAATATTCAGTTGAATGTAACGATTTCAAGTGCAAAGTATACAAAGCGCGAGCCGGTGGCCTCTTCTCGCCCTGTGAAAGTTCCAGAGTCTGCCTTTTCCAGTCAATACAGAAGCACACAACACCTGAACCGGTGCTTGTGAGCAGGTCCTACGTGTCCTTGACACCCCGACTCCATCCCCCACCCTTAAAACTACATACAGACACAAATAAATCACTGCCTCTGAGAGTCACAGTGATGAGCTGGAGGAGGGGAGAAGTGGGGATGAGAAGCAGCAACTCACCCACCCATCCACCCACCTCGGGAAGGTGGTTCGATTTCTTGGTGGAGCACAGAAACAGTAACAATCTATGATCTCCTTTTTAAGTTTTGAAATAATCATAAGCTGTTGGCCTGAAGTGCTTTAATGTATTTGCAGTGATGTTTACCGGGTCTTTACTAAATATTTTATCAGCGAACTTGGTCGCAGATTATTCGAAGAGCATCTAACTGTGGGTGGGCACTATGCAGCTTTCCAGTCCCACTGTACTCCTTCTCTCAAAGGTACTGACTTAGCGACAGGTTCAAAAGCCTGGCTAGGAAAAGCGAGGGCTGAATCCCCGGTGCAAAGGGATTCTCCAGAAGCGCTGATCTGGGGAGACAGAGTGGAAGTGGTATCAAGGCAGTGATCTTACTGAATACTCTCTCTCTCTCTCTCTCTCTCTCTCTCTCTCTCTCTCTCTCTCTCTGTGTGTGTGTGTGTGTGTGTGTGTGTGTGTGTGTGTGTGTGTATGATGTTTATATAATCTGTAGGGGAGAAAAAGAATCCATGCCAGTAGTAAAAGGAGGAAAATTCTAAGGAAGAAAAGAGAAAAACAATTTAAAGGGGTGGTGACATAAACATAGCAGGAGGCCCAAGGCAACTCCGAGGTGAAGGGAGATGTCCTCGCTACCTGTCTAGAGAAGCCCAGGAATTGGCCTGTATCAAAGCACCGTGAGCAGCGGAGGCTGCATCCTCCCCAAACTGGTTTCTCGGCCTGGCAGTCGCCAACCTGCCTTCCCGCGGCTTTCCTTCCTGACGCCGAACCGCGCGTGAATGAGGAGGAGGAGCGCAACGCCAAGGCTCCCTGCGGTCCAGCGAGGTGGCCGACAGGCGGGCGGGCTCCGCCCCAGAGGCAGGGAGCGCCTGGCGACCACCCAGAGGCGCACACTCTTTCCTGGCACAGGCGCGGCCTGCGCATCTAGGCCGGGTGGAGCCTCCGCCTTCCAGTGCGCGTCTGCTTCCTTGGGCTAAAACAGCTTCCTTAGGAGAGCGAGGCCATAGGGACACCGGGTGGGTCCGGGCATGGGCGGGGAGTGCTTTTACCAATTTCGCCGCTTCGCGGCTGTGGTAAAACTCAGAGCAGTGTGGTAGACCGAGTGGTCTGTGCCCAGACTGCGCCGCCCTGAGAAGCGGGCTGGACGCTCGGGCTGCGCTGGGCACCAGCTGCGGCCTCCAGCAAGGCGCCGCAGGCAAGGCCCAGCGCAGGCGGACCGTGGCCGTGGAGGTCAGGGACCAGATGTCGCAGACTCAAGTCGAGGCAATTTTTCTGGGAGGAAAAATAAAGCCAAACCCACTTTTCCCTTCGAAAGCAAATCTTAGCTTCTGGGTGGATGCTTCACAAACAAGCAGTCTCGGGTTGGCGGGGGAGGAGGCCAAGCTACACTACCTGACAGGTTCTGCTGCGTTTCCTTCTCTCGCCTTTGTGCGCAGGAGACTTCAGCCCCACTTTGGCCACCTCGGTTCTGAACTCCATCATGAACTCCTGCCCCCAGTGCAGCGCCCTCCGCTGCGCCCCACCTTGTCCTGCTCGGTCCTCAGACGGCACAGCCTGAGTATGGAGGTGAGACACCACCTGGGCCTTTTTGAGACTTTGCTATTCCTGGCATTTTGAGCTGGCTTTTCAAGAATTGAAGAATGCTATAGTGACATGTTAAGGTGTTTAAGAGGACAGGTAAGGACTGAGTACACTTCTCTCAGAACTGCAAGGTAAATGCATACTCTGACCCACATCAGACAACCAGGAGTAAATACAGAATCCATGTATGCTGTCTTGACTTTAAATGTGCTGAAAACGAAAAATAAAGACTTTCCTCTGGATCGCAACTACTTCTGTAGTCTAGTATTTCTTTTTCAGTGCATAGGAGCTAGGTATGGAGACACATGCCTGTAATCCCAGCACTTGGGGAATGAGGCAGAAAGATCGCCACAAATTCAGGGTGAGCCTGGCTTACACAAGTGAGTTCAAGGGGAGCCTGAAGTACATAGTGGGACCCCTTCTCAAAAAATAAAAGTACTTATGAACCACACTAGGATTCTTGCTTGTGGTTGTAGATCTGGGGTGAGGCTTAGATTTCTGTGCATGTAGTTCATACTTCCACAGATTCAGATGCTGTCAGTCAAGGTAGATCACAGAAGTTATCCATGCTTTCACACTAGTTTGATAGGAAAGCAGGCACATCTGTAGCAGCTTGTTTCTAGAGCTGCTTTAACTGTTTGGGGGGTAACAGTAAAATACACATGCACGTGCCTACACACACAGTACTAAATAGCTTGTTGAGCTTAACGGGTTGTTTCAATGCCTAACTGGCCCTGGAGCACTGGGCTGCTGCTAAAATAGCTGTTATGTTCTAAGGAACAAACGTGTTCCCTGAGCCACCTCATTCTGATCCACTACAGGTCTACAAAGATACTGTTTTGTTGGTTTTTTGTTGTTGGACGAATTCTGACAAGGTTTTGAAACTGGGACGATCTCCAACAAGAACCAAGAGAGAGGAAATAATGGAATGTAGGATTTCAGAAAAATCAAATGATCAAGTAAGGGCAAAAGATAAGCACTGTGGGGGCTAGGGAGATGGCTCAGTGGAGTAACTGCTTCCCTGGCAAGTGCAAAGGCCCAAGTTCAATCCCTGGTACCGCCAAAAAAAATAAAAATAAATACAAACAAGCATCTTTTCAATCTGAATACTGAGACAAGTCTTTGAAATATGGAGACTTTCTTGTGAGGGCAAACTGTACAACAGGAAAAAAAAAAAAAAAAAACCTCATTTCTCAGTAAAAAATGTGAAATGCATTATAGAACTTTTTTTTTAGGTACCAGGGATTGAACTTGGGACCTTGTGCTTGCCAGGCAGGTGCTTATGCCACTGAGCTATCTTCCCAGCCCTACAATTTTAAAGGGGAAAAATTAAATCGAAGATCCTGCACCAAAGTTTGAATTAAGTCATAGGAAAAATGGCATCCTGTACTTAAGTGTCTACATATAATCCCAATTAATTTAGATGTATATGTCCTACATAAAATGTATTATCATTACATTTTTAAAAACTGCTCAGAATCTCTTATTCCAAAAATGACATCCTGAGAGTTTAAGCCATGTCCATGTTGGTCTCTGCTAACTTCAGTAGGCAACCAGTAGCAGCCTCCAACTGTTGAAATAGAATAGTAATCGAGCCTACCACAGCACTCCAAAAATCAAAATTTGAGGTTAAGTAGAACTTTCCTGTCATACAGTTTTAGAAAGAGTCTCACTGTATGTTCACAAGGAAAGGTGAGGTCTAGAATCAAATCTTTATTTCCAGAGTTTTGCCATACTGCTGGGAGTACTCAGTACAGTGTCATGCCATGAGTATTATTAGCAGGGACAGTTACTCTCATACAGCAAAAATAACTTCAAAGGCTATGGGTTGAAGTCATCTATAAAAATTGCCACTAGTTAAATGTTTCTATCATAACTTATTACTTCTAATTTGAAAAGAAGTATTAAACCCACACTATGACTACTTTCCTCATTTTACTTCAAAGACACTAGGCCTTCTAACACTATCTTAGACAACAATCTGGTGGAATTTCCAGTAGCCAAGTTCCACTTTTAAAACCACTGGTGGACATGATGCTCAGCCTGGCCACAGGCCCAAAGCAATACAGCCAACAAACAATGGACTGAAATCATGGGCCCAAACCAACCTTTCTTCCTTTAAATTGATTGCCGCAGGTATTTTGTCACAGTGATGGAAAGCAGTGTAACACACTTTCCCTCCCACAGGACTCAGTGTTATCAAGTCCATTCAGTGAATGTTTTCTTTCAGATAATGTATTTTCTCTGTCCAGAAGTTCCTTTTAGTTCTCTGTACTTAAATTGTGGGGAAATAGATATAACATAAAATTTACAATTTTTATCACTTTGAAAAAAAAATTAAAAAAAATAAAACCACTAGTGGAATGTACTTTTTAAAAAACACAATGAGTCTAAATTAAAACTTCCCCCTTTTTCTTTTTCTTAAATATACTCCTCTGAAGTCTCTACCACATAACCTATTAACAGTATATTCAATATACAATATTAACTTGTGAGAAATACTCTTTTTTCTGCAGAACTGGGGATTGAACTCAGGCCCTTGCATTTGCCAGGCAAGTGCTTATTCTACTGAGCCATTTCCCCGGCCCTGAGAAATACTCTTAATATTACTCACTAATGAGGTAGCCACTCATTAATGGCAATTGTTTTTTTTTTAATGGCAATCATTTTGCATTTGTGAAATTTTGCTATCACACTGTTTTATGTGTTATGAGATCTTACAATGCAAAGGGAAACATCTTTGTGTGAGATTCTAAAGCACTGTCAAATGTTATTCTGACAATTCCACCCAGTGCCAAAAAGACCTCAGGAGACTTGGGTTGTAAATGCATTTTATTTTGTAAGCAACAATCAAAATATATTTGTGCTACTGATTTCTTCAAATATTAAATGAGATCTTAACAAAATGTGTCCATTTTGATGTGTTCTTGTACAACTTTGGAATCTGCAAAGACCCTTGACTAAAGAAACAGACGTAATTGCACAACTGAGACTGAAGGTGTTGCAGTGCTGCAAACGATGCCAGATGTCATACATTTAACCACACACACCTGCCGAGGTGTCTTGATTTTGAGCATTAGGAACAAGAGAGGACTATGTACTGAAAGTTTCACTAAAAGCTTTTTGCATTTTTTTTTTTTTATTTAAATACGACAGTATCTAACATAGCTGCTAAACACTGGACAATATTTGAAGTCATAAGTACATCCACATGTTCTTCCAAATGACGTTTGGGATCCTAAAAGGAAGAGAAACAAAGACTTATTATTGGCATATAATTACTTAGATTTTTTTTTTTAGTAGTGATGAAATTAAGAAAGAAGCCTAAATGTTTACATATTTCATAATTCAACTTCCCTAATATATTGTTACATTCTTAGGGTTCTAAGTCTTTAAAAAAAAAAAAAACCTAATAAAATAATAAATGACTCAGTGTTAAGATTGATTTATACAATCAATGCTATAACTCCATATCAGAGATTATTATAAACAGTAACACCTAATTCTATAAAGCTCACAATCAACATGATTTTTTAAGAAGCATATTTATGTATGTTTACATGTCTGTATGTATTCTCGGCAGTTCACATTTTTAAATAAAATGTCTGAGGGAGTGTTTTATTTAGAGAAGACATACAAATAAACAAAAGTATAATGTGAATGCCTATCACTCTTTCTTTGCATCTTGATATAAATAAGGATTTTGAATAATTTCAATACTTCAGGAAGTGTTTTAAACGATTCAGAAAATATTCTTGGATCAAAAGTCACTGTGGTTGAAAAACTTAAATACAATTTGTATCTATTCTAAAATGTTAAGAATGTTTCATGCAGCTATTTTGGAAATTACATAGGTGCCTTTCTTTAAACTAGTTAAATCTATTTTGAAACCGTTAAAAATGAAAGTTAAAACAGCACTGTAATAATTAAAATGTTTTATTTATGTTTGAGGTTAAGAATTTTAATTAAATTTGAAAGCTTTGAAATAAAGGATACATACCGGACACAACAATAATTTAAATCTTTAGTTTCTCATGAGCATTACCAAAATGCCCAATATTCTTCACTTTACAAATATCCATCACTGAAATTATTTCTTGATGTGCTTTTCATTTGGGCTTAGTGAAAAGGTTGAGAAAAAACTGAATGCGCTTTTCTAACCTATAATTTCAATACACTGACCTCTTTAAACAACCCAGAGATACAACATGCTACAAATAATTTCAAGTGACTAGACCAGAGTATTATTATTACAACATTTCAGTCCAGAAATAAGCCTTAATGCATTTTTGGTACAAATATTGAGCAAAACTGGCAAGGGAAAAAGATACAGATTTAAATCAATTTTTAAAGTTTTCCTTTTGCCATAAGCTGGGCTAAACCATTGAGATACTACTACATTTTAAAACATTGTCTTGATTATTAAACTTTGTCAATTATGTAGTTTTCAGTTTTACTTTTATCCTTATTTTGCTTCTGTTAACTAAATTCCACCTCAAGAAACTGCAGCCTCAGAAAGCAATTTATTCAAATTCAAATTCTATGAAGGATAAAGGCTCGAAATTGGCGATCTAATAATACATTTTAAAATAAGTGGTAAAAAAAAAAGACAGCAAGGCTATCATATAAGATGAGAAAATAAGATGAACTGTATTTCACTTTGATTTTTGGGGTACTTGTTTTTAAATTATAATATTCAAAATGTATTGAGATGATTTCCTCATTTCTGATATATGATAAAATCAGACCTTTGCCCCTACAACTCTGTTGAAGTAATTGGTTTTACAGTGAATTGGTAACTCATTTATCAGTTATCTATATTACTTCTTATGGCAGCTGGGTGATTCTTAGAGATTTCCCATCCAAGAATGGTCCTGGCCCAAACCTACATAGCTTGTGAGATGTGATGGGATCAGAGCATATGGTAGGATGGCTGAAAGCAAAGACAGCTTAGTGTCTTGCATCTGAAATATCAAGATTCTGCCAACATCAGCAATATGATAACCATGTTCCATGAAACGAAAAAAAGTAATCAACATTCTTTAAAAAACAGACTAATTAATCTGTAGATTCCTTTAATTGGTTGGTATGTTCCCCCTACCCTCAGCTAATAAGACTAAAACATATTTATCTCAAAAAAGTGAAAGAACAAATACTTAAAACCCCCTTTTCTTCACACAGTATAACCACAAGTTATAAGGTTTCTCAAGTATATTACCTACATTATCAATAAATATCATTAAAAAGTATAGATGAGGTAAATCTACCATTTAGTTCTCTTACTTAATGTATTTCAACAATAATACTGCAAACGTTAACTCGGGACATAAGTGTCTTAATTTATTCCTAGTAAATTACCTTCACTAAATATAGTATGTCATAGGTACAGTTTTTGATTTATTCTTTATAGCTAGCAAACAGAATTTGACATCAAATAAATTCAGTGGCTCTAAAAAATTAGTATATTTGCATGACAAAAGAAAAACAGAAAGTGAACAGGAAAAAAAAAAACAAACCCACAGGCCCTAAAATGTTTTTACTCTATAAGAGTACGTTGTTATAAGAATGTATAACCTATTACAGTACTCCTCACCTGCTTGCCAACATTCTTTATTGCCAGCTGTTCAGGTGTCATCTTATCTTCTTCTTCTACAGCCTGTGAATGAAACACAAAAGATAGCATTTCAAATTCTAAATTTACTTTTCCTGCTAAATAGTAATTACCAAAATAATAATAACCATGGTTTTCATTCATAGATTCTTTTATTCAAAGAATTTATTAATAAAAAAATATTTGCCAATCTTTATAATAACTTTCAGGATAATGAAAACTGTTACGACCCCCATTTGAAAACAGATCAAAGAACATGTAAAAGATATTGAAAATATCAAACTGAATCACTCAATGGTTATATTAGCTATTTGCAAAACAGTTACTAAACATCATAACTAAATTTCTTGAGAGCTAGGTGGTACTAAAAACTATAAATTTTTTAAGAGCTGTGTGGATGAAATATCTTAGCTAGCCTTTTATGGCACTGAGGTTTTAACCAGTTTTATTCTACTTTCTTTTCCTACTTTCTATAGTAGTTTTCTCTTCCCATTTTTTTTTTTTTGTCTCCTTTTGTTTCGTCAATCCACCTTGTGGCTTGACAAAAATATCCAGTACTTATTTAAAAGCATTCAGGACCAAAGGAGCTTTTGACTTAAAATCGACTTAATGGATCACTTAATTTGTTCATATCTTTAAATCTGTAAAGTAATATAGTATATATATCTGTATTCAGAAAAATCTCACTATTCTACATGAGGAATCTTTAATAACCATAAAGAACAAATTTGAAGTTTTCAACATCAAAATAATTATTTGAATTAAAAACAATTAAGTGAACTAAAAACCCTCATGCAAACCACTTTCTACCACTCTCAGTTGCTACAAACTCTAATGTGCATGATCATAAACTTTCTAGCAGAACTCTTAAATTATTACTACATTATATTAACTATTACCATGTCCTCTCCCATTATGGTACTAACATAAAGCTTTTATTGCAAATTCTAAGGAATTCTTTTTTTCTTTTCCTTTTCCTGTATTTTAGGGAAGGGTCTACAGCATGTTCAGGGTCTCATTATGATAGACTGGACTCATAGTGATTCTCCTGTTTACAGTCTCCCAAGAGCTGGGATTACAGGCCATGCCCAGTCCCAATTGCGAGCCCAGTGCACCCTGGGGACGGGACTGGCATGGCAGGCCCGGGGATCAAACCCCCAACCCCTTGCACCTGCTTGCAGGCCCTTTAATCCACTGAGCTATTTGGCCGGCCCTCTAAGGAATTCCTAAGGAACCTTCACAGTTGATGGGCTGAAGATAGGATTATAGCATGTAAATTTGGGGGCCATGATTTATTCATACCATCTGATAAATGGAAAAGACCTTAAGAAATGCCATCATGGCATTTACCAGAAGATGACTATAAAGAGGGTGAAATAGCAGTGGCAGAAAGCAGAAAAACAAAATCCCAGTGAGGGTTAGACTTGGATACTCTAAACTTCATAACCTCACAGCTGCCAAATTTCTTCATGTGTGAACAATGAACATGTAGGAAATGCAATCATCAGACATTTCCCATAAACTGGGAAGTTTGGCTGCATTTCACACCTTCTTAATAGTTTTGTAAACAGAGAACTTGAAAATGAGCAAAGATGGCAAGTGTCTAATTTTATAAATGGACAAACTATCTAGAGAATTTTCCCCAACAGAACCTGCCCAAAGAGAAAAGACAGTGAATAAGTATTGTATCTTCTGATTACTGGAGGATATTTATTTACAGGAAATCATTGGGAATTACATTTATGACTCATAAGCCTGAAAGAAGGAAAAATAAAAGTTAATAACACTCCAAATCTAGAATTCCCTAGACAGAAAATATGTTCATTTTTAGAGTCAGATGTCACTCTATTATTTTCAGCTAGTTATGAAAAGTACAGCTTAACCAGGAAATTGCTTCTACCACTTTCCTATCTTTTAACATAAAAGGAACATTAGCATGCATTTAGAATTTGCCTTTTAAATTACTTTTACAAACTGTGATACTATATTTTATTAACTTAAAAGCACTATCAAATGAATGGGACAATTAAGTTTGTACTCCATATCCATTCAGTGTTAGTTTTTCTGGGCACATGCCAATGACAGTACTTACTACGGCACTGGAAGGAGGCAAGAGTTTTGGAATTTGGCTCAAAATACCAATCCACATACAACATGGTTATTAGGAAGTATTTCAGATTATTAGAAATATCAAAGATGACAGCTACACAAAGATGAAGGTCAAAAAGCCTGAAAGTATTAATTTTATCTGAAAGGTTAAACAGGATATAAAAAGCTCCAACAAATTTTAAAAATCTTTTATATCCTTTAACTACTTTACCAATTAGTTTTTCCATTCCCAATAATTAAAAGAGAGAGTTCACAAACTCTTTGAGAAGTGCAGATGGTAAAAAGTACTCCCAGCCATAGATGCCATCTGGGAAATGAGGAGCAGCTGTAGAATTAGGCATAGCCTAAGGTTGCAAACGCCATGACAAAAGAGTAAGCACAGCTCTTCCATTCTAAGACAGAACAGATAATCACATCCCTTCCAAGTGTTTCCATCTACCTATAAGTTACCTATATCTCATCTACCATCTGGTTAAGACCAGTCTGTCTTCATTCACAGTTCTAATCTGGCTAGTCACCAAGAAAAATTAAGAAATGGTAACAGCAGAAACAAATGAAATTCAGGCACAGGCAGTGTCCTCACTAGGGAACTTCTGTGTTTATGGCAACTTCTGTGATTTGGCTTCAAATTTTGCTTTTGCATTTGTGCTCTTCGGTTTACTCAACCAACAAAAAGCACTGAAAATGTTTGTGGCTATTCACACTAGAAACGTTTTTAACAGTTTATCAACAAAGACCCCCAGATGGCTATCCCATCATGCACGGTCTGCACAGTTCTAAGAAATTCTTGGAATTTGGTCTCTTATGTGATCACAATCCCCCAGATGTACCCCCCTATCTTAAAGAGGTTTCTAAACCCCTTAATCATTCTGCTTGTTAATGGTCAAGTTTCTCAAATGGAACACTTGAACTCACGTTTTATTTACACATAAACAAATATATGTTAGACTCCTGACATTTTTACTAACTTTTAAATATCTCCACCAGGCCAGTTCCAGTACTCTGAACTTTCTAAAGACCTTTGCAATTATTGTAACACCAGTTTGTTTTTTTTTAATTTTTTAACCTTTCTTTCGATAACCTATTTCTTATTCTGCACACTTCTCTATTCCTTTGGCTTTCTTTTTCCCATTGATGTGCTCTGTTCAACCTATAGCATACTATGACCCTACTTAAGCACATGGTTTCCAATATCACAAATATAGCAATTTTTAATATAAAGTATAGCACACACGGCTAAAATGGAATATGCTAATTTCCCCCAATAAACCACCCCTGCAATTGCCAATGGATTTCAAGACAATGTATTTTACTTCATTCATCACTTTTTTTTTCTTTTTACAGTACAGGGGATTGAATTCATGGTCTCATGCATGCCAAACAAACATTATACCACAGCTACCTCCCCAGACATTTTCACTTTATTTTCAAACACTGCCATTCAAAATTGGCAAAGCTGGCCTCAAACTTGGAGCCCTCCTGCCTCAGCTTCCTGAGTAGCTGTGATTACAGGAATGCACTAACATACCTAGATCCCATGATATTTATATTTATTTTTCAAATTGAATAATTGAAAAAAAAACCTGAGTTACAGAAATAGGGAATAATTTCAAAGAAATGTTTTTTTAATAAAACATTTGGGAAAGCAAAATAAACATGAAGCAATTAAAAAACTGAAGAAGGTGTAAGTAGAAGTTTGAGTGTGAAGAACAGTAAAACTTTTCCACCACTATCATTAAACACAAACATATACATATTTTATAGATACTAATTACTAATCTAAAAAACAAGTGAAAGGGAAATTTTTCAAGCTGTTAGCATGGCTAAACTATTAGAGCAGATTTTTGAAAACTGTAAAAATAGAAGCCCAGCCAGGTGTGGTGGTACATGCCAGCAACCCTAGCACTTTGGCGGCTGAAGCAGGAGGATCGGTTTGAGTTTGAGGCCAGCCTATGCTTCATAAGGAAGTTCACGGCCAGTCCTGACTACACAATGAGACCCTGTATCAAAAGAAAAACAAAACTTCAAACAACAACAACAAAGCAAAGACAGCAGAGTAGACTTGTGAAGAGGAATGTATAGCCATTGAAATAAAGGGAGAGACCTCTTAAGTTCAAGAATACTGAGTGAAAGCAGGGGGAAAATGAAAACAACCTGGAAAGGGGCCGTAGAGTTAATGTACTAAGAAAGGTAAATAAATCAATCACTTTTTTTTTTTTTTAATGTATTTAGTACAGGGTTTACAGGGTCTTACCGCACAGATCGGACTCGTAGTGAGTCTCCTGTTTTCAGCTTCCCAAGCGCTGGGATTACAGGAATGTACTATCATGCCCAGTCTCAATCACCACCTCAGCACGCCACATGCCAGCACAGCAGGCTGAGGATCGAACCCTAGTCCCTGTGTTTTCCTAAGCAGGCACTTTAATCCTCTGAGCTATCTGGCCTGCCCTCAATCACCTCTTTTAATAAGTTGGAAATAGTAAATTATCTTAAATACTCACTCCATAATGGAAAGGGTATGATTTTAAGAATACAGTTATCTAAAGTAGATAGATACAACTGATCTAAGGAGGTTACTTTTTATCCAGTAAGTCCTAAGAAAGCAAAAGGGGCAAATTAGGTCATGACGGACAGCTGGTGAAGATGAGTAAGAAATGTGTCCTTTAGAGGGTATACCATTCCCTAAAATTTCAAATTTTATGTTAATAATAGTGACTAGATAAAGCTGAGGACAAAGAAAGTTGTAATTCAGCTAAAACATACAAGTATCACAGCACTTTACTGATTCAACATATTTGTAGAGTATCTGCCATTTATCTGGTAGTGTGCTAGAGAAAAATCAGACTCTTTTTGGTACTGGAGATTCAGGGCTTCTGCACTGAGGCCCATCCCAGCCTTTTTATTTTGTATTTTGAGACAGGGTCTTGCTGAGTCTCTAACTTGCCCAGGTTGGGCTCATGCCTGCCATCTTCCTGTATCAGCATATCTCAGAGGTAGGAAAGCAAGCACTACTGGAGTGCCCAGCTAAAATAAGATTTTATTACTGGTAGGGCCAGGGAGATGGCTCAGTGGAATAAGCACTTCCCTGGCAAGTGCAAAGGCCTGAGTTCAATCCCCGGTTACACACACACACACACACACACACACACACACACACACAAAGATTTGATTAGTTGTAAAACTACAAAATTAAAAAATAAGAATTACTGCAGGAGGACAGAATTCTATGGAAATATAAAGGAGTAAATAGCATTTCTGTGTATGTGCATGTAGTGTGGATCCAACAGTTAGAGAGGGTTGAAATGAGACTCTTCAATGAAAAGCAGGAAATCAGGAAGAAGCTGTGGTGACAAGAAGTGCTTCAGGCCAGGAAGCAAGAAAACACAACACATTCAGTATTGCAACAATTTAGCAGCCAGAAGAGATAAGACTACAGAGACAAGCAGTAGCTAATTCAGGTTTGGACTTATTCTCAGGCATATAGAAATCACTTAAAAGCCTTTTAAAAGCAAGGTAGTAATATGGACCAATCTGCCTTTTCAGATTAAGGTAAATCCTTAACCTAAATTCAAACACTTCGGAGTATACAATTTAAAAGACATTTAGTACATTTGTAATGTGGTACAACTATCACCTCTAAGGGCTGTAATTTGACTCAGTGGTAGAAGGCTTGCCTAGCAAGCTGGAAGTCCTGGGTTCAGTCCTCCACACCAAAAACAAAAAGTAAACGTCCCCTAAAAAACAATTCAACCAAAAAAATACAGTAAAATAAAAAGAGACCAAAACCAAACAAGGCAACAACTCTCATCTCTATTCTAAAACATTTCATTATCCTAAATGGAAACCTAATTAGACTGTTATTTACTATTCCTCCCTTGATCAAGACCAAGGTGACAATTAATGTGTTTTCTATGTATCTATGGATTTAACTATTCTGGATACTTCATATAAATGACATCATACAATACGACCTTTTGAACCTGGCTTCTTTCACCTAGCATAAATTTTAGAGGTTCATCCATGTTGTGGCATGTATTCATTTCTTCCATCCTAATGGATGTGTAGTATTCCGCTGCATGCATACATCATGATTTGTTTATCCACTCATCTGTTAATGGACATTTGGGTTGTCTCTACCTTTTGGCTATTGTGAATAGTGCTGCTATGAATATTCATGTACAGATTTTTGTTTGAATATTTCTTTTCACTTCTTTTGGATAGATACTTAGGAGCAGAATTTCTTGAGTCATATGATGCCTATAATTTTTTTGACAAACTACCAAACTGTTTTCCCCAGTGGCCGCACAGTTTTATATTCTTACCAGCAATGTACATGAGTTCCAATTCCTCTGTGTCCTTAACACCACTTGGTTCTTTCCATTATTTGATTATAGCTATGCCAGGTAGTATGAAATGGCACATCATCATGGTTATGACTTGCATTTCACTAGTAACTAATGATGCTGACTAAGTATTTTTCATGTGCTTACTATTTGTATAACTTCTTTGGAGAAATGTCTATCCAAGTCTTTGCCCCCCGCCTTTTTCTTAAAAAAAAAAAAATGGGGCTGGAGAGATGGCTCAGTGGTCTAAAGCACCTACTTAGAACAAGCTTAGCAAAAGCATCAGGGACC
>NW_004524608.1:11616726-11632187 GCF_000260255.1 Octodon degus
GCTACAGGATCTCACTATACAGATTGGACTCATAGTGATCCTATTTTCAGCTCCCAAGCACTGGGATTACAGGTGCATGGCACAATGCCCAGTCTCAGTCACTGTCTCAGTGTGCCCCAGAGTCAGGGCTGGCATGGCACACCAGGGATTGAATCCCAGCTGCTGTGCCAGCTTAAGCAGGTGCTTTAGTCTGCTGAGCTATCTGGCCAGCCCTTTTGCCCATTTTTGAATTGAGCTATCCTTTTTATTGTCGGGTTCCAAGAGGTATTTTAAAAAATATTTTAGATACTAGACTCTAACTAGGTAGAATTTCCAAATATTTTCTCATTCAGTTCTCTTTTAGATGCACAACCAATTTGCATTTCAGAAAGACAATTATTCCACAGCATGGAAATGAGGTTTGAGTAGGAAAGCCTGGAAAAGCATGGAGGCCAATTAGGAGGTAAAGTTGGGGGAGTGGAAACATCAAGAAGTAGATCAAGGATGAATTTATTTATTTATTTATTTTTGGCAGAACTGGGGATTGAACTCAGGCCCTTGCGCTTGCCAGGGAAGTGCTTATTCTACTAAGCTATCTTCCTGCCCCTCAAGGATGAATTTAGTCAGCAGAATGACTTGTTGATTGACTAGAAGTGGGAAAGGGACAGAGTCAAGAATGATTATTAATAACAGAAATGGTTTAGGGACCAGGGAGATGGCTCAGTAGAATAAGGACTTGCCTGGCAAGCACAAGGGCCTGAGTTCAATCCCCATTTCCACAAAGAAAAAAAAAAAAAAAAAAAAGAAAAGAAATGGCTTAGTCATCATTTCATTAGCCATTTATTATATACCAAATGCATTATATACATTATTCAATATCTTTAAAACAAAAAATAACATCATTTTAGAGAAAAGGAAACAGTTTTCAGAGGTTAGTTTGCCTGTAGCCACATAGGCAATAAGCACTAAACTACTACTTAAACACAGTCTTATCTAACTAGACCTTAAAGCAAGTTCTGTGGCAATTAGATACTACACTTGATCTTAGCCAAAAGGCCAAGAAGCAATTCTGTGGCAAGTAAAGAAAATCACTAATTCTAAATCTACATCTTAGATGATGATAAAGCAATCCAGGATATACTAGATGGTCCTGAACAACACTGATTCTTCACAGAAACCTTCATGGGGAGTCCAATTTTTAAATGTAACAACCTGAAACCGGGATATAAAGATCACATAGACATGTGCAAACATGTGCATGTTTGTGTGAGTGTGTGTGAGGGTGTGTCTGAAATAGAAACTATGGTTCAATTTTTTGAAAAAAATTTCTGTGGCAGTCTGCTACTTGTCTATTCAATACCCATCTTCCTTTTATGGTAACAGTCCTGATTTTACCAAAGATTTCAGTGTTCTCAGCAAGAAATATACTACAGAGACATTCTCATTGCATTGTGTCCATTTGACCAAGTTCTATCAATCAGAGATAATCAGCATTGGTCTGCACACTTATGGAAATGATCCTGAAAGGAAATGGTGTTTTTTAAAACTTACAATTTTAGAATTTTTTTTAGGAAATGATTTTATGTTCCCCTTTGCTTTTCATTCTGTTCCAGTTGTGCTGAACTTAGGTGTGATGGCTAAATCTCTATCAATCATTTTGAATTATGAGACAACATAAAAAATGAAAGCCCTCAGGAAAAACAGAAGCAGACAGAATAAATCTGAGTCTCTGATAACTATGAAGTTTCGCACTGGTCTAGAAGGGCAAGAGATAGCTTTCTGTCTTATTGAAGCCACTGTTATCTTGAGCAAACACAACCTTATATATAAGTAACACTTGCTAAAGACAAAAACTAAAAAAAATTTGAGAGTTACATTAAGCACAGAATTCTCCATTTCTTGCCTGATATCACAGTTAACAACACACTATGTTGATATATATATATATATATATATATAACAGAGATAAGAGATCACTTTTTTTTTTGCAGAACTAGGGATTCAACAGGCCCTTGCGCTTGCCAGAGAAGCGCTTATTACACTGAGCCATCTCCCTGGCCCTACGAGATCACTTTGAAGAGAGGGGAGGAAATTTACCTATTATGGTAAGAAATTTTTCCCCTATTATTACACAATTTAATTTTCAAAATCTAACAGATTATAGATCTTCCTCTAAGTTCTTGTGTAATTTTATTTCTCCTAATAAATGCTTAAGATAGAATACAGTTTTTTATGCATTGAAAATTTAAAAATGGCCCCTAAAATGTTACATCATCTACCTTCCATTAGTATATTATCGTTGGTATTGGGGATCAAATTTGGAACCTTGAGCTTGCCAGGCATGGACTTATGCCACTAAGCTATATCTCTGGTCCTAGCAGTGTATTTCATAAAATCTTTTCCATTTAAAAAAAAATTCTACTTATTTTTTTAAAATTTTATTTGTTTATTTATTTATTTTTTGTGTGTGTGTGGCCAGCTCAGCCTACCAGGGGGCGGGGCTGGCTGGCATGTGGTGCTGGGGAATAGAACCGCGGTCCCTGTGCTTTGCTTAGCTTAGCTTGTTCTTTAGGTGCTTTAGACCACTGAGCCATCTCACCAGCCCTACTTATTTTTTTTTCACTACTTAATAATGTCGAAACTTTTTCAAGTGTAATGCTATTTGTCTTTTGCTTCAGTGAGTTTTCTTTTAACTTTAACCCAATTAATTTTTTTTTTTTTTTTACTACATACACAATTCTTAATTTTTTATTTATTTTTATTTTAGGGAAGGGTCTACAGGGTGTTCAGGTTCTCACTACTAGATTGGACTCATAGTGATCCGCCTGTTTACAGGCTCCCAAGAGCTGGGATTACAGAATTCTTCTTCTTTTTTTGCGCAACAGGGGTTTGAACTCCAGTCCTTAGGCTTGCCAGGCAAGCGCTTATTCTACTGAGCCATCTATCTCCCTGGCCACACAATTCTTTACTTTAAAGTTTGTAGTTTATTCTCTTAGATATCTTTGTGTGCCAGCAATAGCCTATGATGTTTAAATAATATTGGATCTGGCCTCTTTTTTTCTAATTACACTAGCACAAAATGAGACTTCCCTATTTGATAGAGCTACACAGTAAATTAAATATTTACATACTTTATGTGTTAATTATATAAAAGAAATATTCAAACTTTCTGCTCGATTACTAAGTAAATTTATCTGAAAAGTACACTGTCACATCTCAGAATTTACAAAGCTACATCCTCGGAGACAAGGCATATTTTTGTTTCTATGCTATTCTTAACATGCACTTTTGCAAATCATTTTTTCACCTGCACATTCATTTACAAATATGTAATCAAATATTATCAAAATTTTAAAAAAATAGCAGATGCATCTTGGCATGAATAAATTAGAAGGTTTGGAATAACAGAGTCGTGGGTGTTGTAGTTCAGTAATTAGAAAAATCAAATGAGTAATAAGCAGAATTTCTGTGTGGAATTTATACTTGAAACTGAAAACTTGGAACATTGGAATTTAATTATTTTCTAATCTTCTTTCACTTTAGGACCTAACTAGCACCTAACAGCAATTACCTTACTTTAAAACATCAACCAATTAAAAAGAATACTACAAAAAATTGGTAGCAAGGGCCTTTCATTTTATATTTTAAGTGTTACTAAAAAAAAAAATTCACTGTATTTCTTTCAATCATACAGGGAATTACATTCCCAAATTTGGACTCTTTCATATCACAGCTTACACATTGTTTTCATTTTTCAACCAAATCTTACAAATTTTGGAGTACTACAGATTTTCAAAACTGTAAAACAGGAAAAACTTCTGTGGATGGGCAGCAGTAACCATAAATAGGTTATTCCCTGGCAGTGGTACCAATACAAATTTACTTAAATGTATGTTATACAGAAATGAAAAACATTCCTATAGTCTGCTGAATAATAGCTTAAACAATTCAATTTTTATTTCTAAAAACTATTTTTTTGGAGACAGACTCACTATGTAGTTCAAGCTAGCTTTGAACTAACTACATATTCCAGTCTGACCTCAAATTTGCAGCAATCCTTCTGCCTCAGCCTCCCAAATGCAGGGATTACAGGTGCGTGCAACCACACCCAGCTAAAAGTTAACTATTTTAAATGGGAAAAGCACTTCTTTTTTTAAACTCCCAGGGCACAAAAACAATACCACAGGACCAGGAAGATAGCTGAGTGGCTTAGGTGCCTCCCTGGCAAGCACAAAGTCCTGAGTTTGATCCCGGGTACCAAAACAACAACAACAAAACACCCAAACTAGAATAAACAATTTTCTTGTCTTTTTAAAAAAGCAACCAAACAAACAATTTAGCAGTCATAGGAATTCCTGTTAAAGCTCTACATGTCCATCAGAGTATGTTAAACCCAAATCTAATTCTGCTGAAATTTAGTCTGTATGAGCCCATTAACATTATATTAAAGCTCAATTTTCTCACAAAAGTTGCTTCTTTGTTCATTTTTTGGTCTTTTTGAGACAGGGTCTTGCTATGAAGTTTGGGCTGGCCTTAAGCTCACTTTGTAGTCCAGGCTGTTCTCAAATACGCAATGATCTGAGTGCTGGGATCACAGGCATGCCAAAACTTGCTTATATACTGTCTCCTGAATAATTTTTTTGTAAAATGTACTTAATTTAAAAAAGGAAATTTAGAGGCTGGCCAGATAGCTCAATGGATTAAAGCACCTGCTTAGGCAGACACATGGACCAGGCTTTGATGCTGGCGTGCTGTGCCAATCCCGCCCTTGGGGTGCACTGAGATGAAGTCCCTGAGCTTGGGAGGCTGAAAATAGGAGGATTATGAGTGTGATCTGTGTAGTGAGACCCTGTACTAAATACATTTAGAAAATAAATAATAAAATAAAAAAGGAAATGTAACTTTTCATGTAACAAATAATATTTTTAACTATGTCTGAAATGTTCAATTCTGGTGCTCACTAGAGTATTTTTAATTCCCTATTTCTAAATATTTAAAAAATAACTATTCCTTTCCTCATTTCTTCTAAATTGGAAATGTTAATGGTAGCAACAACTTCTACTAATCTAGATAGGAAATTTGGAATTAAATCTTTGATTTCTTTCTGTTCTTCACCTTCATCTATCCCACCAGTGCTACCCTTTCCTCACTAATACCTCCATTCTTGCTGCCACTACAGTAACTAGACAGTTTCTTTTTGTTTGGGTAATAGGAAACTCCTCGAATCACAATCTCCCATTCAATTTTCTTTTTAGAAGATTCCTACACTGTTGTAAAATGTTTTCAAAGTTAGGATGCAGGCATTATCATATCTGTGAACAAAAACAATACTCTTCCTGATATTCTAAATACTATTAACTTGATTTCAAGAACTTAAAAAAAAATCATACTACCATTGTGTACTATGTATTCTAATCAAGCACATTATCCCTAAACATTTTCTGTCCTTGTTTCTATTCCCCACAATCCCTCCATGTTTCCCATCACCAGCCTTAAACCTTGGTAATAATAATTGTACTCTCTACTTCTGAGCCCTGCTACCGAGTTTTCTATGTCTGGCTTATTTCATCTATTATAATGTCCTCCAGGTTCACCCATGGTGTTGCAAGTATCAGGATTTCCTCATACTTATACATTAATTTGCTGATGGACACTTACATTGATTTTTTTTTTTTTTTTTTTTTTTTTTTTTTTTTTTTTTTTGCTTTTCTGAGCATTTATTACAAGATCCCAACAGTGTTTTATTTTTTTCTTCTCAACATCCTGCTCTGCGGCTTCCTTGGCTCTCTTCGCCCGGATGCCAAAGAGCTGGTCGTTGGCACGGGCCATGCGCAGACTGGCGAATGCCTTGAAGTTCTTTTCCTCCTCTGTGATGACCCTGGCCTTCTCCTTCTTGTAGACATTCCTGATGGGCATCACAGGTTCTGTCAGCTGGGCGGCCAACTTGAGTTCAGCAGAGCTGTCTCCCTTTTTGGGGGCCAACGGCTTCCTGGGGAAGAGGATGAACTTGGAGCAGTACTTTCAGCCGTTGCACGTTGGCCTGCAGGGACTCGGTGGATTTGTTCCACCGCCTTGGGTCCACCTAGATGCCAATGGTCTGGGCCACCTTCTTGTGAATACCGGCCACCCGCAGCTCCTCCAGACTGAAGCCCCTGCTGGCTCGGACCTTGGTGTGGTAGCTCTTGGTGTGGTAGCGCATGGTGGTGCAGTGCACAATGGGCCGGATGGGCCCGGACGCTGGGCGATGCTGCGCGCTTTGGCCTGCCGGGCCTTATGCCTGCGTATCTTCTGAGCTGGCTGATTGAACCACAGAGCCACACGCCGCTGCCATTCCTTGTGGAAGTGGGGCTTCAGAATCATGCCATTCTGCCTGGGCGCCATGACTGCCTCTTAGGCCGTGGATCGGCAGAACCAAAAGGCCTATATTTTAGCTATTGTGAATACTGCTCCAAATCATTGAAATATAGATATCACTTGGATATACTGATTTCATTTCCTTTATTAAAATAATGGGACTATAGAATATATGCCATGTGTTTGATCTCAGTCTTTTTTTTTTTTTTTTTTCATTTATTTGATACATGGTCGCACTATGCAATTCCAACTCATGTTGATCCTCCTACTTCAGCCTTCCCAGTGTTCGGATTATAGGCGTGCACCACCACGCCTGGTCTCCAGGCCGACATGGTGCACCTGGGGCTCAGGGGCTGGCACAGAACGTGGTACCAGGGGTAAAACTTGGGTCCCTGCACTTGCCAGGCAGGTGCTTAGACCACCGAGCACCTCAGTATTCGCCTATAACATATATTTTGCCTTTATTTTATCTCTCTAACCTTCTTTTAACACCTCACTTATCCTTCAATGCTGAGTTCAAATGCTGTTTTTAGTAACTTGGAACTGTAACCCAGTAAACTGTGCTTGTATGGCAGAGACTCTGAACTCCTACAGGATTTTACATAGGTTACTCTGTGGCAGTGTTTTTGTAATGTCTAATTTCAAGAGCATATAAATCCCTTGGATATCCTTGTTAAAATATAAATTATAGCCAGAAGGTCTGAGAGTCTGTAGTTCTAATAAGATCCCAGATGATGTTAATACAACTAGTGGATAATCTGAATAGTAAGGTGTTAACAATATGGACCAATTTCTGCCTAACGTTCTGGTTGAGAACTTGTCTTACTGTTCTCATTTCCTTTAAAGGAAACAAGGATCTCTATTTTCTATTGCAACTTACATAGATGTTCAATAAATATTTGTAAGTGAAACACTGCATGGTGTATACTGTACTTTAAAATTTTTTTTACATGTTTGCAGAGAACAATGATCACATTCATCATGGGGGATGTATGTACATATACAACATAAATTCTTTTTGTTTTTATCACTTTCACTTCCCTTCTCCTAACTCGTCTTCCCCTCCCCATTTATAATAGCTCTATTTCCACATTTTTCCTTCAAGGGGGAAAAAACCCCCATTTTTTACAGTATACACTTCCAACTCATTAAAAGAGTACAACTGGTAAAAAAAAAAAAAAGTGCAACTTGTACATATGGACATATGCTCGTGATATATGGATATGATCATACAATACAGTGAATTTACTAAACTATTAAAGTATATATTAGTATTACTCTTTCTCTAAATATCTTCCTTGCTTCAAACACACTTATTTCATTGTTCTTGTTACTGTCCTAAGCAGTTCTGAAGTTCTAATTCGTGAATGTTCTTAGTTGCACTGTTATGGCTGGTTTAATATGTGAGTTTACTCAAAACATTTAACTTTTCTACTCATTTTGATTTTGGGTAAGAGTAAGAAGTCATATGTTTCCAGTTCTGATGAATAAAGAGATGAAGACACACTGTAATGTTCTTAAGAATTGGCCATTCCATTGGATGGCACTTGGAAGAAAATTTCACCATAATTTTTTAAAATCACAACTCTTAAAAATACTCAGGAAAGTGGACTTTAAGAAATATTTCAGAAAGGGCCAGGGAGATAGCTCAATGGTATAAGCACCTGCCTGGCAAGCACAAGTCCTGAGTTTGATCCTTGGTACAATAAACAACAACAACAACAACAACAACAACAACAACAACAACAACAACAAAACTACTTCAGTGAATGGCAAGAACAATGGGGTATATATTTGAAGTGAAGGGGAATATTTTGAGAGGAATTAACAGCAAAGTGTCTTTTTTTTTTTGCGGAACAGGGGACTGAACTCAGGTCCTTGTGCTTGCCAGGGAAGCACTTATTCCACTGAACCATCTTCCTGGCCCCACAAAGGGTCTTTTATTATAGTAACTTTAAAAATTTACACATGTGGGGCTGTGGAGATAGCTCAGCAGTCTAAGTGACTGACTGACAAGCTCAAGGACCAGGGTTCAATCCCTGGTTTCACATGCCATGCCAGCATCAGGTACCAGGCCGGTCACCAAAACCAGGTGTAGTGGTACACGCCTGTAATCCCAGAGTTGGGCAGTGAAACAGGAAGATCACTACAAGCCCAAGCTGCGTAGTGATCTTTTTTTTTTTTTTTAATTATTTATTTATTTTTATTTATTACATTTATTTATTGTGTGTGTGTGTGTGGCCAGCTCAGCCCACCAGGGGGCGGGGCTGGCTGGCATGTGGTGCTGGGGGATCGAACCGCGGTCACTGTGCTTTGCCAAGCTTGTTTCAAGTAGGTGCTTTAGACCACTGAGCCATCTCTCCAGCCCCTGCGAAGTGATCTTGTGCCACTAAATAAAAACCCTGTGCCAAATAAATAAAAGATTAAGACAAAATTTACACATGTTCTATTTTTATCAGCTCTTGTTTGTAATAAGAACAGAATAAAAGAGTCAAAAGAGAAAAATAGAAAATATCACATATAAATGGCAGCCTGGTTAGCTAACAAACATGGAAGATACTTTTTAATCATTTCTCAAGTATGAGAACATAAATCTGAACAAAAATATTATCCTGGCCACATATATTTTAGGACACACAATAATTTTCTAGAGACTGCAAAATATATCATTTTTAAACATACATAAAGTGGTCTCCCTAGTTACTCTTCCTTATATCATCTTTTTCTTTCATAGCACTAATTGAAACAGATTATGTTACTTTATATATTTAGTGTTTCCCTTATAGTATATAAGGAAGAGATTTTGTATGTCCTCCCTTTTTTTTTTTTTACCATAACTCTGATGTCTCGCACACAGTAGTTTTTCAAAACCTATTAAGCACTTTCAAAAATCAAATTTAAAAATTAATGGTTATAAAATGAACTGTATACAGCAAATATTAAATGTTGTTACTGTCAAATTCTTTTCTTTTCCCCTTTTAAGAAAAATTCTGTGAATAATGGAGAATTTTCAAAAGTGCAACTATATTATATGGTCTATATTACATGGTCTATAAAAGGGGCCAGCTAATGATAGCCCATAGGCAAATTCTGGCCAGCTGCCTATTTCAATGGAATAAAGCTACCTTCATTTATTTACACACTGTCTGTGGCTATTTTCCCACAAGAGCGGTAATATTATAAGTAATATTTTGTAGGCAAGACAGCCTACAAAACAAAAACTTTCATCTGTAAAAGAAGCCTATTTTTATTTATATTTATATTATTGCTTAGCATCTAATCATACATATTTCAAAAATTGCTAAAAAGCAAATGCTAGAAATAACTTTCACCTTATTATAATTCTTAGCTAATTCCAACATCTCTTTTACCACCGATTCATTGTGTTTACAATGTTCACTGTAGTCCTGAAGTGTCAAACCTTCCATCCAACTCTTCTTATGCAAATTTAGCAACATCTAAAAAATATAAAGAAAATATCATTACTTTCCTGCCTTAAAAACAGTCCCTTCACTTATCTTGAGAAAATTCAAAAAAACGATTTTGGAATTAATGAATTTAAGTTTCATTTCATTAATTCAGATTTATTTTAGTAAGAATTCTCCTAAAACTCTACTAACATAATCTAAGCAGTGTTCTAACCCCATGGCTCTTGTTTCGCTGCCCTCCCTTAAAGGATATTCTTATTTTTGCATGACTTACCTTACTCTTTTCTTCAGAGACTGATGTTTTCCCTAATCACATTATCTAAAAATGCCAGTTTTGGGCCAGGGAGATGGCTCAGTGGCAGGCATAAAGTCCTGAGTTCAATCCCTGGTACTGCATATAAATAAATAAGTGAATAAATAAATGCTACCCTACACTGTCTTAAAATCCTCTCATCTTTTATCCTTCTTTATGCGTACAATGCTTATGAACATCTGGTTTTCTTGCTTACTGCATTCATGTCCTGCTAAAGAAAAATTAAGATAGGGACTTTGCTCTGTTATGTTAAAGTTCTCCAGGGCCTATACGCCATAGCAGTAGTGATGAATCTACAGCATATGTGGCACACAGGGTTAGGTGTTATTAATGAAAGCTCTAAAAGTTTCATCATCACTGCTCTACAGCAACAGCTAAGAGTATTCAATATATATGAATGAACTGTTGAATTAAAACATCTTTTATACACAGAATCACTAGTTTTTCATATAATCAAGTTTTCACATGCCACAAAAAGGAAGTAAGATACTTCATCTACTAAGTGGCTATCAATCTGAAACAATCCTTAAATTCTAATATTCTGTCAATAATTTAAAAACGTAAAAGACTTTTTAGTGTTATAATGAAAAACCATGAAACTAGGAAGTAAATCACAGATTTGCCCAATGTGTAATCACATTAGCAAACTGGGGCTGGATACTAGATTAGGGATCATGAAACTAAAAACCTCATTTCAAATTGGACTCAAATTCCAAAGACATATTCTTAGACATTCATAGGCCTGCCTTTCTTTCTTTCTTTCTTTCTTTCTTTTTTTTTTTTTTTTTTTTTTCGGAACCAGGGATTGAACTCAGGCCCTTGCACTTGCCAGGGAAGCGCTTATTCCAGAGCCAACTGCCAGGCCCCACAAATTTTCTTAAACTGAAAACTATCACTGAATGAGAAGCTTTATTTTTTTTCTATAACTAATGAAAATAATGAGGGGGAACACAACGACTACTGTTGTTTTGTAATGAGAACCAGTGTACTTACGGGCTGGCCATGTAGCTTCATAGAGGCCCCTCCCACCAAGGACACTGGTCTCTTACTCCCCTTGTTCATCACTGTACTCACACAGCTGCACCCTTTGGGTGAGTATATGGGTGGCTTTGACTTTTAAAAAGCAGGTTTTATTATATATATATTCTTCTTCCAATGAAAATCTAGTATAGAACCCTCAATATATAAATGAAATTAAAGATGAAAATGATTTAACTGAAAGCAAGATAGATATAAAGAGTCTGAGTTAATCTGTCTTTCACTCACCATATAAACAGGAAGAATCTTTAAGAAAAATAGCTTCAACTAGTAGGAACAGGCCTGTTTGTGTACGGTAGCCAGAACTTACTGGTTATTAATAGTAACTTCAGTATCCTTAAGAATTTTTAAAAACTCTTCCTCAGAAAGAAATATAGTCTGGTTCATAGCAGGAGCATCTGCCCCTCCCATAGTTGTAAGGCATCTCCTCTTCTGTGCTGTCTCCTTTGAGGGCCTGGCCCTGTCTGACTGCCTGTAATATTTCTATCTAATTCGGCTGCCTGCAATATTATGATACATTGTAAGTTAGTCATTATCCAACAGCTCTAATTTAAAAACAAAACTATGAAATAAATTTGATACTTTTTTATAAAAGTAAACAAATAAATAAACTTCGCTACTGCCCCTTCACAGCATTCATTCTACTTTATGGAATGAAGTCTTGCTAATTCTAGAACTGTAAATAAAGCCAATAAAAACCTTAAACTCAAAAAAAAAAAAAAAGAAAGAAATATAAAATTCAGTGGATGACAATTGTACTAATAAAGGGGCAAAAAGTTGTTCAGATTATAATTTCAAAAAGTCATAGGCAGAGTTAAATATTTGATAAATAGGTGAGAGAAAAAACAATAAATCATTCCAGAAATAAACAGTATACAAAACCCACCCAATTCTAGACATCATTAAAGACTAATTGAATATGAAAATAGTCTTGTATACAAACAAGTGAAATTTAGCCTAAGGTTTGAAAATCCTAAATTTTTACCTTTAACTGTCCTTAACTTAATATAAATAAATAGCATATTTTAAAAAAAGTACTACAGAATCACAATTTATTATTATATTTGAAGAGCTTCTTCTTTTTTTTTTTTTTTTTTGCGGAACTTGGGATTGAACTCAGGCCCTTGCGCTTGCCAGGGAAGTGCTTATTCCACTGAGCCATCTCCCCGGCCAGGAGCCATATGTTTAGGAAATGAATTACACCAAAAGGTTATTTTATTGGCAATAATGTTAGAAAAACCACAAAACTAGGGAAATACAACAAGAATACTTGCTTCATTTCCTACTTTGTCTCCCAATTTAGTACCTATTAATTAAGAAAAAAGTTGTTTTTCAATAAACTATTTTTTAAAATTTTATGCTGCAATTCATCAGGAGCAGAAAATTTGAAAGCAAAAGAGGTCAACAATTCAAGTTTAAATCATATAGCAGGTTGACAGTTTAAATGGTTTGAAAATTGTTTTGCTTTTCTAAGATAAAAATTTAATATTACCTTCTGTTCCAGTTCATTTTTCCGATAATTAATGGTGATGGAATAATAATGTCTGTTTAGTCCATGAATTAATGCCTGCAAAGATAAAATGATTTAAAAGGGATAAAGATAGAAATAAAATAGAAATGCTTGAAACAGTTGACATGTCTGTACACAATACTCTTATCATCTCCTAAAATGGACATTTTACCCTAAATGAAGATTAAAACATTTTCTCTGTTACATGTTTAGAAATGAAGTTTAAAAGAATGAGTAAAACACACTTCAAAGTATGATACAGACTCAAAAATTCAAGAGGCAGTTGGTCCAAGTCAGATTTAAGGCTTGATCACATCACGACTTAAATTGTAAATTAATCATTCAGTTTATTAAATGTGATTCCTTGATATGTATAGGGCTCTACTATTTCAAAAAAGTCTTAAAAAGCATAATAATGCACTTATTTCTTCATTCACATTAACATGTTCGTGACAGTACTGCAATTCATCTATCTCACTGTCACATGGCTTAAACCACTGGTGGTACATGCATGACTGTTCCATCAAGCAGCTTTTTATTAATTTTATTAGTCAAAAGACCAATAAAAGTAACAAGATCCATTTGTACCATCAGTGGTACAAGCTAACAAATGGAACAGTCACACATGTATCAACAGTGGGTCATGCTGGCAGGAGTGTGTTAATCTGGGGTTTCCCTTTTGCTTAATTTAGTTCTATTAAATTCAAATAACAGTGCCCAGGCACATCTCCAAATTAACAATCAGAGTTTATTCTTTACTGTGTCTATCTTGCTTATATTTTTTATCCAGTGATACACAATCTTACTATGCTAGATTCTTACTATCCACTCAATCACCAAGGCAATCAGGCCAATCTTTAAAAAAGAAAGAAAGAAAAAACAAAAACAAAACCATAAGCTAAAGGCATGGTTTCCTTAAAAATGACCCTGGATCTGCTACACTCATTCATAACTGTTCATCCATGTAACTCTAGCAGCAAAAGTTCAGTGGTGTTTAAGAACAGTGTTCTGGGAGACCAAAAAAACTTTCTATTGGCCTCAGAAGACAAGAAAATACAGATACTTAGGAATATTTTTAATAAGTACAAAAAATAAAAAGGGCTTTGGTATTAACTGTGAGGAAACTGAAGACAATGCTAACCAAGATAACCACTACTTTCTAACTGGATCTTTACGGTGTAGGTTTTAAGGTACTCAGACAGACAGTGTAATAGGGAAATGAACATTTAATGAGCACCTAGCCTTTGCTTTTTTTATTTTTTATTTTAATGTTACAGAGTCTCACTACACAACTTTGACTAGTGATGATTCTCCTGCTTTCAGCCTCCCCAGCACTGGGATTATAGGTGTTGGGACTCTGGTCTGTACTCTGGCTCAGTCAGCTCTGGGGGTTGGGGCTGGCACAGCATGTGGTGCTGGGGATTGAACCTCCATCTCTGTGCTTGCCCAAGACTGTCTAAGCAGGTGCTTTAGTCCACTGAGCTACCTTGCCAGCCCTAGCTTCTGCTTTACATAGCACATCTTCTCAATCTTATATCAATCAGCAAAGCAGCCTGATTCCATGTGAACACTGACAGATAAGGAAAATAAGACACAAATCTTATGTTGTCCTAGTTTATAGCTAGTAAAAGGCTGGGTTTGGCATTTGAACCCCAGTTGTTCTGATTCCACAGCTCATGTTCTTTCTAATATATGATGCTATAATACATGTTAGCAAATTCTTGATTAAGTCTATCTACTATGGATCTGTATGATAAGCATTATTTTTAAAGCTTTTCTAGCAAAAGTTACTTAACCAACAAGTAAAGTATCTGTCATGAAAGTGAGCTATGAAACCCTACAGAAAGGCTAGGGCCAGGGAGAGAGCTCAGCGACATAAGTGCCTGCCTGGCAAGCGCAAGATCTTGAGTTTGATCCCCAGCACCGCCAAAATGGATTAGAGTGGCTGATTTGACATGGTTGACATATGAAATTAAGATAGTAAGATAGCCCATCTACTTCAATACTCACAGGAGTAGTGAATTAAATTTTAGTGTATAAAAAAGATGCATTGTACAAATAAAAAAATGGGAGTAAACAGAGTCTCATTTAATCTGTATTCATACTTCTACAGATTAGGAGATAAATCCTGTGGGTAGAAAATCTGAAAAATGTATCTAGTTCTCTAAACTGTCATAACCTGGCTGGGAAGAGAAGCCTGGGCTCAATGCTCCCTCATCTAAGGACCTCTACACAATGCCCTAATCCAGAATTGTACACAGCAGTAAGGCTAGTGACAATGGAGGCAAATACAAACATAAGTAAGCCAGTGGGCCCACAGTCAGCCTTACATTTTGAAACTAACAGTACTGCTAAAATACCACGATATAATTTGGTATTTGAAGGCACCATCTATCTAGAATTCAATAATACTATTAAGATAAAATTTAGATAAAATAACAGTAACACAAACAGCATGAATAAATGGCAAGCGTAACAATGAAACAAATTTGAGATTAAATCAAATGCTGTATTTAAGTAATCTTTGATTTTACTTGTGTGTGCCCACAGTACATTCATCCCAAATCCCAAATAAACTGGCCATGAGCTTTCTGGGCTCATGTGGACAGAGAAGTGCACATGGCCAGTTTACTTCTGATTAGACCTCTGTATATCGCTAAGAAAAGGCAAGCATGTAATTAAAAAAAAAAACCACAATTTATGAATTATATATAAGCTATTCATAAATGTTAGGTTTAAAATATTTCATGCTCTTAAAATGGTGTGTTTAGAGCAAAAAGATAAATTTGTTTCCCTTAAATTGTTTTACATTAACTTAAAATATAGTGCTGAATGGTAT
>NW_004524608.1:11632497-11649382 GCF_000260255.1 Octodon degus
TTTTTTTTTGCAGTACCAGGGATTGAACTCAGGACCCTGTGCTTGTCAGGCAAGCGCGTATTCTACTGAGCTATCTCCCCAGCCCCATCTTTTTTTCTTTTTCTTTCTTTTTTTTTTTTTCGTGGAACCAAGGATTGAACTCAGGCCCTTGTGTGTGCCAGGGAAACACTTATTCCACTGAGCCATCTCCCCGGCCCCTTTTTGTCTTTTTAAAATTTTAACTGTATACCTATGTCATCTATGCCAAAATTGATTAAATTTCTAACTATAATATAAAAGGATGAGACCTAGTTACAAGTACCAATTTCACTGAATAACATGCACAACTCAATTTTCTGGACTTTAACTGCCTTGCTTCATCTGTAAACTGACAACAAAAGTTCTGGTACAAATATATGACAACTGTGTTAAATAATTATCAAAACTACCATTTTCCTAGTAGCTTAACTCTACTACAAAATGCAACAGCACCAAGGACTACACTTAAGTCTCCATAGGGAGCCTAGCAAAGAGTTTGATCCATTTCAGTCTGCAAATGTATTGTGACCCTTAAGGATCTGAAATGTCAATGAGCAGTTTTTAACGAAACAGTTTTATAAATTTAGTTCCAAAATAAATACTTGTTAACTTTGCAATTGTAAACATTTAGTAATAGCAGTCAACTGTTCCAAGTACAAAGTAATATAAAATTTCATACATTAATACAGAAGCCTATAGCACTAGGTATTATTACCCTTATTTCTTTCTATAATAATAATACCTAATTATCAGGCTTCTCTTCTGTAGAACATACAAAGTTCATTAGCTACTTCAACATTGTCATTAGTGTTTTAAAACTAATATTTTAGTAGGTAAGGAATGGTCCTAAGTGTAGTCAAGGCAAGCTTTGGACTTGCTGTGTAACCCAAGTGACCCTGGAGTCACTATGCAGTGTAGGCCAGCCTCTAACTTGCAATCTTCTTCCCTTGCTAGGATTACTGGCATGTACTACTATAACCTTCAAAAGTAATATTTTTAGAAGTCCTATGTTTTACAAGAAACAGAGAAAAACAATCAAACTTTATACCCCAAAGATAATCAGATCTTGGTGATAATATATGGGCATAACTTAAAAAAATATATACTTACAAAGTAAAGAACTTGTATGTCAATTTTATATTTCTTGTAATTAATAATTTTGAGCCTTCCTCAAATTATTAGTTCATAGGTAATCGTAATATTCCCCTACCTCAAGCGATCAGTGACAAATCATTTAGGAACATTAGAATATGTACCAATGGCTGCTATCATACTGCTATCCCTTCTACTTAAGTTCGTTTAGAAGCAGTTTCCCTTTTCACACCAGGTAACTTTCTCTTCCAAAAAAACATGCTTTTTCTGAAAGACTTTGAATTCAAAAGTTAATATCTGGTTAACATGTTAAAATCCTCTTATGGATCTTACCAACTTTAGGTTCTTTATGTTGCTTTCCTCACAAAGCTTGTTTTACAAAAATAAAATGTTTTAAGGTGTGGTTTTGTTCCATCACTTTTTGGCTTAATTCTATTTGTATGTTGTAGTATTAAAATTGTCTTAAAACTGTAAAGAGCCCAGATAGATGTCATTCTGATGGGCGCTATATAAACTGTGAAATAAATATATTTGCAGATCCTAATTAGAAGGCAAAACAAACTAAAAATGAAAGGAAAAATAATGATGCTGTAGCAGTTACATACATAGGTTCCTTAACTTAGGTCTTCTTCATTAGATCTACCACAAATTATAGACTATAAAGTAGAATTAAAAACTATAATGTAACCTTGTGTTGAAAGAAATAATTTATCACTTATACTCAACTTTTAAGGTTAAAAAGCAGAGTCTTAATTTAAAAATGTACTCTGTAACAGGTGGCTGTTGACTTGCAATTAGTAAAAACTTCTGGCAGCAATATACCACGGAGTGATCATAATCATTTTGGATTGTGAGATACTACTTAGCCTTTTGCAAAAAATAATGAAGTAGTATGATGCTATGGGGGTTTAAAAGCATGGTCATTATCACAGGCTAAACAGGTCCAATAATATATTCTCTTGAAACATACAAGTATGGGCTTGTCTGTCCCTAATCAAAATCATTGGCAGTGTACGTCAGACTCAGTTTGCAATTTTCCGATTTGCAAAATTTTTCTTTCAAAAGCAACACACCTCAGTTCTTTGAAACAAAATATTTTCCTTTGATGAAGATTTCACAGAAGTGACTGCTACAAAATTAAACTTTAAAAAGTGCAAAGTTATCAAAGTGTAACCAAAGCTTAACCATAGTTAAAAGCCACAATTCCCCAAAGACAACCTTGTGGCAGAACCAGGTTTCAGAGGGGAACAGCAATAACCACGATAATGTCCTTGTTTTACATCTCCTATTTAACCAAACATGTTATTTTTGTCATTTTAATTAATCTTTAGAGAAGCAATTAAACACACAGACACAGGCTGTGTACATTTAAAAACACATTTGAAATAATTTTTGCAGATGATATAAGTTTGTATTTAAACAATGAGGCATGTGAATGACACAAAGAAAACATTCATCACTCAAGAGGATAGTAAGGGTCTGAATACCAGCAATTCCAATAATGTTAGTTGATATCTTCAGATAAAACAAAATATAAATTCTCATCAAAAGTAATGTATAGGTACATTTTATGTGATTTACCTTAAAGAAATATAATGGTAGACAATTTTAAATATTCAAACACTTTATAGGGATTTTATAAAACTATTAGTTTTCTCATTCTTTTCTGTTATGAGAAGTGGCTATGAACTGATTAATCAATGATGATATTTTTCTCCAAATTAAATGCCTGCTGATCCTTTTTCTAACACTAAACATACAGAAAATACCCTGAATATAAAGGTCCTACTATATCCCAAAAGGGTACCTTCAAAATATAATGGAAAACCATAAATATTCTACTATAAATAGACTCACATATGACCAAATCTAACTTTTAATATAATTCCATGATTTTAAAAAACAAAAAATAGCTGAAAGCAAATTAAAATAAGAATTAGATCTTAAGATGACTATTTATGGAAAGTTTTTAAAATGCAGAAGTTTTAACACATTATCAAATACAGCTATTACCTGGATAGATGGCTTATTTAAGTGACCCAGATTTGAAGTTGTTTGTCTTGGTTCATGTCCTAAGACCATCATATTAGCATTGATCAATCTGAAGGCATCAATAACAACCTGTAAAAACAAGGTGTCAAGTCAATTCTTCTTTAAAAGCAAATGATGATGCCAGGCAACAGTGGACAAGGCATGATCAACTTGCATCTGTTTCTGGCCCATTTCCAGAAAATCATTTAATTATAATATTAATAAAAAGAACCTCCTGCTGATTGTGTCATCAGCATACCACCCTCTATCTTATAATGTAAGGTGACACCAATTATTGCAATTTTCATGAAGCAGTAAAAGAAAAATGTTAACTTTGCATCTTTATTATTGAAATATTTCATTACAAAAATTTACACCAACAGCCCTCATTGGTGTGCACATTTATAACCTAAATTTTATGTAATCAAAATGAATGACAGAGAAAGTAAAACTGAAAGTGAGCACAAGCTAAGGGACTACATTTAAAACCCAGCCCTGTCACATCAATTATACCACCACTGTACTTGAAATGACAACAAAATTACAGCCCAACAAGGCACTTCCCAACGTATTCTCTTCTAGTCAGATACCTTTTACTTCTTGTGACTATGAAAGACTTTATATCTTGTCTGATGGCCTTAAACATCCAAGCCACAGTCAAGTACAAAAGGCACAGTATAAGAAAGCCAAGGTCATCCATGCTTTTAAACTGGGAAACACTATACAATGATATGGCTAAAAGTTCACTGCAAAGAAATAACAAAAGATATTTTCTTTGTCTGGATAGTCTTATAATTCTTACATGATGTATTTATCTGTTAGCTCTCACATACCAAGAGATTAACAAGAATCTCATACTAGCTTATTGCTATCACACTTGCATTCATTATTATGGATTTAAGGGATTTTTGTAAATATTTTTAAACATTATACAATTTTAGGTAAAACCATGTGAATTTTAGACAGATCAACTCTTTAAGGGAACGTAACTCAATACATTTGTTACATAAAACAATCTTAAAGCAAGATGATTCACCTTTAAGTGTTGAACTGCTAAGAGTTGTCAGTATTTTTAAAAAGCTGTCAGCTAGATATGTTTTCTTTTTGAAAACTGAGTGAAAATATTTATTTTTCAGGTTAAGGACTTTCTACATGTAGTCTAAGAATAAGACTTTAAAAACTAATCCTTTCTAACAATGCCGTTATGTAGAGTCCAAAGATTACATACACAGAGATATAAACTTGTAAGAAAATACTATGACAAACAAATTAATCTAAAGTATCTATCAATTCCAACTGGCCTAAAAAGGCAGCTTTGAATTTGCTTTTATTTCCAACAGATCAAATTTTCTCAAAGATTCATCTTACTTCAGAATAAAAACAAGCATACTCAGAATAAGAATTAGTTTGTGAAAATTCTTTCTACAAAATAATCTTTTTTTTTTAATTTTTATTTTATTTGTTTATTTATTTACTTATTTGTGTGTGTGTGTGTGTGTGTGTGTGTGTGTGTGTGTGTGGCCAGCTCAGCCCACCAGGGGGTGGGGCTGGCTGGCATGTGGTGCTGGGGGATTGAACCACGGTCCCTGTGTTTTGCTTAGCTTAGCTTGTTCTAAGTAGGTGCTTTAGACCACTGAGCCATCTCACCAGCCCCCTACAAAATAATCTTAATCCAGATTTAATTTTCATATTTAAAGACAGCAAAAGTGGCCTCATATTTTTGTATTTATACTTTAAGTATCTTTTCTTAATAAAGTACTAGTAACATTCTAGTCTCAGATGTACATAGCCAGATAGTTTAAAATAAATCACAGAAGTAAAATTTTGTACTAAAAAGCATATAAAATAATATGGAATTAAAACTGTAAACTAAGGAGGGGAAAACAACCATTCTGAAAGAGAGATAACTTATACAAAGCTATAACTGAGAAATGCCATCCTAAATATTAATGGTAAAATTTCAAGAACAAAGTATCATCTGAGCTAATTATTCTATGATTGATTCCATTTTAAGATTACAATAGGGGCTGGTGAGATGGCTCAGTGGTCTAAAGCACCTACTTAGAACAAGCTAAGCTAAGCAAAGCACAGGGACTGCGGTTCAATCCCCCAGCACCACATGCCAGCCAGCCCCACCCCCTGTTAGGCTGAGCTGACCACACACACAAAAATAAATAAATAAATAAATAAATAAATATCAATTTAAAAAAAAAGATTTCAATAAAATCAACTGTAGAAGAAAATCCACAGAACTATGGAAATTGTATTATATAGCACAATGAAAGTGCATATCTGCTCAACTTTTCTTTTCTTTTCTTTTTTTGCGGAACCAGGAATTGAACTCAGATCCTTGCGTTTGCCAGTGAAGCGCTTATCCTACTGAGCCATCTCCCCGGCCCCTCAACTTTTTTTTTTAATACTAAATCCTTTCCAACTAAAACAGTAGACCACTATCTACATGAAAAGTCTCTGTCCTATTTCTCTGGAATATAAGCAAGTGTGAAACTTCACAAAAAAGAAATGAAAACACTAGTTAAGCAGGTATGCTTTGGTAAAATAAAAAAATTCTATTAAGAAATTAATAAAAAAATTAAGAATTTAATATGTTTTAATAAAATATTGTGTGAAATGATTTTTTTTTTTTTTTGGAACCGGGGATTGAACTCAGGCCCTTGCGCTTGCCAGGGAAGCACTTATTCCACTGAGCCATCTCCCCGGCCCCTGAAATGATATTTTGATTGACAACTGCTGAGTATGGATACAATAGCCAATAGAAATGATTTCACTAAGATTAAAGGAATTTGGTGCTATCACTATAGCAACTGTCTTAAGAAAACTAACATGTTCAGCAACCTGAAGACCGAAATTAGATTTAGCATGCAATAAAAATATAAATATGGCAATATAGCCTGTTTTAATTTCTCTACAATTTTATAATTGCTTTTTCTGCTGTGAGAATAAGTAGGTTTCTCCTTTAGAACAACCTATCAAAATAGACTCATTAATGTCCAGTGTACTAATGAGCAGTGGGTAAAGAAGGTGTTAATTATGCCACAGTAAGTTTCAAGAAAAAGCCCTAGTGAGCACTTGGAGGTTTGTACAAGCTGCAGGCGTTTCTCCATGTTTGTGTATTTACAGCATGATGCAACAGAGTGACAGCAAAGTGGTCACTGCATGGTTCAGAAAAGAAATGGTAGATACACTATAGTAACCAAAAAACTCTTCAGGATTAATTACAGTACTGGGTGGAGGGGTGATCAGAAGGACTAACACACATTTTGAAGCTTTCTGTATTTTTTAAGCAGTTCAGTAAGTAATTTTTGAAGTGCATATATATTAAACCAGTTTAGTATGCAGTAACTAAACAAAACATACACACACACACACACACACACACACACACCAATTACTTCCTTAATATGTAACAATAAAGCCTCTAAGCCAAAGTATAAAGAATAATTTCTGGAATGTGATGCTATACTTCTGAAATTCCTTTGCATGCAGAAGTCCTGCACACCACACTAAATCTCTACTCACCAGTCTGACCATTTAATTTTTTCTGGTACAAGTGCCTTGAGACTTTTCAGAGGTCACTGCAACAGTAGACAGCTTATAACAAAACCATTAGCAGTTTGGCTAGCTTAGGGAAACCTCTTACTTTCCTTTTTTGTTTATTATCACTGCATGAATCTGCAGCATATGATAGTTTATAATTTCTCAAGCTTGTTAAATTCATGTTAAAGGTCTGTTTTCTTGTTGAATAAATTTTGTTCATATAATGCTGCCTATTTCATACACTCAGTCTTTAATAGCACCTTTGGTCTATGCGCAACTCACAGATCAAAACAGAGGACTAAAATAGGGGTTGATGATGCTATTTACATGTGTGATTCCTGCTGTCTTCTTGTTAGTAGCTTTAATATAATAGAAGACCTTGTCTGTTTTGTAATTAACACATCTTTACTGGAGAGATATTTGGAAGTGATTGCTGTGAATATACTGGTTAGTAAAATAAACACAATCACACACCACTTTCTGTTATCAGACAAATTTGTGAATTGTACACATTATACTCCAGATCAACAAACTGTGATATAACAGCCAAGTAGAAGACACATATTTATATAACCCTTTATTTTTCTGAAAATATGTATTCACTCTGACCTTGCAAATATAATTAGCTTGTGGGATGTGCAGATTTCAGTACCATGGTTGCTTTACTAATTGCAACTCTTGGAAATAGATACTAAATATTTGGAAGCTGCCAATACAAAATAAAAACTGCATCTATTTTGTACATCTGTCTTAGCTTATAAAAGCAAAATAGTTTTAAAAACAATACTGAATTCCATGTTTATCTGAAGCATGTCCAAGGGCCAAGGACCTAATATTTCATTTTAATGATTAATCTGTTTTAGGACTTAAAACTATAACTACTTTCAACTTCAGATTAATAAAAATTTTCTGGCTTCTATGAGTATAGTACAGTTCATCCAATATACTATTTATTTTTAAATTTACATTTTCCTATCACATGCTAGGTCAATGAAAATCTAGGTTAAATTTGTAAAGTGACGATCTATATTTCCGAATGCTTACTCTCAAAGGAAGACATTTTAAAGCAATATTTTCAAATTAGTTTAATATAAAGGTGTTTTAAAGACAAAGTCATACATACTTGTGAATATGGTTATTGTAATCCCTGTCTCTCCTAGTAGCATCTAACTGCACTTACATTAAAGTCAACGATTGTAGGGAATGTTAAACATAAATAGGATTAATGTTTTAAGTGTATAATATCCGCTTTCTTGAACTTTAAAAAAACCCTAAACAATCTGAATCTTCTATAGCCATATATATATATATATATCACATCACTAAAGAAAGAAAAAAAGTTTGAAGGAAAAAATTTAAGGCCTAAAAAATCAATTTAAAAATATTTTTAAGAAAGTAAAATATATTAAGGTAGCAGGTAGGTTAAATATTTAAGAACATATAAACTTACCAGTTCATAAAATAAATTTCCTTTTAATTCACTACAAAAATGAGAACTGTGAACAGTAAAACAATATCCCATATCAAATACCCTTTATCACCTAGAAATGACTTTTTATCAACTGCTTAAGTTGTTTTGAGATTCTTTAAAAATTAAGAGTGCATGCGACCCGGGAAGTACTGCTGTGGTTTGTGACCATTTAGTTACTTCCGCTGCCATGCACTGCCACACATCTATAAGAGAAAAACATCTTGCGTTTCTTGTAAGCCCACAGCATGAAAAATTCAGAGATATCTTACTTTTTATGCCATTTCCAATGGAAAGCACTAAGAACTAAAACTGACTCATGCCAAATGCATATCACTGAATTGCTGTGATTTCTAAGTCTCAAGTTTGCAACATGAAAATTATTTATAAAACATCAATTTTAGCTCTAGAAAAGAAATTCTTATGTGTATGTACATTTTCTTTCTTCATCCTCAGAGAATTGCTTACTATAGCTAGAGATCTAAAGTACAACTTCAATATATTGGAAGAAAGGGGGAGTGGGGTGGAGTTAGCATTATGTACTTTTTGGCAAGTGAAGATATGCGTCAAAATTTAAAGAATAAAACCACAAGTTTTTAAACATATATTTCTTAATGAAAACAAAAAACTCTTAAAAACTAGTAACAATAATGTATTTTTAGATTCATGAAACACTGAAAATTTATGTAAGTAGCAAAATAAGTTTAAGAGGATTTCATACAGTATTTGCACGCAGTCAACATGGTGTAGAGTTTCAGGTGCTTCAGACAATGAAGAGTTAGAATCTTTTCTTGGGCCAGAGAAATAGCTTAGTAGAATAAGTGTCTGCCTGGCAAGCGCAGGGTCCTGAGTTCAATCTCCCATACCGCAAAAAAAAGAGAGAGACTTTGGGCCGGCCAAATAGCTCAGTGGATTAAAGCGCCTGTTTAGAAAGACACAGGGGCCAGATGTTCAATGCTTAGCCTTGCTGTGCTGGCTCCACCCCCGGGGCACGCTGAGACAGCAATTAAGACTAGGCATGGCAATGCACGCCTGTAATCCCAGCACTTGGGAGGCTGTAAACAAAAGGATCACTACGAGTCTGATCTACACAGAGAGACCCTGTACATCCTGTACAAACTGTCCTTAAAAAAAAAAAAAGAATCTTTTCTAATTTACAATTCTGGATCTATCATTTCCTAGCTTAATAATCAAGATAAGTTATTTACCCTTTCAATCTCTGTTCATGTATAATACCTCCCAGAACTGGTGATAAGATTAAACACACATATCCTACCACTATAGTTTTTTAATTGTTATTAGTTGGTCATAGAGCCATCCAATTCAGATCTACTGCACAAAAAACTTTCTGTGTAAAGAACAGTAGACAAAATTTTCAGCTGGGGGTGCGGGGAGATGGCTCAGTGGAATAAGCACTTCCCTGGCAAGCACAAGGGCCTGAATTCAATTCCTGGTTCTGCCAAAAATAAAAATTAAAAAAATCTTTAGCTGCTATATCTTTTTTTCACTGGGCATAACCCATCAGGTCACTCTTTCCTTGGGCTGCTCCCGAAGATTAAGCACAACAGTGGTCCTAGAACTTGGCCTTTCCTGCCAAAAAAGGGATTCCGCTGAAGAGCAGTTTGCTCAAAGATGCCTCACCAGCCCAGCTGAAACTTTCCCATAACTACACCGCAGTTTGAAGCTTTCTTTACCCAGCCCTACCTTCCTTTTTTTCCTTTCACAGGGTCAAATTTACAAGCTGTCCAAAGCTCTCCTCTTCATCCACTGTGCATATTTCCCTAAGATAAGTCTTTTGCACACTTGGTGTCTGATCATTGCAGTACTCAAAATGACACAGTTAATAAAACAGCACAGACTTGGGCTTCTTTATCCTGCGGAGCTGTGACTTGTGGTCGTGGGAGCCTGGCCGAGGCTTCCGGGACACCAGCGAAGCCGGGAATGCACTCAGTGGCCTTTAAGGATGTGGCTGTGAAGTTCACCTTTGACGAGTGGGCTCTGCTGGATCCTTCACAGAAGAGACTCTACAGAGATGTGATGAGGGAAACCATCAGGAACCTGACTGCTGTGGGGAAAAAATTGAATGACCAGAGCCCTGAAAATGAAGACCCAAAGCAAGAGAAAAACTCAAGAACCAGGGATTGAACTCAGGCCCTTGCACTTGCCAGAGAAGTGCTTATTCCACTGAACCATCTCCCCGGCCCTATAATATATTTTAAGAATGGGCATAAAGAATTATATAATTCTTATGTTTACACAAGTCATATGGTGGAGAAACTTTATGAGAATACAGATCATCAGTGTGAAGAAAACGTCATTCCAGTTCCAAATCTCAATCACACGAAGAAAACCTGTGTCTGTGTAACACCATGTAAAGGCAGCTTGTGTGGAAAAGTCCTCGTGCATCCGACATTCCTTAGTGGGCAGCCCAGGGCTCATATTAGGCATAAGCCACATGAGAATAGGGAATATGGAGAGAAGCCATATAAATGTAAGGTGTGTGGTAAAGCATTTGGTTATCAGCAGTGGCTTCAAAACATGAACAGCACCATACTGAAGAAATGAACTATGAATGTAAACAGTGTGGCAAAGCCTTCAGATTTCTCAATTCCTTTCAGACACATAGAAGAAGTCATAAAGAGAAATGCTATGAATGTAAAGGATGTGACAAAGCCTTCTTTACTTGTGAAAGCTTTCAGAGACACTTGAATCTACATTCTGCACAAAAACCTTATCAATGTAAAGAATGGGAAAAATCCTTTATCACATAACATTTAAAATACACATGAACATGCACAGTGGAGAGAAACACAAGTGTAAACACTGTGGCATAACTTTTTTGTACTACTCAGCATTTAAACAGCATGAGAGAAGTCATACTGGAGAACAACCTGATGAATATAATCAACGTGGTAAATCCTTCAGTATTTCTGCACATTTGGGACATAATGAAAATAATCACAAATCTGAAAAGCCTTATAAATGCACAGTATGTGGTAAGGACTTCAAACATTTCAGTAACTTTCAATTACATAAAACAATTCATACTGGAGAGAAAGTCTACAAATGCCAGCAATGTGGGTATTCCTCTGTTTATGTTCGGAAGCTTCAATTACATATGAGAGTTCACACTGGAGATCGACCTTACAAGTGTAATGATTGTGGGAAGGCTTTCAGGACTTCACATGACTGTCGAGAGCATCAAAGTACACATACTGGAGAGAAACTATATAAATGTAAACACTGTGATAAGCCTTTTGGTTTTTCCAGTGCCCTTCATAGGCATTTGAGGACTCACACTGGAGAAAAACCCTATGAATGTAAACACTGTGGTAAGACCTTTTCTTCTTCTGGTAACTGCCAAAGGCATGAAAGAAATCACACTGGGCAGAAACCATATGAATGCAAACAATGTGGTAAGACCTTCACTTCTCCCAGTTACCTCCAAATGCACATAAGAATTCACACTGGAGAGAAACCCTATGTATGTAAGCAGTGTGGTAAGGCCTTTGCTTTTTGCAATGCCCTCCATGTGCACGAAAGAACTCATACTAGAAAAACCCTATGAATGCAAACAATATGGAACAGAATTCACTTTTTCTGTTGTTTCAAATAAATGAAAGAACTCCCATTGTATGGAAACCCCATGAATGTAAACAATGTGCTAAGACCTATGCTTACTCCAGAGACCTCTGAAAGCATGAAAGAACTCACATTGAAAGAACCCTTAGAATAAAGAGCAGGATAGAATATAAATAGGAAATGGGGGGGGGTCTTTTCCAACCAGATGAGGGAACAAGATGGATGGAGGAGGAAGGGGAAGGCAAGAAGATGAGGGAAAAAAGAACTGAGAGGAAAATGATGGAAGTAGAACTTTTGCAAGTGAAAAGGGGTCTAAGAGTTGGAAGGAGCAGGCCAGGAGGGAAGCAATAGGGGATGAAAGCTAAAGGAATTAAGATGTATTATGTGCATGTAGTGATTCTGCATAATAAATGTAATCATTATGTACTACCAATATGAACTAATAAAAATTTTTAAAAATAAAAAAAAATAAAAATACATAAATAAAACAGCACACCTCTATAGTAAACAGTGTTGTGAAAAAATCTGTAAAAATTACCCTAAAAATCAAGTAAGTTTGGCACCCAAAAATAAATACCTGGGATATGAAAAAAATCAGTAAGAGATCAAGGAGATACATTTTTTTTTTTTTTTTTTGTGGCCAGCTCAGCCCACCCTGAGGGTGGGGCTGGCACAGCATGTGGTGCCGGGGATTGAACCATGGTCCCTGTGCTTTGCCTAAGCTTGCCTAAGTCAGTGCTTTAGACCACTGAGCTATCTTGCCGGCCCCCAAAGAGGTACATTTTAAGGCATGTATCTCCTCAGATTCCTAACTAAAATTTAAAAAAAAAAATGTAGTTATAATGAATGTTACCTTTTAACAAATGACTTAATATTACTAGAATTTTGAAACTCCTGTAAGGTATTTCTAGACTCATGTGACAGTGAACTTATAAGAGAACTCCTTGGGGGGGGGGTCTAATGATCTTTAGGAGGCTACCACCTATGGATCACTAGTATGATGCCAACTCATAGCCAATTCTGTCAGATGGATGCTTCAGTCAGCCTACAAAGAATAAACGAGTGATTTTATTTTATTTATTTTTTGGTGGAATTGGGGATTGAACTCAGGCCCTTGCGCTTACCAGGCAAGTGCTTAATTCTACTGAGCTGTTTCCCCGGCTCAACAAGTGATTTTAGATTCCTTTATAGTATAGAACCTAAGGCAACACAGCAGTATGCCTGTTCATAGTTCTACATAAAGAATCAAAAGGCATAGAGACTATAGACTAGGGCTCAAACATGGTAGCATGGTAGTGGGCAAGTAGATGAGGGGAATATGGAACTTACACTGCTTCTGCCGTAATATTACCTTCAACGAAAAATGCAAATTTGTCCTCCAAACTATGATCTCTCAATAGGCAAAGGCACTTGGTAGGAAAACTACGTAGAGATAGATTTTCTATATAATATTATATATTTTAATTTTGCTTACTAATTAAAACCATGAATATTGTGTAGCCTGATTCATTCAATAATCAATGTTACTGTTATTAATAACTATCAATTTATGCATGAGAAAACTGTGGTCTACACAACTTGTGTAAAATAAATGAAATAGCATACCAGCAAGGGACAACTATGATTTTGTATCTATATGGCATGCCAAACTTACAGCACTCATCACATTACCTGGTGTAATAGCTAGCCTAACACAAGAGCAAGAAAAGTTTCCAAATAGGAAGGTTTATGTCCCATTCAACACTAACTATCCATTCCATCTATAACTGAATATTCAGCAGAGAATACATGGTACAAAATACATATCTCCTGCAGTGGAAAACTGTAAGAAAAGACTTATGGTTTTTACTTTATATAAAGTTTTACCTTTCGTACTTATTTTTCTTTAAAATTTTCAGAAAAGGAAAAACACAAATTATGCATTTACAATCTAATGACTAATTTTGATAGTATATATTCTTATTTCTGTATCATTGCTCAGTTCTGAATTCATGAAGAACTCATCCTTGAATTCATGAAGCACACCATATCATAGTAATGAAAATCTCAAGCATCAAAAAGCACTAATGTGGCGCCGAGGAGATGGCTCAGTAGAATAAGCGCTTTCCTGGCAAGCTCAAGGGCCAGAGTTCAATCCCTGGTTCCGAGAAAAAAAAAAAAAAAAAAAAAAAAAAAGCACTGACGTATTTAATTTTTTTTTTTTTTTAAATTTTTATTTATTTATTTATTTGTGCGTGTGTGTGTGTGTGTGTGTGTGTGTATGTGTGTGTGTGTGTGGCCAGCTCAGCCCACCAGGGCACGGGGCTGGCTGGCATGTGGTGCTGGGGGATCGAACCATGGTCCCTGTGCTTTGACTAAGCTTGTTCTAAGTAGGTGCTTTAGACCACTGAACCATCTCCCCAGCCCCCTGACGTATTTAATTTGGAATAAAGATCAAATAAAGTAAAGCTACTTGAAATGTAAAAAGTGGCAATGAGCATTTATTTATCACTTTGTTAGGAGCCTAAGAAAAACTGCTGAGGAACTTTGAAGATTTGCTATCAAAATCAATTCTACCTTCTTTGGGACATTATAATGGTAACACATTAAACATCTTAAAACTCATTTCCAGGTGTAAGAAAAACCTCACAATTAACAATGACCAATGCACGGAATTTAGAATATGATCTTTAAAAAAATTCTGTCTTCCATCTGTCTGTCTATCTTATCTGTGAAAAGGCCTCAGGCATTACAGATAGAGAGCAGATGCTTTTTCTGTACCTTCAATGTATGCCTGTCATACAGTAATGACCAGTAAGTGTGTTGAATGTATGACCAGGGATAATATTAAAAATAAAAGCATGTAAGGGCCGGGGAGATGGCTCAGTAGAATAAGCTCTTCCCTGGCAAGCACAAGGGTCAGAGTTCAATCCCCTGCCAAAAAAAACCCCCAAAAAACAACAACAACAAAAATAAAAGCATTTAATAAGCAAAAAAAAAAAAAAAATCAATAAATAATATTCTTACAGGTAATGTCACATTATTCCAATGTTTTCTTGTATTTTTACTGAAACAGCTATATTCAAACTAATTTCAAGCACATTTATAACATTCAAAATATACAGCAAATACCAAATGAAAATAAATTATTTCAAAGATATTATTTATATAAAAGCTTTGGATAAAAAGAACTCTACTCAGAGCTATGTAAGATTTATTCTCTTAAAGTTTGAAACTTAAAATTGTTTTTATGTCCTACCTAAAAATGTCTAACTATCACTAAGTGCCATGCCTTTTTAAAAAAATCAGAATTAGTGTAGGTACATTAGAACCTGTATTTTCACAGGTATTCTACAAGATTGAATAGTGCTATAAAACTTGAAATTCTAAAAGAAGCAAACAAAGATATACTAAACTTGCTCTAAAAGTTGGCAGGGTAATGTTATATTAGGATGGAAATAAAAATTTTACTTCTCTTTTGAATCTGGAAAATCAGACGAAGAATAGGGTATGTATATATCAGTATGAGGTTAGGACTACCAAATGCCCCTAACTGTTCTTTACAGGATACTAATCTTTCAAAAGGTTCTTATGGAAAATGAGTATGTAAATGTCTTTGGCTACTGTGAGGTGGCAAATGATGCATTAGACTTGAATTCATTAGGACAGATACCCATGAGCAAATCAACTCACTGACTTTACTGTGTAGTTTGCATGTTTAGTCACTTAGAAAATGACTACAACTGCTAATGTATAAAAATTACTTACTGAAACTCACAAAATTTGAAAGGGCCAGTGAGACAGCTCAGTGACTAAGTGCCTGCTTAGGCAAGCTCAGGGTCCGGAGTTTGATCCCCAACACCAAATGCCAAGCCGGCCACCGAGACCAGGTGTGGTAGCCATCAAGACTTGGACACCAAGTATGAGCTGTGCAGTGAGACCCTGTAACAAATACACTAAAAAAGCCCAAAAACATAAAATTTACTTCACTTGCTTAAAAAGTTAGTAATCCTCAGACACATTCACTTCTTGATTTACTCAGGAAGGTACATTTTGTCAAGGGCCGGCCAGATAGCTCAGTAGACTAAAGCCCCTGCTTAGGCAGAGCACAGCATTTGGGGTTTGATCCCTGGCCTACCCCACAGGCCCTGCCCCCAGGGCGCGATGAGACAGCGATTGTGACTGGGCGCATACACCTATAATCCTAGCACTTGGGAGGCTGAAAATGGGAGGATCACTACAAGTCCAATCTACATAGTGAGACCCTGTAGATCCTGTAGACCCTGTCCTAAAAAATACATTAAAAAAAAGATACAGGGACCGGGGAGATGGCTCAGTAGAATAAGCGCTTGCCTGGCAAGTGCAAGGGTCTGAGTTCAATCCCCAGTTCCGCAAAAAAAAAAAAATAAATAAAAAAAATAAAAAATAAAAAAAAGATACATTTGTCAGACATTATATAAATTCTAAGATATGAAGCTGTTCCCCAACTATTGTGGGGGAGAGAACGTACAGAAGACTAAAGCACAAAGTAGTAGCCATAATACATTAATCATTTCATTGACAGTTTCAATATAATTTACCTATTTTCCTCTTTACCAACACACCCAAGGGTAACAACTTTGAAAAAGGCTGAGTACTCAATGAAAATGAGCTGAATCAGTAGAGTATTTCTAAATTAGTGATAGTGTTCAAAATACAAGGGGAGTCTGTATTTCTTTTCTAGCCATCACTATAACTTTCCTAAATATAAGCAAGATACGAACTAATACATATTTATTCTCTAGCAAATTTCCAGAAATATTTACATTGTTTTTAGAAATAAGCTAGTTTTAGGGCCGGGGAGATAGCTCAGTGGAATAAGTGCTTGCCTGGAAGCACAGGGTCCTGAGTTCAATCCCTGGTACTGAAAAAAAAAAGAATAACTTTAAAATAAGCTAGTTCTTAATTCTTTTTCATTATTTATTTTTTAATTAACTTTAACAAAAAAGAAATAGCAATGAGACAGTTTCAAAACAGGTTAGTAGGACAGTTACAATAATTAATACATTGCATACTGTTGTCTTCATTATTCAGAATACAAGATGTAGACATGATATCTTCTGTAAACACTACTAGTACAAATCTTTCTTCTCATTAAACTAAGAGAAAGTAGCTGTACAT
>NW_004524608.1:11650222-11684856 GCF_000260255.1 Octodon degus
GCATGTGGTGCTGGGGGATTGAACCGTGGTCCCTGTGCTTTGCCAAGCTTGTTCCAAGTAGGTGCCTTAGACCACTGAGCCATCTCACCAGCCCTGGCCAGTTCTTATAACATGTGTTCCTTGCAACATTTCTCCTACATTTTATTTGTTGCCCAGAGCCCCATTTTTGTTAAAACACTTTAAAAGACAAACCTACTAGGTGCTTTTTCAGAATCCATGGTGAGGTCTAGTCTAGTGCTAGAGAATGAAGCTACTGAGATGCTTCCAAGTTCAATTAAAACAAAATGGGTCCCTATGAAATCCTATCACACTTAGATTCATAAGATTTGGGAAGGATGGGGTTGATGTGCTTCATTCTTTATAAAATCAGGAGTGCTAATAAAAGAATCAAACCTTTAAAAGGTGCAAGTCCTGAGCTGGTCATGGTCATTAACCCACTCACCCGGTGTAAGACTGACAGAATGTTATCCTGCTCACGAGTGACACTAAATGTATATGAATTATCCTCTCAAAGAAAAGATTATTTTTGTGCCCCAGAATCATTAGCATACAGTATACCAGGAATACTTAAAAAAATACATGTTAATGAGCTAACTGATGCTTAGATAAACATCACATTTTTATGTCTACTATTTCTGATCAGATTAAATAAAAATGTTTCAAGAAAACCCAGCCAGTGTAAAAGTGTATCAAAACTAAATGGTTATTAGTTTTTTATGCTCTTAAAGCAGAGAAGATACACAGTAATTACTAGGCATTAGCAGGTAGTATCAGAACATTTTCTAACAGCAATCCTGTCAAGAAAAAAAGAATTCTCTAAAGCACACATTTTTAATACATATATTAAACTATCATAAGAAGTTCTATGTTAGTTTTATGATTTTACCCTATTTTTTCTTTTCTCCCCTACTCCCCAAGATAAAGTATAATCAATTTGCTTTTGAATCAAGTTCAGTTGTGGGCAGAATATATAATCATTAAGCAAGAAGTTAACATTGTACATTTTAAAAGCTTAAGTTTAAAATACTTGAAAATTTGTATTGTATGATAAACTCAAAACTGAAGCACAATCTCAAAAATCATTTCATGGATTTGTTCGGAGCAGAGCTCTGATAATTTCTATGAGCTTACTCTCCATTAAAATTATGAATGAGACTAACAGTGATTTTCATCTATATAATTTAAAAACATTTACAATACTGTACAATATATAGTAACATGATTCTCTGACATTTAGTGCATTTTAGTATTCATTTATGTTTCATTGGTCCTTGAGATGTCACAAAAGCTGACAGGGATGCCTATCAAAATTATTTTACATAGTTAATAGAATATGGAAGAATCAACTATACGTGACACCATAATGTAGAGCTCTACTCTACTGAGAACTTAAATGTATAGCTCTTTCCTTTAACTTATGCTGAAGGAAGTGATATCTAGAGACAGCAACTTAAGGCCTGGCACCAACCTCTGGTAGTAATTTTTCATTCCTGAACTATTCTGATTATATAATTTATAACAGTATACTATTAAATAACCAGTAAAAAAAGCCAAAAAACAAAAAACACCTTAAATTTGGGTTTGTAATCTTCTCCTGTGGCTTTGCCATGGTCTGATTATGGCAAGGTATGCTGTAATCAATTTGATGATAATTTTTTAAAAATCATTTCATAAAAAAATCATTTTATAGATAAAATGTAATACGCTAACAGTACCACTCTTTAAGATTATAAAGAATACACTAGTTAAAATGGCTATTATAATATCTGACATACAGCAATTACTTAATAAAAATACAGTCAAATCACTCTAAAAGAAAACCAAACGTATTGTGAATAGACAAATTACAAAAAAGAATTTGTGGTTATCTAATCACTCAAAAACAGACAGGTAATACAAACTTATAAAAATGGAAATATATAAAATAAATGGGAAACAGGTTTTAAAAATCATGAACAGAGACCTGTCCTAAATCATTTACATACAGTCATTTTTAACTCTTGATCTAATCATCGTCTTACTAAATATTTTGACAGCCCTGAAGAGTCCTATGCTATTCTTCATTTTTACAAATTTATATTAAGTTTAATAATTTAACTAAAATACTCCGTTGATAGATTTACTAGCATTTAATTTGATTCAGAGTATTGAGTCTTTGACATGAAAGAATCATAAATTACAATTAAATTCAGAAACCATACGATAGAAGTTGTATTGCTGTCAAAGAACAGGATTCTTACTTCAGGTTATCTATAAATCTTGTTAGATATAACAAGTGATAGGAATTACTGACAATATAAAAATTAAATATTTTGAAGAATTTTCTTCATGCCACATGAAACTATGATTTTGTAAAATAATTTCTAATATATTTTTAAAAAGTTAGATCTAAAATTGTCACGAGTCATATGACATAAGTAGTTTTATACAAAACTAATTATTTGAATATGAATGAACAATGAACTAGAAATCATGCAAACTGCAATATTATACAATATTTAAAACTAGGTTTTGAAACTAAAACTGCCATTTAAAATTAAGCTTCAATTATTACTTGACAATTATTGTGATGGAAGGGCATTATGGTGTATTTGTATAATTCTAAAATAATAATTATATAATTGAATTATATAATTAAGTTACTAAAAAAGCTTAAAAGTCAGAGTTATACTTAAGAGATCTCATAATATGCTTTAATTCATAAAACTAAGAAAATCAGGGATTTTTAATTTATCAGTTAACTAATAATATTCTTATCAAAAAAAAAAGAAGTAAATAAGCCAAAACACAGGCACATAGCAAGCACCAGAAGTTACCCATTCTCAATTTTCTAGCATATCAGCTTTCATCTTTTTTTTTTTTTTTTGGCTAGTTTCTGCCTCTGAAAAGCTAAATCATATAGGCTATTTAGGATAAGATCTCAATTTTTATACATCATAATAATATGATCTCAGAAAACATTCAACTTCAAATTTATAACAGATAAAAACTATATTTTAACAGCCATGTTTAGTTTGAGCTGGTGAGCAGAGGTAAATGTAATCTACACGCCTATTAAACTCTCCAGGTCTGATACATATCAAGCTAATATTTATTTGTAAGTGCTTTAAAAATTATTTGTAAAACCTGCATAAGAAGTATTCCATAAATGTACTGTGATTTTATTTTAACAATTATTCTATACCACAATGGAAGTACATGCTCAAACAAGACACCTCAGCAGTATTTTAAAGCAGTAACCACCTAGCCAATTTCTGTATGTTCTGTAGTTTTTCTAATCCACTCTCCCTGTGGTTGAGCAAAATCGAATTGCCTCTCACATTTGCAGACAGCTCTGTGAAGGTGATAATAGAGCTGCTCCCTGCTGTCATGAGGCAGGAAATAGGAAAATGGCATATGGGGCTAGAAAGAAAGAAATAAAAAAAAAAGAAAAAAGAAAAAAAAGAACGAACGAAAGAATGAAAGAAAAAGAAAAAAACAGGAACAAAAGAGATTTTAACAAAGAACAACTATATCCCAATATGCTTTTTAAGTTACCTCTTTCCACAATCATTTAGCATATTTAATCATTCATCTGTGTCCTCTCTCCAAATATGTGAATGGTTGATACCAAGTCTATGGGGCAAGTTTTCTAAAATACCTGCAATGTACAACTTCAGAATATTCTTGCATAGTATCTGTAAGTTCTTTAAAACAACATTTTAAAAAACTGATGGTAGAGCAATGTTTCTTTAAAATATTAATAAAATAATAATATGGTTTAACATTTGCATGTCTATGAAATTTAAAGATGAAACTCTTTCATAAGATGTGACAGAAGTAGAAACAAATCCCTAAATAATGAAATTGCTAATATCAGACACATTTATTGACCTGTATTCTTTTTCATCTGTTATTTAAGTAAATAGTACTTTTCTGTGTAATTAAGAACACTGTTTAAAGCAAAATGGATTTTTACTTCATGTATGTATAAACAATGTGGCAGCAGATGATAATAAAGATAGAATGACTCTACCTTTCCTTTTACACTCTGAATGGGATCCACAACCACTGCCACAGCTCTCTCCGACAAGGCTTCAAAGCTCTGCTGAGTGTTGATATCCACACCAGAAAGCCAACAACCAAAGCCAGGGTGACTGTGATACCAACCAACAACCATCTCAGGCCTGAAACAAAAAGGGCATTCAGATGCTCAGAATGGAACAAGAAATACACTTATGCTATGAGAAAAAAAACAACAACACACTAACAGGGTATAAATTAAGAAGAGATGAAAAACACACAGGTGTGAAAAAGCACCATTAGAAACTCTGAAATTGTACACCATATTACCCAGAAACATAGAGATGAATAAGTGTGACAAAGGAGTGCTATCATTAAGAGATGCACATTAGCAGTGGTAGATAAGGCTTTCAGTTTTTCACCTTGTTACCACACTTTCTCAGAGCCAGTTTTTACCCTTTCAGCATTCGAGTAAATATCTACTCTTTAACTCCTTAGCTCTGGGAGTTGGATTTTCTAGGCAAAGAGAATATTTTTTTAACAATGGACACCAGGATCCACTGTTGTGAAAGGATTAAATATCAATTAAACCAGCAGTAGCACTAGGAACTCAGTCAAAAACCAATTTGCACTGTTCTGCTCAGCTGCTGAGCCTTTTGCTAACATTAATTTTGAAGTTTTTTCCACAGTAGAAGAATTTGAGCAAGAGAATGACAACTATTAAGAGATTGAATCTGGGAGAAAAAACTTAATATTTGGATTTTACTTTCCCTGTCTTTAAAACTAACATCTACAAACATAATTAAATACTCAAAATCTTATTCCATTCCAACACTTAAATATATATAACAGACCTATCTATGATGGGGTAGTAACTTGATATGCTAAACAGAGGGAAACTATACTCTAAGCTTACTAATTTACTGTATGACAGCAATTTTAGTATGAAGCAGATCTCTGATTGGCAGATTTTTTCATTCTGGGGCAAGAGGTACCACAATAGGTAGTCCATAACACTTACATTGATAGACACTTTTTCTATCAGCTGTATGGAATTTTTTCTAGGAATTATATTCATAAACATACAGGGCCGGGAAGATAGCTCAGTAGAATAAGTGCTGGCCTGGCAAGTGCAAGGGCCTGAATTCAATCCTCGGTTCCACAAAAAAAAAAAAAAAAAAAAAAAAAAAATCCATAACTTCAAAGTGTGCTTCTAAAATGCTTCTCATTATTTTTTTTAACTCATTCAATAAAACTTTATTGACAAAAACAGGGCAAAATTTCACTCAAGGGACATAGTATGTTGACCTCTAATCAACATTCCCATTATTTTTTAAATGTTCCTTTAAAATACTTACCTTCCAGTTTGCTTCAACATATCTAACATTTTGGCTTGGAATACTGGATCAACTGCTTCCACACTGACACCCTAGCTCAGAAAGAGAGAAAAAATTTTTATAACTTTGAAAACAAAAACATTTATATTACAAAGTAAATAAATTAAAACCTAGCCCCCCGATGCCTATGTATATTATTTTAAGGTAACAACAAAATAGTCTTATATCTTTTGATAATCATTCAAGTCATTTAATTATAAACCTTATAGCAATAAAGCTTTATAAAATTTTCATGTCCAACCTGTTGTTTGCTAATGAGTTAAGAGAACATTAAAGATACTTTAAGAGTTTATGGGGCCAGCCAAATAGCACAGCGGATTAAAGCATCTGCAAGTAGGTACAGGGGCTGGGTACTTGATCCCCATCCCCTGGCCTGCCTTGCTGGCCCTGCCCCCGGGGGCACACTGATATGGCACTTGAGACTGGACATGGTGAACCATTCCTTTAATCCCAGCTCTTGGGAAGCTGTAAACAGGTGGATCACTAGGTGTCCAATCTAGTAGGTAGTGAGACCCTAAACACCCTATAGACCCTTCCCTAAAATAACAAAAAAAAAGTTTATGGCTAATGCTATACAAGTAATTCTCAAAAATACCAAATAATTGAACCAACCATGACTTCTGGTTAGACCTATCTAGGTAATAATACTTCCCCATGTCATCTACTAATCATTGATAAGGACTACAACTATTTACTTACTACAATGAAACTGTTTTTTCAATCATGTAAATAACTTGAGAGGATAACAATTTACTGCTTCAAATAAAAGCAATCATAAACCCCCCCCAGATAGTTTATGACCAAGTATTTTGAATGCTCCATTTTGCTAGTTCATCCAAAATAAGGTTTTAGCACACAGAAATATAAAAAGATTCAATGTATCTCCTCTAAGGCTTTCCTCTAAAATCAAGATTCTAAATCAAATCGAGCTAAACAAACCAGTTAACGTAAGTACTTCATCTCTATCAAAGCAAAAAACACACTGAATTCCAATAAAGAGTGCATCCTTTAAAAACAGTATTGTATAATTTGCTACTAGAATAATGTTTTATTTATTTTTAAATATTTTAAAAGAGAACACAAAGAATGGGCGAGGGGAAGTATGGAGAATAAAGAGGGAGAAAAGTATGTAACAGAAGCATGTCTTTACAGACGAGTTTATTGACAACTGAACCAGAAGAAAAACTTTCTAGGGCTGGGGAGATAGCTCAGTAGAATAAGCGCTTGCCTGGCAAGCTCAGGGTCCCAAGTTCAATACTCAGTACCGCAAAAAAAAAAAAAAAAAAAAAAAGAAAAAGAGAAAACTTTCTAATTATGCTACATATAATAAACATCAAGATCAAAATATTTTACTTTATATTGTGAAATAAGCAATTGCATCAAAGTAATGATAGTAAAACCCAAGAACTATTTATTATAATCAGTGTTTATACAGGACCAAATGTAATGTAAGCAAACACAAATTAATTTATATTCTGACATGAAAAGACATATATATACATGCAATAAGTCTAAGATTCAAATCTAGATCTTTAATGACTACATAGCTTTCTTTACCTCTAATTGAACATACACATGGATAAACCAGAACATTCAAATTAGTTTACTTCAACAAATTCATTGAGAAAATCTGGTATATTTTACTATTTTGTATTATTTATACATATATTGCAATCTATAGGAGATACTCTGAATTATTTATATATATATATATATATATATATATATATATAAAATCTCTTAAAAATAGTTGATCTTATCATATCTAATGTATCAAAGCAAACACATAGTACGGATCCTCAAACAGAACACAGTTTTATGGCAAAGAATTTTTAAAGTCAGGTATTTTACAAGAATCAGAAAAATGTTTGATAGCAGAGATAAATACACACACACACACCCCTTTTTGGCAAACAGGTCAGAAGAATATATACAGTATGTATGTATTATTTTTGGAAAGTAGACAGAATGGTTACTGAGTTTTGACTATTTTCTTTAAATCTAAATGTATTTGTGCCTACAAAATTCTAATGCATTAAATGAAAAGGAAAAATAAAACAAAAAAAATCCTCTAGAAAAAAAATATTCTAAAGAGGTAGAGTAGCTAGCCTTCAAAAAACATATGGAATATGGTTCATATAAACAAATTAACATGGACAAAAAGAACCAAGAGTCACTTAACAGATCTGTTTCTTACTACTCACAATAGTCAAAGCTTAAAAGTCATTCATCACCACATGTGGAACATTTTTTAAAAGGACATATTTCAAAATAATGAGGACTAACGTATGTATATTAAAAATTTAAATAAAAGAACCTCTAAAATACTTTAAACCAAGTGTTCAAACTAATACTATGCTTACGTAGATAGAGTAGCTAACTTTTAAATCCAGTATATTTTGCTAATTAAATCTGAAGGAACATGTAAGCAAACTCAAGTTAATTTATTATGTATTAGCATATTTGGTTTGTGGCCCTATATGAACATATAATACATTAAAAACATTAATGATTTTAGTTCAATATAATCAAGAAATTTATAGCACTAATTGGATGATCAATTCTTCCTATCAGAAAAAAAAGCTCATAAAATGATTAAAGTTATTTTGCATAGAAAAGAAAAAAGAAAAACACATTTACTTGCAGCAAACAGCCATGAAAGTACTCACTGTTCCTGACTGTGGCATAGCAAACACATCAATCACTCTGACGGTGTAATCATCAACAAACTCTCCAAGCATCAGACCCATAACTTCCATTGGAACTCCAGCCCGGCCATGCTTCAACATCTGTAAAGAGAAAGCCATGTGGACACAGAGCTCATTTCTTTGAGATCTAAGGTCTTTTTGTGCTCTGTTTTTAATAATAACATAATTTTGTTACAGTAAAACTAAAAGTCTGTTTTATAGATGTACCTAAAAACATATTTATGTCTGAGGGGATTAAGGTGAAAATACGCCAAAGTAAAAGGTAGTGAAAGCAACAGAAGTCAATAAATTAGGCAACTCCATTCATCACTTACTTTTAACAGTGCCAGTGAAGAGATATAGACTTGTTCTGCTGTGTCTACTGCAGGAGCATCTGTAGGTGGCCCCTAGAAACAAATGGATGAATTATTATAAACATAAACACAGTGAAGAAGCTAGATGCTATATGTCATATATATGTGACTGTTTTAAAGAAGTTCTAGAAAAACACCTCAGGTTTCTTCCTATTCAGTTCAAAACACATAATTAAAACATGTTTGTAAATATCAAATCTGAAGAATACAGACAAAACTTAGCACTCAGGCAAGTTTTCATGAACATAAAATTTCAACAACGCTACTCCACCTTTGCTGCAAAAGAACACTAATCAACAATCACGGACACTTCTTACCTCAATAGGAATGTTATGAAACTAGATGATTAACTGAAGGATCCACACAAATAGCATATCCTCTCAACGTCTTGATTTTTAGCTAAAGGCAGCATGTATATTAAGGCGATGAGATCACTCTGTAAATTCATAGGTGTAGTGGGAGGGAAGAGGGAAGACTTCTAATCCCTAGGTGAAAGAGCTGTGAACATACTCTACTTCACCTAATGAAGTTGTTCCCCTCCCTCGCACAACAAATTTAACACAACTGCCTCAGATGTGAACTGTTTAAGAGACATGTCTTAATGTGAAAATCCTGATCACTACCTTTTAAAATACATATTATTATTATTATTATTATTAAAGGCTTAAGATGATACTAAGTTTTCCAGAAAGATCCTGTCTTATTTACAACAAGGAATAAATGTTTTGACAATAACATTCAGCTACACAAAGCAATTTACCCTCAACATGCCTACAATCTTGTAATTCTGTCCCAGGTGATATACACAAAAACTTGTTCTTTAATACTGAGCAGTCTGGAAATTACACTGAATTGCAATTTATAATTTTCAAGTTCTCTCACACTTAGTTTTCTTCTTGACAATACTTACTATAATTCTATAACAAACAGGTATATAAAGTACAACTCAATGTTCTCTGCTGTTTTTGTACTAAAATTATATAATTATTTTAATCATTATATTCCACACTTATAGACCTATATGCAGTTCAATTTATATGTTAAATTCTTCATATTTTTTAGTTTTGGGTTTTGTTTAAAAGCTTGTAATATTTAGGATTAAGTATAAGATTCTAGAGTAAGTTTTCTCTAAACACAAAAATTACATATCAAACTACCCTGTTTTTATTTACTTTTGTGCAAAGCAGTGCAAAAACTCAAGCCCACAAATTTGTATTTTAATAATGCCAGACAACAATTAAAATTTCATTTATCATAGCACAATGCATCTTTATTAGATATCTTTCAAAAAGAGAAGAATCTCTTTCAGAATGAAAACTGTATGGAACACCACTTTCAGGCAAACACTAGTTAAAGTCATAATTTTAATAATGTAACTGTACTAAATTAACACTGATTAAGAAAATGTGAGATGACAGTAAGTTATAATACATTAAGGTTAGATGACGAATATTACATTCATAATATTTTCTGAATCTAGAACAACTTTAAAACTTGCACATGGAGAATACGGTTAGGCTCATATGTTGACTATAAATATAGCCCTTCCCAATTTTCTAGAAAATATTTGGTAAAAAATAATAAAACATTACATCATTGTCAAAATGCTTTACTGAAAGAATCCAGAAAGTATTAAAATATACAATCAATGAAGGGGAAATAAATGTTTTGCTTAGCATTATATATAATCACTCATTAGTGAAGTACTTGCAAATAGTCTGAACTCAGCGTTAATTGAAAGAAAGTATAGTTTCTGCAAGTCAATGGAACACAAAGAAGAGGAGAAGCAGGCCTGATACAGTACAACATCACAGCTCCTTTTTCACAATGTGTTATTTCTGCCTATTTCAGAAACAAAGCCATGTACTAAGTAGAAGAAAACTTCGCAGAAGAAAACTACAACTGTTTCTTTAGTATATGAGTGCAGTTTTTGAGCCAGCAGACAGTGCAGTGATATTTCCTGTCATCCCTGTCATGCTTTCTTTACCTCATTATTGCTCTGTTTTATTTCTTGTTCTGGTCAGAAACTAAAAACATTGCAAGGGTCTTTGGACCTTTAATAGACATACTAACAATAATAATCTTGGGGTCTGCAAGGTGTAGAGAAATTAAAGGATTGAAAAGGTTCATCTGGCTCTCTTGGCCATGGTGGACCCAGAGAGATCCAGCCGTGCCAGGAATGTCATATCTCGTGTGAAGCATCTTTTCAGCAGTTTCTCCCCACTCCCAAGCTCCCCAATAAAGTGATTTGGTCTCCAAAAAAAAAGAAAGAAAGAAAGGGTTCATTTGAATGACAGACAAGTAATAGGTCCTACAATTTGATATGATGTAAAGATTTACTTTAGGCTCTTCCTCTTCATTTGAACATCCTGAGGTGATCTGTGAAAATGGTTTGCTACTCTCTCAACCCAGAAAACCCCACAAAATTATGCAAATCAAGAGACTCAGATCTTCATGTTCACTTTATGAAACTGCTAAGGCCATCAAAGGTATGCATATCCAGACGGCAACCAAGTATCTGAAGGATGTCACAGTGAAGAAGCAATGTGTGCCATTCTGGCGTTATCAATGGTGGAGTTGGTAGGTGTGCCCAGGTCAAACCGTGGGGCTGGACAAAGGGTCGGTGGCCCAAAAAGAGCACTGAATTTTTGCTGCACATGCTTAAAAATGCAAAGAATAATGCTGAGCTTAAGGATTTATATGTAGATTCTCTGGTAATTGAACATATCCAGGTAAACAAATCACCCAAGATGCGCTGCTGTACTTATCAAGTTCATGGCCAGGTTAACCTATCCATGAGCTCCCCCTGCCATATTGAGATGATCCTTACTGCAAAGGAACAAATTGTTCCTAAACCAGAGGAGTAAGTTGCACAGAAGAAAAGGATATCCCAGAAGAAACAAAAACTTATGGCATAGAAATAAATTAAGCATAAAATAAATGCAAATAAAATTATAGGTTATCTGGTGTTAGAATAAAAGTTTTCTCCTCTTTAAAATAAAAAGCTAAAAATCAAAAAATAAATAAATAAATAAAAAGCTAAAGTGCTGGCCAAATAGCTCAGTGGATTAAAGCGCCTGCAAGCAGACACAGGGCCCCTGTGTTCAATTCCCAGGCCTGCCATGCTGGCCCTGCCTCCCGGGCATGCTGAGCCAGCAATTGAGACTGGGTGTGGTGGTACACACCTGTAATCCCAGCACTTGGGAAGCTGTAAACAGGAGAATCACTGAGTCTGATCTAGTAGTGAGACCCTGAATACCCTGTAGACCCTTCCTTTAAAAAAAAAAAAAAAAGAATAAAATAAAAAGCTACAGGACTGACAAGATGAAAAATAACGTTACACTGGAAGAGAGAAGAATACAATAACATTATGAAAAATTTAATTCAGTGATACAGACTACAAAATTGTCTTCTAAATGAAGGGACAAATATAGCTCTAAGTTTAGACTTCCACTATTTTACAAATACAGATTTTATTTATTTATTTATTTTGGTAGAACCCGGGATTGAACTCAGGCCCTGGCGCTTGCCAGGCAAGTGCATTTTTCTACTGAGCCATCTTGTAGGCCCTCTAGATTTTAAATTTTTAAAAAATATAACCACTATAAAATTTAAAACATAATGTACACCTAAGTCAATGAAGGAAAAAAAGGTAAAACACTAACAATAAAACAGTAGGAATCCAAAAAAGGGAAAAAACAATACCAAACATGTAGTAAAATCAAATACACTAATCATAAAAAATGTAAGTGGATTAAAAATCTCGTTGAAAGATAAAATCCTATCAAAAGGGGCTTATAACAAAAATCCTGATATACGCTGTTTAAAAATAACCACAAAAAGATGAAAAAGAGTTCCACTGTCAGTCAAGGAGATATACAGAGGACCAGTACTTATAACCTACAATGCTGGGAACCAGAAGTGTCTGATTTCAGAATTTTTCAGATTTTGGCACCTGTTTAAACTTTATCAGTTGAAAATCTCCAATCCAAAAATCTAAGCTCTGAAAGCTGCAAATTTTTGTGTATTACATCTTGGATTTAGGAACACTTCAAATTTGGGGTCAGGATGTCAACCTATACCTTCATTTCTTATGTAAAAGAAGCCACAATGGCCACTACAGTTCATTCATCTTGCCTTTTTTCAGTGACATATTACAATGACACTTACTAGCCTTAAATCATCTTTGTAATTGTGGGACAAATTGTTCTTTAGATTTAATAGGTTTTTTTTTTTTTTCCATTTCAAACCTGAGATGTGCCTGGACTTTGCTTTTTTCTGTTAAATCTGTCAGGTTTTAATATCATCATGGTAAATTTAAAAGTAAACTGGGAAATCTTACAAGTTTTCCATTTTTAATGCTGTAATAATGGGTACATATATGCAAAAATTACTTATGTCTTTAACATCTGAAAGAGTTCATTATTAAAACAGACTCTGAAGCTATTTTTGAAGCTAACTGCTACAACTTCTGTAGTACTAGTAAATTCAGTTTATCACTATCTGGAGATTAAATGGACTACTATACCATTGCACAAATTTTTATCTCACTTAGATTTCAAACTTATCAACACAAAATTGAGCAAATTTTATTTTCCTTTTTTCTTATTTAATATTGAAAGAATTTAAAACTAAATTTGCTTTTCTAGCTCCATGTTATACTACTATCCTGATGGATTACAGGTTTTTTTTTAATCCAAGCCTAACAACTACTATGCTAAAAATATGGAGACTATCTGATCAAGGTGAAGAAACATGTTTTAGGTATAATTTCAATTGAACAAGCAAAAGCATGTAAAATTTATAGCATAACCTAAATTCATAAATACTTAAAATTAGAAAAGCTAAACAAATACCCTGGAAAAAAGTTGTCCCATTTATCACAAAAAGTAGATATACAAGAAATTTAAAAATATTAAAGCCTTAATAGAAACATGGGCAAAGAATACAATGGGACTAATTATATAAGAAATACATGGTGAAATAAACATGGAAAATGTTCAACCACCTTCCTTGACCTGCTTTAATTAAGGAAATACCAATTAACACATTAAGGCACTGTATGTGTGGTATTTTCCCCCTGTAAACAAGCTTTACAATACCCACTTCTAGAACAGTGTAAAAAAAGAGACAACACTCTTGGTAGGAATGTTAAGCAAATGAACAATGTACACCAAGAGCCTTACAACTGCACAAACTTTGTGGCTTACTTTTTCACTTCTAGAAATTATTTTACCAAAGAAGCAGAGATGTTTGTAGGAACCGGAATGTTCATGACAGTTCTTTCAGTAATGCTAATAAACCTAGGAACTTAACCTATAATTAAAGAATATTATTTTTCTTTGTTTTTTGGTGGTACCAGGGATTGAACTCAGGACCTCGCTCTTACTCCATTGAGCTATCTCCTCAGCCCCTAAAGAAAATTGTTTAAAGTCCCTTCCTCTCTTAAACAGCAATATAATCTTGGGTTAAAAGCAAGTTTCCTAATCTGCTACTATACTAAACATTTTAACCTACAATCTTAAAAGCATCCTAACAAAAAATTTTTTTAAAAGGCAAGGCTGTGGTAAAAATTAATCCTGTACTCTGCTGGTAAATGTAAATTGGTATAGCCAATATAAAAATGTGGAAGTGCTTCAAAAAATTAAAAATAAATATAACTACTACATAACCAATACCTCCTCTGGGCATTACGTCCAAAGGAAATTAAATCAGGATGACATAAAGATGTCTGCATGCCAATGTTTACTGCAACACTATTCACAACAGACAAAATATGGACATAGTCTACATTTCTGTTGATAAATGAAAGGTTAAAGAAAGTTTAGTACCTATTTCCATTGGAATAAGACCGTGCCATTAAAGAATCCTGCCATTTGCAACAACATGGATAAACCTTGGGGACACTGTGCTAAGGAAAATAAATAATACATAGAAAACACGATCATATTTATAAGTGGAATCTTAAAACACTAATGACAGAAAAGTAGCACTGTGTTTAGTAGACGTGGGGAGGTAGAAAAAAGATGTCAAAGGATACAAACTAAATTATAAGCTAAATATGCTCAAGAGATGCAGTAGAAAGCATGTGGAGGTGATACATGTAAACTAATGTGATAGTGGTAATCATATCACAAGATACAGGTGTATCAAATGACCACACTGTGTACCTAAAAATCACACAATTTTAAGACAGGTGTTGTAGCTCATACTTGTAATTCTAGAACTCTGGGCTTGAGATAAGATCACAAGTTTGACCTTAGCCTCAGAAACTATCTCAAAAGTATAAGAGCTTTACTGAGTACAATATGAAGTCCCTGGACTCAATCTTCAGTCACCACCCAAACAAAAGATCATACTATCTTATAAGTCAAAATATCCCAAGGAAGCTGAGGAACAAAAAGGAATATGGCTCTCAAGCACAATACCATGGCAACAGATACCTCTCCTTTTGACAGCTTTGATAATAAGAGGAGTTAAATTATGAATTAACTTATAAAACAAGGTAGCTTAAAATGTTTACCAGTCTAAATATGTTAGAGAACTTAAGGGAACAGTCTCATTTTTAGCAGTTCTTGATGCTAAGCAATGGAATCCACTTATAGAGAGCCCTTCATTCTCAAAATCTGAATTACCTCAAATAAGAATATGACATAAAAAATCAAGTTATACAGGAAATGTTCAAAAGAAAAAGTGTGGGAAGACTCAAGGTATAACCTCAAGAGTTGTCAGAAGACAAGGTTTAAACACTAATAGTTCACAAAATACAGTCCCTACACCAGTTCCATCAGCACCATCTGAGAACCTGTTCACTATGCTAAGGCTATATACAGAAATCAGTGCTTTAAAGTTTCCCCGGTAATTCCAATGTTTGCTAAAGTTGGAGAGTTACTAACAGTGTGTACAACTTTGAACTCATGGAAAGATACACTGGGGACAGTAAAAAGGGGTTTAATATAAGAAAAATCCTGTACTGGTCTCAGCTATCATTTATAAAAGTTACTGAGTTAATAAATCAGACTGAAACTTTAACATTGGTTAAAAAAATTATATAAAGGGTTCAAACATTTCATGAATAAGTCAGACGACACTAAAATCAGGTTCCCTTCTGACCTACCATTAGTCACCATCCTGTCTCCCAAGGAAAATATCTCAGATTCAGTGTCTTCACAAATCAAACTCACCATGTTATTCTAATTAAGATCTTAAGTCAAAAACTACATATTTAAGTAAAATATTTGTGACTCATAGCAAAACCAGGACTAAAATGCTATTTCTGACTCTTGCCACTTTATATCAATTCATTATTATAACTTCAGTTTGACAGAGACTTTAAGATTATTTACTTTCATGGCCGGCCAAACAGCTCAGCGGATTAAAGTGCCTGTAAGCAGGTGCAGGGGCCGTGGGTTCAATCCCCAGACCTGCTGTCCTGGCCCTACTCCTGGGTCATGCTGAGATGGCAATTGAGACTGGGTGTGGCAGCATACCTGTAATCCCAGCACTTGGGAGGCTGTAAACAGGAGAATCACTACAAGTCAGATCTAGATGTGAGACCCTGACCACCCTGTAGACCTTTCCCTAAAATACAAAAAAAAAAAAAAAAATTACTTTCAAAAAAAGTTGCAAGATAATTCCATGTAGAGTTCACTTCTAGTCAAATTTGAAGTGGAATGTGAAAGCAGTTTGCTTTGTGGGCTAGACTATTATAGGCTCAAAGTGAAATCCAAGAATAGAAAAATAAAATCTATTATTGTTTAGCTTAAAGTTTTCAAATCATTCCTTGGGCCACATAGCCTTACCAAAATGTATAGACTTTCTGTTTCAGTCTCTGAAAAAAATGAATTTTTCTTTAATGTGTGACTAAGCTACAAATACTACTTTAACTGTAATTGAGCAAAGGCTTCAGAAAGCTCATGAGGTACAAAACATGTACTGGCATATATCCAAAACTAGAACATATCAAAACCAGGACTAAAATGCTATTTCTGACTCTTGCCACTTTCAGGTGTTCAACTTTTCTTCTGAAAATGTTGTGCTCAACCACTGCTTAAATTTTAGAACTTTTATCACCCAGAACCATTTCCTATTAAGAAAAATGGAAAGAAAACTTAGCATGTCCTTCTCACTCAAAAGCACTTCAGTGTCTCCTGTTTTCTAAATCTAGATGAGTATAGTACAATATACAAAGCAAAGTGCGATAAAGGGTGTACTCCTAACAGTGTATGGGCTAATATGAAAACATAAACTTTTTTAATCAAAATCTACTGTAAGAAATTTAAGCCAAAGCACATGAAATTTTCGAAAAATTGCATGATATAATAGATACAAGGTAAGAACAGTTCTGAAATATATCACCTGGTCAAAAAATTAAATCATGGATGCACATGTGAGCATATAAAATTACTTGAGTATTACTTTAACATATTTTAAGGAAACAAATGTATATAACAAAAACTAGACATGAACTCATACATTTTAGAATCAGGTCTCAAATACGAAGAATTTTCAAGATTTCTTGTTTTTATTAGCTATACTTGGGGCAAATAAAAACACTAAGGTATAGCTCTATTTCAAATACTAAATAAAAAAAAAGAAAAGAATTATGAATCGGGAAATGCAGTGCAGAGAAATACACAGCGTAGGAGTAGTCAAGATGATGCAATGGCCACAGAAACAGACTCCTAGGATTAAGAGGTCCACCCAGAAGAACAAACATAGCCAGTGGTTTTTATCCTTCAGCTACTAAAACTTTCCAAAGCCTTTTAACTTGACAGACCCTCATCTCTCATATTAGTATATCTGTCTTGGGAAATAAAAGTTTTCACAAGTAAAAACTGACTTAACTATTGTTATGCTAGTCTTACATTCAACCAAAATTGACGCGTGGACTCACATGTAAGGCGAAGTTACCCACGTGCTATTGCAGGACCTTTAAAAATTTGAACAAATGTACAGTATTGAAGCGAATCATTTCAATCATCTTTCTTTTATTAAGAACTTGCTGTTTAAAAAGTTAAGCTAAATGCTAGACAAATTTAGGAAAAATATATCAAATGAAATCAAATGAAAATCTGGCTCCCAATATATTCTCAATTCTAAAAACAGGCTTACGTTGTTATTTTTTTCCCGGTTCCAGGGATTGAACTCAGGACCCTGCACTTGCCAGGCAAGCACTTATTAATATCTTTTAATATTATAAAAAAAACAAAACAGTAACTGAAAAATGTCTTTCTGGTGCTTAATCAACAGCATGGTTACAAAATTATCAGCTTCCATGGTGTGTGAACTATTCAGGTTAACTCTGCTGTCATTCTAACAATTATTTCACCAGTGTAATATATAAGAGAAAATAATCTTTGAGGGTCGGCCAAATAGCTCAGTGGACTAAAGCCACTGCTTAAGCAGGCACAGGGATTGGGGTTCAATCTCCAATTTGCGGTGTCGGCCCCGCCGCCAGGGCGCACTGAGAAGGCAATTGAGACTGGGTGTGGTGGGCAGGCCTGTAATCTCAGTGCTTGGGAGGCTCAAGAGCCTGATCTAGGTAGTGAGACCCTGTGGACCTTGTATTAAGTACATAAAAAAAGAAAATCTTTGGAGGTTGAATGAGATTGAAGTTAAACTTAAAGGTCTTTTAATAACATCTATTACAATAACTGAAGACATTACTATCAACTAAAGAGATATTTACGTAAATATATCTAAAAAATTAGTCTATATTTCATGTCACTATAAAAAAACCATGTCATTAACATAAGTATTAGAAATACCTGAATGCTCTCTTTATAGTCTACTGTTAAAACTTAAATGCTAGTCTGAAAGTTGGCATAAGATGTATATGTTTCCATAAAAACTACAAAACTAAAATGTACATATCCCTCACACATACAAAAAGAAACAATTACTTTTGCTATATAAATCTTCAATACTCAATTCCTACAGACAACTTTGAAATCACTTAAGGAAATCTTACTTTTTAAAATAAGTTTGACTTAAAAGAGAAGAAATCCATAGCTTTAACTGATGAAATGTTTAAGTTTCCATCCATTTAAAACTATGGGTATAAGCAGTATGACTAGCCTTTACGCAGACATGAGAAGCTAACCAATGGTGTAAAGCCTATTATGGACTCCACGAAAGTATCAAACTGAGTGAAATGTTGTTCTTCACTGAGTAAAACATGGTTAAATTAAATGAGATCTGAATTTTGTTTTGTTCCCCATCCCATTTAGAGGGTTAAAATCTGATCTAGCATAAAAGGTTGTGATTTTTACTTGGGCAGCCCTTGTTGACTAAGTGGCAAAAGAAAAAAAAAAAAAAAACCAAAACAAAACAAAAAAACCCCCCAAAAACCCAAGGCATTTGCCATTATAACAGCATAAAAACTTAAGACCTCGAAGTGTTACCTACTTAAGTCTTTTAACAATTTTGTTAACACTATTAGTTATATTACCCCACCTTTCTCTTAGTGTGAACTGATATCAATTATTTAGCTAATTTTATGTTATTAAAATACCTGCTGATTAGAGAAGAACCAAAGTGTCACTTAAATGTGAAATAAATAGTATCACTAAACTGCAATGTTCCAAAATATTTAAAATATAAAGCACTCTTCAGAAATGACAAACATTTCAAAATCTGTAGTGAAAGATGTCACAGCATTAAAATATCACAATAAAATTTATTTTAGGATGGAAGTTTAAAAGTGCATATTTGATCTAGCACTTTAAAATTATTTTTAAAAGTCTGGTAAAATATGTGACTTTTAAGCAAGAATATAGACTTTATTAACAAATAAAGTGATTGTATTTTAAAAACAAAAAACCTAGACAATACACTTAATAGTTAACAGAAAAAAAAGAATTTTATATTTAATAGAATGCTCAAAAAATTCTGTCAGAAATTTTAAGAAATTGATGAGGTCAGCACCTTTGTTTCCCTAATAAAAACAGGGGTTTAGAAAGAAAAACTGAACATAAAACAAGTAAATTAAAGCATATATAAATAACCACCACTGTACTGTTTATCTCGTACCCAGCAAGGTAAGAAACAACCTTTTAATACTTTAATTTTGTGAGTATTAAACAACTAGTGTGAAAAACAAGCTGCATGTAAACTATTTCTACTGCCTCAGCTTCAATGACTAGCCGAGGCAACCTGTTATAGGAGGTGTTAATTGGCAATAGGAGTACAAGTCAGAAGCATGTTCCCCATCGTCCTAACCCAGCAAGGCTAGGTCATTAAAGTGGAAATGAATTCTTTCATGTCGACTTAACCCTTTCAGTGCATGATTTCAGCTGTTTTCTTTCAATTAATATTTTTATAAACTTGTTACTTTTTAGAGTTAAAAAAAAGTGTTCCATAAATAAATAAATAAATAAAGCCATTAGGCTGACAGTTCCAATGACCATATTATTTAGAAGAGAAGAACACAGCAAGTTAATTGCAATGTAATAGTGCAACTCTCTCTGAAGAACATAAACTAATTGTATTTACTTATTTTAACACTGAAAAGATTCAGAATATAGCACTTAGAAATAGCTCAGAACTCCTTAGTCATATAAAATTTCTATTTACATGTAGGTTTGAAGATCCATCTTGATGTTCAGACAGAATAACACTAATACTTTATCCCCATAATGTCCATCCCAGAATCTTCAATGCAGAAATATTTTGAAATGCATGAGTTAATACACCTTTCTAATTATGTTTCATTATTCTGATAAGGTGCACAGTCACAGCATATCCTGATGACTGGTTGCCAAAAAAGCCAAAATTCCTTTTATGGCAGGATCTCAGGTTTCCAGATGGCACATTAATTCTAAAAAAAAAAAAAAACACAAAAAAAAACCCACCACATACACAAAAAGGAAAGAAAATAAGAATGGAAGTGTCAAAATAATACATTACTTTTGAAATCTCACATTTGTAAGTACTAATATTCCCATGTATTTCAATCTCTTATAGGAATTTTAAATAAAATTATATATAAACAATATTCTAAATTTTACAATCAAAAATTAACATATATATGTAGCAAATCTCACTAATCTTGAAAGTAATTTTATAGAACTATCAGATATCACAGTGAAAACTAAACATTTAATACCTATATCTAACACTATGCACTTATATTGATAAGTAATATCAATATGACTTTAGATATAATCTTATCCATTGTTGAAATACAGCTGGACTTTGAGTAATTATTATCATCACTTATTCATTAGCTATCTGATCAGTAAGGGTCAAGATAATAACAGGAAATAGTGATTTAATGGTATTTTAAAAAATGGGACTTATACTATATGCTTATGCCTTATACTTTATTATTCCTCTCCTACTTTACCCACATCCTTAGAAATTCTCCAATAATTTGACAAGCCCAGTTCCTGCTTCTCTGAACACATTTGTTCCCTACGCCTACTGACTCCACCACTACAGAAAATCTAAGTGGCTGCCCTAGGGCCAATATTTTCAGAATTTGAAATTTTCAGTAAAGAACAAGTTTGCGGTGAATTGATGTAATAGCAGGAAAAAAAAAAGGAAAAATGACACCATTGCCTGGTTATAAAGAGACCTGATCAAAATAATAGAAGAGCTGTTTGTCCAACACCCAATGGTGGTATTTCTTTCCCTTTAAGACCACCCTTGATAGTCACTTTGAAATCATTTTCACCTACTTAAAAATGTGTGTGCTTGTGTGTATGTGAAATAGGCCATGATCACCAATCACTGTGGATATCTATGTAATCTGTCTCATCACAACAGGGGCTGACTGTCCTTCATTCTGAATGACTCACTCTTCTCCTCTGTAGTAAGAAAGGGGTAAGCACAGTGTTTGATAACTTCAGCTTTAAAGAAGCATTATTTATAAAAGATCAGTTCAAACTTCAGAAACCAGAAGAAACTGGCAAACATTTGGAAATGGCAATAACACACTGCTATATATAACTAGAAACAGGGGCCAAGAATCAAGCAGAAATTTGAAGTTCCTACAAAACAACATTAAGGTATCAGAACTGTTCCATACATAACAGACACTACGACTACTGTCAAGGTTCTTATCATATGCAGTGATTCCATCCCTTTCTAAAATATTGTTCATGCCACATGTCATGGTGCACAGTAGTAATTCCAGCACTCAGGAAGCTTAGGCAGAAGGATCACTTATGAGTCCAATGGCAGCCTGGGCTACACAATGAGTCCAAGGCCAGCCTCAACTATACAAGTGAGACGCTGTCTCAAAACTAAATAAAAGGGACTGGGGAGATAGCTCAGTTGAATAACTGCTTGCCTGGCAAGCACAAGGGCCTGAGTTCAATCCCTGGCCCTGAAAACAAACAAAAACAAAACCTAAATAAAAACAGATAAAATATTGTTTAAGCATACTACCATGAATTTATTTAAAGTATAATACATGTAAAATCTACCAGTCACAAATAAGTCCATAATTCACATATCTGTAATTCACAATCCATAATTCACAATTCATTAATTATCTTCTAAATTAGTCTATGTAAGTTCGTGTATGGAATGCTACACACATACCTATAAACACACAGAGAATACATATTTTTACTTATTCATTCTATAATCACAGAAGTTAAGAGCTGATATGCCATGTACTGGCTATAGAGCAGAAGATAGTTAAAAAAAAACTTACAAATTAGAAGGCAGGCAAAAAACAGTAAAGCCATAATTAAAACAAAGTAAATCAAGTACAAAAAACAGAGGCATGTACAGGGAGTACAGAAGTCACAGCAATCTATTTGATACAATCTTCTCTTATGCTAAGGACTGAAGAATATATAGGCCTTTTCCATGCAAAAATAAAGTAGGGAAAAACAGTATTAGGCACTCAAAGACATAAAATACCAATTATCCTATACATTAGCATTCAAATATTTCCAGTTAATAAAATGGGCTGAATTATGAACACTAATAAGTCAAATAAGCTAATATTAATTAAATTTTTTTTTGTTTTTTAAGTCATGATTTTTTTTTTAAGTAGAAATTTTAAAGATGGTAAGTGGGCCTTATTTATACTTTGGGATTTATGAAAATACCTACCACTTAAGAATATATATCTGTTTGGAGTTCTCTGACATCCCTAAAGAAACACCCAGTTACAAGAAAACCTTGAAGGTTAAGATTATGTGTTTTCATATAAAATGTTACTGTGTAAAACAAGATTTCATTATGGGGATATAAAGTCGTTCCTCATTTTTAGAATTTGTACAAACATTATATATGACTCATACTTAAATCTTGATTTTTCTCTTTAACATACAGTTCTAAGAACAAATATTCTTTCAACAAATTTACAAAAAGCTGATTATAGACATCCAAGCAATGGGCACTGCTGCAAGAGAAGACAGTTCATGGCTGAAATTTGTTGGATCACTGATCAAAGGAGCTGAAAGTTAAGTGGATGCTACTATGATCAGCTGTGAGAGACAACACTAAGCAAACCAGAAAGCCAACCCCTGGAGCTGCTACAATGCATACTAATAACCTTGCTTGTTTATATGTATATTGCATTACATTTATATTTTATTTCTCAAATATTACTTATCTCTTTCAATTAAAGAGAAAATACAAAGTTATTACTTTGAATATATATTTTAAAAAGACTACACCATTCAGATGAGAGAGAGTCCAAAACCAGGTAAATGTGGGCATGAGAAAGAAAAAAAAAAAAAGGACTTGAGACCTGTGTGACAGAAACTATGGCATATACTAAGGCTGATAGACAAGCTAGATGTGGTGCTCATTCTGAAAATGTATTGTAGGAGACAGATAATATATAAGCAAATGTAAAAAGACTAATATAGGTTTGTGCCAAAATAATAGGAAAGAGTAAGTCTTGATGCTATAACAAAAACAAGGCCTAATTTTCAAATACCGTCTGTAGAAAATACTGAGTATGTAAGCCAGTGGTTCTTAACACTGTTTATACCTCAGAATGCACAAATATAAAAATTCAGATATCTGGCCTCACTTCAGACATTCTGATTTAACTGCCCCCAGGTGAAGCTCATGCTCCCTCCCCCTTCTTTTTTAACTCCCCAAATGGATCTAAGATACAACCAGGATTCAGGATCCTAGTAAAAACCTAACAAAAAATGGATTTCATTATTATAAGATTAATCAGGTGAGCTGGTTCATATAGCTGGCTTAAATTTCAAAGATCCAGAGTTAACTGCCAAAAGCATCAATTTTCTACATTACTACAAAGTTCTATAATAATTTTAACTGAGATATATGTTTACAAAATGTCCCAGAAGTTTCAAATAGAGACATTCCTGATCTCTAGAAGTTAGGTATGAACATGTAACTTGATTTAGCCAATGAAAAAGAAGCTACATATCATATTTTCAATGATGCCTTTTTAAGAGCCATTGTTCAGTGATACTGGCCAGCTTGAGTCCATGAATGACAATGATACCACACAACAGAGCACCCACCTGACCCGTGGACCCATGAGTAAAAAGGAAAGCACTGTGGATTTCAGCCACTGAGATTTAGCAGTTGTTATAAACAATGACCCAGCCTTCCCAACTGATATAAAATAAAAGACTTCTGGGAGGAAGGGAGGAGGAAAGGATCATATAAGCAATCTGAGGGTAAGTTCGAAGTAAACTTATTAAACAAATAGTACAGGCAAAAAACATTTATTCAGAAAGAACATCTAACAAATTCCTACAATGGACAAGGAGAATGGCATAAGACTTTGAAGGAATTACAAAGACTAGCTAGTTTAGGATACAAGGAGGTGGAAGCAGACAAATCATTAAGAGCCAGAAATGCAGAGATCAACTCATAAAAACACCACAGGCTCATTCTATGAAGATGTACTAGTCCACGACCTACTTTCTGCCCTAGCATAGCTAAGTGACAGGCCACTTACTTTCACCTTCACAACAGCATCCTATTCCTGTCATCTTAGAAAATTCTCAAATGATTTTGATCACACCCTTTCAGGAGAGAAGACCATTACACCATCCCCTTGAGAACGTCTATATAGTGGGCTTTACAACTGTAAGTTTTCTCCAACAGTGAAAGAGGCTTTGTTCAGGTTGTTCAAATAAATGAATAAATTAATCACTTCCACATTTTAGGAAGGAGTCTGGCATTTCTGGCTGGTAGTATAAAAATTTTACTAAGGGAGACTGATTGCAAAGGAGATACAAGTAAGATTTGAAAAAGGCCTGAATCAAGCGAAGGCAGTGATAGATGGTAAGAAATATAATCAAGACAGTTTCAGGAAGCCAGGGTCCTGGTACAATACTTGGGGACAGATTATATGGGAATATGGAGAACAATATAGATTCAGGTTTTACATTGGTCAGCTAGGTAAATACCAACATAATTAATCAAGATAAGGCATACCTTTAAAGTATGCTCCAAATCTCCAGAACATTGATACTTTCTTATACCTGTCACTAAATATACAGTGACTAAATAGCACTCCAGTGACTAAATATACAGTTATGCAAATACAAAATTAATTGTATCTTATTTTAACTAATTTTGTTTTAACTCTTATAACAAATTATCTAAGACAGTAGTGGTGAACCTACAGCATGTGTGCCGCAGTGGATTGTTTGTACTATTCGATGCTCTAAAGTTTGCCATCACTGATCTTAGAAGTCTTCCTTTCCATTACACTAACTAATCAAGAGCTGACATTACAATGTACAAAGTAAACACAGATATAATAACATCCTAACTGGTCTCCAATAGGTGGGTAGGCCCTGCCCAAACAACAATTTAAAGCCAAAAACTTATAGCAATCATGTTACTAAAATTAAACATAACATACAGTCCTAGTTGGACTTATTTACTTCCTTTTTGATATAAATTAATGAAGCTCTTCAAAAATAACGTTGCTCTACAAAAATATATGATACAGAAAATAAATGTGAAGTTTGGATATTTTTAATAAGTATATTCCATGCATTATTTGGAACACACATATATTAAAATTATATATATATATATATATATATATTTCAAATTCAAATTTAACTAGACTTCTAGTATTTTTATTTGCTAAATCTAGCAACCTTATCCCCAAGTAACTATAAGAACTTTATATTCTACAATTAAGAGCAACTTCTTTATATTACCATACAAACCAATAACTTCTTCAAAATCTGTCGTCACTTTATCTATAAATAAGCAATACCTTTAAGACTAACGCAGCCTCATCAAACATCCATATTCCCTTCTGTAAGAAACACACATCTCTAAATGCTAAAATAATCATCACTGACAAACGGGTCTTTTACTGTAAACAAGAAAGCATTCACAGTTCAGATGAGACCATGCCTATAGCCCTGCTATTCTAACAGACACCCCATCACCCATCTCACATCCAGTCTGGCTGACACTGGACTCTTCTCCATCCAATGAGAAGCATTCTTCAGCTGCCCTAACAGTGCTACACACTCTTCTCATCCTGTTAGTAAGTCTCCATTAAACCAAACACTCCATAAAGGCTTGCCATTCACTTGTTTGTAACTTCACACAACATCTGGGTCAGTGTTCTGCATACAACTATTATTACCTGGTGAATAACTTAATAGCAAAATTAAAAATTTAAAGAAGGCTATGGATGTAACTGAAAGAATTCCACACTAAAGAAAGAGTATCAAACATACCTTAAAAATGCACAATAAATAATTTCAATCTCAAAATAATTTTAGTTTTTATTTTTGACTCTCATCCACAAACATGCCAAGCATGCATTCTATTATTTCTGTGAGCCAGGAATACATGAAAATGCCAAAGCAACCCTTTATTTATGTGGTCTCCATTTAGAAATTAAGGTGTCTTCTCTCAGAAGGGTAAGTATACCAAAAAAACCCAAAATGATAGGCTAGAGAAAAAAGAACTAGACAGCAAACCAATTAGGCAGCAGACAGAGGACAAAGGTCATTTACTTAAGGAATCTGATCTTTCTCAGGCCTTAAGAGTACAAAGCTGCTCTGGGAATTAAAGAGGCCAATGAGGTAGGTACATGACCAGTAGAGAACACCAAGCTAAGTGAAATCCATCCACAGAGTGATCAATGAATGTTTTTCTAATGTAATTTACTTTATTACTTTTAAAATTCATTATGCAGTATTAAGAAACACTAAAAGTAAAATGAATACCATAATAAACTCACTACCTGACTTAAGAAACAAAATATCACTAAAGCAGGTGGACTGAAGCACCTGTGTCCTTTTCCCTTTATTGATTTCATCCTCATTCTTAACTCCACATGTAGCCACGACAGTATTCTAATTTTGGCGATTAGCATGCACTTTTTAAAAAATGTATTCAGTACAGAATCTACAGGGTCTCACTACACAGATTGGAGTTGTAGTGATCCTCCTATTTTTCAGCCTCCCAAGTGTTGGGATTACAGGCATGTGCCACCACGCCCAGTCTCATTCACCATATGGTGGGGCCAGCATGGCAAGTCGGGTATCGAACCCCTGGCCCCTGCATCTCCTAAGCAGGTGCTTTAATCTGCTGAGCTAGCTGGCCAGCCCCATATGTACTTCTTTTTACATTTACTACAAAACTATACACAGGTAATGTAGTATCATTTTGCATGTTTCTAAATGGTTTTGTTTTCGCCCTACTATATTAGTATGAAACATTTTATAATTCTAATGCTAAGTGCAATTACAGACATATTGTTGCACTCTTATACAGTTTTTTTTTTTTTATATTACACAGTAGGAATTGAAATCTATATAGCCTGTGGGCAAACTTATTGACTGATTCTTCAAAATACAATTTTATTGGAACACAGGCCCATTCAATTTGTTCGATAGGGGGCCGGGGTGATGGCTTGGTGGAATAAGCAATTTGTTCAATAGCTGCTTTAACACTACAATGAATAGCAAAGTAGACTGTGCATTTTTCATTGAGAGATTATGTAGTTCACAAGCTTAAAATATTTATTAGCCAGTTCTTAAGTAAAGATTACCAAACCCTGTCATAAACAGTGTTATGCATGTTTTAGTATCTATGAGGGAAACTTTCTTTAGGGAATATAATTAGGAAAAGATTTGTTCAATTGTAGGGTGTGCAGATCTTTATTGTTACAAGATCTTGTCAAAATGTTTTCCAAGGTGGTTGTATACTACCACTAACTCATATGTGTTTATGGAACACTCATGTTGCTTATCTTTTGCCTACTGTTTTGTCTTATGATTTTATTAGTATAGTTTAATATTATAGTGGTAAAGCTCCTGCCTTGCATGCACAAGACCCTGAGTTCAATCCCCAGCACCAGAGAAAGAGAAAAAACAGAGAGAGCGAGAGAGAGAGCAGGCGCGATCTTGCCCTATAACGTCCAATTTCAAGTACCCACAAAGTAATACAAATAGTTCTTTGGTATTTTGCTCTTTGACTTTTGCGGAATGTTTCATAGGTCTTCAAAAATAATAATTTAAATTATTTATCACAGATATTTTCACTATATCATGGGATTTTGCAGTACCATATAGTATATCTATGCTGCTAAAATTATGTAGGTTTACAAGTTTAGAAAATGGTTAAGAACATGAGAAGTGTTTTTAAAAGTGTGGGAAAGTTTTGTAAGAGTGTGGGAAGGGTTAACAAAGCCTTAAAATATATGTAAATATTAAAATAAATATAATGTCATTACCTCACTGATTTTCATTTATCAAGGGGGTGTCTGGAACATGACCTTCACAATAAGTGAGGGACCATTGTACAGGTCTCAACTTCACTTTAATATTCACTACCACTGAATGTTAAGGGGGAAAAGTGTTTTCAATTAACTACTCAATTTGAGCAAATTTTAAAATCTACACTGTATTTTAAAACTAAGCTCCCGCATGTCCAAGTAGAAAATTGTGCAGAATATCTATTAAAATACAAATATCCCATTAAATAGTAAATACAAGGGATATTTACTTAAATGTAAGACAGTAACAGATCAAATTTCCATTCCACCTAAAACAAATTAAAAACAGACAAATCAAAATAAAAGGGCTAGGGAAATAGCTCAGCAGTCTAAGTGCCTTCCTGGCAAGTGAAAGGGCCCCAGTTGGATCCTGATACCACATGCTGTGCTGGCCCCAAAACTGAATGTGGTGGTGCATGCCTGTAATCTCAGCACTGAGGAGGGTGAGACAGGAGGATCACTACAAGTGGGAATTGCATAGCGAGACACTATATCCAAATAAATAAATAAGGCACTGTACCAGTTTCAACTGACAGAGTAAAACCAAAACTAGAAATACTGAAAAAGGTTCCAAGTAACTCAACTACACTCCATAACAAATATAAAAAATGACTGTAATAATAAAACATAGCCAATACACAAGGTAAAATTTAAGTTAGGCATATAATAAAAAATTACCAATTATTTAAAGAGGAAAGAAAATATGATTCCCAGTGAAAAGATGAAAAAAATCCACTGAAACTAAGAATTAACACAGGTATTAAAATAAGCAAAAAAACAAATTATTAAAACTTCCATAAAGTTAGAGACAGAAAATATAAATACTACTCAAACCAAACTTGTTATAAAAACCACAATATATTAGTGGCAACAGGATAAAACAGAGAGTGAATTGAGAGAAAGTTGGGCTGACCAGAAAAGAAAAAAAAAGAAAAAAAACTATTAGATGAAAAATGCACTAAATGTGATTAACATAAAATTAAAACTTACTCAAGAAAAAATTAATGAACTTAGAGGTACAGCAATAGAAAATGAAATACACAAAGACAAAAGACAATAAAAAACCCATCAATGACTGCATAAAATGTTTTTTTTTTTTTTTATATTCTTAAACTGAAGAGTTCTATCCATGTACACGAAGGAAAGAGCAACATTGGAAATAACTACTTGGATAAATATTTTTTTTTCCTTTGCTAACTCCCCTTCTGTGTGTGTGTGTGTGTGCATGTGTGTGTGGGCGTATGTGTGTGTGTGCGTGTGTGTGTGTGTGTGTGACAGGTCTTACTATGCAGTTTATGCTCATCTTGTAGCCCAGGTTCAAACTAGCAAACATTTTCCTGCCTTGCCTCCCACTGCTGGGACTCAGATACATGCCACCACATTTGACCTCTTGCTAGTTCTCTTTTAAAAACAGTAAACACTATAGTGGTTACTCCAAAAATTAAATACCACACTCTGACGACTTATGCCCCTTGCCTTAAATTCATGTATTGAAATCTTATAATCCAATGAGCCTTACAGAGGTAATAAGGTCATGAAAGTACAATCCTCAAGAACAGGATTAATGTCCTTATAAAAGAAACCCCAGAGAGCGATCTCCTTGGGTCATGTGAGGATCTAATAGGAATCCACCATTGTACAACCTGAAAGTGGGTTCTCACCAAAAACTACTCATGCCAGCACCTGATCTCAAGATTTCTAAATTCTAGAACTGGAATAAATACTGTTTGAACCATCCAGTTTATAGCAATTTGCTAGAGAAGTACAAACTGACCAAGACACAGCATAATCCAACAATTCTACTTAAAGTGTATCTCCAAAGAACTGAACCTGATGACTCACAAGAGGTATTTCTGCACCAGCATCCACAGGACAATTGTTCACAAAAGCCAAAATGTAGAAATCCTATTTAACAGTGACAGAATGGATAAACAAAAGGCAGGTATATACATGTATATATAACAGTATTTATTCTTTAAAAAAATGAACAAAATTCTGACACATACTACAAAATGGATGAAACCTGAAGATATTACATTAAATGAAATAACCCAGTTATAAAAGGTTAAGTATTATATGAATGTCCTTACCCAAGTTACCTGAAGTTTTTAAGATTTTAAGACAAAAATACAATGGTGGTTGACAGGGATGGGAACAAGAAGAGAGATGGTAGGAAAGGTATTATTTCTTTTTTTAAATTTCATTTTACGTATTTGAGCCCAGGGCGGGGCTGGCATGCCATGTGGTACTGGGAATCAATCCCGGGTCTTTGCGCTGGCCTAGACAGGCACTTAGATCACTGAGCTATCTCTGAAGCCTCAGGGTATTATTTCTGAATGGGTACAAACTTTCAGTTTAACACTATTAAAAAATTATGTAGATGAATGATGGTGATGGCTACACAACAATATGCCTGCATCTAATGCCATTAAAATATTCACTAAAAAATGATTAAAATAGTTTATTGAGTTATGTATATTTATATTTAAAAATACACAATCTAAAAAGAAATAATAAAAATATAATTTACAGTTCAAACAATAGTACAAAGGTGCAGAAAGATACAAACTATACCACTGTAACATTCATATAAGGGAAATAATTTTATAAATTCAAGATACAACATAATAAATTGTATAATATAACAAGTTTAGTTCAGAAGTAGACCCTGTGAAAAGGTACCAAATAAAAACCCACGACAATGAAGATGGTGTATCAGAACAGCTGATGTACTGAGAGATAACTTAAAAACATTAAGAGAACATGGACAATGCATCTGATGACTACTACATGATGCACAGAAAACTAATCTAAGGTCTAACTGGAATTGACAGGATGTACAGCACATAAAACCTATTTATAGAAATAACAGGAAAGGCCTCAAGTAAGGTTAAAAAAAAAAAAAAAAGAACATACAGATAAGTGAGGCACATAGAATACAAGGTAGCTAGGATCAGGGAAAAAAACAAAACAAAACAAAAAAAGAAACCACTCTAAGAAACATCATAGTCAAAATTTCAGAAGTTGACCATAAAGACAGAATCTTAAAAGCTAACAACAGAGGTAAGTCCATCAATATTTCACCAGACTTCTCAAAACAAACCTTAAAGGTCAGGAAGTTTGAAGTGAAGTATTTTAAGCTCTGAAAGAAAACACCTGACTCGGACTCATATATCTGGCAAAACTCTCTCTCAAAATTGATAGAGAAATAAGGTCTTCCCATGACAAAAAGCACTCAAGTAAATTCATGACCATCAAATCAACACTCCAAACACTTCTCAAGGATATCCTAGAGATAATGAGGCCAACAATTAAAAAAAAAAAAATGATGGAATGAATGTATCAGGTACAGTGAGCAATTAAGCACAAGGGGGAACAATCAGCAATACAAAAAATAAGATAATACCAAGAGAAAGTCAATACTATTTATTCTGTAATAACTCTCAATGTGAATGGTCTCAATTCTCCAAAGACACAGAGTGGCAGACTGGATCAGGAAACAAAATCTGACAGTAACACTACGTACAAGAAACACATTTAATTGAAAAAGAAAATCATAAACTAAAAATCAAAGAATGGAAACAACATTTCAGTAATGAGTCTGAAATAAAGGTGGAATAGCCATCCAATGTTCAGACAAAGCAGACTTCAAGCCATATTTATCAGAGGATACAAAGGTTACTATACACTGGTTAAGGGAACAATTCAGCAGGAAGTCATAAAAAATGTAAATATATAAGCACTGAGCACTGACTTATGCAACTTCATAAAACAAACACTAATGAATCAGATAAACATCAACACAATTTTAGGAGAAAATCACCACAAATAGATTAATGAAATGAAAAAAAAGAGAAAAAGAAAGTAAGTAGATATCTAAAGTGTTCCATCAAGAACAGACTACATATTCTAAGCATCATATGAATTATTTCCCAAAATAGACCACATAAGAGCCCAGAAAGAATGTTTGCATAAATACAAATAGAAATACAAATATAAATACAAAAGAATCTAAATGGTCCCATTGTATTATCAGGTCATAATACAATAAAATTAGAAATCAAGTGCTAAAGAAACCATAAATGTTATACAAACAACTGAAAATTAAACAACACATTCTTGAATATCAATGGGTCAGAGAAAAACTCAAAGATATTAGCTCTTCAAAATCAAACAATAATGATAGCATGTTATACCAGAACCTATGGGACATAAAAGCAGTGGAAGAGGGAAGTGACAGGTATAAATGGACATATTAAAAAAGCAGAGCAAATCCAAATACATAAGCTAATGATACATTTCAAGTTCTTAGAAAAGCAAAAATAATATGAACCTAAGCCTAGTACAAGGAAGGAAATTATAAAGATCAGAGTTAAAATTACATAAATTGAAAAACGTACAAAAAAAATCAATGATTTTAAGAGCTGTTTCTTTGAAAGAATAAACAAAAGACAATCCCTGCCAATCCTACCAAAAGAAGACCCACAAGTAACAATCCACATCAATAAAATTAGAAACTAAAAAGGTGAAATTATACAGATCACAGTTGAAATTGATAAGATTGTTAGATTGTTAGTAACTAATTCTACAGACTTTAATGAACTGGAGGATACAGAAGAAATGGACAGATTCCTAAATACATATGCATTATCAAAACTGAACAAAGAAAACACAAAATCCCTGAATAATCCAGTAGCAGGCAATGAAATGGAGGTGGTAATTTTAAAAACCTACCAAGAAAAGCCTGGGACCCTATGTATTCACCACTGGATCATACAAGAACATCAGAAAGGATTTAATGTCAATATTATTCAAGCTCTTTAATGAAATTGAAAGGGAATGAATATGGTTAAATTCATTCCTGGGAGATAGTATTACCTTGATTCCAAAATGAGACAAGAATTCTGCTGTTAAAGAAAACTATAGGTCATTCTCTATAATAAACATAGATACAAGGGCCGGGGAGATGGCTCAGTAGAGTAAGCACTTGCCTGGCAAGCACAAGGTCCTGAGTTCAATTCCCAGTACTTCTAAATAAATAAATAAATAAATAAATAAATAAAGTTACAGGGCCAAGGGCTGGCCAGATAGCTCAATGGATTAAAGTGTCTGCTTAGGCAGATGCAAGGACTAGGGCTTGATCCCAGGACGTGCTGAGATGGTGCGCATGTGTAATCCCAGTGCTTGGGAGGCTGAAAACAGGAGGATCACTGTGAGTCTGATCTGTGTAGTGGACCCTGTGACCCTGTACTAAATATATATATATATATAATCTAAGGGTCATCTCGATAGAAAAAAGTGTTTGACAAAAATCAAACATGCGGGGCCTGGGAAATGGCTCAGTGGAATAAAGCGTTTCCCTGGCAAGCGCAAGGGCCTGAGTTCAATCCCCGGTTTCGAAAAAAAAAAATCAAACATGCACTCGTGACAAAACCTTGAATAGGTACACAATGGCTTTATCTCAAACTGATAAAAGCCATTTATGACAACATATTAAATGGGGAAAAGTGAAACCTTTTCCTCTTCAGACCGAGCAATATCAGGCAAGCAAGAAAAATGATATTGTGAATAGGAAAAGAAGTCAAACTATCCTTATTTGCAGACTACAAGATCTTTTCCTTAAAAGACCAGAAAATTCCACCAAAAGACTCACTCAACATGTAAATTCAGCAATGTAGTTAGATATAAAATCAACACACACACACACACACACACACACACCCCAATAGCAGCCTGGTATACCAATAATAAATCCACCAAAAGAAAAATTAGGAAAAGAATATCACTCATAAAGGCATCAAGAAAAACTAAGTGCTTAGGAATTAACAAAAGAAGTGACAGACCCTTATTACAAAAACTGTAGTACTCTGAAAAATAGAACAAAGCAGAACCAGTATTGTCAAATGGCCATTTTTCAAAACTGATATACATGTTCCATACAATCCCAATCAAAATAGAAATAGCATTCATCAGACAACTAGAGAAAATGAAGACAATGCTCAGAGAAACACAAATTAAAAAATGTTCAAAATCTCTAACCATCAGAGAAATGAGTTAAAACATTATGGCTATCATAAAAAAAAATCAAGTAATAACAAATGTTGGTGAAGCTGTGGAGAAAAAGGAATCCTTCTACATAGTTGGCAGGAATGTAAACTGGTACAATCATCATGACAATCAGTATGGACATTCCTAAAAAATAGTAAAAGTGGAAATTCATTCAACCTAGATGTTTTCTAGGTACCTTTGCAAAAGAGTTAAAGACATCACATTACACTGATCTATGAATCTCCATGTTTATTGTAGCACAATTCTTAATAGCTGAATCTTGGAGGCAGCCAAAAATTCATCAATAGAAGAATGGAAAGGGAGGCCGGGGAGATAGCTCAGTAGAATAAGCACTTGTGTGGCAAGTGCAAGGGCCTGAGTTCAATCCCTGGTTCCGTGAAAAAAAAAA